>NC_084759.1:96943188-97552602 GCF_028858725.1 Colius striatus | reverse complement strand
CTGCCTAGGAAATTCTCTTCCCAAATGTAACAATGAAATAACCCAGAAATACAAACTACTACTGTCCTGGCTTAGGCCCATCAGGGAACAAAGACCATGATTAGCCTGAGTACCGAAGTGGCTGAGAATTGCTCAAGGGCAGGGAGGGCTTAATTGCCGCTTAAGGTTCAGGACAAAACAGACCAGGCTACTCGGCTTGGGGAAGAAAACAGAAAAATAATTTAATGCAATGTCAACTAAAACATACCCCCAAAAACCCAAAACATAACCAAAATGAAACAACACAGAGTAATACATCAATGAAGAGTCCAACCAGCCTTTTTAAGAACACCTTCTTGCCACACCTCCCCTCTTCCCGGGCTCAGAGCCCTGATCCCGGGGTTTTTACCCTGTCCCCCCCGAACAATTCGGGGGGGCAGGCAGTGGGGGTTTCAGTTAGTCTGTTCCCGATAGCTTCTGCCGTTTGTCCCTCCTCAGGACGGGTGAACTCCACACCAGTCCTCCTTGCAAGTCCATGGGGTAACTCACACGCATGGCAGCCCTGCACGGACTGCTCCGACGCGCACTTATTCCAAAGGCTGCAGCTCCTCTCTGCCTCTCGTGTGGGGCTGCTCTGCGGCATGCAGGCTCTCCAACACGGCCTGGGCCATGGCCGTCTCCCCACACAGTCCCTCGCCCGTCCGGGCTCACTCACATGGAGCTGCTGGTGGCTCTCAGTCCTGCCACGGATCTCCATAGGTTGCAGGGGCACAGCTTGCATTCTCGCCACGGCTTGCAGAGGAGTCTCTAGTCTATTGCTTCTCCTTCCTTCCTCCTTCTCTGGCTGAAGAGTCCGCGTGGTCGCCTCCATCTTGTATCCCTCTTACACCTCCTGCCTCGCATTCCGAATTCCCGTCCCCTAAATAGTGATCGCAGAGGCGCCAGATTGGCCCAGCCGGGCTGGAGGTGGGTCTGAACCCAGGAGCCTGGGGAGAGTCCGCAAACTCTTTACCGGGTCTTCACTGCAACCCGCTCCCCCTGTTACTAAGCCAAAAGCTGCTCCTTGCTAAACCAGAACAACTACGAACAGTAGTCACTCCATTTAGTTATACAAATCTTTGATGCAAAGCCTTAACACACATTTAAAGTTACATACACATCAAGGCACAATTAATTCCTCTAGTCAAGGTCTATTTTATTAATGAAGATATTCTTTAGGCCACTAACACACTGTGAGAAGGTTTAGAAAAGTCTGACATAGCAGAATACATATTAAGACTCTTCCAAAATCTTTACTAAATTATCTGTGTATGTACAAAATCTTATTTTCACTAGAGAATAAAAAAAAAAAATCCAAGCTGAGAAGGTGATGTGATATGAATTAAGAAACACCGTGACTGACAGAGGATTGTGTGGCAATTGGGGAAAAAGCTGTCTCTTTTAACTTTTCATTTCCAGAATGTGTTTCTCAAAACAAGCCACAGGTGTGGCATTCCTCCCAAGCTTGGGAAATGTTTGGGTTTTGGGTTTTTTTTCAAGGATGAGGTGGTTGGGCAAGTTAGATGGTTCTGAAACTCACTTCCGCTATAGCTGTTTTTCCACTCCATAGTTGACAAGTGGGAAAGGCATAAAAAAGCAGGCATAACTTTGACTTTGTTAATCTATGTGCCATACTGAAGGGTGAACTGTTTAACATAGTTGTTAAGGGATCAGACAAATTTGTGGTTATATTTTAAGGTGCAAATGCTGATAGAGAGGATACACAAGGTTTGTTTTATTTCAAACATTAAATGTATTACCCGGGAAAGGTAACTGTGTTTGAGTCGTTAAACTAAGCGATAGCGGGTTCTAAGTATAACAGCTGACCTTTGGACAGATGCAGGAAGATGTGGATTTTTGCGCAGTCGGTGAGTGCCACCTGGTGACTATTTTTCTGCTGGCAGAGTCACCGTTTTTTGCCAGCGCCCTCTTTCAACTCGTTTCAGAAAAGGAATTTCATTAAATTTACTAACACATAATACTAACTGGAAAGTACTCTGTTAATCAACGCCAGGAAAAAAAAAAAATTACTCCATAGTTCAATGTAATAAAATTGGCACCTCATAAGAAAAAAAATTCTACTTCACATTGAGCAAAACTTTAGCTGCATGGACAGTTTACCTCGCTACCTGGTGTCACAGAAACATAAGCAGAATGGCAGTTTTTGTAGCACAGATGTCAAATGGGGCTTCATGTGATGAGAGATTCAGCACAAAATTTTAAAGTGCTCACAGAACAGGACAATAAAACCTCACATGACTGAAAGAATTGCAGGGTGCCTCACTCCTGAGATGCAAACCAGTTTTTCTAATTTTACCGGGAAAAATCTCCACCATCTATGCCAGTACTATTTTGCAGATATAGATAAAATTATTTTATTACTGCTACTGCTTCTCTTTACTGTCTGTTTTTGCTGACTGTAGGTTACCATCAGACTTACCGGGCTGTATCAAATATGTCTGAAGTAATTAACACAGTTTTATGGTTGTGGATATTGGCACTATCACAGTGCTGTCCACCCTCTAAGGGCACCTTTCCCTCTGGGGATAGGGAGCAGTGGAAGATGTTTATCACTAAGTTTTTATCTTTCAGATGCAACTTTGGCAATTCTCCTGCTTCTTCTTCTCTTATGCCAGCAGCAGCCCACACTCCCTCTGCAGTGCGTGGATGAGCAGGGTACTCAGCTCAAAGTCCAGAAGTGGCAAGGTGGAGGGAGTGGGAGATGGGGGCTAAAGATGCTAAGGGCTATAGGAACATGCAAGAAATAGCCAAACACATAAGCTGCTTCTCAGAAGCACAAGAGACAGGCAATATGGACTTAACTCCCTTGTGCTAAACCTCAGAGAAATTAGGAGTCATCTTCTATCAAAGGCCTTCGTGGCATTTAGAGAAGGTCAGATCAGACCTGGATTTATCAGCTAAGTGAAACTTTAGAGCAAAGTTAATTGTCCTTAGCAGGTGTGACAATACTAGTATGATGTAAACTAAACTAATGCTGAGAGCTTAACACATGGCAATTACTAACAGGTACTATTATATTATGGTAGGTCTAACATTTAGCTTTAAACAAGTGTCTCAATTTTATATAGTTAGGAAAGTTCAGTGCTATTTTCTACTAGGTTAATAGCACTCTAATTTCTTTTAGTCTATTAACAAAAATGAACAAAGTAGCCCAGAAGAAATGGAAAAATTCCCATTTTGTCTCAAATGATTTTTCTGCCTGCACTAAAACCTGTTACTGTTTTGAAACTCTATATCTAGAGTCTAGTTTCAGAAAGCGCATAGCAGCATTTCATTCCATCTCACATTTTGGATCATTTGGCTATGAACTAGTTTAATTCTCTCTCACCTTCCTGTCATTCAGCCTGATGTCTACCACCTTTCTTGGGGGTCCTTCTGTATGTGTTACATGAAGTAAACACATTTGCTGTTTATGAAATGTTTAGCAAAGAATTTTCAAGAAATATTTTTCATGGATACTCTGCATGATGTTAGAACTCTGAATGCAAGACAGAGACTGTAAACTACCTATGGGAAAAAAAAAAATAAAGTCACTTTCCTCTTTCCCAGGAGCATTTGAAACAGGAGGGTTACACTACAGTTTCATTTCAGAATGCTATAGCATAAGACTTTAGTTTTCTTAACTAGTGTGAAAGGTGAGAAAGTGTTGGAACTATGTGAACAGGAGAATAAAATTCTCACAAAATGGAACAAGGCAAAAAAGCAGGAAGAGAAGGAAGGTCTCATTAAAACAGTGAGGAGAGGATAAAAAGCAGCAATGACTCAAGTTTCCTTTAAAAAAAAAAAAAGAAAAAAGAAATAAAACAGCTGAGAGCAGATATGGTGAGAAAGCTGTTAGAAAAACTGTCACACCAAGCAGCAAACACTGCTCAGATCCCAGAGACCCTCCTTGCACATCACAGACACTCATCAGCAAAATTAGGTTTAAAGACTGTGTGTCATCCCACAGCTTAGAGTTGAGGGGAATACATTTTCATACAGCATGATTTAATGTTATTTGAGCTGACCTATTTCCTGCAGTTTCCCTTTTAAGGAAAGCTTGGATTTTGCAGAAAGTGAGACGACTCAGTTCCACAATCTGCCAGGAACCTGCTTTGTGTCCCTGATCATATATCTCTATTTTTCTTTGCCTTTGTTTACCTTTCTATTCATTGTCTTGGCTTTAGTCCAGGCCTCAAAGGGTTGGAAGAGTAATCAATGTCTTCAATACCAAACTGACAAATGTAGAGAGGGGAGGAAAGGGGAAATCTATCTATATTATGTGTATTTAATTTTTTAAATTATTATTAACTTTTTTCCTAACCTATACAAAAAGCCAGAAAGAAAAATCATCTCACATGAAAAATTTGACTCAGCATGAGACATTTTATTCAAGTATTGCAAGAACAACATAGGAAATGAGCAGCAACCCTGCAGCTGACTTTTTCCTTCACACCCACATATAGGGCACTCACATGAGAGTACCAGATCCAAGACCCTCTTCTGCCTGAAGGGACTAGTGACATCTCACAGCTGTGTGCCTGCTCCACTATTCTACAGAGACCTTCGCTGCTTTTTACCATTAAAGAAGCACATCATAGACCTGGAATTGTGCCAGTAACAAGGACTTTTGGGACTGAGTACTGAACCAGTCAGTGTGGAAAAAGCTTATACCACCAGTCACTGAGCTGAATTGGAACAGGATACATTGAAAGCTGTGTTGCCCACCTTGCATGTGGGCACCTTAGACCACTACCGGAGCCTGGAGGGTTTTCCAAAGCAGCTCTTCAGCTGCCTTCACCCTTAATAATCCTCTTAAATATCACTTGGACAAAAAGAGAGTGACTCCTCAACTTAATGGCAAGGACATCTAGCTTTCAGCTGCTGCTTCACTATTTTTAGCAAATGGAAAGACAATGCACTTTGCACTAATGCTACACAGCCTGGTAATTGGGCTGCTTCCTACAGAAGTGTGAGAGATGAAAGAATCCATCTCAATTTCACACATTTTAGGTAAAACATTTTCAAACAGATAAGATATATTTACATCAGGATATAAATACTGAACTTTGTAACTGTCCTCTATGCTAAGGAATATGTATGGGAGTCAGTGTTCAAGCACTGTCACTGTCAGAGAGGGTTCATTCACAATACAACATGGTCAAAATCATCCCATGACTCTGTAGACTGTCATTCCCCATTGCTGTCTGTTTGGAAACAAACCTGTAGCTATAACCAAGAGCCTGCATGCCCTCATGCTTCCTTCCCACCATTATGCGCCACTGTTATTTCCTTGTACAATCTGAGAAACTACTACTCCACAGTATCCAGTGGAACAAATAACTACAAAGGAACAGGTAACAAGGGCAAAGATGTGTTTACAGACCAATATTTATGACTTGCTAATGTAACTCAGAATTAGCTTTCAAGTCTGGCAGGTAACATCCTTAAAATTTGAGAAAAATCTAAATAATTTTCTCTGTTTTGTTCAAGACATGCAGTAACAGCTTTCAATGAAGTATGTGTTTGAGTGGCTGAACTAGACAAACTAAATAAGCAAAAGACCAGCTACTTATAGTGATTTTCAGGCATGCATGACGTTGTTCGGGACAAAACTGTTTTATTCACAAGTTGAATTCATACAAAACAGATCTTTCTTTATACGCTCGCTGCCTGAGCAAGTAATGATGGTGACAATCACTGTATTTAAGAAGACAAGTTAATACATGATGAGCTTAACTTTTTTAGTCTCCAGTCATAAATAACTGTGCCATCACTCACTCTTGCAGTGTGATGTGTCTCTGAAACCAGAGGGAGAAGGTAAGCTTTTTGTTGTGTCTTTTTTTTTCTCCCAACATTATTACTACTCTAATATAGAAATACTTGAAATGCAAGGTCTGCATTCTATCCTTTAAGACTCAGCAGATTTCTTTAAAGTGCTTAGTCTATTAAAGCTTATAATGTATGATTAATGAACCAAGGGCTGCTGATCTGAAGTGAAAGACTCAGCAGAATTTGCCTAATAACTTTTGCAGATTTATGTATTGTACGTTAGAAACTAGAAACATCAGTGTAATTATTTCACAAAAGGTCAGATGTGATGCCCAAAAAACCTCTCAAAAACACTAAAATGCAATTCAACAAGCAAAAGTGAAGTGCTCTGCAGTCTTCCTCTTGCTCTAGAGTCTTAGTTTCTATTTGGTCCTTCAATTCCTTTTTTTTTTTTTCCATAGCACAGCAGCAAGAAATTTGCTTATTTGCTTATTTTCACAAAACTATATTACAGTTTTACCTAAGAACTTTTTACTCAGATCAAAAAACCACAAATTTTCTAGACTTTTAACTTTAGCCAAGGTCATGAGTTAGTGGCTTTTATGATGGACATTCCCAAACTAAAGAAACAGTACTCTGCAGTGCTAATTTGTGTAATGAAAATGTCACTTTGTAAAAAATACAAATAATGTTAAAAAAAAAACCCACAAACATTTACTTTGTATTTATTTTCAGAACTATAAATGAAGAGAGTCATTTAAAGATGAATACATGCTTCTCAGGGTAAATATCATGCTCAAAACAATATATATAGATAGATGTATGCACTGTTTTCCCCAGGGACCTTGAAATTTATAACAGCATCACCTCAGATGCAAATAAGCTATGCACAATCTTAGCACTCCTGATATTTGATACTGTATTTGAACTTACAGTTAGTCTTTAGCTCTTCAACTGAGAACACATCAGGAGCTGTGTACGAACAAGCAGATAAATTTGTTAAAGTCGTTGCTATCCAAATGATCAATATCTAGAAAAATAAATGTATACACAGGAGATGAAATGGTCTATCTGAGATTGGTGGTACAGCCTTCAACATTGGCCTCTGTTGCACTCCATCACCCAAAGCTTCAACCTTCATAAGAATCTATAAACTGGCAAAAGAAAAGCTATCTGAATGAAAAAACAGTACAATAAAAGGTAAAAAATATTTAAAAAAATAAACCAGAGTTTTTTAAAGCAAAATCATTCAGATTTCAGGTCCTGTCTCCACTCAAGGCTGCATCGCTGTTATTGGCCTTTTCATGTACACTGTAAGCCTATCAGCTAGACAGGACAGTGGGACAGTATGAAAACTAGCTAGTGGGACAGTATGAAAACTATTTAATTTCTCTTAATAATATGAGCTCAATGCAGTAATCACTAGGAACTTGTGATTGGTCCATTGCTCTGTTAACCTCTTCATCCTCCCTTTGAAAAATGTACTGCTTTTTAATTATTTTTTTCGTTTATATAATGAGTGATAAAAGTACTTAAGAGTTTTCAATTAAAGCACTATTTTTTGTTCTCTGTTCACAAAATAGATATGCAATAAAAGCTAACTCAAGTACAGGAAAAAAATACAACAGAAAGGGAGAAAAGCCTCCACCATGTGAAACCCTATCATAACCTAATGGTAATGCCAATAGTATAGAATCATAGAGCAGTTTGGCTTGGAAGGGACATTTAACGATAATCTATTGCAACTCCCTTGCCGTGGGCAAGGACATCTTTCACTAGACCAGGTTGCTCAAAGCCCTATACAACCTATCTTTGAATGCTTCTAGGAATGATGTATCTGCAACTTCTCTGGGTAACCTCTGTTATTTTAATAACCTCAACTCTTTCAACCTTTCTTCACAGGAGTGGTGTTCCAGCCCTCTGACCATTTTCATGTTCATCCTCTGAACCTGTTCTCACAGGCTTGTCTTTCTTGTGCTGGAGATGCCAGAGCTGAACACATTACTCCAGGTACTCATAAGATTCCAGAGGTCAGACGAGAGTGGAGTAGAGTGGAAGAATCATCTTGCTCAACCTTTTGATGCTGTCCAGAATATGATTTACTTTCTGGGCCACAAGCCTACATTACTGTCTCATGTCCAGATTTTTCATCCACCAGTATCCCCAAGTCCCTCTCTACAGGGCTGCTTTCAATCAATTCATCCCTTCATCTGTGTTGACACTGGGATTGCCCTATTCCAGGTGTAGAACCTTGCACTTGGCTCTCTTAGACTTCATGAGATTCACACGGGCCCATTCCTCAAGCCTGTCAAGGTCCTTCTGGATGGCATCCCTCTAATGTATCAACTGTATCATTCAGCCTGGTGTCATCCACAAACTTTCTGAGAGTGCACTCAGTCCCACTGTCTATGTCACTGATGAATATATTAAATAGCATTGGTCCCCATATGGACCCTTGAGAGACCTCACTTGTTGCTGATTTCCACCTGGACATTGAGCTGTTGATTGCAACTCTCTGAACACAGACATCCAGCTAATTTCGTATCCATTTAACAGTCCATCCATCAAACTCACATCTTTCTGATTTAGCGGGAAGAATGTTGTGGGCGATTGTATCAAAAGTCTTACAGAAGTCAAGGTAGATGACAATATGTGTGTTATTGAGAGGATTATAATACCAAATTGAAAAGTGCAGTTCATACTAATTTTGTTTAGAAAACCAATTTTCCCAATTATAGATTAAATGTCCACATCAATAAGTAAATTATGAATAAGAATGGAGGCAAGAAACATGCAGCATAGGGAAATGCTTCATATTTCTTTTTTGTGGGAACTTAATCCCCAGGACTATTTGAGTTCCCTCCCAGTTCTCTCACTACAGAGTCTTTTGCCAGAGACCTAAGCAATCCCTATGCTGACATCTTATAGCCTGTCAGCAAAGCCATACATTCAACAATCCCTGCAGAGAGGTTTATTGATCCTGGACATTCTAAAGTTTTCTATGAGGTCATGAGATCCGTACAGGAAAGATTCACTGTCAGAAAAACAGGGGAATAATTTGAAGCTTATAGGAACCACGTTGAACTGCACGGTTCAACTTGGAAAAAAGGGGAAAGGAAGAAACAGATATGATTATGAAACTTTCTTTGGGTTACCTAAGCTTGTCCTGAACAGCACTCAAATTTTCTCAAGTACATCTGGTACAGGACTGGCACCATATAACAGTGGCAACATATAACTGGCAACATATAACTGGCAACATATAACACATAACAGTGAGTTACTTTTAAATAACACCTTCCCACCACATTGCCATTCAATATCCAAGATTCAAGTTAGTACATATTCTTTGAAAGATACAACAAGTAATGTGAACTCTATTTAGCTGTTGAAATCACAAGTATTTATGGACAAATCTTGTCAACTTTATTCCCCGAAGTCATTTCCTTTTAATGGGATTTGTGACTGAATAAGCATTGAGGTTATAAGTGGATGGGCAATATTATCTTTACAAAAAAACTTGAAAGGAACTGGGAAACAGAAAGCACTCAGTGCTCCTAAGTAGTTTTCATAGCCTTTTGAATTCCAACAGTTAGGCAGCCAATCATCATCATGGGGAACACAGCTTGTTCTCCTTCCCTTCTTTGCAGGTTTGAACAGTGGCAGCAGATAACTTTACAAACAGCACAAGATAAGCCTTTAGTTTTGATTTCTGACACCAGAAAGTTTGGTGCTATGAGGTACTGGAGCAGAAACAGACTTCAGGTTTTAGAAGCTAATGCTCTGGTCATCTGCAATCATGGCTTCTTTTGACCATGCTGAATAGGACATCCTCTGTTAGCAATTAATCACAGAAACCATGGAAAGGCTGTCACAGGAATGTTACTCTCTTAAAGAAAACAGTTTTTTATGTTTCCTTTCCCCTTCTCTCCAGCAACTGCTCATTCCTGCCCTCCTGAACTTTAACAACCCCTCTTAGCATTTGAGATTATACTGCCATTCAGGTTTCTGAAATGATTCAAATTTAAACCAAAAAACTCCAACACATACATAACTAACTCAGGGTGAAAAATAAATGGAAAACCAGAAAGTAGGTTGCTTTCCTTTTTCCAGTTCTGATAATTTCAGCGAATTGGTTTGCACTGTATCTCCACAAACAAGTGGGTGAGTGGCAAACTATGCTAAAGGATATGACACAAGCAGATGACAAAAGATCCATACAATCACACCCCAAATTTATGTCAGGCAATAGGCAAATTCCTTGGAGGGAACATCATATGACTGCATGTGGTCCCAGTGATTTGGTAGTCTTTGGGCATACTTTCACAGGGCTCCCAAGGAGGCACAGGACGCTGCTATAAGGACAGGTTTTTTTCACACTGGATGTCAGCAGAATACATCTGTTTTTTTCAAACTAACAAAGTGAAAATTGTGACTAGATCTGAGGACAGTCCTGAATGAGAAATATGGAGTTCTGAGGTACAGACCATTCACACATGTGTGAAAAAAGTATGTTACATAAGCAAAATAAAATATGCCTTGGGGATCTGATCAGCTACAGAGTCACAGAAAGAAAAATAATATTTTGTCAGAAATATCAAAGTTTTCAAACTCTTAGGTGTATGAAACATCTTGTTAACTTTTTCATGAGTGTGTTGCATATTTGGTTTTAACTCCTTAACTTTTATTTCTGTCTCTAAATCTATATGACCATAACATCTAAATCAGAGCCAGGCTTGTGTAGATGTGCCAGGATAAAAATAGTCAAGCCAAGTAGCTTCCATGGCCAAGATAACAATCTGGTAAATACCTAGTTTTGAAGTGTTATGTTTAGGTCTTACTATGTTGGGTCTGTGAACCCTTTACTAAACTTCCATCATCTGAGTACATTGTAAGACAGTCTCTTTCTTTGGCTCCTAAGGCACACACTTCTGAGGGCATTTTTCAGAAATGAGATAACAGATCACTCTGGGCAGAGAAATCCTGCTCAATCACCTGAAGACACTGCCTCATTTTGCCAAGTTCCAGCTTTTTGGACACCCAACAGCTCAGGACATACATAAGCACATATGGTGAATGTTACAGAAGGTTTTCTTAACCCGGGCACTCTTTAAGCTAAACAGCACTTGTAGGAGAGATATAGGCAAAACATAATAGATCATCTGCATTCTCTCCTTTCCCTACTTCTCTCCTTACTGCAGGATGTGCTTAAGATCAGCTGACCTCAAGTCCGCCTTTGGCTGAGAGCATCTCCCCTGCTGTTGTTTTCTTCCTATCAGTCAAACAGGAATCCCTCAGCAAGGAAACTGTGTCCCTGCCTTGCTCTGCTGGGAGGGTTCCCATTATCTATTCTCTACTCTCTACTGAGGAGTCTGGTGAAACTAGTTTCCCCACTTAGGCACTCCCATCAGCATCCTGCACTCTGAACACCTGCAGCAATGTCCTCCTGAGCTGAAAACTTGTGTTTGGTCCACGCAGGATGGACAAAACTTACATCACTCGCTACACAGAAATTACAGTGCAAATTAAAATTGCAATAACTGGAAGTTTCAGATATAAAGAAGCTGCTAGGGTTCTCATGAGACTGGGTAGACACATGCCTGAGGGTATTATGGTAAGGGTCTGCAGGATAATTTGGGGGAATATGTGTTTCATTGAGGAGGGGTTGCAAGCAGAACAAAAACTTGGTAAACCTGTATTGTCCTTATCCCCAGCAACCCCAAAAACCTCCTTATAGTATGCCAATTAGGCTCTGACTCTTTTATGAAATAGTTAAACATCTCTTGTATTACAATACTGTGACAAATTTAATAAGCTCTATCAGCCATCCTGATAAATATGACGATAACTTAACATGATGATTGTAAAAAAAAATATAGAGCAAAAGCTAAAGGTAGGAAATTATACTCTCTATGGTAGAGATTGTCATTTTCTATTAAATACCATTAAGACTCGGATATTGGGATGTGTGCAGACTGGAACAGCTCTAAGAGGGAGACAGAAAGACATACTGCATTCACATCTTGGAAACAGGGAAAGCAAGGCTCCATCATGAACGTTTGTCACTCTAGATATCTACCTAGATTCAGGTACAGATCTGCAACTGGGTCTTTCCTATCTTTATCCTATTTTCCTCCATTAAAATCTACACAGGTGTAGCTTTTGTTTTTAATAGAGTTGTATCCAGCTCATAAAGACTTTTGTTTAATCAAAGGTTGAACATTTCATATTCTACAATTATTTAAAAGCGTATGAAATTTATTTTTGTTTCAATATCTCCAAGGTTATTCTTTCAATATCTACCCAAGTTGTCTCCACTAGTATTAATTCCCTTCATATATTGTTGCTCTGGGCAATTTTGTCCAAAATATGCTCAGCATAGACCTGCATATTCATATTCCTAGTCTTGTGTCCTGTTTCATTGTCCCATACGAAGCAGCCTAAAGAATGACTGTAAACCTAAGGACTTATTGTCTACTTCTGAGCACACCAAGTGTATCTGTTCTGCTGGCTGCATCAAAAAAGAAAGAGAGCAGATCTATTAGGTAGTCTGTGGACCTGACAGGGTCTAAGCTGACAGGATCCTTCCTTGGATGCTCGAGGTGGTGTCAGGGCAGCTTTGTGGCACAGGAACGATACAAAATGATCTAATACTCCAGAGGGTCTGGCCCAATGTGTTCAGCAGAAAAGTAGGTCAGAAAGGAAATCTTGCTACTACAAACACAGCAGTGGCAGCAGTCCATTGTACCAGGCACAGAGTTTATGTAAGGCAGTGGCTGGGGCTGCTTCACTCGAGTTTCACAAACACCAGAAGCCTGGTGCTAAAAATGCCTAACTGCTTCACACAAAAGCAGGAACTGACTTGTGCAAAAGTTTAGAAGAGCAAACGTATCACCAGTATCACAGTCCTATATCCAAATCTAAACATTTGAATACAACTAAAGTACATATCACTTTTCTGTCTCTCATTCACAAAGGATACTCTGAAACAGAGGCAGCATCTTTGAAGACCTAACCAAAAATTCAGTTGTAGTTATTCTTGTGGCTTCCTGCTCTTTGACTCTGTTCCCAGTTATCCCATTTCTACATGTAATCCCATGAGACTAAAGAGACCTTAAAAGGATGTAATCAGCTCCTTAGTCTCTCTGAGAAAGATATTACTAATGGAAAGGGATGTCTCGGCAGCCTTCCCCAGTTCTGACAGGAAGGGGATATCAGCAGTGTAGCCAAAGAAAGTTGTACTGTTCTCTCATTTTCAGCCATGAAAGGTTAATGAGAAAGAGGATTAGAGAGATAAAGAAAGCATTAAGAATGTCACAAGAGGTCCCTCTCTGGTGACACACTGGGAGTTAGCTGAGACTGAGACAGATCCTGTGACAAAGTATGTACAGGTGACTTAAAAAAACTTTCATGCTTACATGTATGCAACGTCTGGACTTCCACTGATTAAATAGACAAATTGGATTTAGAGACATCACTTCATCCAGGGAATCAAAAAATAAAATGGACACTTGTCTCCTCTGCAGAGTCAGTATTCACTCATCTGTAATTCTGCCACTAGCCTTGCTGACAGTGCTCTTTTTTGGTCCTTACTTTTGATATGCTCCAGTTACGAGAGCCAACACCCAAGCTGATCCACAAACACAGCAGCACATGCTTGGCAGTGTTAGTAGCCAGATGCTAAAATGTATTTTGCAGTAACAGGAGCTTTAGCATACTGGTAAGTAACCAGTTTGCTGGAAATTCTTCCCTTAGATTTAACAGCCTGCCTGGAAGGGCTGATCAAACAAAACAAAAAAAAACCCCTAAACCCTCTCTTCCTCTAGTAAAAATATCAGGTAAAGCAACACAGGAAAAGATATGCAACTTAAGAAACCTTCTAGTGGATCATGCGCACATTTATTTCAACATGAAGATAGGCAAATATTTCATTCTGAATGCTTTGGGCTGTGTGTAAACTTACCCCAGGCCAGGAACAACAACAACAGCAGAAAAGCCGGCTGTGGCCTCCAGTCCCTGGAGCACCCCTATTCCCTGCATTCATAGTCTGCTTAGCAGAATAGCATATTTTCTAACTCTCCTAGGCCTGACCGTTAAATTTTAGCCCTCTGCTGACTCTAAATGACTGTGCAGGCAGATGAAAGTACCACGATCAGGATTTTAATATCACTCATTTATCACAACAGACCATTAAAGCTGATGTCTGTAAACACACAAACTGTTACTGGGTCCATTCCAGAGTCATACGCTGGAGTTATCACATTCCCAACTATACTATTAAAAGGTAACTGCATTTATTTAAATCTTTTTTTTTGCCACGTTTCATTCCTCGAAAAATCAAGATGACAGCCCCAGGGAGCATTGAAAGAGGACCATAAATAGACTTTTAGTATTGTTATGTCCTATAAGAGATTACAATAAGCATTGAAAACTCTTCATGCATGCAAGCATTAGATGAATATCAGAGACAGGAGTTTCAAGCAATGAGGAAAAAAGATTTAAAGAAAACACTGAATTAAAGACCTGTATAGTTGCAACTTGATCAAGGTAGTGTAATATGGTTAATGTTGACATCTCTTCAGACAATTAACTTCTGTAATTGATTTTTATTTTTATTTCTAGGAACTAAAAATAACTAAACATTATATTGAATTACTCTATAGATGCCCTCTAAAGTGGAAAGGGAATTTCATAGAAAATTTCCTTGAGTACACTTTCTCTCAGTGGGATTTTTAGTGCTCTTGTAAAAAATTTTCAGATGTTACAAAATAGTAAGATTTTTAACAATTGGCATTGCCATTGAATTTTCCTAGATATATTTATAACCTTGTTTTGTAGACTCGGAAATTTAGATATCATGTTTAACAGCATGAACCCCCTTTAGAATCAGTATGTAAAAGCTCTAACAACAGAGTTAGAAAGACCACTTTGTACCTCTAATCAGTGCATACACCAGTCCCGTTATTTATCAGAATCATTTCACTCTCATGAATCTAACACAAATTTTCCATTGCAAGACTTTTCATAGATCAAAAATTTATGAATCGATAACAAAATTACTATCAGGAGATGACATTGTAAATCCTGACATAATGTGAATTCACCAAAGAGTTTTGTAATTATATTCACAGAAAATGTCTGAAATATCAGATTTTAAAAACAAGAAACCTCAACAAAGTAAGAGCAAAAAATTTTATGCTAGCAATGTATTTGACAGGGTAGAGACAAACAGCAAGGATTATGAAGCTACTGATCTCTCTTTTGACAGAGACTGAGAGACAAGAATCCCCACCAAACTGTGAAGTCTCAGAAAATAAGCCATCTGATCAATTAAATAGTTTTGGTACACTTTTGCAAAAGTTCATTGGAGTATTAAAAAATCAGTCACCTCTTTTTGATGAAAAAGATCAACAGAATCTGAGATGGCTGAGTCAGCAAAATCGGTATAGAGGCAAGGGAGCATAAAATACTCCTGTTAGCACCAGCACACAAACTTCTGATCTCCGAGCTCTAAAATTCCTCTCATACTGATCAGCAAAGGAATATACACGCCATTTCTGTCTGAAATCAATTTATCTAGTGGTTATTGCACTATAATGCATGCAAGATATGCATTATATCTGTATCTGTATATCTATAACTATATCTATATCTATGTCTATGTCTATGTCTATATCTCTCTTCATTATCCTGCCAAAGGTGGCCATTTAGAATCTCCACAATGACAACTCTGTTTTATTCCAGGGCTCCAGAAAAGGAAATGAAAACTGTGTCTTACCTTTGTTAATGTCAACTGGGTATAGCATAGAGATGGGTGATTGGTTTATACTCACAAAAGGTATCTTGATAATCAAGTCAGTGAACAAATACTCATGCTAATGGACTGATAGACTTTTTACAAAATATTTGAAGTCAGGTAAGAGGACTCAGACGGCTCAGTTCATACATTTCAGAATAAATTCCAGAAAAAAGTAATTACAGGCTCAATTTCTGCTCCAATCTCTCTCTATGACTCTTCACTTGTGGCATACCACAAAACACATTTCTGCCTCCCATTATGTTCAGAATAAACCATAAAAATCTGCAGATTTCATAAGCCTGCAACAGAACTTTAGAGATTTTGAGGTCAAGGGGTCCTTGATTTAGCAAGCCCTTCTTGCAAAACACAGACCACGGAAATTCATCAGTTCTTAATACTGAGAGCACTGAAGTAAATATCTCCTTTAGGAAGTTTAATTTGGGTAAGTCAGAGATGTAAATGTAAAAAAAAAACCCAAAAAACATTAGTTTTCTTCCCAGCTAAAAAAAAATTACACTAGCTGGAAAGAAACTTGCCTTAAGTTTTCTTGACCTGAGGGATCATTCAGATTTACAATAGTAGGACAGCAGTGTCTAAGAAGAGCTCTCTGAGCAAGTTTTTGTGTATCAATCACAGTTGCCTTTAGAGTTTAGCCTTACTAACAGATACAACTGGATTTTATTTAACTGGACATGAAAAGGGTGGTAATCTAGACTGCAGAACTTTGCATTGGCATGAGATATTTCATACACACCTGATTACCACACATCAGCTGATGTAAAGTGACTTCATTGTGGATTATAGTATCTTGCCAGGTTCTTGTTCTATTCTTTCCTATAGTCATCATTACACAACCAAAAATTACCCTGAATCTGTTATTTTTTTCAGAACAGATCTGGATTTAATAGAAATTGGTCTTCGATATGCTTTGAAAATACCTTTATGCTTTATTTTTCCACTAAAAGGATGTATTACAGAGAGAGAGCTACATTGATGTCTTACATGATAATGTCTTGCTTATGGTTTAGATAAAATGGTATGTAAAGTATGGTTTAGATAAAGGTGGACTTTCTCTGCTATATATTTGAGGAAAGCTTGCCAATAAAAAGTTGAGGTAGTATTCTGAGAATAGTATTTCATTCTACAACTGGTTGTGGAGCTTGTACAGTGACACAGATAGGTAAAACACACAAAGAACAAATGGATGGAATACAGACATATTCTTATGGAAAACGTGACTTCTAGTTTTCCATAATATCTAAGAGCCTCTGCAATCAGGATTTCCATGAAGTCATTCTCCGAGATCACTAAAATGTAGTAAATTATTTAATTTAAAAGAATTTGAAAGATTTTATAAATCTACTTAGTTGCTGTGCTTTGGATGTCAACTCTATAGATGGCAGAGGGAGGATAAACTAGGGAATAACTAAATTTTTGTTCATGTCAACATACTTCTAATCTGTTTTCTTCCCTAAAAAAAAAAGTGCTTCATATACTACTAAATGTAGTTAGTAACAGTCACCCTTCTATTATAACATCTGAGAGCACCTCAGTGATTAATTTTGTTCTTTCTAGTGCCTTTGAAGTTGAAACAAATGAGTTGTCCAAGGTCATGTAAATTACTGTGGTTGTAATAGCAAGAGTTGCTATGAGAACAGATTTTTTGGTGCCTAGATCTCTACTTTATCTCTGTAATAAAGCCTGAGAAGTAAAAGGAGACAAGGACAGTTGGTTACTTTCAGAGAAAGCTGAGAAAACAGAGAAAGTAATTTCTCCATGTGAGATGATTTTCAGGCCAATTAGCATGTATTTTATTGAATTCCCAGTTATTCTATGGTCTGTAAAACAAATCAATAAAATTATAAACAGTTTTACATTTCAATCTTTATTTTTAAAAATATGGTATGTATTCTCTGTACATTGATAAATAGTTTTTCCTCACAGTGAAATGACATATCACCTACATTGAGAGAAATGGAAAGTATCATGTTGTAACATAAACAGGAAAAATTGAAAAAGTTTTTACTGAATTTCTGTGAACAGATCAATGTTTCTGAGAAGTATGATTTATAACATTTTTGCTTTTGAATGTGACACAAATTCTTGGACTATATTACTGTAAATTTTTCTAATTTTTTACTTTTATATCTTTTCCATAATCCCAATGCCAGTGAAAAGTGGAAAATAAATATTTCTTTTCCATGAAAGATTATAAAAAATAACAAAACTGACTAACAAAATGAAAACCAAATTAATCTAACCATACAAATTATAGAAAAATTATCATCCTTCACATATGTTTTCCTTTTCTTATTTTTGACAATAAAAGTCTAAATTTTTTAGGTCCTTGAAGAACTTCTTAAACACAGACCTAATTGAAGGAAGAGTTGCTACGAGAACTATTACAGGGCCTTGACCCCTATAAATCAATGGGCCCTGACAATATCCATTAGAGGATATTAAGCGAGTTGGCTGATACAGTTATGAGGCCACTCTTCATAATCTTTGAGAAGTCATGGAGATCAGAGGACATCTCAGAAGACTGAAAGAAGGCTAATGTTACCTTCATCTACAAGAAAGGCTTAAAGGAGGATCTGTGAAATTCAGACCCACCAATCTTACTTTAGTTCCTGGCAAAGTTATGGAACTAATCCTCTGGGAGCTATCACGAGTCAAATGAAGCATGTGATTGGGAAAAGCCAGCATGGATCCACAAAGGACAAATCTTACTTGACAAACCTGACTACCTTCTTTCTTAAAGTAACCTGTTTGGTTGATGTGGGGTGAGTGCTGGACACCATCCATCTGGATTTTTCCAAGGCTTTCAATAGTTTCCCACAGCCTCCTCATAAAGAAACTGATGTGTTGTGGTCTAGGCAAGTGGTCTGTGAAGTGAGTGGGGAACTGCCTGAAAGGTCAGATCTAGAGGGTAGTGGTAAATAACTCCTTTTCAAACTGTCAATCTGTCATGAGTGAGGTCCCTCAGGGATCTATATGAGGCCCAAAGCTGTTTAATATCTTCATAAGTTTTCTGGATCATGGAATCAAGTGTATCCTGATGAGATTTGCTGGTGATACCAAACTGAGTGGGGCAGTGAACACTTCAGAAGGAAGAGCAACCCTGCAGGATAGGCTGGAAAAGTGGATTAACAAGAACCTTACAAATTTGTAAGTGTAGTGTCTTGCACCCGGGGAAACATAATACAGGGATGCAGCACAGGCTGGGATCTATTTGTCTGTGGAGCAACTCTGTTGAAAGAGATCTGGTGAACAAGAAGATCAATGTGAGCTAATAGTGTACTGCTGCAGTAAAGAAAGTCAACAGATGTTGTGTTGTATCAACAAGAGCATCATCAGCAGAAATAAAGTCATTATCCTGTTGTATTTAATGCTTGCCAGGCCACATCTAGAATATTATGTTCAGTTTTAATCCCTGCTGTACAAAAAAGTTGTAGACAGGCTGCAGAAGAGCTAGAAAAGGGCCACAAAGATAATCAAGGGACTGTGAAGCCTGCCATATGAAGAAAAGTCGAGAGAACTGAATTTGTTAAGCCTTGAGAAAAGAAAGCTTAAGGAAGACCTTATCACTGTATTCCAGTATTTAAAGAGTGTCTACAAAGACAGATACTCCCTTTTTACAAGGAGTCACATGGAAAAGACAAAAGGTAACAGGTACAAGTTACTCCTGGGGAGATACTAACTTGATAAAAGAAGAAAATTTTTCACAATGAGGTTCCTTCCAACTTGGTATTCTAATTTATTTTATTAGGATTTTTTCCTAGTTATTAAGATTTGAATCTGAGGGTTAATCAGAAACTAATAAAACCCATTTATTTGGCTTAATTGGATTTTCTATCAGCTACCAGATCTTCTTTTATTTCTACATATTATAAAATGCAATTTCTAAATAAGTAGTTGTTTATAATACATATAATTGTATAAGTAGATATTCTCACACTGATATGAAGCGTGCCATTAAAACCTACACTTAAACAGAAGGAAGAAGATTTTCAGAAAAATTTTGAGTGACTCAAATTACTACTTCCTAAGAAAAGATGTTTCCTAACTGTAGATGTTGGCAAATTTTGTTAAATGTAGTTTGAAGACAAAAACATTGTATCATTTAGCTAACACAAGAATAACCAGGAGATAGCACTAACTTAAAAGAAAGATGCAAATTTGATAACAAAGGTTTTATTTTATTATACAGTTGAGAAAGATGTAGTTACCTCATTATTGCCGCAGTAATATTAGAATTTATTTATTTGTTTAGGGTTTTTTTTTTCTTTATTTATATGATTACAACATGTGGGCCATGATTCTGTAATCTTGTATTGAACAGTAAACTGAGATTTAAGACTTGGATTGACTAATGTTCTATCCTACCAAATGAAGTATTTATCTTCTAAAAATCCTGTGCAAGACAAACAATATTTTGCATGTATTAAAACATAAATCATTAAATAAAATGTAATCTATTAATTCTAAATCAATAGTCAAATCTGAGACAGGTAATTGTGAGATAGGATTTTCTAATTCTTAATTTCGATTTACATGTCTGTATAATGATCACAACTCAACTATGAGGTATACAAATGTACTATGAAGTGAACTGGTTCCCACTTCAAAAATTTTCAGACTGGCAAAAAATGAAGTATTTACTGTACTGTTTCTACTGAAAAAAAAAAAAAAAAAATATTGTAAGAAACCTATCTGTCCCAATCCAAGGATTTGCTTTTTCTCCACCCTCCAGCCAGAAAAATTCTCGTCAGTTGGAAATAATGAGCATAGTTCAGTGTAATTGTTTACAACACTTTGTAATTGCTCGACTTCTTGACTACTTTAAACAAATAATGTCACTTGAATTGTTCTCTCTCTTCATCCATCTTTTCTTCACCAGAAACACTTGAGACTAATTATTGAGCCAGACTTCTCTATTGTCTATCTCTGCTTCAACTCAACTATGCAAATAAGACCTTATATTTGAGATATTATTTTACTACCCATTAAAATGGAGAATAATATGCCATTTCTATGTCTCTCTTTTCTAAATCTATTTAAAACAGATTTAAAACTGTACTGTCGACGTTTAATTTATATCTCTGTTCTTTAAGATACTCTCTGTATACAATCTTGATTTTGCTTTTTCATGTCTGTATACCCTTTCAGGAAACTTAATGTGTGTTTTATGAGTGAGTCTTATTTCTATTAATCATATTAGGAGGAGGAGTAAAGGTTTATGAGACAACATATTGGACTGCAAAGGTTATTTTTTTAATCCGAATGTCAGATATGTTCACCAGTGTTCCTGCAGTTGGAAGGAAAGGCAGAAATAAAAAAGAGCATAGAATAGTATATTAATTATAACATAAACTGTAGTCAAGGCAAGCACAGTTTAAGTAGTCCTTCCTTATGAAAAAATAAAATAATTTAGTACTTTAGTACCTCAAAATGTCATCAACACCATGCATCACTACTTCAAGAAAGTGTAGTTATGAATGCAAATATAAATAACTTTTTCAGTATAGCTTTTGAAAAAAATCCACT
Source organism: Colius striatus (assembly GCF_028858725.1). Taxonomy (NCBI): domain Eukaryota; kingdom Metazoa; phylum Chordata; class Aves; order Coliiformes; family Coliidae; genus Colius; species Colius striatus. Next base: position 97,531,466 of record NC_084759.1, on the reverse strand, counting down.
AGCTCTTGGCCAAGATAATTACAGTGAAAAAAAAAAATCCAGTAGTGTGGAGGAAGGTTTCAAGGGCAGTAGGTTATGTATCTGTTAGCTTTACTTCAAATTTATGAATCTTATAGCAAAATTAAGCTTATATGCTAAGCTGCCTACAGTAACCTATATCTGCTCAGTCTGCTTTATTCCTCTTTTTGCCAGTGTTGTTATCTTTCACCAGAGTTATAAGAAGTGATACTACAATATTTGAATCATGTAGAAAATATAAACTAGTAACGATTACCTTGGTCTCACTTGTAAATACACATCTGTATTAACTATAGTAAAAATTAATCTGTTAGCATGTAAAGGAGAGCAAGGCCTAATTCTTTCCTTAAACAACAACTTCTTCAAAGTTGCACTCTACTTGGACAATAGAGGGGTTTAAAGTCCTCATCATCAATTTATCAATAGCATTAAAGGCACAGAAAGCACTTGCACAAATATAGACTGACAAGTACTTCACTGAAAAGATGTTTCTTTTTTTGTTTTTCCTGAAGTGTTTTTCCATATATCTGGAGCTCCATTTGCCTGCTAGGTAATATGACCTGCCCTGTAATGCCAAATTTTCTTCTCTGCCTCTCTTTGGAACATCAAATATACTGCAACAAAAGCATTTTAATTCAGGCTCACATGGAACAATCCTAAAACCAACTAGGAAAAATTATTCTGAGAGGAATTAGTTAGCAATTAAATTTTTTTAAACAAAGTGCTAAACAGGACTGAAAGCATTGTTTCGAAAGAACACAAATGAAAAAAAGAAGTGCATTTATGTTTCTTGTTTCCAGAATCTTTATATTTTTTTTTTACTCATATTGTATTTGTATTGTGTCTAATTTCCTCCATTGGATATAAAAGAAACAGAAGACATGATGCTTTTCTTACAAAAAGAAAAAATTACCAACTCCAGGCTTCATAGGTTTTATTTTAATTATATTTACATGGTTCATGTCAAGTACAAACACCTTTACACAGTGCAAGACCAAAGTTTCCACTGAACATGAGACAGTTTTGTTTGTGCAGGACCAGACCAAAAAGTTTAGTATTTTCACAGCTCCATCATTGTCAGAACTTGCTTCTGTTTTGCCAGAGTTTACAATAATATCATAGACACCTTTGACATTTGTACAAAATAACTATCTTTTAAAATCTACAATTTTACTAACAATAAGTCATTACTGAGACATTTTATTAAAGACATTTCAAAGATTTTGAATTAGAAATTTTAGGTAATAAAGTTTCACAGAGAACTAAGGAAACTTTAAAATTCTGTAGATTATTCTCTAAGACTTCACTGGAAGACATTTCCTTATATTGCAGCATATGAAGAGAAATAATTGGGTAGAACTCTCAAATGTGTTCACTAAGAAAAGAAAAAAAACCGAAACATCTTTAATTACCACTGTAAGCAAACAGATCTATGTAAGGACCTGTGCATATCTTGCAATTATTATAGAAACAAAGCCTATGACATTTAGTCTAGCTCTTAAAATGGTGAAGATGAACACACTTCTAAGGACAGTAATAAGCTTTTTTTTTCATTCAGCTTTATTTCTTTTTCTCTTTTACAATCTGTAAAATAGCTTAGGCCTCCATTCTTCACCAGGGATCTATTTCTCGTATATATCAAAATGTATAAGTTTGCTTTGGTTAAAAAAGAAAGGAGGGACATTTAAAGGGAAGGTACTTCACAGAAAAGGAAAATAGGCCACATTTAAATCAGTCTCACTGCAATTTGGAAAAAAAGACCATTGTTACCTCAGGAAAATAACTGCTAAAGAAACAATACATATCTGAAACAAATTTTTAAGAAGAGGTCAGAGAAGTGATCATATATAAATTTCCTTGGAAAGAAAACTCCTGCTGAGTTGAATGTCTCTCTTTAAATGGGAACATTTTTAAAAATTTAGTTGTCATGATTTTCATCTTTCCCTTCCCTAACTTCAGTGCAGAGTGTTCTTTCAAAAGGTAATGGGAAGGCAAAGCCCAGCCCCATGGTCTTGTAGTAGTCAGCTCACTACCCCACAGGTATCCCAGCCTGGATGTCATTATTATTCTTGTCCTGGGTCTGGCAGGAGAAGCCAGTGTGGTGCAGGCTAAGGAAAGGAGAACAAGCAATGTGAGTCACTATCCAGTGACCCTCAGCTGGAGCATCCTTTAAGGATGAGAAGGGACTTCCTCACCTAGAAGACCACTATGAAATGAACCTTTCTGAAGAAATGTGTGAGCACTGAGTCACACGTCTTAGAGATTTACATCATTTAAAAACAGGGACCATGCTTCACATAGCTTTTCAAATTATTTTCCTCTTTCAAACGGTATTGCCTCTAATAATTGCCTCTTACCTTCCTCTCTTCTTTCCTTCCAACCCTCAATATTCCTCATGTAGGCACTAACCTCTGGCTGAAATATTGTTTATACTTCTATCTGATTGGATTAGACAGGTACTAGGACATTAGCATATGAGCCAGACTGGGGAGTTTTGATATCTCTTCAAATTAAATGGGAGAGAAAAATCCCTGTATCATCTTAAAGGGTTGCCACTAAGCAAAGAGAAGCATTAACTTGTCAAAAGACGCTAAGCCATTACAGTATGGCCATGTATGTTGCAGAGGTGCCATGCTAGGACATCTTGAGCATTAGAGATTCTGCCTATTCATATGTAAAGCAAAAAAAAATAACGGTCACTCTCCTCATGAGACAATCATTACACGAAAGGTTTCCAGGCACCGACAATAAGGCTATCTACACTAAACAGGAAGTAGACATGAGTTCTTTGAAATAAATTGCGCTGCAGTTTCACTGAAAATAAATACCAAGAGGGTGCTTCACCTTCAGTCTTCCCAATGCATGTTGTGTTTTCTCTTTGCTGCAGCAAGCACAAACCCCCCACATTCCAGGCTGCCCTATGAAGCTGGAACATTAGCCTTTAGATGCATGTCTGGAAGTGGGAGCAACAGATTTGATGATTAAACTGGTGGGTGGCACAGCTTTGCTCCAGCGTTAAAACTCTGCAGAGCAGAAGTCACCAGTGAATTCAGGTGAGGAGAGATGAACCATGGCCCAGTGTTAAACTGGAGCTCAAAGGAAAAGCTGGTTTAACAGCAGGATAATGATGCCCTTAGGCTGCCTTTCTCCAGTCAGTAGGTGAAAGTACATCTCAGTGCAGGTAACTTGAGGTGGGTAGCAGGGGATATATGAGCAGAGAATACTCTTGGCTCAAAAACACAGACCTGAAGAGTGGTCAGGAGATCCCCTCCTGACTGCCACCATCATAGTGTCTCTATGTACTCTAATTTGCATATATGTTATCTGGATAGCAGTGCGATGTGGACTCTTATGTTGCTAGATGGCAGAGAAGTTAAGAGAGTGCAGAGGGAGGCACAGAGTATTGTGCACGCAAACAGCAGAACAGTTTCTCCATGAGTAGCAAAGGGGAGAAGGGAAGGTAGAGAAAATGTGAGGAGCCACTTGATTTCATGAAAAGCATGTGTCAAAGCTATTGGACTTCTGATTTGTAGCTGTGGTAAACTATGCACATTGAGCCTATTTAAATACATGACGTTTTTACTATTGCCATTGGTCTCTTTCCTATTGTTTTACAATTACTTGTTGTTTTCCTGTCCTTAATTAAACTGTAAGCTGCTTAGGGCACCATTGTGACTACTCCTTTTTATACAATGTTTGGCACATGAACTTTTACGCGTTGCCAAATGTAGAGAGAAAAAAAAGAGAAGTGTGAGACAGTAAGCTCTAACTTAGAAGTCTATTCTTCTAGACTACATAAAATTTGGATGTTCAACTCTGGAAAAGTAAAAGCAGAGAAATTTGTAGAAAAGCAATGAATGGGAAAAAAAAAACAAACCCAAAACAATGTATACACATGTCCAAGAAACAGAAATATAAGCAGGCCAGAATAGCCATATTAGAGAGTTCAACCTTGGATCAGTAAGGCAGAACAATGTGTGTAGATGTCTTATAAAAGGAAGTCAAGTAATTACTGTGCCTTAGAATAAAATAGTCCCAACAACTCTGCTCCCCTGGAATCTGCTAGGGAGCAGGTTGTTCTAGTGTTTAAAGAGCAATCCCTGCCCTTCATAGCATTTTAAATCTTCATTTAGGGTATAGGACCTAGCCAGCATAAAGACCTTCACAGAGAAAACACATATCTGAAATCAGCATAAAATGACATAGGTGAGATCAGGATCAATCCATGTAATTCCCCATGTTGCAAGGCTTTTTCTTCAACAGTATTATTACACTATCATCTGGTCTCAAGAAGTACTAATAAGATGGTACATTGTAGCACAAAAATAAGCTTCCACATATTTTTCCTTCACTGATTGTATTGAACTGTTTGAATTTATGTCACAATGAAACGGATGGAAAAACTCCTTATATCTAGACAAGCATTCATTGCAGACAATGCACTAATTTAATTCTTTAAATTCCTCTTTAATTCTTATTATTTGGATAATTTTGTTTACTTTCAGTTATACATATCTTGGTTTCACTTCAGCCACATCCATATTGTGTTCTGGAGATCGGATCTCTACATAGTCAGTAACCTTATATTTTCTCTGCTCTTGAAAGAACAGCAAATGAGGATACTTGAGAGAAAAAAAAAAAAAAAAAAAAAAAAAAAGTGATGTCAGTAACTTCACGTGAAGGACCAAAAGAGACATAATGCTTCTTGCTGCAGGGGGAAAAAAAAAAAAAAAGGTAGCAATGAAAAACTACTTCACTGTTCATGTGAGGGAGCCCTGGCACAGGCTGCTGGGGGAGGAGGATGTGGAGTTTCCTTCTCTGGAGGTTTTCAAAACCCACCTGAAAGCGTTCCTGTGTGACCTGATCTAGGTGAACCTACTTTAGCAAAGGGAGTTGGACTAGATGATCTTTAGAGGACCTTTCCAGCTGCTGCCATTCTGGGATTTTGTGAAATAGGGCCCAAATGAGCTATTGACAAAGGTGCAGATGTTATGCAATATTCCTTTACCTCAAATTAAGACCTTTAAGCTAAAGAAAGACACCTCAAAACTCAGCATCCTCAAGTCTGATCACAGGCAGCTGTATGTAAATATTTTAATGCCTTAACTTTGATTTGTTTTGGAGTATGTACTACTCTTTCTGCAGTAGTGACCTCATCAATTAGCCTTAGCAACTGCTGCTACATTGACTGATGAACAGCATAGAGATTGTAGGGTCAATCTTAGCTTTTGACGAGAAGAGTGTAAAAAGATGACATGCTCCAGAAAAGCTTTTTCCTGGACCAGGAATGGATAGTTATGGCAAACAGATGGAAGGAATCAAATCCAAAACACAGTGTGTGACCTATCTCAGATAGAGTCTCCTTCTCGCATTTCATTTTGGCAAAACTCAAGTATCACTGATGCCAACAGAATGTTCTTGAGCTGTGGATCTTGTCAGCAAGCTTTAAGCTGCAGTCCTCCCCCATCAAGACTTAATGGACAACATAGTCCAGCAGTAAATATTGACTTGAGTGAAACTTATGCAAAAAGTAACATAACAGAAAAACAAACCAATACTATTATTTCAAAGTCAAGGGAACTCATTTTTGCCTTCCAGCTATGTGACAGACTTAGTTTCACATTGGCCAGACCAGGCAGCTGTCTCAAGACTTATAATCCACAGATGGGAAAGAAATTGAATTCTTAATAGAGATATGCCCATTGTTAATCTCCCTAAATCAAAGGGTGGAAATTTAACTTTATTTCTCTATTTGACAAGAACATGAAAACATCCCAGGTGAAAAAACACTCAGAGCCCCAGAGAGATTTTCTAACAGGGGTACGAATCAGAAAGGCAGCAACCAAGACTACCTGCACAGCAGCTGGGATCTGAAGGACCCAGTCCTGAACTTATGGGAAGTCTTTGGCCATTTAACACTTGTTCTCTAGAAAGGATCATCATCCTTTAAAGTCCTGCTAAAAATGAAAAGTAAAAACTGGAAAAGAAAACAGAAGGAAGAGAAGGCAACAAAATGAAAAAAATCTCAGACTGAAGTAATTCTGTGTGGCCTGTCTTCTTTTGTGAGAGTCAGGAAGAGAAACTATCACATAGAAAAATGTCATTGATATTAATAGTCATGAAGAGAGTAACATAAAACATTCACAGCGAAGACACTGAGATTTACAGTCTTTGAGTGTGCCAGAAACTACTGCCCTTTTAGATCTGTCATCTCTTCCTCTTGCAAGCATCCCCAAACCTGTTTCAGGAAAAGCAAACTCAGTTGGCTTGAGCAGCCTGAGAATCTCTTTGCCAGCCTACCCACCCCACTTTGAATGAAATGGCTTGGGGCACGATTCCACTAACACCTATTGCAGCAGACCAGAGAGGACTGCAACCTTTCAGGAGGAGGAAATGTGATAACAAAGAGCTTGAGAAGGAAACCTCTTCAACATGGATGAGTAATGACTCGCGGCACATGTGACTGCAATCCAAACCAAAAACTTTTTCCTTTCCAATCCCCTATTCCTGCACAGCTACTTTGCTCTTCTTTTTGGCTTTTCCTACCTGTGTTGGACCTGAATGCTTGTCTGCCTTGGACATACAGTGGGAGCATTAAGAATGGTTTTATTCTTTTCTTCTGAAAGCATCATTTATCTCAAAACAGATGAAAACTTGTCTCTCCGTGATATTTACAACTGCTATCATCTGCAACCAGAGACCCCTCCTAACCCAGAGTTGTGGCTGAAGTTTCAGTCTTTTCTCTTTGGCTTAGTTCTGATTTTGTCCAGTGTTTGTCTTATGCCAAATGTATTTGCAGCCACTGACATAGGAAACAAACTCTCATACTGCTATACTAGAGCACCTGGCCCTGAAAACAAATGCGTTCCTGGCCACCATGGAAGGCTGCACCAGATATAATCCCCCAGAGCCTGAGTTGGAATTGTCTAAGGAGATACCTGCTCTGGGTTCAAAGCCATCCTCCAGGCTGAGGTGGCAAGTGACCACACATCTTCTTCCACAGCAAACTGTTGTCAAACTAACTTGGGGGCTACTTACAGTGCCCATTTCTGAATCACCCAAGAGCTTTGTCTGGCTTTCTCCTGCTTCTTTATTCAGGGTACTTCTGAACCTGTGGGAGATCCTTAGATTGGCATGGAGTGTTTTCTGTTTATCTTAGCTGACTCTTTTTGACTTCTGTCTGGTTCACATCCATTCAAGAGTAGAGTGGTGTTTGAAAATGGAATGATCTTAGTGATTCTCAGGCAGTTGGACACTAAGGTCCTAAATCCTCCTTTAGTCACTGTAAATTTCTGTAAGTTTTTCTATACTAGGGTCTGTTTGTGACTATGTCTTTTTATATGAGAACAATGGGATTCACATATGGGGAAGGCCTGCAGAGACTACTGCAATACAAATAAGGCATTAGTATGACATGCCGCTTGCAGTGCGAAAATCATAGTATGAAATCCTAACAGCTATATTCCTTTGCTGTTTTGGCAAATAAAATTCAATTGCAAACACAGAAAGTGAATGCATGTGCACCTGAAGAAAATTGGTCTCTCAGCCTCAGAGAGATCTAGTGGAAGCTGCTGTGCAGTGTGTGCCAAGTTGCCTGAGTGAGTGAGCATGGTGAGCTGCCTTTCCCACATACCTCCCTAAGGCAACAAAGGAGCAGAATGCCAGGATTTTTGCTAGCTTGGCATTACACAAAAGGCCCATGGGGTGGGTACAATGGAATTTAGGCTGGGCAGGGAGGCAGGACACAACAGCATGAGTCTCCAGCAAACAATAGCAACAGCGGGATCAAAACAGCAGGCAGAAAGTATATGCACAATTACTAAAACTAAATATCTGGAACTGCAAGGACATTACATCTTCAGCCATGCCTCCAAGCAGGATCTCACTGTTGTTAATATAACCACTACTGAATCAGGCATGTATTTCACGCAGTGCAATGCATATTATCCAAAAAGGAAGGCAGAGGGATTAACCTAAGGCAATAAATTCCAGTCAGTTCCCCCAGGTTAAAAGGGCATTAAACCATACAATGTCCAGACTTTTTCAAGTACTGGAGGAACAGGCATTAATGCACAGAAAGAGTAAGACAGAAATATGGGACAGCTGATAACAATCAAAATTGGTACAGAAGAAAGCAAGGAAACATACACAATCACGTTTGAATAGCAAAGGCCCAAATGAGAAACACTGGAGAAAAAGAGTAATCTAATTTGTACTGAAACCTGCCAACTTAATCCTTCCGTTTAGAGGAGAGGAGGGGCTAAAAATGGTTTCTGCTCTCTGTCTTGATTGAATAGAACACAAACATAAGAGCTGGTTGGAAAACAGCTAATTTTTTTGTCAGAAACTTTCAGGAAGAAAAAAATATATTGAAATATGTTCAATTAGACATACAAACCCCTTCGTTTCTCAGTGTTCATGAGAAAAAGCATTTCCAGTGTTAAAGCTTCTGAATGGCACTTTCTTTGTTTAAGGTCTGATATTTGCCCCACCTTTATCATATTAGCATTCATATTGGCTCTAGCAGTGAATCAGGAGCATCTTCATATGGTAGTCAAAATTTTCTTTAAACCGTTTTATCAAATCTATCACATCCAGGTATTCATGTGCAGGACTGACTGCATCCTTGGTGACAACCCAAGAAGACAAAGAAAAGGCCAATAAAATTTGTCTAATTTTTGTATCTAGCCAAAATATTTTGCTAAAAACCTTTTTTTCAGCATGATCCTTTGGATCAGGGTTTTATGCTGCAGATAGAAATAAAAGGTTTTATGCAGTTGATATATTTTCATATTTGGTATAGACTTTAGAGTTTAACATCTCCTTGCTGCCTTTTTCTTGTATGTGACACATGCTCCTGAAGTTAGAAAACATCTAAAACCCCAACTTGTACAAATGGAGCCTGTCCATTCCATGTAGATGACCAGTACTTGCCCTGAAGTACTGCATGGAAGCTTGAATAGGAAATTCAATGATATTTAATTTTGGAGAGGCCTTGTAAATAAAAGACCTTCAGTGTATATGAAAAATAACACATGCAGTTACCTAGAAACATTTCCCACTCTTCACAGTAGAGCAGTTCAGGTCTGCCAGCATGGCACTTCCCAGCTTAACAAGTGATAGACATAGAATAGCTTTTAGTCGACTCACAGAAGAAAATTGTCAAGACCAAAGACAGAATGTGCTATACATTTCAGAAACAGCTGCCAGGTTAGATTTGGGTTTTAGGTAGCTAGAGAGGAGATTTCTAAACCCACTCATGTCACTATTAGGCAAGAATCTTTGGATGGAAATGGACAGTGAGGTTTACAATATTTTTGAAAATTCCACCTTTATGTTTCCTACATGTTGGTCTCTCAAAACTGCAGAGACCAGGACCCTCAGGCAAAACAACTTTGACTTTCCACAATTTTACCTGGCTTGTAAACTCCTTATATTAATCAGTCAGTGAATGCAAGTAAACAAGAGTCAGTGCATTGGTGTTCATTCACGTGTGTTTCAACATTTGGTTGTAATGTGAAAGTATCTTTCATCATGGTCTGGTACAAAAGCTAATATGATAGATTTAACAGTAGCTTGGTGTAGTGCTCTGTTTCTGAGACATGACAGCCTGCCAGCAATACTAATTTCTATAAGGTTGTCAGGAACAATAGCAGAGCAATAGTTGTTAGTAAAGACTAATAAGTAGCCCCTTAATGCCTATCTGACATTAACTTTCTAAAATGGCTTATAAGTCTCATCATGTCAAACATCTTTTAAAGTGCTTTAATGTCAGATGGTAAAAAAAAAGGTTAAGAAAACAAAAATAAGTCACCAAAGTAGACAGGAATCTCAGTCTATCTTGTGGTGGTTTTATTTGTTTGGTTTTGCTATAAGGCATTAAAAAAAAAAGAAAAAAAAAAAAAGTTCTATTTACAAGCTTCTGTTAACAGCTTCTGTGGTATACCAGATGTCAGCAATTAATTCTCCAAAATCTGCTGAAACATTAAAACCTCTTTCTGATTAAGCATTGGGGTCAGCACTAAACTTGTTCCTACATGCTCGAACAACAAGTGAAAAAAGATTCTACTCGGATCTGATCTGCTGTGTGACTCATCTAATCTTGACATTCTCCCAGCAGCTGGAACGAAAAGTGAAGCAAAAGCTCATTCTTCAAGAGAGAAACTCAGCACATCATTTTGCACAGACACATTGCTGGTTCTTTCTAATGATTTTTGTGCTGGTGTGGTGTTCAGGTTTATGAGTGCAAGCCCCGAGCGAGGGGCAGGTGGGAGAGGGAGAGAGAAGCTGTTCCCGATTACAGAGTAAACAGAGGGTAAGCAGAGACTTGACCACTTTGCCTCCCAGCTGGAGCCAGGCTGATTGCTGAAACTGTTCGAGTAGCAGACCTGGCAGCAGGCAGTTCTTCAGCCTCCAGGCCACCATAAAACAGGAGCTCCTTTTTTCCACAAGAAGAAAAGGCCAGTGTCTTTAAAGCAAGCACTTTACCACATGGTCCTTTTGGTGGAGAGAAAGCCTGATGCTGTACCTCTGAAACAGCTAGGGGGAGTGGGGGTAGGGGAAGAAAAATCCAGCCCTTTTCCAGTGCTCATGTACAGCTTTTTTTTTTGTAGAGAAGAAAATACAGGCAACACAAACACATCAGATAAATACTTGTAATTGCTGTGTCCTTGCTTTTCAAAGTCCTTTTGCTTCTGCTTTTCTGCTGAGATGTGACACCAAACCAATTTAAGGACTCCACAGTATTATGCTCCTACCTTTTCTGGTTCCAGAGCTCAAGGCATTTAAGACAGAAAAGGTACCTTCAGAACAAGGGTGTGCTCTTATCCAGGCAGATCAGCATTTGCTGTAGGAGGCCTTACTGAAAACTGAAACTGTTGTAGGAGGCCTTACTTCTAAGATATTTGAATATAATGACCCACTATTATGTACTACCATCATGCAATGATTGCAACCTTTACTTGCACAGTTGGATTTGTGTGACAACAAAGTTCACAATTACTGTGTTCTATACTATTTCTTCTTTTTATTAGTATACTTCTGTGTATCTGTCAGAATTTTACCAAAAAAAAAGGACACAGATCTGTGTTTATCAATAGATAAATGTTTCAGAATAACTCTAAAGCACTAGAATCCTTTTCCTCTGTTTTCAATCTCTTAATGTTTTCAAGGTTATTTCTTCTTTAAAACCTTAACTTCTCCATCTACAACATGCTCTGATTCTAGCAGGAGTGTTGTGATGTTCTCATGATTCTGAACCGTGTTTCTGCTGATGTAACTGGAAATAATATTGTAGCAGCAAACCACTTTAGCATTAAGTGTCTGCCAGTGATTTCTGCCTCCCCAAACCCCTCAATCTTTAATATTTTCTCACTGATTTCATACAGCTTTTTTTTCTATCTAAACCAGCGCCTACCTATGTGCTAACAAGCAGGCTTCATCAGCTTTAAACATGTAATCTGGGACATGTACACACCACTGATGAAGTAACAGTTTAGCTCCATTACCTTCAAGAAAGAGAAGATTTGTATATCAATAAACGGTATAAAAAAGCCAAGTGACTGTAAAGCAAGTTAGGCAGCTCTAAGCTTGAGGTCCATATGTTGTGATTTCCTATTTTATGATGTTACAGAGTTGACATCAGATAGACAAACACACACCTTTTCTGAGTCCATTACATGATGAGCTGTTGAGATTTCTTTTTGAAGCTTGGAGCCTGGCTGTCCTCAGATTATGATAGTCACAGCACCAAATTACATGTCACCCAATCAGGAAATATGGACATATAGAATTTGTATAAGAAAACATTCCCACCAACAGTAGGGCTATAGCCAGAACAGCTGATGGAGATGCACAGAACAGTCCAGCAGCTGAGGAATTTCCTTTCCCAGTGTTCATTCATGGTTTTGATTATCAACAGTATTTACCTCCTTTCTGTCCCTTTAATTCTTATATCCCAAAGGTGCTTTGAAAACTTGATTTTCCTATCTGTAATAAAGACAGAGTGAGGGGAAGTGATCTCTTAAAGCTTACCCGCATGGTTCATAATAGAACTTGGAACCTACTTTGGGTCTCCCAAGTGATGGTGCTCTCACTGCTGGTTCAAACTCATACTGTATTTAACCAGTTCAGTTGCACGTGGTCTAACACTCTGCTGCAGGCACAGTTTAAAATATACAGCAAAAGATGTGACAGGATTTTGAAATGGAGTTTGAGAAAGACTTATCTGGAAGAAATATTTTGATACTCAGATTTTCCTTCATGCTCTTCAAATGGCTGTGTTCAGTAATTTTACAGTGGAGGCAGACAGATTCAAGTTGAAACAGCCAAAGCAGAGACATTTGGGGAACTACCAGTGTTTTCATCAGCATTTTGTACAGATTTTGTTAGATATTATCTCCCTCTTGCTGGTTGATTTCTTACTCTTACCCCTCCTATACACCTCTCAATTTCTTCATTCCCCTCTGCTCCAGCAAAGACTCTAAAATAAAACTACTATTGTTGTGCTCTCATGTAATATTCTTTCTTGCTTTCTGTCCAGTCTATTTAAAATCATAATCTATTCAAGACAGAGGCTCTCTGTTTTTCTGTGTTTGTAAATCATCTGACATATGATACCCAAACTGAAGACGGTACCCTCAGGCATTAACAGATGAACTTTGGCACTTGTTGATGAAGTGATTAATGCACCTACCTCACATTTTTGCCAGAGGTCACTGTCATCATGGAGCAAAGGGAACTGTGTTTGTTCTTCAACCATCTCACTTCAGTGCTCAGAGTATTAACATGAAGAGCTTGCAACTGTCTATACAAGTTTCTGAGCCACATTGCAAATTGCATCCATTGAAGAAAACAATTTAACTGATCATCCATCCATGTCTTGCAAACTATTTTCTTCAGTTGCAGATTTGTATTTCTCAGAATAAAAATATTATTTCTGTTCATGCATGTTTAACACTTTAGAGAAGAATTCACACAGAATAAATTGTGCAGCTCCTTAGATCAGTTGAAAGGGAAGTGTTGCAGGAACAGTAGAAATTTCTTTATCGCTATAAGAATGCTTGTGTTGTATCTCCTGTTCTACCATCTCAAATACTAGAATAATAATATAGTGAGATAAAAGCAAGTGAATATCTTCCCTAGCTGCCACAGGCACCACCACAGCCCCTGTGCCCAGCTCAGCCCACTGAGTCCAGGGCTGCTGGGCACACTTAAGATTCATACTATCTCAGTGCCTGGGTGAGAGAGGCAGCCCTATCTACCACTGTCTTCTTTTGCAAGTAGTTTCCAAGGTTTCTGTCTCTGCATCCTCCATGCTAAACTATCCAGCCAGAGGAATGAAAGTGTTATTAGCCATGGGGAAAAAAGTCTACCCAGAGCACAAGTGGGAGGGAAGGATTGTGTCCATACATCCAGTATGCTTCCTTGAGCGTGGGCTGTGGTGTTGCTGCAGGCTGAGGCATAGAGAGAAACCTGGAGAGGAGTTTGGACCACCAAAGACTTTTTCCTCACAGGAGCCCATTGTGAAAAAAGGAAGTGAAGGACAAAAAAAGAGACGATTTGAGACCCAAGCAGCCCATAAATAATAACATCCTCCTTTCTTGTTTCTTTCATTCCCAAAGACATGTTAGCCAGACAGAGCTCCACTGCTCACAGATGAGGAAAAAGGAAATTAGTAGGGAAGTCCTGTGGCAGCAATTAGCAAAGAAAAGCTGCTCAGGGAAATAAACTCTGTTTCTGATCTTCAAATCCTTTTCTGTCCTTCCTATTGGGTAAACAAAGAGTTATCCTCTCCTTTCTATTTGTCCCGACACCACATGTCTCTTACCTGGTAACTATCTCACCAGCATCTAATGTGCTAAGAGTGTGACTCAAATTCATACCATGCATCTGTATCCTACTCTGCTACTTTCATCTGCCAGAACTATTTGCTGTATATACTGCCCAGTTTACCTCAGTTCAAGTCTACACACAGCTTCAGCTCTGTATCTTGTCTAATCTTTCTCTCCTCTTGAAGCCAGGAGTTTATAAGTTTCACTATCAGTGGTTAGGTTCAGCCTGTGAACAACAAACTGAGCAGCCCTGGATTTTGCTGTCAAAAAGGTTTGATACAGAGAATCAATCTTAATCACTCTTTCATTTCTGTTTTTGTTACAGTTCAGGATATTCCTTTATAAATTATCCTCTCTGAAATGTGTGAAGGCATGTGTAAAGGTATACTTTTCTAAGACGATTAAAAAACACGTCTTTTATCACTGAAAATATGGAAAGGTAGACTTACCTATTCCATATTTTTAATTTGTTTTGGGAAGAGAGGATTCATTTAATCAACTTAGAACTTTCTGCTTGACTAATCTTTCCCTCTTTCTTTCTCAAAATTTCCTAATCCACATTCCTCTGAAAGCAGAAAGAGCCCTAAGCAATGAAATGTTTGAAGTTTACCTGGCAAGGAAGGAAGTCTTGGACTGAAGTGTGTGTCCACAGATAAGGTGGGAAATGAACAGTTTCATGTGTTACGAAATTTACAATTTTTACTACAGGACAGCTAGACTGTGTTATTTCAAATATTGGCTGAACACTATTTACTGATTGCTCTTAGATACAGCAAAAAATATGTCATGCTTTGGAGTTGCTTTTTATTTACTCTATGTCAGGGAAATCTTCCTCAACAAAAGAGTGTTGAAAAGCTTCCTCATTCTGTTATAAAGTAGAAAGACTTGAAATCAGCTCTGAAACAAAAGTAGACTTAAAAAATAAGTTTGGGGTTTTTTTTTTAACTTTTTGTCAACAAATTAGTTTTGGAAACTTCAACCGTCATGTGTGAAGTCGTCATTGTACCAGAGAAATAATAGGTTTTTGTCTCCTTGGACAAATTTACAGGTGAACTCCAAAGATTGTGGATGTTTTTTGGTCTGATGCACTACAAAATACATTCAAGAGAAAGAAATATGACATTTTTAATCACTTACACCTGGAATATAGTTCATAAAACATTCTAAAAGCTGAATGCCTATAAAAAAATGAGTAAATCTGAAGCTTACTAAAATCTTCCAAACACTTATTTTTTCTTTCCTATATTTAAATCCTATATAATAATATGTTTTCTGTTAGGCTCTAGGTTATCTTCCACTTATGGTTTCATCCTATCTTGGCAGATCCTTCCTGTTTCACTTTTTGGCTCAGGATACTCCACTCCCTTTTGTTTTAGTAGTAGGAAGTTCACAGTTCCAACAGGAAGACCCCACCTTCCCAAGACAAATCAGATGTTATTGTATGACTAAATTTTCACAGATAACCTTGATAATATAATATACACTCGATTAAAAAAAACCAACAAACCTCAACAAACAAATACTCAGAAAATATTAGCTGAGTTCTGGAGATCCCTCTTTCCTTTTCTTGAATTTTACATGTAGGTATCACATTTTCTCTCTCCTTCAATACATGAGTAGCTTCCATTTCTCATTGTTTAACAAAGAATGAAAAATATTTTTATGCTTTCTCAGTTCTTACATACAACATGTATTTGAAGGCAATTTCAGTTTTTCATGTACCTAATAGTCAGTACAGCCTGATAACTGTTGGTTGTAAATCATTGGATATATGAAACTTCAGCCAGTTGCCTACCTGCAGAAATATACATTAAAAATATGTTTCTAGCATAAGTCGGGAGGCTACAGGTTAAAATAGAGAAGCTATTGAAGCTATTTCATCCCTTCTGCAGTACCATTTGAAGGTAAGGAGGAACACAATAGAGTATTTAAAAAAGATATGCAATGCTAATCTTTAGGCAACTAAATTAAGCTTCTTATGTCCAAATTAATACACAAACAATGTGAACTACAACCTTGTTCAGATTTGGTTATTAAAATCCCATGCCATTTCCATGACCAAGACTATAAACATTTACTGTGTTTCTCCTTATGTTAAAGAACGCACCTAACTACACAAATTAACCTGACAGAATTAACAGAATTAAAAGTGTTTCTTATGTGAAAGAAAACGGAAACTTCATAAAAGTCACATATAATTAATTTCTGAGCCTAAATCCTGTTATGAATGCATGTTGCTAGACATTCAAGAGAAAATGATGCAGGCTTTTGAGTCTAAATTTTTGCAGCAAAAGCAGGAAACATTTGACAGCTCTTTATAGCTTTCACTGTGATACCCCAGATGAGCAAAGATCCTCTGGGATCAATCCCAGAACAAAACTATGTGAGGGGAAAAATAATTAAAAAGAAAGGACTTGCAAAGTAAAAGTAGCTTTATACTCATTTCTAGAAGAATTACTATCATTTTAAAGTTTAATAGTAGAAGTGGATTACACCTGAGATAAATTCATGTCTGCTGCAGCATAAACTCTATTTTATTAAAAATTTAAATGGTTTAGGATTATAAATTGGACTCATGTACATGAAGGAAATCCTTAATTGGAAAAAAGTCAAAGAAAGTCACTGGTTACCTCTAGGATCCTCTTTTGGCAGTAGAGGGATTCACTCCTCACTCTTGCATGCACCAAAAAAGACTCATGTCAGCTTTATAGATGCTTCAGCCATGCTTACTGTCATGGTTTGACATGACAGCCTTTTCTGGTATGGGGGAAGGGGCTGCAAAGATGGCTCCTGCAAGAAGTTGCTCACAACTCTCCCCAGCTCAGAAAAGGCTCACTTCTGGGGCTGAGCCAATTAGACGCCTCCACGATCACTTTTTAAGAAGAAGCAGGAAGGGGAGGTGCCTTCCTCCATTTTTTTTCTTTCTTTCTTCTGCCCCTTCTTCTCTTCTTCTGGCTGGTGGTGGTGCAAGGAGTAGGAACGGTGAGAGAAACAGCCATGCGGACTCCAAGGTCAGTGATGAAAGGGAGGAGGTGTGCTGTAGCAGAGACTCCCCTGCATTCTATGGAGAGAACTGGTGAAGCTGAGATTTATTTTCATTTCTTTAAAGACCCCACATCAGCGGGAGAGACTCATTTTGATAATGAGCCCGCATCAGGGGCAGAAACTCATTTTGCTAAAGCTGACCCCGGACCAGGGGCAGCGATTCACTTCATTAAAGGCCCTGAGCCAGGGACAGTGATTTTGGCCGGAGGAGGCCTTGTCCCGAAGGAGGGGCCCTTTATCACTATGGCCGGAGCAGGCCCTGTCCCGAGGAAGGGACCCAATATCCACAGCTGCAACTGTGGGGAGGAACCCACGACAAAGCAGCTCATTAAACATATGCCCAGAAGAGGCCTTGTCCCGAGAGAGGGACCTTGCAACTGCAGAAACTGCAACCGCGGTGAAGAATCCACGTCAGAGATATTCACCAAGGACTGTGTCCCGAGGAAGGGAACCTGTATCGGCAGAAGCCGCAGCTGCTGGGAACAACCCACACCAGAGAAGTTTGTTAAGGACTGTGTTCTGGGGGAGGAACCCCGTGTTGGAGCAGGGGAAGAATGCCAGGAGTCATCCTCATCTGAGAAGACAGAAGCGGCAAAGCCCATCTGTGAGAGACTGACCACATTCCCCACTCCCTGCCCCCCTGAGCTGTTGCGGGGGGAGGAGGTAGAGATATCGGGAGCAGTGAGCTGGGCCCGGGAAGAAAGGAGGGATGGGGGAGGGAGATCTTAAAGTGCTGGTTGTAATTTTCTCATCATCCTACTCCCTTTTTGCTTTTATTCTGTTCTGTTTCTTGTAGAATAAACTTTCCTACTTTCCTCTCTAAGTCGAGTACTAGAGTCTGTTTTGCCCAGAACCATAATTGGCAGTGAGCCCTCCCTGCCCTTGTCTCAATCCACAACAATCTTGCTTATCTTTTTACTCCCATTTCACTGGGTCCTCCGCCATCTTAACGAGGGTGGGGGTGAATGGGGGCATCGAGTGAGAAACTGTCGTGGTGCTGTTGTGCTAGCTGGGCCAAACCACGACACTTACACTTGCCTTGTCTTGTCTTCTCATTGGGATTACTTGTCCTGCCAGGGAAATTCCAGCTTCAGCTGCAGAAGCAGGTGACTGTGTCCCAAAAAGGCATGAAGCTCAGGCTTGTTGTTCTCACTTGAAATAGGGACAAGCTTTATGCTTGGATATTCACAGGTTATGCAGTTAATTGACCCTGCAGAGGGCCTCTTTTCAGAAGTTGCCTTGATGTTGAGGTAGACATCAGCTGTGGTGAACTGGGGTTACAGCTCAGTGAAGGGTCTGGTCTATTGCCCTGCACCACTTTGTGATAAAAAGCTTTTTTTTCTCTTCTGTCTGGTGACCTGGAGGTTATTTTGGCATATCCTGTTTCAGTGGCCAGGACAGTGGCAAAAGGAGAGATATGGGGATTTTTTTGACAGGCAACACCTGGAACTTTTCCTCTCATGAAGTACCAGGTAAAAGAGAATGGGCAGGGCAAGGGTGCAGGAGGAGAAGGCAACCACCCCTGCACATTCTCAGCCTGTCAGGGAGGGCAGAAACAGTGGTTTTGCCAAGTCACGTATCTGTAAGTCTTCATTTATCAAAACCAAATTTTCCCCATATATCGTTGCCAGGCATGAGTGAGAGAAGAAGCAGCTTTCTATCCCATATTTGGTCCAGGGAAGAGAGAGTAGGATGGGACATGGAAAATGTGGAAAGAGCCAAGATGTGGCATGGCCATTAGCTTTGGGTTTGTCACAGATGTTTATTTTCACTGGAGGGCCAAGAGTACTGAGTAGGTTAGTGCTCTCTGCACTGAACTGTGAGGAACAAGTTCAAGGAGATGCTGGTAGCCCTGAATATGCTTATTTTAAACACAGCTTTTCAGCAGAAGTGGGAGAATGGGGTTTGTTGCTAGGGAAGGGACAGAACAGCCCCAGCTGCTTCCTTGCCCACTCAGATTCAAGAAAGACTGGCATGGAGGCCTTGGTTAGCATGGAGAAGACCGAAGACTGATAGGGTATTACCAAGTACAAGGATAATACATGAGCTACATGAACTAGAACCTATATTGATGACATAAGGTAGCTTGAGGTAGCTTAGATGGCTGAGCATTTCCTCAGAAACTGATACTCCTTTTGGTGAATAGGACTGGTTCAGATGTTTCGACTCAGAAAGTCTTGGCATCCTCAGAAATATCTACATAAATTCGGTATAAATACCTTGATCTTGGAGTAATTTCTGAGCATGAGCTATCTACCAGTCAGTAGGACTAACATGGAACATATTTCTATCCCGAGCTATTCAATTTAACAAATTAATAAATAATTACAGTAATAATTAAAGTGACATTTATTAAAGTGTAATTAATAAAAAATAAATCAATAATCCAAGTTTCTTCCAGCTTTAATTATTCTACTTATCTATGATCTTTATTTTTCAGGCAGGTTTAATTTCAGAAAGCTATTTCAATTTCCCTGTGATGTGTGTGATATCTGAATGTTAGATCTTATACATTCTCTCAAAACATTTTTAAAGATTAGGCTTGGTTTTACATCAGTGTTTTAGCACTCCTGGACCACTACTTATCCTTTTCCTGGAAATCATGAGATGAACTCTGCTCTCAGGGAGTGCAATGACATAAATTCATGGCACTTTGATTTACTTTTCTGTTGTTCCTTCCCTGATGATGAACCTCTTTTACTCATTCTGTACACTTGTGCATGCACATCCACCGGCATAGAATCTCAGTCAACATCCTGTTATCCTATGAAGATCACACTCTGCAGCTGGAAGGAGGAATTCTCCACACAGAAAACTAATTTTGTGACATTTTCAGTGTGACAAGAACCAGGATATGCTGTAATTCTAACCAGACAGTCTGTTATTGAAAGATGCATGGTCCAATTTCTTGTCTAAAATGCAGCTTTTAATATGGACCAGAACCTTGGGGTACTAATCTAAGCCAAATTAATCTTTGCATGCTTTGTGGTTTAACTATCACTAGATGTTTTTTATTTCTTCCACATTGTGTAACTCCCTACTTCCTTTTGTCATGTGATGTCTTCTTTGCTGTTTTTTGATGAAAACCAATGCAAATGTTAGAAAATAGAATCAGCTATGAATGTTAGACATCAGTTACACTTGAACACCTTTAAATGAAACTTTATTATTCTCGTAGGGTCAGTTCAGAAGAAATAAAAATATATAAATCTTCTGCCTGAAGTCTTTGAAAGGAGAAAAAAAAAAACTTAAATGGGGAATTCAAGGGAAACAGGAGACCACCAAAGAAAGGGCACAGTGCTCATGTCTGAAGATAAAGTCAACTGACTAGTAGACTTAATTTGCAGTGTTCTTTGCAGTGTAACTCTGGAGACATTTAGGTTAAAAAAAATACATTTTGAAGTTAGAAGTTCAGTAGGAAAATCCAATTTAATTAAAGGCATGATTGACCAATCTATGGTCTGCCAATCTGTGCCAGTCTGCCTGAAAATTTGCCACTGGTCTGCACACACTATGCAGATCAAAGTCTTGGTAACACTGTTTCCTGACTATCGCTATGTGCACCACTGAGTTCTGAAATGCATCACAAAGCTTTCCCCATTTGAATCATGATTTTGACCACAGCATTACATACCCCAGAATCTCTGGGCTAAGGGAATTTGTATCTTGCAAAATCCAAAGGATTATATTCCTGCAGGTGTAAACCATAGATTCTGTTTACCAATAAATCCATTGGGTTATACTGGTAGGTACCAAATAAAAAACAGGAAATCAAAATGCTTTTTTATATCCTTCATCCTTAATTCACATGTATGGCAGCATTGTTTGTGGAGTAATTTCCTTCTGGGAACATCTGAAAGAGTTACAAGTCATTTTAGTTAGAAGTCATTTTAAGATGACCTCTGTGCTTTTAATACTTACACCCACTAGACACAAAAAGCAAAAAGCAAACCTGTTTCAGTGCTCCAAGTTTTTTGTTTCCCTAAGATCCCACAGCACTGACAGAACCCTGAATATCTCCCAAGCACCCAGAGTTTGGTTTCCTGGACTGAAGGTCAACTTAGAAGCAGTGCAGCTGGTGACCTTAAAATAAGGATCCAGAAGCAAGGAGCTGCTTGTTCTGTACTCAGAGCTGCTGCTGAGCTGAGATTCCTTCTCTTGTTCCCAGTGTCTGCCCAAGTTGCAGCTGCAAATTATGACCTTGTTTCAAGGGCTGACTTCCATGACTTTCCATGTGAGTCTGGAGGATGTTGATTATCATCTCTAGACCTGACCCTGTCCTTGCCTCAGGAGCTATGTTCCGGGCCAGGCCTGGGTCTGCAGTGACGTCTTGCATTGTCCAGGCTGTGACTGACACTCATCACTGTCCTTGGCTCATCCCAGACTGCCTGTCTGAGGAATGAGAGATGAGGCTTCTCAGGGAAGAAGTGCATAGTTCTGCTGGCCCCTTAGTCCTTGATAATCACCTTTAACTCAATATTTATCAGATAAGTTAAAAGATATTGAATAAAATAGGTGGATTTTATCTCTCCTCTGACAGTGACATCTCATACAGAGCAACATTTAACTCCAGTTCTTACTAGGTCCCAGGGCAAGTGAATTGCAAAGCTGTGTTCAGATGAGAAACCTTTGTCAGCCAAGGTGAAGGTGCAAGCCGATAGTAGCGATTAATATTTTCCAGTCGAATGCAAGTACAATGGTGGAATATAAAAGAGGTTTATGAAAAGTACTAGGCTGGCCCTGCTGGAAGCTCCATTCTTCAGTTTTTCCACAGACTTGGTATGACACGGACAGCAGCAATAAAGTGGTGTTCTTGCTATCCGCCCTACTGAAATGTGTGCTTTAAGCAACTGCTACATGGTGCGGAAAGTTTAGCTCTGTCTTGGTGCCCATTCTGTGTTTGGCCTTTTGGCTGAGACTGCTGAGTAGTGGGTTGTGTGAGGTCATTTTATATTATACAGGTCAGTGTCCACAAGTAGCTGGCGTCCAGGTACCAAGTCCTGCAGCCCCCTAAACACACACATTGCAGCAAGTACCGACTTGCAATCTCTACCAGCTTCATCCAGATTCTAATAAATTACTTGAACTCAATCCACTACAAATCCCTGAGTCACCCTGCTCTGCAGTAAAAAATTTCCAAGACAGAGATCCTTTTTGCTTGTCCATCTATTGAAGACTTGGACCTATAGATGAAAAATTGAGCAGATAGAATATTCTTTGTGTTACAATGTTCATTTAATCCACACACACTACATAATTCATTTTGCGTTGGCTCCTCCCTAGGTGTCAAGAAATTCCAAACTGAATTTTTCTGTTTGTCTAACATACATTTAAACATTAACTCTTATATCTCAATTCCTCTTCATGCAGATAAAAATCTTTCTAAAGACCTGTTTCAAAAAATATATTAAAATATATTAATTTTCATAATTGGATGACAAAAATACCTCAGTTTGAAATGTCACTACTTTTATGTTTATTCAACAGAACGCTATCTTACATATAATAATTTCCAAGAAACACATTAAGCTTTTTTTGTAAACTAAGAGACATAAGACAGATATAGTACTACCAGAAACAACAGAACTTCCTGTTTAAACAAGAATATAACACAGATTTAAATAATCCCAAAGCAAGATTTTATATATGCAATGATTTTTTTATAAACATTTTAAACAAGCCACAACATTTTTTTATCTATTCATTGTATATTTGACAAGTCAAATATATCCACAGTTAACACACAAACTGATGTCTCATTAGTTTCAGACCAGCTAATACTTTAGGACAGTGCTACCTAATGGATATTTAGTTCTTATAAAACTATCTATTTTAATTTTCTCGCTGTTTGAGAATATAAGACATGTGTGTGCTCAGAACAACACTGACTTAATAAAAAGGTCAAATAAAAGTGCTTATAATGAGCCAACAAAGCTGGGATTGGAGCCAGGCATTTATGGGCTAGCTTTGGCATAAAAGTAGACTTTCCACTCTCCTGAAAGCCAGATGTATTTGGTTGCTCTCCTTGCCACTGCAATCAGAATTCTTTGATGATTTTGAAGCTAGCAAATTACTATGTAACCAGTTATTCAGTTGCTCCCTTACATCTATACCAGGGATTGGAATACTGTCCTCTTCTGCCCTGAGCTTTATTTCAGATCTGCATAGGCAGCTTTCTCTGCTGGCTCTGGAAAAGAAATAAAGGAAGACACAATTGCATATAAAGGACTCCAAACTGAACAGAAGCATATTAAAAGATAACTGTAGCAATCATCACTCGTTTCATGGGGTAAGTTGTGTCTAGGAGAGGAAGATACCAAATTGAGAGTAGATAGTGGAATTACCAAATTAACCAAATACTGCTGGAAATACTGCTGCATTGATTCTTCTTCTGTGGTTTGGTCATTTCTTGGATGAACTCTGGTATTAATTAAAGTATTTTTTATTCCATAGCTAGCATATTAATTTTAGTAGAAGATTACTATAGAATAAGGTGTTACTCATATTGCTTTCAACCTGTTCGGGAGGAGTTAAACCTCTATTGAGCAATGATGAGAGAACAAAGTCAGTAATGTGACGTCCAGAAGAAGAGGAAGAATGATACTTCAGCTCTTCACCCAGTGCCAAGAGCTAGGGGCACATTAATGAAGTAGTTAGTTCCCTGAGGATAGTTCTGATACAATATAAATGAATACTTTTGAGTCCCTTTATCCTCCACGTAAATTCATGCTCATGTTGTCATTGGAATATCTTCTCCCTTCCTGAGAGACTTTCCAGGAGAAAGAGATGTGGTCCTTAATTCAGATTTCAAAGGGCCAAACTACCATATGCATAAAATAGCTGGATCTTTGTCAATTCCATCCTCACATCCTTACTTTCCAGAGCCAAGATGGCAATGAGGAGTGAAAGGAGGTGTAAGGCATTTGCTGCCTTTGGGACAAAACCCATGATTCTAAGAATGTGGTTTCTTCTGGTTTTCTGTCCTGAGATTCAAGAAAACAATAATCATTTTACATTTGGGGTATGCTAGCTATAGAAATTTAGACATTACAGATAAAGGTAATACCTAAATATAATGTAAAAAGAAGGCACATATTTTACCTGCAAATAAGGTACCAAAACTCTAGTGGCAAGCATACGTATTCCTTGTAATGGTGTTTTTTTTTCTCCTGTGGATTGTAGAATTTGTCAATTAAAAAACCAAACCAAAACAAAACAAAAACAAACAAACAAACAAAACACCAAGTCTAATTTTACGTGACTGAAAAACTGAAGCTACTATGTTACTGGTGGTGTATAGTAGAGCTATTTTAAAAGATAGTCAATCTGCTTTAGACATTATTTTAAATGAATTTTCATTATTTTAGGATATTAAGCCTAACTGAAGGTGGAAAAATTGTTAAATGTAAGTATTTCTTTAAAAAATATGTTTTTCCAAAACCAAAATATTAATACTATGCTAATAATATCAGTCAGACTTGCTGAAGTTTGGCAATGTGAATATTTCCATCAACTTCAATACTATTTTTTGCAGTCTTATCTAGCATTGGGCTATAGATAACTATTCTTTTATTTTTTTATAAACAGGATTGGAAAACACTTTGCAAACTTTTAGGATTAAAAGGAACACAGTTTGTGTCAAATTTGGATTTTAACACCTAGAAAGAAGGCTGAGAATTTCACTGTGACCTAGGAAGAACGTGAGGGTTTAGACCCTTTTCCTTGGAGACCAGCACTTGAGAATGTACTTAGAGCTTGATATTTTCCCAACACTCCCAAGTTTACATTTGAGATGTTAGGACTACTAGCCTGAAGCTCCAAGGCTTCTAGCTCAGCTTGACTTTTGGGACTTCTAGGCTCTGGTGTATCTTTCATATGGATAGATGAAGAGCTAGGAAATACAAAGCTTTTTTATTTATTTATACCAAATAAAATGTTTCAATTTTCAGAAAGTTATATTTCCCCAGATTTACCTGTTTGATCATTTATGCCCATAGTCTGAGACAGACGTAATACCATTTTGTCAGCACGTCAGATTTCTCAGAAAGCAGAAATGCTCAAATGTCCAAGAAAAGTCCCATATCTGCTTTTTATTTTTACTGCCAGTAACTAACTGCAAATCTGATCAAGGAAAATAACTAACTTCCAAGAGAACGAGAAGGTCTGCAACTCAATCCATATAATACCAATATACTTTTAAAAATTAATGTAGTTTTTCAGACCTGTACATACTTAGATCTGGACTAATAGCTTTCAGAGATTAAATTCCTATAAAAATTCTATCAAGAAACTTTTGATTTGCAAATTCACAGAACAGGTCTCCCTTGGGATTCATTTCAAATATGAAGCTACAAATTGGTCAAAGCATTTTATTGATGTGAACTCTTTTCTACAATGGATCCCTCTTCATTAATATCTAAGACATTTGAATTACTATATTTCTAAATATATTTACTGTAGTATGCTAATAATTGCAGAAATATCACATCCTCAGTGCTTCTTTCAAAGCTATTGTTTTGTTTATAAAATATACTGGATAAAGGGACTCCAAAATGGTTGTTCTGAAGAGATGAATTACCATCATGTCTGATCTCAGAGAAGAGGCTGGGAAAAACACACTTGTCATATTTAGCTTATTACATCAGATATTTACCAAAACATAGATCGATAATAAAGTCCAATACTTTATAATGAATCACTGAAAGACAATGAATCACTAAAGGATGAAGGACCACCAACCCGAAGAAAAAGCTGCTCACTTTCAGATCCAGAGACTGACTAAGAGCCAAATAAAACCCTAATTCTTATTTCAATAAAATTATATTTATTTCAAATTCTAAACATATGAGACTTCAAAGAGGAGAGAGGTCTTATGAAGTATCACATTCTCCTAAAGAAAGGTAGCCATCACAAGCTGCAGTCATAGGATTATTCCTGAGGATTGCAATGATTGGTCTCTAGTGGATGGATTTTTTGCCAGTCCTGAGAGTATTTGCTGTAAACATTTGCAATTTTCTTGGCTTTCTGGAGCATTATGAATTACTTTTTTCTCCCATTTATTTTACTTACTTTTACTCAAAAAGTATTTCGAATTACCTGAATAACTACAAGGTGTTAAGTAGCTTGAATACAAAGAAAAAAATCCATTCCAATCAGGATAGTGAAGTAATAGAACAGGTTGTCCATAAGTGTTATGCAGACTCTGTCCTTGAAGATTTTCAAGACCTGACTGGAGAAAACCCTGAACAATCTGATCTGCTGTTTGATCCTAGAGTTAGTTCTTATTTGGGTAGGATCTTGGACTAGTGACCTACTGGGGGCTTCTCCCGCTTGAATGAGTCTATGATTCTTTTTCTAATCTGGGGTTGTGATGAAACTATAAATGAAAGTTTACCCTTGCTCTCCTATACCCCTTACACTGTCTCCCAAGCATAATGATACACTTCCCATTTTAGCTACCCATGTCATGTACAGACCTTATGCTTCAAGCATCAGCAAAAGCATGCCCTACAATATATAGCAGTAATACTGCAGTCTCTTCTAGTATGGTTAAAGTGACCGGGTCTCATTTCTGAACCCTGCAAGGAGGTTTTCATAGCCCCACACATGTACAACAGCTAAAGCTAAACACCTATGCATTGAGAAAATCCACATATTTATGTTCTGTGCTGAAATGGTGTTGTGGTTTAATCCCATTTGGCAACTAAGCAACACATAGCCACTCACCTTTTCATCCCCTTACCACAGCAGGATGGTTGAAAGAATCAGAAAGCAAAAAATTTAGAAGGTGTGGCTTGAGGTAAGGACAGATTTAATAATGGAAATAAAGAAAAACACAGTGACATCAATATTTGCATTTAAACCCTGAGAGACAACTGCTGCATGATCCAATTGCCTGCCACCTTCTGACTGATGCCTAGCTGATCCCCAAGCAGCAATCACCCCTCCCAACATTCTTCCTCCCTTTTCTGTACTGAACATGACATCCTATGATATGGAATATCCCTTTAACTAACTCGGGTCAACTATTGGTTATGCTCTCACCCAGCTTCTTGTGTACCTACTAGCTTGCAGAGCATGGGAAACTGAAAGATCTGACTTATGATAGGCACTGCTCAACAACCACTAAAACATCAGTGTGATATCAACATTATTCTTGCACTAAATCCAAAACACAGCACTGTACCAGCTACTAGGAAGAAAATTATCTCTATCCCAGCTGAAACTAGGACAAAAGGGGATCCTTTGAAGGGAGGTACTGGTAGAGCTATGACTGCAAACACATGAATATGCTGAAGGTGAAGTCATCATTTGAAAATAATCTATGAAGGAAGTTGGAATATGTGTTTTCTGTTACAAAACATGTTTTGATCCCTATTTAGCATACATTTTATCCAATTATAACAATCAACTTGATGATTAGAACCATCTAATGCTTTGACATCATTCTACTGGATCATGTATTGTCCATGTGGGAGATTTTCCTGCATAATGTATCTCCTAGTTTAAGAACTGTGGAGTACTAACTGTATCACTTCTTTTTCCAAATAACTGGTGTTCTTAACAAGAAGTTGGCCCAGCATTGTTATCTTTCAACACTTAATGATTTGAAAAACCCTTAAAACCACTAAAAAAAAAAAAAATAAGGAGAAGCAAGCAAACTGATCTTTCTAGGCTACAAGGAAACCTTGTTATGGGATCTCTTTATATTCTGTAACAGGCACCTTGATTTTGAATGAAGAGTTTGGCTGGATATCTTCAGAAATAAGTAAGAGTTTAGTTTAACAAAACCACAGTTTCTCCATCCTTTAGCTGGTTGGATAGCTACACAAAGTTTTTCTCAAGGTATTTGTTTTGAAAGGGTCTTCTGGATGGACCAAGAAAGAAGATCAGTCAGCCTAGCATATGAGGATGTTGACTTTCCAGGCTATGAAAAGGGAGCTACCTGGACACCGAGATATAGTATCCTGTAATATCTAATGATTAAATTAACTAAATGAGAACCAAACAAATCCACTCAGAGCGTGCATAAATTCTTCATATGCCAAAACATTTCGGTTAAGATATACAGCATGATCACAGAAAGAAGAAGGAGGTAAAAATAAATCTTTGTAAAGTTTGTTTTTACAAAATAAAATGTATTTGTCTTTAATTTAGACATCAAAGGCATAAATCATAGTTGAAAATAATCACATTCCCTTTTGAAGTCCTTATTAAAATCGGGCATTGTCTCAACGTGCATAGCCTACTTCCGTAAGGAAATTTTTTTTTTGCTTGTAGGTATAAAAAGAATCCTTTCTACTTTTCAGATAAAATTACTGTTCTTGAACTTGACAGGTTAAAGGAGCTGAACATCAAAAGAAAACAAAGATCTTTTATTTCTGACTTATTCCAGTCAGTTTCCTTATTTGAAGACTGAAGCTTTCATGGGCTCTCAGTATGGCTGTCACTGGCCTGACAGAAGTCAACCACAAAGCAAAAAAAAGTCAGAAAATGTAACAAATGTATTAAAACTGTAAGATAAATGTAAAAAAATACAAAGAGTAATAAGAGAAGTGGAGCTAGAAAAAGAGGGTCTATAAAAGAAAAATCTGTGAATCATAAAGGAAAAAAGCAAGACTAGTTAAAGAGGGAATATGAAAAAGATTTTCCCAGAATCCTTTACTAAACTTTCTTGGCATGTCCTTTAAAAAATTGCTTTCCTTATGGAAAAGTATGACAGTGTTTTTGTAGTTGGCAGTTGCCTGCTTTGTCTGGCTCTCTGTGTTTCCAGAAATACTGGAAGAAATAGAGTCCTGTGTGCAGGAGGCAATGGTTGCCTGAGTCCCTTGAGGCATGCAGAAGATTTGATTATGAGGCAGTAGTTCTAAAATTCCTCAGAATTCCTGCTTCTACAAATCCCAAATAAATCGTAAGTTTGGCAAAAGGACTAGAACGTGAATTAAATACTTTCAGGACAGGAATTTCTTCCATTAAATATGAAATCTTTCAGTACTCTACCCAAAAAGTAATCTCTTGCCACAAGAAAGTCCATACTGGGCAAGAAGGGACCTCTGAGAACTTCACATCAGATCTTGTTTGAATTGAGTCATACAGAAAGCATCATTTGCTACAAAATTTTTAAGTGAGGTCTGCTATGACAACTGAAAGTTTCATTTGGTGATGCTCCTACCACCAGGCAGGCCAAAAAATAGAGGTAAAATCATTCTCCGCTGACATCAATGGGAGTCCTGGCACTGTCCAAGACCAGGGCCTGGAGTTTACTCCAGGATTTCTTCTCAGGTAATTTGTCATAATTGTATTTATTTGACAGTTTCATAGTTTAAAACATGCTTTGCCTTCTATATTTTGCATTAGAATATATTTCTATAGATTATGAATTATTTTCCACTAGATGAAACACGTCACTGCAAGACATTAAACATAAAGATGAGTGTTGAAATGATGCTACCATGTACTTTCTAATATATGTTATTTAACCATCTGATTATGGTTGCTTCTGTTTTTATTAGAGGGTGTCCTGTGTATTTGCTGGAGCTTTGGGTCTTCATTTTGTGGTTCCTGGTCATCACTAATGTTTGACTAAGAAATCCTCTCATTCATAGAGAAGTAATTTTTGGAGTCAAGGATAAAGTTATTTTTGTTTGTTGAATCTTAATGATATAGTTTGATTTCTATTTCTGACAGTATAGACTTTGCTAGCCATAGCAAGGTTCAAACAGCCACAAGGTGTCATGAAATACACTCTACTTAGTAAGTAGTCACATAACCCATTTATAAATTCTCTGCAGAAAACAATGACAAGTAAAATAGTATCATATATTCTGGTAAGAAGACATCCTTTTATGTTAAAAGTAACATCATGTTAAAGGTTATTAATTTATAGATAGTTTATTGAAATATGAGAGTGGATAAATATTTCCAAGTGCTTAAGTGTGTGTTCTGATAGTCTTCACCTGATGGGCTACCAAGCCAGCAGTGGTTGTGTGGATATTCATGACAAAATGCAATACAGGAGTACATTCATTTTAGTGATATGCTCTAGTTCTTGGATTTCAAAAGTTCTGTCTTTCTTCAAAGTTTGCTTTCAACTAAAATTAGAATAATTGTGGAGATCAATTTAAGATTAAGAGAGTTGAACTGAAAATCCTGCTAGAATATCTATAGTCTTTGTTCCCATGAATGCAAGAGTAAAAATGCACGATTTGCAATGGCTCTGTCATATCCCACGTTCCTAATAAGAAAATGCAAATAACAACCAGGTTTATTTTAGAAAATATTGATTTGGATCTTAAAAATATTCATATTTCAATCTAATTGATGAAAAAAAATAAAAGAGACTGAGCATGACGTACTATATAAACTTTCTTCCAGCCAGAAAGTGAAGGGCTAGGAAATACTAACAGAATGAAAAATGTGACCTGTTCTACTGAGTTAACATTGGCTTCGCAATGGTGGTTTGCATAAACTACAGATAATTTTCATTGTGCTCTACTTCAGGTAATTTTGTCAGCCCAGCTCAAGTGAGTTGAAAGAAAAAAATATTTTTTAATATTATCATAAAATCACAGAATGATCGAGGTTGGAAGGGACATTTAGAGATCATCTAGTCCAACCCCCTTGCTAAAGCAGGTCCACCTAGATCAGGTCACACACAGACACATCCAGGTGGGTTTTCAAATTCTTCAGAGAGGAAGACTCCACAACCTTGCTGGGCAACCTGTCCCAATGCCCTGTCACCCTCACAGTAACTGATAACTATATTTTATGTTGTTGAGCAGGTCACTGAAGCTTTATATATGAAAGGTAAACATAGCACAAAGAGAGTCCTTGTCTCCTTGAGAGTCAATTGACTGATCTACTGAAAGATGTTTCATGTGATTCTGTGCTGAGCTAAATGTTAAGTGATCATGATCTTAAATTATTTCCCAATGACTGGGACAAATTCTGTTAAAGAAACTATATATATATATAAATGTAACAAAGCACTTATAGTGCTCAGGAGTTAAAATCTTTCCAGAGGTCCAGAAAAACCTTAAGTAGGAACTTAAAGCCAGCTAGATAAGTTACAAAATAACATGTTGGTATGTTCTTTGATTTCTGGATACAAGTGAGAAAGGGGTTACTTCCATGATTTTTAGTCTTAAAGACAGAATGAGTAGCCTAAAAGGAGAAGTATTTAAAAAGATACTAATCAGTAGCCAGTGCTTGCTTGTTTAATTGCAACTAGCACATGCTTTAATTATGATTCAACAATTTGATACAAAGGACAATTAGTTAATGAAGTATATGTTAAGGTTATTTTAGTGGATAAAGCAAGTAGAATTTTACAATGTATGCTGTTATTTCATACAAAATATAATGCTAGAGGCAGGATCTACCTGTATCTGGCTTCCAAGAGACATTTAAAAAGTGGCATAAAATGTATTCATGTGGGTACAGAGTCACAGTTTAGGATGACATGACAAAATATTCTCATGAATACATATAAAAATATTTATGAACACTAAGCCAGCTAGTATTGCTAGCATAAGGAAACCAGAGAAAACTGTTTGGCTTTAAGAAATTAATTAAGACAGTGCTATCTTGTTTTTCACTTGACAATGTTGAATCCCTTCCACAATAAGGTATTCGATTGTGTCAGTGGCCCTTAGAAGAGATGTTGGAACAGCTCAGAAAAGTAATATACGTGTTGCTGAGATGGTCAGAAAGCAGCTATGACACATCCTACAAAATAAAAAACATAGTAGGGTTCAATATGAAGATGACATTACTTTCATTCCATAAACAGGTTTTGGAAATGTATGTTGAGCTTATCTCAAAAACAGTCAGAGAATATTTTAAGGTTTTGTAATTGTTGTCATATGATAAATATGATTTCCACTCTTTATGACCACCCATACATGCTCAATGGTTTTCTTCCCGGGTACACTTGATTAATAAGAACACAAAGTCTGTTTGAATACTTGTAGAAGTCCGGATTGTGAGATTACCAGATTAAAACACAGGAAAACAAAGACTTGTTATCCCCAACAAAACCCAGTAGGTGTGAAAGGAGGCCTAGAAATGACATATCACATATATACAGTTTATACTTGCAGATAAAAATGTTTTCTTGATTCATCATAGTAGATCCATACAGATCTATATTTCTACAGATAAAAAGCAGATGACTTGGATGAGTCAGTATCACATTTACAGATCTGAATCCATGTTACTGGTTTTAGCAAATAAACTCAAACCACAAGTCATTTTTTCACTTCTGCTTTGGATTCCCAGTGAGAAAAAAAATAGAACTTCATCCCAGTTCATGTACAATCTACACAATTTAATATGAATCTAAACTTATAATAATATAAAAACAACAGCAATACAAAAGAGCAATTTTTACAATATTTTTACTGAGCACCAAGAGATTCACATAATACTGAGATTTCTATCGTATCTCTTAGCTATCTATATTTGTTTTACCCATTAAAGGGGAACAAATAAAAACTAAAGTTTACTTGTATTCTAAATAAATTATTGCAATAAATCATTTTTAAAAATCAAAACTACATAGAGCTACTCTACAGCATGATGAATCCTTACTAACAGACTCAACAAAGAGATACATTTTTTTTGTGAACTTTTTTTGAGTGCAAATGCATTTTGAAAATGAGAGGTAGGCTGGGAAAACCAGAATTATAGTTAAAATGGCACAAGTTTGTAGCTGGCATCACAAATGTTTTTTCAGGAATAAAATTTAAGGTCAGTTGCAACATGTCTGATTTTTAGTTTCCTGACTCATCTTTTGGGGTACTTTAAAATGAAGCCTAATACATTGAAAAGGTATATATGCTGAATAATTATAAAGTGAATTCAGCTGTTAAGTTTCCATCTTTCACAAAATATTGTACACTGCCATCTCCATACTGACTTGGATCTAATCCTCAAAATGTCCTTGGCTCAAAAATGGCTTACAATAAAGTCTTGAGCCAAAGCAGGCATTTTCTTGGCATTAGGTATGACTGTCTCTGCCCATTCCAGAGTGTGTTGCAATAAACAGGGCTCAGTTCTGCATTTATTTATAATCTTACACGATAAATGTGTTGACTATTTACTCAATCCTTTGTAAAAAGAATTTTTTTTTTTAAATAGTATCTGATAGAAACAGCATATAGGTCAAAGTAATGTGAGAGTGCTGTAAAGAAGGACAAGTTGTGGATTAAATGAAGCAGTGAATGTAGCTTCTTAAAATACTGAGATAATTCTGCTGTACTGATATTATAAATGCTGATAACAGCTATCCTTTAATCAGAGTCCAACAGAAAATGGACTAGGATTCTGGAAAAACAGGGACATGTTGTTCCTCTAGTTTAATTTATCCACACAGTCCTGTACTAGGTAATATCACAATTTTTTTTTCTGCCAGTTTCCTAGAAGACACAAAGGCTTGAGCTTCTTCAGTGTATTTGTTTCTGTTACAGTAAGATATCAATCTGTTGCCTTTTGTCTTATCAGGGAGTTTCAGTTTTTACCTAAGCTTTCATTTAAAATGAAGTCCAGAAAAAAGAAAAAAGAGTATTTTAGTCAAAAAGCCAAATTCTATTAAAAATCTGCAGGACTACTTATGGTTCTACACTCACACCCAATGAGTAAGATATTGGATAAGTTACTGTTGTTTATAAACAACAATATTCTGTGTATGTTTCCTATTATAATAACTTTAAACACCCCAGAACACTTTTCTGCAGGAAAAAATAAACAAAAGACAAGAAACAAAGACAAAAATGTAACACTTTGAAGTGAACTCAGCTTGGACTATTTCTGTAGCATTACATCACTGCTGGGAAACTACTGTACTGTGGTCACTTACTGGAAAACTAAATGCATGGAATATGGAAGACATAAAAATTTAATAAACTGAAGGTAAAAGCAGTGAACTATGCTAAATTCAAGTTCTGAAGCATTTAAATTAAATTAAACTAATTTATATAGAGAAACCAAAAATGATCTTGAGAATTTTCAGTTTCTTGTCATAGTTATAGACAGGTTAAATGCTTCCAAGAATTATCATTTACATTTATTTGACTTAGTCTTTCATTTAATGTCATTAACATATGGTTAACCTCAAATATATTTAACACCTATTTTACAGCTTAAAATAATCCAGTGTTCCAACTCCATTTATTTGTTTCAAAGCCTAAACTGTGGGCCAAAGAATAGTTCCAGTGTGCTATTAAAATCAATGAGATTCTTCTCTTGACTGCAGACAATGTTGACTCAAGCCACTCATTCAGAGCCCTGGATCTCAGGCGGTGAAAATTCACTCATATGCATCAGAGAACCAGTGATTTGGATCACTGGTAGGTCCTTTTTTCTGTTTCCTAAAAGACAGTGCAATATCAGAATAGAGGATCTTCACTGTTATCAGTTCAGCAGCAAGAATGAATGGGCACATGTGGCTAAACGTTGAAATCATTAATGACAGCTGAGTCATGAAATGCAACACAGCAAAAGGAGAAGGACTGTCGTTACATCAATAACCACTAATGCCCTAGAGTCACATTAGTCTTGAAACCTATCATCTTTCCACCACAAAACTCCTCTGATCTTGTTTGTTGCAGAGGTACAGAAATGGAGGAGAGATGTATACTTCGATATTACATGCATAAAGTAATATCTTCATGGAAGTGTATGTTCTTTAGGAGTACAATTTAATAATTGGCTTTACAGTCTAATATTTCCCGTATAACTTCAGGCTTATCATTCTTCTGATCAGGAGCTGGCAGAGTGCTTAGTACTATGCCTTCTGTCAAATTATTGCTGCAATGTGTGCTTTCATGTCACATTTAATTAACAAGGGCACTCAAATAAGAAGTGTCAGCACCTGTTAAAACCTCCATTAGCTGCAGTGACTTCTTGTAAAATCATTGCAGCTTGCTGAAGGAAGACATGAAACCAGCAGTACCATTTCAGTGGTGTGAGAAAAGGATGATGCCCACCACTCTTGGCATGACAGATGAGTACTGATAAGGCCTAAATGAGACTGTTGCTAGAAGAAACTCTGAGAGACATGAATGACAGCACAAATCTTTGCTCACTCAGAGTATCCTTGATCTCATCTGATGTTGTACTGAAGGAATTTGGGTTCAGACATGCAAACAATGGTGAGTTGTGCTCAATGCTGAGTCTTTACTGAAAATCTTCCCATTTCAAAGCAATGTTAAATGAAGTTTTTTTTTCTTCATAGAGAAAGTGTTTTATCAAGTCTTTTAGTCATATACTGTATAAGCATAAAACAGTGGTGTACCTTCTTGTTTACATTTGCTTGTTTCATATACATGTTAAGTGAAATCATCTGTAATGTAGAATACTTTCCTTAAAAAAAAATTAATACATTTCCCATGGAAATGCAGCCAGTTGTTCCTCACTAATGCATGTTTTCAGTAGTTTGCTATATACAGTTGCTGGAGAGAAAAAGTATTTATTTTCTACTGCAAATGATCATAGAATCATAGACTGGCTGAAGTCCCCAGGCAGGACAAGAGCCTATGGGCACAATGCTTCCTGTATCTAGAGTACAAAGCCTTTGTTAATGGGCTCCCTTTGATCAGGAGATCCTGTAGTAAACACCAGTCATAAGGTTCCTTTTGTTGCCTCCATCTCTGGTTCTTACCAGTAAGCTTTCAACATGCTCATGGCTGTTCTTCAAAGACAGCTCTCCGCAATCCATCCACTTCTTGATGTAGAGGGCAACCCTCCATACCTCCTTCCTCACTTGCCCCTTCTGAACAGCCTGTAGCCATAGAAGGCCACACTCCAGTCATGAGATTCATCACATCAACTTTCAATAATGACAACTAGATCATAGATTTCTACTCTGACAGTGACTTCCAACTACTCTTATTTGTTGGCCTTGCTGTATGCACTGGTGAAAAAGCAATTCAGCTGATGCCTGCCTAGTTTTAGTGAGTCACAGGTCTACAACAGCTAACTTCTCATTTGCTGCAAAGACTTTCCACCACAAACTCCCATAGGAACGATTCTTTCAATAATTAGCATGTATCTATATTCACTCATAGATATTAAAGGGTATAAAAATACAAAAAAAATTAAAACCCTATTTTTTTTTTTATCTAGAGGGACCAATTGTAAGACTAAGCCAAACAAAATTCAATTCCTCATATTGTAACTTTGCAGCCCACTAGCCTCATTCACTGTGAACAAACCCTCCTTATTTATACTTTCTATCATAGGCATATCCAATCATTTTCTGCTATTAAGATAGCCATTGGGCAGATATTGAGGCGTTACTCAGGAACAATGACCATGTGCTAAAGTACCACTGTCATGAAAGTTGTACATAAAATTAAAAAAATCTATCAGCAGTTCTAGTCCATGCACACAAAAAAAGGCAAGGAATATCTTTAAGGTTTAACAGACAACACTAGGAGACTATATTATCAGCACAGAATTCTCCTGAACCTATAGGTTTAGTCTAACTACAGCAGGAATTTACTGCTTGTGTGATTAATTATTTGGGAGTTAGCTCTTCCGCTATACGATATACTAGTGAGGTAATATAACACATATCCCAAGATGATACTCTTTCACACGATATGTGAATGTCTATTCTTCCATAAAATATAATCTCACATACTTAAAATTCTATATTAACTTAAAATAAAATAAGAAGTTTCCCTAATCGATGCAACAGATTCCTATGCTATAAACCACGTTTCTACTGAGATTTAGAAGCAAGTCAAATGTAAACTAAAATAACATTTAATATTAATTTTTATTTTGTTATTTTTAGCATGTTTGTAGTGATGTTAGAGCTCATAAACAGAAATTCGTCATCTAAATTCACATTCCTAATCATCTAAATGGATTTTTTCAATTCATTCAGTCCCATGAGGTTATTCCAAGTACCTTTTTTTTAGCTTTCATTTCCTCCCACTTGTCTTCCAATTAGTCAGAAAACTATTTTTTTTCCATTGAAAATGTCAACATTTATTGCTTTGTTGGACCACCCCTCAAGAAACAAAAATTAACCCAAGGTGTCAAGTCTGCTCTCTTCCTTTTCCTGTTCTCCCTCCTTCTCCCATTAATTAAAGCAAGGTTAAATAAATACTTCTCAGTGAGACTTAGTACAGGTAGATCTCTGTCAACATTTCCTTATGTCTTCTCACACAAGATTTAAATACAAACAGGAAAAGTCTATCAAAAATCTGTCATAATTTCTATTAATTAATTTCTAGTTTCAATATTACTTATTTTAATATATCATAACTACAGTCTTAATAATATTTTTGTTTTTCTACCCAGCCCCTCAAGTCTCTTAGCTAGAGAATCTATCTGGTGTTCAATTCTTTCAAGTCTGAATTCAGAAATATCCAGTCTTATTACAGACGTGTGAGAACACCATTACCTCTTATTGCTCCAGGACATGATGCAATAACAACTCAGTATTTTTTTTGTTCAAGGTCTTGGTCAGCTAATTCCCTCATGATCCCTAATTCCTTAGTATATTAAGCAAAAAGACAAGAAAATTCTGAATAGACATATATACATATATATACATTCTTCACATGAGAAAACATCAAAAAACTTGCATGATGGAAAACAAAAAATGAAAGGAGTATGGCAGTACTTGTGAAGGTACAATTTATTAAAAAAAACAATCAGTTTTCTGATTACCTAATCAGTTTTCTCAGTTTTGGGTTAAGACCATGTGAAAATCATTTCTGTCTGCCTGTATTGATTAAATAAGTGAAAAATGTATTTTTCAGCTGTTTATGTCTCTTCACTCTAGTGTTCTACTGGATTCTCCGTGCTCCCATTTCTTCAGAGCACTTGATAGACAACTCCTTTTTAAAGCCCTGGAGTAATCTTGAAACATAAAGGTCTTTCTCATGTTGCAGGAGGTATTCTGGCTTTTTTGTTTGTTTTCTTTACTGCTTGCTTTTTATAAAAGGTCTATTTCAGTTTATCACAATTCTTTAGACAGGCTGTGTGTAATATAATGGTGTATATGTTAATGGCATCATTTTGTGCAATACCCGGAAGTATGCTTATTTAATAGCATTTGAGTAACACCTTCAGAAGTAGCTGACTGATTTAAAGGTACTGCTGGTAGTACAGAAGTCCTTTCATAATAGTGTCACTGGAATTTGAATATTCCAGTAAAATGAGAAGACTGTGGCGAACCTCAAGCTTTAATCTGATGGAGAGGTAGTTTAGTGACCAACCCACCATTTTGCTAGTGTCATTAGCTGACAGTAGTGACTGCTTAGACTTGAGAACTACAGTTCAATGCAGGGCAGTGAGAGCTAATTGGAATATTTTAATCTGGGGGAAGGTTGCTAGTGAGTTGTCCCTGTAAAAACAGCTGAATTATTTTCCTAAGAGTGTACATACAATTCAAGAGCTACTTAAAATCAAGTAATGAACTAATCTTTGCTCACGACAACTGTAAATTCTTAGAGATTTTTTTCAGCAGAAGGCATTTGACACAAACATAAATATGCTTCAAACACATTTATGAAGGCCTGACAAAGTAAAATGACAGTAGATAAGTTCAGAGAAAACTACCAAAATGAAGAAGATATTGGGGAAAGGAATCAAAGACCTTGCTGGATTTAAGGAGACTTTATTGATTTCAATAGGAACTATGTTCTCGGAGCACCTTGAAGAATTAGGCCCAAAAGAAATATAGTTGCCCACCATTTAAAAATGAGAATGAACAAAATGGTATTGAAACAGATGTATAAAATATTATGAAAGATTGTACTATAATAATTGATCAATGACTTCTATCATATCTTTTAGCAGACAGAACTTTATAATGGAAAAGAACTCCAAAATGTTTGAATGCACTTTTGCATCAACATTAATCAACTTAAAAGCCCAGGACAAGTCATTTGCTTTGATTAGTCTTTTACCCTTACCAATTTTAAATAGAAATGATCACAGTGCTGGGGGTTAAGCATGTGCAAATGCTTTTATAAAGTTGTGATTTGAAATGAAGAGAGACAAAACTTACTAAATCTTGCCACATAGGATCATTTAAACTTCTTCACAGCAGAGACTGATTTGCAGTACACGTTTGGGCCCAGAACAGCCAGGTTATGATTTACACTATTGTCACCCTTAACATAAATAACCATTACATTTATATGTACTACTTTTTGGTGATAAACACTTGTGGATAGTAATTTGCACTTTTCTGTTTGAGATTTAGTCTTTATTTAAAAAATAAAATTAGTATGCACAGTATTGGATTTCATCTAGTGGAAGATAATATGGGTTCATTCTCACAGAAGCTGTCATGCTGACTCACTGCCTGTATTATGCAGAACACATCAGGAGTCAGGCTCCAACTCATTTACTCTGCTGAAAGAATTCTGAAATAATTTCTCTATAACACCCAGTATGATTAATGTGGTAAACTAAATGAAATTACCTACTCGATTATATGCTTGATTATCGGGGGAAAGGTTTTCACACAAAGAAGTAAGAAATAGAAAATAAGAGGATTTAAGAAGGTAAGTAAGGAAAATTTGCTAAGGGAATTATATTATTACATAGCAGGTCATATGCTATATTTAATTTGATAATATTTAAACAAATGAATTACAAAATAAGGATATTAACTGCTGAAATTGCTTACAACCAACAGCTATTTTGATTACAGTTTTAAATGCATATTATTCCTATCAATTGCTCTACGGCAGAGAAAAGATGCAGAATAACATGGGCATGTTTAAACGGAAAGTAATCCTTCTGCCTTCCCAGAAGAAAGGTGCTCATTCCTGTTGTAATACGAATTTGCATGAACCAAGAGCAACCAGCAAGAATAATTACAAGTGGTAGCATCACGGCTAAATAAATGGCAACAGAGCATGCTTATTTATTCTTGGAGGTGAACAAGAGATTCTTTCTTAAAAAATAGAGTCAAAACCAGTCCTTGAAGTTGGTGAAAGTATCCTGAGTTAAAAATTTGTGATCATTATCTTAAGAGGAAAAATAGTAAGTTATCCTAAGAAAAAATGAAGTTGTGCAGAATAGGATTGACACACAGAAATCCTTTTTTCTAATAAAGGACTCTGTATACTTTTTAGTAGAGTTGTCTTTCCAACTCTGGAACGTTTACAGAGAAATGATACCTTCAGCAATATGAGGGAGAGGAAGTGAAGACTTTAGAGCAATATGAGGAAGAGGAAGACTTTAGAGGCCTGCAATGTTTTAGGAAACAATATATTGAGAATCAGTTTGTGAAGTACTGTCAGTTTTGTGCATTCTGATGATCTCCTGGGATTTACACAGTTCCAGGATTTCTCTTCTGCAGAAGGGACAAGCATAGTCTCCAAAAGAACAGGAGCATCAAAGACTAAAAACTTGCAATACATTTTGTTTGCATGTAACAATTCCTACACAGCAGAGACTGACCTACAGATTGCTTTTGAAACATCACACTTTGAAAAGTGATGAGCCGTATTTGTCAAACCAAGACAGTACCTTTTACCCGTGTGAATAGTTTTAAAACATCATGCTGCAAAACTAAAGAGTGTTTGCATAGAAGTTCTATTACCAGAACTAGACTTACTTTCTCTGTCTATAGTAATTATCAACCAGAAGATCCCTCCTTCTGTGTATTAACAAACATTTTAATTGTAAAATGTAATTACACTACTTCTCCTGACAAGTCTGTGGATATAATGGCTTTTCAGCAGGGCATGGACAAACAACATCACTCAAACAGTAACTAGCTCTACATAGCATCCCATTGCATGTTTTGATGTCTATCTTATGCCCTTATTGACTCATATGTGTCTGAAAAAGCTACTCTCCAGGAAAGAGACAAGAATGTTCTTTAGAGTTTCATATTGCAAAACACACAGACTGTTTCATTCGTGAAATAGTTAAGCTCTTAATTTCTGTATCACTACACAATGTTAGTTCAGAGTCACAGTTCCTCAGCAGTGATTTGTGTGCAGTCTCCCCAGTTCAGGTGTTAGTTAGCTGTCAGGTATTTGGCAGGGACTCTCAGCAGAGACCTATAAAACTGACCAAAGTGCTGCCTCTCCATAATAACTTCTTTTCAGAGCACAGTCAGGAAAGCTTCCTCATGATTCGTCAAAGGTGTGTGAGTATTTATACTGGCAGTGCTCTCTGGGATGTAGACCTGCTGGCTATTTGAGTGCAGTGCGTAATGTGCTATGAACAGGCAGTTTAGAGTATGAGGCCCAAGTGCACTCTGTAGACCAATATTTTAGCCACAACTGATGGAAAACTAGGATTGTCAGGTTAGTTCTGGGCTGTGATGTCAGATCTATATTAGCCTCCATGAATCATTTTATCTCAAGCAGAGCCTGCCATGGTCTCATGGAAGCTTCCGTCTTAGCCTAGTGCTAAAGCTTGCTTTCAAACCCTACCTAGATCATGAGCAGCAAGGAGCAAGTGTCACAACATGGGCCATCTGTATGCCTCTTCAGAAAAGCTGAGACTCTGAAAAATTCCTTGGTGGAAATCCTGCAAAAAATGTACTTCTCTGACCTTGCATTTTTGGCATCTGCCAGAGATTCAGTTGGTAGCCTAATCTTATCCTCATGCCATTTTATTTCAACACCAAGAAACTGCAGAAAGTTGTTGAGAAGTGAAGTCCACTCATTGCCATCATATTTATCACCTATTCTAACTGCAACCAAGAAAAACACAGAAAAACATTCAAAGCTGATCTATTCTTTAAGGCCATCTATCCATAAATTTTGTGAAATAGAGGAACAGTTCTATTATGCTTTGACAACCTACCATATATATTTTATTTTGCTTTTCTAAAGATTTACATAGTCACGTCTCCATCATATTATAGGTTCACTATAAACTCTTTCTTATCTTATCTGTTAAAAAATACTCTTATCCTTAAAGTCTTCTTCACATACATTTTACAGACCTGGAAGAGAAGATTTGACAATCAGACAACTGAAAACATTGTTGAAAATTCAAGCTGAATTCCCAAAAGCTTGAAGCTGACTAAAACTGTTGCAAATAAATATACTTCTACTGGAATTACTAGAGCTGAGGGCAATTCTTCCTCTTTTCCTTTCTGCCTCTTTTCTTTAATAGTGACAAAAAGGGAATGGGGAAGAAAAAGAAAAAAAGAGATAGAAATGATAAAGGAGAAATAACTAAGACCTGGGAACAGTATCTCTTTTTTAATAGAACTTAAAAAATATAAATGTTTTGTTTGTTTTTTTTAATCAGCTATATGAGTAGATCAAACTACATAAGACTTTGACTTAACTCTCTTTGTTATGCAAAACTTGGGAAGATTTACTGCTGATGTCTCATGAGGTGTTTGTACTGAGTATAGGATGGAGAAAAGCCAAAAGCCACAAGTAAAGAGATATACTATGTCTTACATGATATCCCCATGCAATGGGATCTTCTCTGATGTTTTCTCAGTTTGTTTTTAAAAAAGAAATTCATAAGCTCTGTGTTTAAATTTGAGCTCTGGATTGAATAAACCTCAAGACTCATAGTGAAGCATAACAAAGTCTGCCAAAACTTTATGCAGCTGTAAATCAAGCCCACTAAGAATTTCTGCCATTGCCACCTAAAACAATAGGTTGGCCAAGGGCTTTCAAAATGTGACTAGGCTGTGTTAAAATAGGCTGAAAATTAGTAATAGTCTAAAATTAAGTAGAGTTTTGTCTAGACTTATTTCACAGTTGTGGTGAATGGAAGTAACAGCATAACGAGAAAGTGAGCGGCAATGGTTTGCTGCCCACTAAGCTTATTTTGGTCATTTAAAAAAGACTATCCTCTTACAATTTATGTTTACACTATTATATGAAATATTTTTACAATAGAATTAGACTATTTGACCAACAGAAATGAGAGACTTTTCAAAAGTAGCATGGCATCTCTTTCTCCATTTATTTAGTCTGAAGCTAGTAGTCAAGAAAAATACTGGTAATCTCTGATCATTCACTCTACTTTCTGGATAATACATTTTACAACAGCAAATCAAATAATGGTGATAGACTTGTGGTGTTCATATCCATCTCTCAGAAGAATTTTAATTGACTAGACTAGTTTTCTTCTGCCACACTTTCTAGATGTTCCTCTCCTCTTTTTTTTTGTAAAGAGTTCTTGCTGCTTGAGTTATTTGTTTGTTTATTTTAAATATGAGACAAGTGCCTCAAAATATGGTTTCATGCATGGTCTCACAGCATCAGTTAGGAAGCAGCTATTTCAGTCACGTAGGAACTTGGTTCTCAACCTCAGCTCTAGGAAGAAAGATAAATATTACAGAGCTATGAATATTTCTACAAAGGATAATTTTATGTATTGCAAGACAAAATTAATTAAATAAAACTTTATTTCTACCCATATAGTTATTAAAGCTAAGCCTTCTTGACATGCTATTCCATAATCTGAACTTATTTTGCTGCAAGAAAATTAATCATTTTACTTCCTCGGAAGAATTTTCTCATACTTTATGACAACATACATAAAGGCAATATATGTTGAAATACAAAACAATTTATTTAAGTATTCACTACCACATTAGAAAGAGAACAATGTGAACTTATTTAACCATTGCAAAAAGTACTAACTGTGATATCATCAATTCCCTGGCAATACTTTTTGGGTTGAATTTGCAAATGTACATAATGAATTGTGATCACAAACTTAAGTTTATAAGCTTGGTCAGTTTACGAATCTCAAATTTTAAAGCACTGCACTTGGATAAAGGTTGACAATGTGAAGTCCATTTGCCTCATACTAATCTATCCATACATAAAAAATGAGTGAGATACTTACTTGAAAGTATCATGGTTTATACCCAGCCAGCAGGAAAGCACCACACAGCCACTCACTCACTCCACTTCCCAGCAGTAGGATATGGAAGAGAAAAGATAAAGGGCCTCATGGGTCAAGATAAGGACAGGGAGGGATTACTCATGATTTATGGTCAGTGACAAAACATGCTTGAAGAAGAAAACAAAATCAATTCAATCTGCCATAAAACAAGTAGGATAATGACAAATACAAACAGATATTAAAAACACCTTCCTCTCAGCTGTCCCTTCTTCCCTGGCTCAGCTCTGCTTTCAATTTCTCTACACTCTCCCTGTCAACAGTGCAGCGGGGGTAGGGAGTGGGTATTGCAGTCAATTCTCACTCAGTGTTTCTGCCAATCCTTTCTCCCCAGGGAAGAAGGA
Organism: Colius striatus; assembly: GCF_028858725.1. Classification (NCBI taxonomy): domain Eukaryota; kingdom Metazoa; phylum Chordata; class Aves; order Coliiformes; family Coliidae; genus Colius; species Colius striatus. Next base: position 97,487,353 of record NC_084759.1, on the reverse strand, counting down.
ATCTTCATGATCTTCCCCTACTTAAATCTGCAGTCTCTTCCAGGGAAGACAGACCTCCACAAACCTCTGTAACATGAGTCCTGCACAAGGTCTTTATCTCCTCACAAACTGTACCAGCATAGGTCCCTTCCACGGGATGCAATCCTTCAGAAACTGCTCCAGCGTTAGCTTCCCACTGAGTCACAGCCTTCTTTAGGCATCACTAGCTGCTTTGGTGTGGGATCCTCCATGAGATATAGTGAGATCTCTGCACTGACACATATCCTTCCCTTCCTCTTCACCAACCTTGGTGTCACAGAATCACAGAATCTTAAGGGTTGGATGATACCTCGAAAGATCATCTAGTCCAACCCCCCTGCTCAAGCGGGCCCTCCTAGAGTAGGTCACACAGGAACTTGTCCAGATGGGTTTTGAATGTTCCCAGAGAAGGAGAGTCCACAACCAATCTGGGTAGCCTGTGCCAGTGCCCTGTCACCCTCACAGTGAAGAAATTCTTCCTTATATTTCTTTGGAACCTCTTGTGTTCCAGCTTATACCCATTGCCCCTTGTCATTGAAAAGAGCCTGCCTCCATCCTCTGGACACCCACTCTTTACATATTTGTAAATATGAATGAGGTCACCTCTCAGTCTCCTCTTCTCCAAGCTCAAGAGCCCTAGGTCCCTCAGCTTTTCATCATAAGGGAGATGCTTCAGTCCCTTCATCATCTTTGTGGCCCTGCACTGAACCCTGTCCAGCAGCTCTCTGTCTTTCTTGAACTGCGGGGCCCAGAATTGGACACAATATTCCAGATGTGGTCTCACAAGGGAGAGTAGAGAGAAGGAGGAGAATTTCTCTTGACCTACTGTGCATGGCCCTTCTAATACACCCCAGGATGCCATTGGCCTTCTTGTCCACTAGGGCACATTGCCAGCTCATGCTCATCCTGCTGTCCAACAAGACCCCCAGATCCCTTTCCCCTGCACTACTCTCTAACAGTTCATTCCCCAACCTGTACTGGTACGTGGGGTTATTCTTTCCCAGATGTAAGATTCCACACTTGTCCTTGTTGAATTTAATTAGATTTCTCCCCATCCAACTCTTCAGCCTCTCCAGGTCTCATTGAATGGCAGCACAGCCTTCTGGTGTGTCAACTACTCTCTCCCAGTTTAGTATTGTCAGTAAACTTGCTGATAGTGTCCTGTCTTCCCTAACCAAGATCATTAATTAATATATTGAACAGTATTGGTCCCAGCATCAGTCCCTGAAGAACTTTGCTAGACACAGGCCTCCAACTAGACCTTGCCCCATTGATCACAACTCTCTGCCTTCTTCCCTTCAACCAGTTAACAATCCACCTCACTACCTGATCATCCAGCTCACACCTCCTCAGTTTTGCTGCGAGGATGCTGTGGGAAATGGTGCCAAATACTTTACTGAAATCAAGATAAACCATATCCACTGCACTACCACCATCTATCCATCTGGTTACATAGAATCATAGAATGGTAGGATTGGAAGAGACTTTTAGAGATCATTTAGTCCAATCCCCCTACATCTTCATTAAGGTTCTTCAGGTTGGTCAAACGTGACTTGCCCTTGGTAAAGCCATGTTGACTGCTCCTAATAACACTTTTGTCCTTTAAATGTCTGGAGATAGCACCCAGGATAAGTTGTTCCATCACCTTTCCAGGGATGGAGGTGAGGCTGACCAGTCTGTAGTTAGCCAGCTCCTCCTTCTTACCCTTTTTGAAGACTGGAGTGATATTTGCTTTCCTCCTGTCCTCAGGCAACTCTCTTGTTCTCCATGACTTACTGAAGATGATGGAGCATGATTTAGTAATAACTTCTGCCAGATCCTTCTGCACCTGCGGGTGAATCCAATTGAGACCCATGGATTTATGTACATCCAGACTGCTCAACTGATCCTTAACCCAGTCCTCATCAACTAAAAAAATCCCCCTTTAACCTGATTTCCTCTGGAGTCTGGGGCTCCTCAGGACAGTTTCCAGCAGTATAGGCAGAGGCAAAGAAGGCATTCAATAACTCTGCCTTCTCTGTATCCTCTGTCACCAGGTGTTCTGGTTTAGCAAGGAGCAGCTTTTGGCTTAGTAACAGGGGGAGCGGGTTGCAGTGAAAACCCCGTAAAGAGTTTGCGGACCCTCCCCCGGCTCCTGGGTTCAGACCCACCTCCGGCCCGGCTGGGCCAATCTGGCGCCTCTGCCATCACTATTTAGGGGACGGGAATTTGAAATGCGAGGCAGGAGGTGTATGGGTGATACAAGATGGAGGCGACCACGCGGACCCTTCAGCCAGAGGAGGAAGGAAGGAGGAGCAGTAGACCGGAGACCCTTCTGCAAGCCGTGGCAAGAATGCAAGCTGTGCCCCTGAAACCTGTGGAGATCCGTGGCAGGACTGAGAGCCACCAGCAGCTCCATGTGAGTGAGCCTGGACGGGCGAGGGACTGTGTGGGGAGACGGCCATGGCCCAGGCCGTGTTGGAGAGCCTGCGCGCCGCAGAGCAGCCCCACACGAGAGGCAGAGAGGAGCTGCAGCCTTTGGAATAAGTGCGCGTCGGAGCGGCCCGTGTAGGGCTGCTGTATGTGTGAGTTACCCCACGGACTTGCAGGGAGGACTGGTGTGGAGTTCACCCGTCCTGAGGAGGGACAGACGGCAGAAGCTATTGGGAGCAGACTGACTGAGACCTCCACTGCCTGCCCCCCCCCGAACCGTTCAGGGGGGGGCAAGGTAAAAACCCCGGGATCAGGGCTCTGAGCCCGGGAAGAGGGGAGGTGTGGCGGGAAGGTGTTCTTAAAAAGGCTGGTTGGACTTTCCATTGATGTATTACTCTGTGTTGTTTCGTTTTGGTTATGTTTTGGGGGTTTTTTTGGGGGGTATGTTTTAGTTGATGTTGCATTAAATTATTTTCTGTTTTCTTCCCCAAACCGAGTAGCCTGGTCTGTTTTGTCCTGGACCTTAAGCGGCAATTAAGCCCTCCCTGCCCTCGAGCAATTCTCAGCCTCTTAGTACTTGAGGCTAATCGTGGTCTTTGTTCCCTGATGGGCCTAAACCAGGACACCAGGGCACATACTTCATTCAACAGTGGGCCTACATTGCCTCTAGCATTAGTTATATTTGCAATGAAATGTGTCGACACAGTCTTTCTCTCTCAATCCCACTTCCTCTCATCCACTGCAGGTTTTTTTTTTTTTTCTTCTTAATGAGCTGTTTCAGACTGATTGGCTCAGTCTTGGCCAGTGGCAAGTCCAACATGGAGCACAGGGAACTTCAAACATCTTCTTATAGAGGCCATCACTGCAGCCCCTCCCCCACAACACAAATCCAATACAGAAAGATTTGGTCTTATCTACATTTATATGAGTATTATATATCTATCAGAGCTATTATTTCATTGCATTTTAATAGTTATGAAGGTCAAAGAATTACACAGAAACACCTGCACGTTGCAGTTTGTTCATGATAAACTGATGAAATCTTATTACATTATGTAAAGCTGTCTGCAACCCTTTAATATGTCAATTTAAAGACAGATAAATAGTTTTTAATCTCCTTATTTTGTCCTGAAGACTCAAGGATTCATGCTGAAAAATCTCCATACGATCAAAAGCTCAAACAGATCTTAAAATCCCTCTAGTTATTGTTGTGAAAAATATAAAATATTCAGAGATTTCTTCTGTCAGTTCAAGAGATGCAGCAGAACTCCTGGAAATAAACTGAGCAATTGACAAATAATTATCATTTGTCCTGGACTGTAGTACCAGTTGTTTTTCAGCTGTCTTTGTACACTTATGGTTTCTCATGAACTAATTTTTTTCTTACCAGTGGTTGTGGACTAGGAAGAAAATTTTTTAATTGTTATTCATGCACCTTTTACATATCTGAAAAATATAAATAATAAAAGCAGAGATTCTGTCCTTGTAACTATAGGTCATCACAATATTTCACAGACTATTCCTGGAACAAAAATAAGTCACAGGAAATTCCATCAGCTGAGAAGTAGCAAGAGTAACCAACCGTTCTACCCTTGTAGGAGAAAAAGCCAAGCATAAGGGAATGATGGTTTATACCTTGCCACAGAGGCAAAAAAGATCAAGTTCTTTTTTTTTTTTTTCCTATTTGTATGGGATTTTATGACGAATTAGTAAGCTTCTAGAAAACATGGATATATATGTATTATCTGTATGAAAAACTTCATTTTTGATTCTCATTTCAATTAAATAGGGAGTATGCTATGCATAATTTATTTTAAGATATGAAGACTTTATTAATGGTTCTGCAGAAAGATCATTAAAAAATGACCTTTATACCTGGACTTTAATGTAATAGTATTTATGGTCAATCATATGAGGCTTCTCTGGAATAGTGCACTTCATTAACAGTAGGGTGATAGCTACAGAATATAATTTTAATGGCCAGGAGGTAAATCCAAAATGGAATAAAGGCACTTGGAGGAGCTCGTGAATTTTAATCCAAAGTTAAGTTAGTTAGCTTAGTTACTGCCTTGTTTGGGAAATAAATTTCCAAGGTGTCTCTGCTGTCATCATTAAAACCTAATGTTTCAGCACCTCAGCTGCAAAGCTGTTTATGAACATAAGACATAGATAACATTTAAGCACTATCAGGGTCCAAAGAATAGGTATTTCCCTTCCAAGGGCTTCAGCCTCATAGGTATTCTTAGAACATGTCTAAGTTATGCCAACAAGATTCGGGACAAAATTCAGTAGTATTTGCTTCTCTTAAAAAAAACAGAAAAAAAAGAAAGAAAAAAAGAAAAAGAAAGCAGTCAAAGGAACTGCTGTTGTTGTTGAGTAATTGATTCTGAAGGAACGGAAAAATGTTCCCATTTGAACTGAAACACAGTTCTTGGAGAATACAGTGAGGAAGCAATTCTCTGTCCTTCTGAAATACAGAATGAGAAACTATTCTAAGCCATCTTTTAAACTTTATATCTTTATTGAAAAAAGTAATTGCCAGAAAATGCAAAAATGCAGGGAAAATAATCTGCTGTGTTGTTCATTAGGTGTAGACCAACTGATAACCGTAGTGAAAAGGTGCATTTCCACTATGTGGTCAGAGGGGAAGAGGAACTCTGGATCGTTGGGGAGGAGTTTTGTTGTGACGGAAAGTTCCAAGAAATTCACTAACATCTGAGATAATTCCAGATTGACTATGATGACTGAGAAATAGGGTATTCCACGTTGTCAGAAAGACATGATAAGACATATTAATCCTTTTTAACCAATGCAATGATATTATAGTATCTAATTCTCTGTCATCACTGCTTTCTTTTCAAACTGAGTACTGTTTGTATTATATTCTAATTACATCATCGTGTTATCAAGTTCTCTTTCTGATGGATTCTAACTGTGGGCCTTCCCAATTCTCTCATGCATAAGAGAGGTTTTGTTGAATCATCAATATAGCCTTTTTGCTCTTGACTGATTAGCAATCATTCTGATTGATTTAAAAAAGGCTTTCCTAATGCCTATTAATGCTTGCACAGATGAGGCTAAATAAAATTCTGTTTAGATAAAATTGTAACCAAAGCATTCTGCATACATAAGAAAAAGATTTCTTTTTTTAGCTAAGGGAACTCAAGCCCAAGTTTCAAAGAGAATTATAGATGTTTATGTATTATCTTTCAAAATTGTATTTATAAATAAAGAAATATTGTACCAAAAATATCTTGAGATTCCACACAGATTACTTTTGTTATTTTTTTATTAAGATTTGCAAAAAAAAAAACCCATCAATTATTGTAGATAGGATGCAGAGAAAAAATTATTAAGTGAAGGTTTATTGCTGAAAACAAAGGAATTCAAGAACAACAGATATAGACTGCTAGGTAAATTGGGCTTTTTTAATATATTCAACAAGAGGTTTTAAATAGAAATTTTTCATTTAAACACAAGATTTCCGCCTTTTGGATCTTGTTACTTTCTCCTGACTTATTCCTCTTCATTGATTTGACTTTCCATTTTTCTTCTTATCAATCCAGATTTACTTTTTTAAAAATGTTCGTTTATATCTAAAGTCACATATCTTGATATATCAGTTTGAACTATTTTTTTTAAATTCTTCTGTCATTTTGGTCTTGTCTCTGTATTTAAAAATATTTAAACGATAAAACTTTGACAAACCCTTTTCCTACTGGTCAGTTTCTGAAAAGTACTGTTCACAAACGTATTTGAGATAACTAGCACATTTACTTAGTTCTATTCTTACATTTCCCAGAAGTGTGAAAGAAAAGGCAGTAAATTCATGGAATAAGTCTAGTGAAAAATATTTCAAATGTATGAAACAAACTAGGAAGATACTGTACTGGTTTCAGCTGGGATAAAGTTAATATTTCTAGCATCTTCAGAAGTCAAAGAAATAACTGTACTATGTGATTTGATGTTTTCTTTTGTACCGATTTAGGGAAACAAAGTACATAGTTTCACAAAATAAGCTTTTGGTTTTTAAGACAAGTATTAAAACTTCCATGGATATAGCTTTTGATTTAGTCTGCTTCCCCTGAGTAGATTTTCAAAATAAGTAAGTAATACTTTAAACCAAAATCATTTATAGAAACAGGAAAGCAAAGAAAAAAATAAAGGCACCAAATAAAGCCCAAACTACTTTGAAAGTAACAGCTGTAGATGCAAAATAAATCCAGTTTTAACTTGCATACAATTTATGATCCCTGAGAGTACTGAACTCAGTGAATGGAAATTTCAAATGTGAGAACCACACCCTTTATCTTTTGAAACCAATTCAGGGGAAAAAACCCTAAACCTACAGCTTCTTGAGACTTCCTAGTACACAATCCACGCTATTCTAAAAAAGTAGGAAAAATCCAATGCACCAGATTTTTGTCCTAAACCTGATTTTTTTCTTTTTTTCTCTATAACACATAATACATCATGATTCTTCCATCCACAAGTCTGTTTTTTACCAAAATGTAGTTGTACTGGGGAGAAAAGAAACTAATACAATATTAGCACTTTGGTATATGTCTCCCATCTGACGCTTTTCTTTTTTAAATTAATAAAGAATGTAAGACCAATATACCCTCATAGAAGGAAGGAGAAAATAAAAGAGGAAAATGGCTTGTTTCTTGTTTTTTGCGATCTTAATACATGTGAGCCAGATAGAACATGATATTGGTGTTTATATATACATATAGGTATATAAAAATAAATATGAATAAGAAATCATTTGTGACCTAAAACTTTATGGGATATCTAACTATTTTTCAAGCCTATGTTTTTGTAGCACTTGGCATCTTTAAGTGATTTCTAGGACTTCTCTAAGAAACTCAGTCCTCTCACTATACAGATTAAGATACCTGTAACAATAAAGTCATCGATTTTTGCCTTATTTTGTTCTCTCTAGATAAGTAGAGCAACAATTATAAACAGATTTAATTGTGTAGTGTTCATTTCTATGTTAATAAAGCTAATATATTTCACCTTGGTTTGTGGAAGTTGAATACTAGCAGACCATTAGCAATCCATTAGCACATTGAGAGTGAAATCACATTGTTCTCATCTCTGGGAAGGAGGAGGTTCTATGCACTGGTAACTGAAACAAAAGGTACTTTGGACAAGGAAAAAACATGGAAATGGCTACAGTTAAGGCAGAAAAGGACATGAAAATATTTAATAAAAAAACAGGTTTTGGGATTTTTTTTCAGATGCAATATAAAACCAAGTTTCAAAACACAAAGTTATCAAAGAAAACATTGTCCCACAGTGTCCATCTGTATTGAGGTACCTAATATTTGTTGATAAATGCAGTCTGATGTGATTAACAAATATTAGAGTGATGAGTCAGTCCTTACTTTCAAGATCCTAGAGACCAGCTGAGAGTAAAAATAAGGCTTCTCAGATACCAACAAAGCACAGCAAATCACTGGCTTCAGTTGTTCCTTTCTTAATCTTTAAGCTTTCTTCCATTGGAATTTAATATCCTTGGTTCCCATTAAAAATAGATCTTTGTTTTTTCTTCAAAACAAAGGAAAACAAAAAAAAAGCAAAACATCTTTCACTTTTGAAACAAAAAACTATAAGTCAGTGAGTTGTAATGCACAGATGCTGTTCAAAAAATATTGTTTAAAACATAATTCCTTGAGATTTGTTTTTGTTTTGAGCTTAACTGTGGATTTTCACACTTTATGTTGCATCTGCTAAGTCAACAAAATTTTATTTCAATGGCTTATATTGATGGCATAGAGTAACTACAACCAAAGAAAATCTCCTGTGGCCACTGATTTTGTCTTATCTGTGTATTGTTCTCTTAGTAAAAATACGTATCTTTTAAATGTCTTGTCCATTTTAGTTAGCATGATGAAATTATCTAAATTTTAAAAAGTCTGTTTTCATTTCATTTTGGCCTGTGTCACATTGAACTAAAAAATAGCCCAACTCCTATTATACAGATTCATGTAGTAACAAAATATCTATACAATTATAGAATCATAGAACGGTAGGGGTTGGAAGAGACCTTTAGAGATAATCTAGTCCAATCCACCTGCAGAAGCAGATCCACCTAGATCAGGTCACATAGGAATATTCTCCGTATTTAAAATATTTTATTAATATTTATTAAGATATGGAAAATCTTTAACTGCAATTGTAAGTTACACTTCAAAAAAGTTCATTTATTCAGTGCAGGAGATTAGCTTTCATAAGAGTAAAAGTCATGCCAGAATCAAGCCAGTAGGGTCTCCCTGGAAACATTCCTGTTTGAATCCTGTTTGAAGTTTTTATCGGTTGCTGATATAACGTATTTTCCTCTGTAGTCCAGGAAAAAGAATCTATGCATTGATGTAGTAGAAAGATCAAGTCGGAAAATAGAAAGCCTCTACTCTATGTGCTTTGTGTATGCGTTTCATCTGGCAGCAGCAATTATGAGATTACAGGCCTGGGTCTCACCAGGATTTGTGTTGTAATATGTCTAGAATTCATAATTCAACTAACGATTAGTTTTAAGCTTTGTTACCCATACACAGTAGTTTGTTAATCTGTTCAACATCTTTATCAATGATCTGGATGAAGGGATCAAGTGTATCCTCAGTAAGTTTGCAAAGAACAGCAAGTTCAGCAGGAGTGTTGATAGGCTTGAGGGTAGACAGGCTTTGCAGAGGGACCTGGATAGGATGGATCAATGAGAAAAGGCCATTGTATGAGGTTCAAGAAGGCCAAGTGCCAGGTCCTGCACTTGGGTCACAACAACCCCATGCAACACTATAGAGTTGAGACAAAGTGGCTGTAAAGCTGCCCAGAGGAAAAGGACCTGGAGGGCTGTGGTGGTTTAACCTTGACTATGTGTCAGATGCCCACCAAAACCATTCTCTCTCTCTTCTTCCTCAGGACAAAAGAGAGAAAACAGAGAGAAAACACTTGCAAGTCAAGGACAGGGAGATCACTTAGCAATTACCATCACAGGCAAAACAGACTCAGTTAGGGGAATGTTGATTTGATTTTATTAGTAATCAAAAACCAGTATGGAAATGAGGAGTAAATACTTAATCTTAGAATAGCTCTCCCCACCCCTTCTTGCTGGGTTCCTTCCTCCTGCTTCCCAGCATCACAGGGGAACTTGTGATCAGTTAATTATATTTGGACTTTGCCACTCCTTCCTCTCTGGGGAAGGACTCTTCACACTTTCCCTAGGACAATGTGGAGTGCCTCCCACAGGACACAGTCCTCCATCAACTTCTCCAAGGTGATTCTTTCCCTCAGGCTACAGTTCTTCTCAGACTGCCCAAGCATGGGTTTCTGCCATGGGAAAACAGTTCCTCAGGAATTAACTACTCCAGTGTGGGTATCATCCACAAGGAAAAATAGTCCTTCAGGAACAGACTGCACCAGCGTGTATCTCCTATTAGGTCACAAGTTCTGTCAGCAAACCTAGTTCAGTGTGGGCTCTTGTCTCCGTGGGTTCACAGATTCTTCCAGGAACTTGCTCCAGTGCAGGCTTCCCATGGGGTCACAGCATTCCTCGGACATCTGCCTACTCCAGCATGGGGTGCTATCAGGGCTGCAGGTCAATCTCTGCTTCACCATGGAACTCCATGGGCTACAGGAATATGGCCTGCCTCACCATGGGCTGCACCACAGGTCGCAGGGTAATCTCTGTGCCTAGGCACGTCCTGTCTTTCCTTCTTCACTGACCTTTGTGTCTGCAGAGATGTTGTTCTTACATTCTCACTTCTGCTGCAGTTTTACCACTCAGGGACTTCTTCCCCTTCTTAAACAGTGAATCACAGAGGCATTACCTGATCATTAATTGAAAGACATGGTTTCTTCTAAGTACTGCACATCAAGTCATTGGACACTACATGGAAACCCAAACATCCTCTGAAACAAAGCCATCATGTGAAAGATACAGAAAGTTGCCCATGACCTAAACCAAATTTCCTTACCTGATATTTGCAAACTCACTATTTCCCAAAGGTACTCAGAACCTAGATGCTCATTTTTCTATGCCCTGAAAGAAGTGGGTAAAAAAAGGAGTAGCCAAGGTTTCTTTAGATCACTTCACATTAAGATTTAACTATAGATAGAAAGGAACAAGAACTGACAGACTGAGTAAGAAGCAAACTATCTTTGCATTAATATCTTGGTCAGAATAGTTAGACTGGAATATGTAGTCCTCAAAACAGAAAGTAATTAAGTAAATCTGATAACTTTCTTTGCTGACAAACAAGGACAGAGTGAAGACTTCCAAACTTATCAGCATGAATGGATTAAGACAAACAGTAAATTTCTGTCTGATAGTTCTCATAATTTATGGATTGGTAGTGTGAATTACTCAAGAGTCTTGAATGTTACTTAAAGCATTAATCTTGGGGCCATGAGGTGTTAAAAGCTATCTAATTTCAACAGAAGCATCAAGAAAGGAGAAGCCTGAGTTTAGCAAGCACTGGACAAAGGAAAAAAGAATTGGAACGTTCAAATATGAAGAGAGCAGTGGCATGATCAAGAGGCAGAGAAGAACTGGGAAGAAGGCCCACTTCTCAAGATGATGGAATAGACCACAAGCTCTAAAGCAAGATATACAAAATATCTAACAAAATAACTTGACAGATGGTAAATAATTAGAAAATATTCAGGCATAGATATAAAAACTAGGTCCATGAAGTTTAGTAAAACTGTGTAAAGTTCACTTACAGAAAATCACAAAAGACAATTTGGCCTCACATCGCAGAAATAAGATTCCTCTGCAATGCAGATAAATAGTCTCAATTTAAAAGACATGATATAGACCAGGGATCAGCTTAAAACTTCAGATAGAAATGCAATGATAATACTAGTAATGATAGTTTCATTTAATTTCTTCATTTAGTTACATTAGAGGGTATATTCCCACCTCAATGAAGTACTTCATGCTGGAACATTCATGGTCTTCTCAGGAGATTTAATCCCTTGCTTTTAGCTTTTTACCTTTAACAGTCCTTTGAGAGCAACAAGAAGGATTGTAACTGGCATTATAACAGGAAATATTTTACATGTATTGATGTATATTCATGTAACATAAATCACATCTCTTTTTTTATCACCTGCCAAGATACAAGGCACCTTTAGGAAATGCATATTGATAAAGTAAATTACCTTGTCCTTAGCCCTGCCTCAACCACATATGCCTCAGCCCTGCCTTGAACATTTTTTTAATTATGATTAGTATGTATGAAACACGTAGGGTACAATTAAGTTCTGAAATGCAAGTGTAGGCCTCCCATGGAGTTCAATGGAAGCTGTATGCACATGTCAGAGGACAGAAATTGACTCAATATGTTTAACAAAAATCGTTCTGCCCTCTGCCTCCAGGCAGATTCCTGTTTGTAAACCTATTATCATTTCTGATTAATAATACACATGTATTAAAAATGAAAACTCTCTTTCTCCCTATCATGTCTCTGCACTTGTTAATAAATATGTTTATAATTAAAATATTTTCCTCTGCTTTCTCCTTGCCAGTAGTAGATTCTTATGAGCCATAAGAAATATATCTAAAGTTAAAATCATCTTCTCCAGCTGTAGAAGTCCTTTGCCATCAACTTTTCATCTTCAATTCCTGGAAATATTTTGGCAGCAGATATTACTCCTTCTCAATGCATCTCTCAATCTGACTGAGCTGATATTGAGCTGAATTTAACAGGCAACTCTAAAGCAGGAACAAACCAGAGCGTTCAAAAAGTCAGGCATTCCAGATGAGCACAGTGTGCAAGAACGGGGTATTCAAGGTAAGCAGCAAACTGGAAAAAAAGTGGGCAAGACTGCGATTCTCATACCAAACTATGTATTTGCCACAATTGCAAACTACTCTTATGAGCTCGTGTTTTTTCAGCTGAATAGTTATTCCTTGACAGATTCCCTTCTTCCAGATAATTTCTAATAGGTAAAATGTTTTCAATACTATTCTTTCTTGCAGTCACCATTGGTAGTCTGAATACTGCTAGATTAGATTCCTTGAAATTCTGACTATCATTCTGAGCTATGTATTGAAAATGTCTACTGTTATAAAAATACAGAAAATGCAACTATTTGGCTTTATCTAGTGACTGGATTACCCAAACACAAATGGCAGTTATACTTTGGCCTTCATTCTGGAGAGAATCACAAACCACTAATGAATGGCATCCTAGGGTTAATAAAGTTATAACAAGGGCTTTGTGGGCATGGGACTCCTTGGATGTGAGAGGAGGAATGCTGATCAGTGGAAACCAGGGACCAAGAAACAGCTCTTATATTTACCACAGCCAAGAAAATGAAGACTATATGAATAAATCAATAACATTTCCATTTCATCTCACCTCAGAAATGCTCAACATTCACTTTTTTGGTTTTTTTTTTAATGTAAGAGGTGAGAGAAGATTGCTTTAATTCATTAGAAAAGTCTAATGTAACTCAGTTACAGTAGGGTTCAATAACTGTATTCCAAGGCATTTCTAAAGAAAAGCCTTGTGTTAACACTCGTGTTGATACTCAACAGTGCTAATATTTAATTGCAATGTAGGCTACTAAGACCTCATGTTTATCTGTACAGTGATTGCTCTGACTGTAGATCACAGAATTACTTGAAGTACTGTGAAACTAGCCATCACATGTGCTACAATAGAAACTTTATAAACGTAAACATTTATATATGTTCCAAAAATGACAGTAATGTCTTACTATGAGAAAAAAATCAAATTAAAAAAAATAAAAATGGGAAAAACCAAACTGAGTGACCAAAGCTAAAACCCAACACACAGTCACACACACAGAAACAAAGAAACAAAACCCCCTCAAAAACCAACAAAGAAACAGTATCCCTGAACAAGATATATAACTGTACGTGAAAGACAATGAGTAGATCCATGAGTTTTAGGAATCATGTGTCTTGACTTCAAAGACCCAAGTGTGTTCTCCTAGTCTCCAGACTTGCAGAACAAAATGCAATAATGACCTATAAAATTTTCTCAGAAGGAGAAGAGAACAACCCTTAAGAAGTTGTCTGGGAAAGCTTATGAAGTCTGAGTAAGCAATAGAAAGAGTCTGTTTCTTAGACTTACTCAGATCCAGGCCTTAGTTTGTCATATACACATTCTCTTAAATATTTCTTTGGATGAGTTACAGTATCATAGAATCATTTAGGTTGGAAAAGATCTTTAAGATCATTGAGGGATATGATTTAATGATGGGCTGGCAGTATGAGTTGACAGGTTGGACTCGATCTTAAAGGTCTTTTCCAATCATGACTCTGTAACTGCAAATGACATTTTGACCAGTGATCACCAGTCTTACATTCTGTTGGGAAAGAGAGGTGCAGGATGTGAGCATGTATCATGAGAAATTGCAAGTCAAGGTGGGGTTGGAAGTTAAGACTTGTTTTAAAAATGAGAGAATTGTCTAAGTCAAGTAACCACTTCTACTTGGAGCTTGATCATGAGGACACAAGGAGGAATAGAAAAAGTCTGTTTGGGCTATGTACATGCCTTTTTATAAAAAAAGCATATATAGAAGTTATTAGGAATTAAGACATTTAAAATCTAGTTATAAAATCTATAGTAGATATGCATAATTCTGTACAAGATTTATTTTGTAGGAGGATATTAAAAATATACAGATTTTCTGAACCTTGTTTTTCCTACAGGATTCTTCAAACTCATCTACATCAGGATGAACTGCAAAAATAAAAGTTAAGAACCTACTTCAGAAGAACAATATTCATGGGCATTTTGAGTGTCTCAAAGGAATTTATCTGAGGTCAGAATTTGGCCCAGTATACCAAGTGTAGCATGTTTGGAAGCGTTCCTGTTGGCTGTCACATACCATATAGCTGCTCTGAGCTGAAAGCTGCAATGATTAAAATGAATTTTTAGTTCTTGAAGTTGTAAGAATTAATCATATCAATAGTAAAGACCATGTAAAGTAACAAAGAAAAATAAAATTATTTTCTAAAAAATTGAAACCTTTTATATAATCAACTGTAAATTATCTATTTTACTTATGGGGAAAATTTTTCTTCTTAGTAACATTCGTTACTAAGTTAAACATTCCAGTAATGTTTAGTGCAGACAGCTATTTGAAACTAAAAATGACAAGTCACATTTACTACTCAATCAGCACAATCTCCAAAGAAAGACTCTTCTCATATTAAGTGCAACATTTGGTTCAAGTTCCAGAAAGCTGAAATTGTATTATTGCACTCTTTAAAAACAACATGAACCTTGTAACAATTAGAACTGATTATAATCAAGTTCAAGGTAGGTGACATTTCCCATGACCTCCCCTGAAATCTTTGGATATCCTTTGTCTTAGATTGGTTCTCTTCCATGTGCTTTCTTTGGACTTCGCATGGGGCGAAGATGTAGGGTCAGGCCAGGTTTAATGGTTCCACGGTAGAGATTTTTGTGGGATTCTGTGGGATTTTTTTGCTTGTTTGTTTTTTTCATGGGACTCTGCCACTGCATCTCCTAGGAAAAATATCTTAAGGTATTGTGGGAAATACATATCCATCATATGTGGTAGGCTATCAAATAAACATTTCACAAAACTATGTTAGTTGTACAATCTGTCTTCCTCCAAGCTAGTCTGTTGATTACATCTTGAACCACCAATAATTAGCAATATTAGTTTATCAAACTAATTGTAGCAAATGAAGTTCTAAGCGGCTTCTACTTTTACACAAATTTGTAAGTGCATACTTAAAGGATATTTTAAGCTTCAGGAATGTCTATGTAATTTTAAAAGACCTGGGGGTGTATTTATACACTCATTATTTCCACTTGGTCTTTTAGGAGTTCCTCACCATTACCAGAAGGAGACACCTGCTGGAAATAAGAATTGAGGACAAAAATAATCAGTGGTGGTTTCTACTGAATTGTTGCTTTCCACTGTAGGAATCTAATATCTGTGATCACTTAATTCCTACAGCACATGCTCTTTATGTTTAGCACTGATGTCTTAAAGGTTATTCGCCTTTTTTTACTGCAAAGTGCTCTGATTTGGATTATTTTTATTGGGAAACTTTCTAGTGCATTATTACATAAAGGACTTTCTTCTAACGTGCCAATAAAAGACCCACTTCCTAAGCACCACACTCATCTGTTTTCTGTAAAAGTGATACCTAAAACGTTGCTTTTGTAAGATTTTTATGATTATGTTTGCAGTGGTATTATCTTCATTTCTAGATACAAGTAGAAGCACGAAGCAATTGCTTATACACTGGAAAATAAATTAAAAGGAAAAAAAAGCGGGGAGGAATCATGCAGCTTCATGCTTTCAAGGTTTTTTACCTTGAACACTTTCAAGGTACACATAGATCTAAGAAAAAACTATTTCCAACATTCAGTCACTTAATCTTGAATCATAAAAAATAAGTAGAAGCTACACTAGTAAGGACAATAACGTATGAGTAAACATGTAAGAAAATACATTATTTTCTTATTACTTAAAACTGTTTAGTAAATAGTTCACACATCCTAATTCTCTGTAAGCAGATTCTTACTGCACCGTGCACACTGCTGTTCATGGATTTTTGAGTAGTGAAATAATAACACTCTTGTCATTCATGCTTCAATTTAACAAATACATAAGTTACTCAGTGATTGAGAATATCCACAAATCTAAATCTGAGCTCAAGCTTAAGCACCATTATGAGTTAGCCTTCATCAGAAAAGACACAGAACAGAGAAATATAAATAATTGCACAGGTAAATTATCATAGAATCATAGAATTATAGAATTATAGAATGGTTTGAGTTGGAAGAGATCTCTAACCTCCCTGCCACGGGAAGCAACACCTTCCACTAGACCAGGTTGCTCAAAGCCCCATCCAAACTGGCCTGGAACAGCTCCAGAGATGGGGCATCCACAGCCTCCCTGGGCAATCTGTTCCAATGCCTCAGCACCCTCACAGGAAAGAATTTCTTCATAATATCTCATCTAAATCTACCCTTTTCCAGTTTAAAGCCACCATCCTTCTTCCTATCACTACATGCCCTTGTAAAAAGTCCCTCTCCAGCTTTCTTGTCAGTCTCTTTAAGTACTCGAAGTCTTCTCTGAAGTCTCCCCTGAGCCTTCTCTTCTTCATACTGAACAACTCCAACTCTCTCAGCCTATTTGAGGATTTTTTTACATACCTCATACAAAGCAGACATGAATGTGAGAGCTCTTGATTTGCTTGCTTCTTCAGTAATGCTTTCATGATCAAGTTCAAGATTAGAAATGAATATCATGAAAGTGGAAGTTAGTGATAGGATGTTATTCTATTGAAGATAATGTTTTCTCAGTTTATTGAAGTTGAGTACATTGGGTCCTGAATTAACAGAGTTCACTGAGGTAACCAGAAAGAAAATGATATTTGTTTTATTTTTTTCCAAATGTGTGCTAAATGTTTCATAAAGGACAAAATTATAATGAAGTATCTACCATGCATCTTGAATTGAACTGAGATGTTAGTGTCTAAAATTCATATCCAGACAATATTCTCTACTGTCCCTCACAGATCCAAATGTGTTTGGCTTCCATCGGGCTGAGCCCCTTGAAATCTACTTGATGTGTCAGCCTCACCAGACCCCAAAAGGGCATTTCTTCAGCCCAGATCAACCAAGTGAGTACCTTCAAAACACTCTTAACACATACATCTCTCACCAGAGCAGGTCTTCATGTGCAGCCATCGCCTTCTCTTAAACACAGTAGGAAGTATAGCAGGACTGGGGTGTCCTGCCTTTTATATATAGCAAAGAAAGTCACATCCCCAAAGTGGGACAACAGAACCTACTTCCTCTTCTGCAGAGGTGTTTTCAATCTTTGCCACCCTTTCTCAAAGACAACATTCCAGAGAGTCAGGGAGGGGTTCAGTATGCTGGCCTCAGCTCGAGGGCAGCTCATATATTTGATATGAATCAATCACAACCATGGCTGATTCACAGTTTGGTTTGGTGTGTGTGAATGCATACATTATGTATTTATGTATTTGAAAATGTGTACATGCAAAACTTGTTACATATAAGGGAAGAAGAGAAATGACTGAGAAGTGACCTTTTCCGATGGGATCAGAAAAGTGTCTTAGTTGACAGGGTTAAAGAAATTTGAAAAAGAAAAAAAAATGTTTTTTCCACTGCTGTAAACAGTACTTACACACTAGCTGTAAAGATGTGGTTCTCGTCAGTCTTGGCAAAACATAAGATAAAAAAACAAAGGAAAAATCTAACACAAGGCACAGAAGTGATTTAAACCAGGGACTACAAGTATGCACTGAGTCAGTACAATCCTAGCATTAATGAAAATGTTTCAAGTGGCTGCTGTTGACACTAAAGGAAGAGTCCAATTTTCATTCTGCTGACAGTTTACCTATGCATGCATAATGATGTACAGGCTTTTCAAGTGCAAAACACTTCAAAATACTTTTACCCAGTCACAGTTATGTTAAAAAGTTTGAGGTTATCTAAAAAGCAATATCCCAAGCCCCTTTTTTCCAGTTAATTTTATGCTTATGTAACATGTTTCAATTTAAAACCCAAAAGGAAATATTCTCTATACAGAGAAAATTCCTATTTTTTCTTATCCATAGTATACACCTGGAAAATATCACTCACTTCTGCCTTTTCTGTTGCT
Organism: Colius striatus; assembly: GCF_028858725.1. Classification (NCBI taxonomy): domain Eukaryota; kingdom Metazoa; phylum Chordata; class Aves; order Coliiformes; family Coliidae; genus Colius; species Colius striatus. Next base: position 97,469,263 of record NC_084759.1, on the reverse strand, counting down.
GTACTGCACTGTAGGTCTCAACCAGTGACGCTTAGATAACACAAGCCAGGGTGGGAGAATCAGATAGGATATAAACTTGAGCACAACTTTCTATTCAACTTTGAAAAGAGATCATTATTGAGAAGCATTAAAACTCTAAGACAGCCTCAATTAAAAAAAAAATTGAATACTACAGAAAGATGTTTTTTTCCAACAATGCTTTGGTAGAATAAGTCCTCTGAATAATTTTCTTAATATTTTTAAAAGATGTGTGGCACAGTGGTAGTACACAATGCAACAGGAATTATAGTTAACGTTTCAGATGAGGTGTGTTGAAAGGCCTAGGATTGACGCAGTTGGCAGCTTTGGAGTTTGCTTTCTTATTACTACCATCTGTGTCAACTTCAGTATCCATTACAAAGAGAAAAAAGCAGGAGTGCTTTCTTGTGTACGTGACCCCATTTACGTGCAGACCTTCAGTATCCACAGCAGAGACTGGAAGTGTGCTCATTCTCCACTAAACATAGTGAGAGATTCCAATGGCCAGATAGCAGGTCTGTTTATCATCTTGTAAACAAAATTCAGTGATAAAAATGTGCCTTTCTTCTTTTCCATAAGTCTTTCCTCTGGATTTTTTTTTTCCTACCAACTGTCATGATGTTGATGAAAAACAATCTCTTTGCCTTTTTGAACCTGCTGTTTCTTACGACAGCAATCTTTTATAAAACCTAAGAGAGCAGTATAGTAGTGCTTTAAGGGCTTTTGAGGTTTGTTGATTTTTTTTTTTTTTTAAATAAAAAACAATCATGCTAGGTGAAAGTAGGCAAAGAAACACTGTTGCACCTAATATGTGAGACAGTTGGCTTATAAAGAGGCTTGGAAGCAGCTTGAATTATTTCAGGGAAGTTAAGTGGACTGTAACCAACTGCAAGTTTAATATCCAAAAGAATACTGCTGATACTGGAATTTTAGATTCCAGTTTGTAAGATGACATAATATGAAGACTTACTGGGATGATTGTTGAATGGTAGCTTATATACACCTTTCAAACTAGAATTAAACAGAGAGTGTTTAAGTGGGTAGAGCACAAGGCATGACTAATTCTGTCTTGCTTGCTGATGCTGAAAACGTGTGTTTTTTTCTTCACAACTGCAAAAACTTTGGTTGAACTCACCATAATGTCAACTTTCATAAGATCCAACTTTGACAGAACAGACAGTAGCCAAGCAAAGGCTAGCCAAATGACGAACCATGAGGGCTGCTGTTCATATTAGAACTTTTCCCTTTATTTGTTTTTTTCTTCTATTAGAGTGCATTAAGGTGTATTAGAGGCTTCTTTAACATAGTGTAATACCAGTATCCCTAGAGAGTTACTCAACAAGTACTTGAAATGAGGGGAAAAGGGATGGAGGAAGCAGGATGGTTTTTATTTGAATTCCATTCCCAGCTAGCAGAGAGAATCTAATGCATGTGAGCTCAAAACAGGCACACTCCCATTGTAGTGTAATCTCCCCTTACACAGTAATCTAGCTCATCTGTGCACAGAGCACATCATAGAGCACAGTCCCTAATAGGACATAATTACTGTCTGTCATATTTAAAGCATTTTTCAACATCAGACCTTGCTGAATGCTTCACAGAGAGGGAGAAAAAATTATAAATCATAGATGTGGCTCAGCACATTGCTACAGAAAACTAAACAGTCTGGTTGGTAATATTCGTCATGTAGCAGCCCAAAGTTTTCAAGCCTTTCCAGTCTTGGAAAATGACTCCTTGAGGTGAATATTGAACAGGAGCTAAGACAGTGTAAATATGTTTTAACTTCTCTCCACATGTCCGGAAGGCCCTTCCATGTGCAGCTTTCTTCATACACTGAGGTGCACTTTATATCTGCAAAGATAAACTTAATTAAGGGCGTATCAGTCCATTCTTCTAAAGACATTGTAGGGACACAGCATGTGAACAAGCACTGATAAGGACAAGACCATACAGTACATCTTAAGAAAAATAAAGATACTAGTAAAAAACATTGGTAAAGACTAATGGAGTGGACTTTCCAATTCAGAGGTGATCATATACATATATATATGTGTATATATATATATATATATATATATACACACATGGGGTTTTTAAACATGACTTTAGTGAATCATTGGTGAAAAAGAATCTGTCTATATAACAATACATCCACAGAAATCTAGATGAACCACAGTTCCATTGAAGTCGTTTAGATAGTGTTGATGACAGTTGGCCATAACCAGACACATGCACTTCCTAACCAAGGAACTGGGTCCACTGTAGTAACTTCAATCCATTGATTTCTAAAATCTGTGATATTTCAACAGGGACATTAATGTGCAATAATTACCAGTGAAGAAGACAACGATCACCTAATTTTCTTTTTTCAAATGTTGCATTAATCTGAACATTTCTGATTCAGGAAACACAAGATAAATTAATTCAAAGTGCCTGCAAAATATGTGGTAAGAAAAGAGAAGCATGTACTGTTAAACAAGCACCAACTTCATCATTTAAAAATACATGCTTTGAAAGGATTATATATTTTGTATTAAATGTTTGCATTCATAGATTTCAGAAGAGATTTAACAGAATGTGAGAAAACCAGATGACAGACAGTAAAACAGAATGGTAGAACTCTAAGTTTCTTCTGTTGGAAGAATAGAATTCTAAATTTGACAGTTAACTTGGTACTTAGTTTTTTACAGGTGGATTTGCTTGCCAACATAAGCCTATATCAAGCAGGAAAAATGAGACACAAAGAAGTTACATAACCCATTCAGGGAAAAAAAAAAATCTGAGATCCAAAGGTTAATCAAGGAATGGAAGCAAGAGAACATTTCCAGAGGTGTTGCCATAATTCCCAATTGTTTTTTCTACACAAAATTCTAAACTTCCATTCCCCAGGATCACAAAATAATTTTTAACAACGTTCTGCCATCATAACTATTTTGACTGAAACAGTCATAAAACAGGCACTAGAATCTGTTTAATAAGGAAATAAGTCCTGTCAAGGAAATGGATTTCTCTCCTGAGTTTTTTTTTTTTTAAGTTTCTTTTTGGTAGCTCTTGTCTCATCACTATGTGTCAGCGGGATGTGACAAATCAGCATTTGTCTGACATGGAAAAAGTTAATGTCTTCTTTTTGGACCAATGAATGTTCAGAATGTTCTTGAAATTTAACAGAACAACTATGCTGTCAAGCTGTTTCATTAACTTTGAACAATGGTGAAAAAATTTTATTAATAGGTGTGGTTATATGTGAGAGGAAAAATGGAAGAACAGAAACATTTCCAGTTCCACAAATAATCCTGACAGAAACAGATGGAATCATGTCCTACCTCTGATAAAACTATTATCTCCACAGTCAGGACATTTCAGGACAGCTGCATAGTTGGATATTATTTTTCTGGAATATTTGATGAGGCATTTGCAAGGAAAATTAGAAGCATCTTGCATTGCTGTGCTTACCCTAAGCACTTACAGATCTAGTAGCGTACATTGGGCAAATACTTATTTTTAAGTGATATTACATAAACTGATCTCATCTCATAATGAGAGACTTATCAGATACCCAAGATAAAAGCTAGAATAATGATGGTAAGATTTGTTAATGATATTCTCTGTGAACCCTACTGAATGGACAGCCACAAGAGAGCTGACACAGATTTTAGAAAAGTATGAGTCTGAGACATAAAGCTAAATAACTTTTGTAGCTAAATAACTTTGAATCAAACAAGCTGCAGCATTATTATGGAAGAAAAGCCCAACAAGCCACAAACGTAACATGAAGCTTTCTCCCCCTTTGAAAGAGATAATTGAGTCTGAAACCATCCTTGGTCAAAGAGAAACCAGAAAATTGGGAGTTCTGAAAGTGTCCTTGAAGAATTTGGCTACCAAAATATTTTCTTCTTATTCTTCCTCCCTGTTTGCTGTGATGACTGTGGTTATTGCAGGTCATGCAGTGGGTGACCTAATCCATCTCAGTCATCATTTCAAAACTGATCTCAAGAAAAAAGCAGCATACAGCTCCCTCTGCTTATCTCCATATATTGTTCCATTTGCTCTTTACTCCTTTGCTTATGTCAGGGTTGTCCATCTGCACCTCACAATTGCCAAAAAAGAAATTAGGTGAAATTCTACAGTTCTTTTCCACAGTGGATCACTCTTAATTTAATTAGAATTTGGTAGCAATGGAAAAAGTAGCATTCCTGTCCAAAGAAGACTGTCCACTTTTTCAGATGAATTCTCAGAAATACTACTCTTCCTAAGTATACTATTTACTACATACTCTTCTTTGCTATGTACAGGATAATTTCACTGTTTAATAAATTCAGTCATTAAAATCTTTATCTTTCCATATTTCCATACTCACAATCTGCATCTCAGATAATCCTCTACTCATTTAAAATCTTTGTATTTGCTTTCTTGATGAATATAAGAACTCAGATAATTCTCCCTTTCCCCTGTATGGAAAGCTTTACATCGGAGAAATTCGCCACCTCTTAGTTAAAATATCTTACACCTAGAGGAAGGGAAAGTCGTTTGCATATGAGTCTCCTGGAGAACAAGAAACAGGATAAGGATAATTCAATGCCTCTCGAAACTTATGAGGGAAGGAAGCTCTGACATCTTTTATTGTCTTTTTCCTAAGTACAATGATGCTGCTGAGTTAGAGGCTTTAGGCAAGAAGCAGAAGATGATGACATCATTTTACAGAAAAATCAAGATGTATGCATGAAAATATGCTATGCAGTAACATGTAATAGGACTGCTTGATTGATTGATTATTGCTATTATCAGTATTTTTGATGATGAATAACATCAATCACAGAGTCACACAATCTTAAATGTTGGAAGAGACCTTGAAAGGTCATCTAGCCCAACTCCCCCTGCCAGAGTAGAATCTCCTAGAGTAGGTCACACAGGAACTCATCCAGGTTGTAGCTTGTATCCGTTGCCCCTTGTCCTCTCATTGCCCATCATTGAGAACAACCTGGCTCCATCCTTTACATATTTGTGAACATGAATAAGGTCACCCCTCAATCTCTTCCAAGCTCAAGAGCTCCATCTCCCTCAACCTTTCACTGTAAGGGAGATGCTTCACTCTCTTCATCATCTTGGTGGCCCTGCACTGAACTCTCTCCAGCAGCTCTCTGTCCTTCTGGAACTGAGGGGCTCAGAACTGGACGCAATATTCCAGATGCGGTCTCACAAGGACAGAGTAGAGAGGGAGGAGAACTTACTGCCCACACCTTTTCTGAAACTGAGAATTACTTTTTTCTCAAGAGGATGATAAAAATAGTTATTGTAACAAAAAAAGAATTAAACTGTAGGTATTTAAAAAAAAAAGTAGAAAATTTTGACCTAGTTCTAGTTATTAAGCTAAGGCTTATCTCCCTCCAGAGATTCTTCACAGAAAGTCTTAAATAGTTCTTTAAAAGTGTACAGATCTCATATTGACATTCAGCACAGGTGTAAATTTCATCAACTTAGAGGTGTAAATCCCATTTGAGAGAATATCCATTTCTCACACATTTTGATGAGGTTTTCCTTTATATTTATAAAGAGTGGCATTGTTTTGTGAGGAGGAGAGGGCAGAAATCACATTCATACAGAGAAGTCGTAAATAAATAATAATTGTGCACTATTTATTTTCCATTAGCCACATTTTACAAGCATGCCTCAGCACAGAAAATGCAGAATATTAAGAAATTGTAGGAAAGATTACACCTTCAAGTGTGACAGCTCGGAAATAGCCACACCACTCTAGCAGTCACTAAAAGAAATGTGAGATAGTCATGGGACACTCTTTCTACACAGTTTTTGACTCTTCTAAATTTTTTTTCATTCCTAAATTCATGGCTTTTTCCATACTTTTACTGTGGTTTCTGATTCCTCCATTACCTCTGTATAAGAAACAAGGAAAAAACATGTTGGTCTCTCCTAACTGTAGAGACATTCCTTATTTTCTCCACAAAGTGGGCTTTTGTCAATGCTGTCAGCAACCCTGCCCATTAGAATTAGCTGAATGGTACACAACATAAGTAAATAGGGACCATGGGATGAGTAAGTGGACAAGTATGTTGTCCAGTCACTAATCAGAAAAGCAATCTCACTAAATGCACACTGAAAATAAACATCTAATGATGGACTAGATAAGGATATAAATTCCAACATACCTTTTGTCACTTGCAAACTCCTACTTGCCTGTAGGTGAATTACAGGGCATTTATTTATGCTTATAACTATTCCACTACATGTTTCTTTCATCATACAAATAGGAAAGGAGTTATACCCAGAAAGGTAGTTAAATTATGTTTTCCTGGCCTAAGTATACAGTAACCTAATTTACTATCCTAAAGTGTCTTCTATGAATGTATTAAAATTCATATAGTAATTTCACTTCTCAGAAGGAGGAATCTCAGTATACCAATACAAATAAAAACATCTGACTGGTACTCAAACATGCAGCTGTGCAGACACATCTTCTGACAGTCATAATCTGGCTTTTGAAACAAGTGCTAGTTCCCCTTGAAAAAAAATACAGAATAATTCACCTAAAATTTAAAAAAACAAGCAAAGCTTTACAGTTGGGAAAACTTCAAGCTGACAGGCAGTCATCTTGAGGATGAGGCATCCCAGAGCACTTTTTTTCTATAGTGTCCAGTGATAGGACTAAGGACAATGGACAAAAGCTAGAATATAAAAAGTTCCACTTAAACTTAAGGAAAAACTTTACTCTCAAGTAGAGGGAGCATTGGAACAAGCTGCTCAGAGAGGTCGTAGAGTCTCCTTCTTTAGAGGTTTTCAAAACCTGCCTGGATGAGTTCCCGAGTGACTTGATCAAGGTGAACCTGCTTTAGCAAGGGGACTAGATGATCTTTACAGGTCTCTTTCAACTCCTACCATCCTGTGATTCTGTGGTTCTGTGATTCTGTGATATTGTGATTCTGCAACAGACTGCTGTTCAGAGCTCTTACTATTTTAAAGTAGAAAACACATGAGAAAACACCAGGAACTGATTGTCCAGATGGAGATTTTTCTGAAAAAAAGCTGAATAAAGTCTATGAGATAGTTTGGTGACATCAAAAATCAATTAGCACTCTAGAAAAATTCACAGTAAGCAAAGACCACATAAGATATGTTTTGTAGGTAAACTCTGTTTCATTTTCACGATTTCTAAATTATCTTTTTTATTCTTAAGATGAAAATGCATTCAAATAATCCTCATTTTTTTTTCCTTTTTTCTTTATTTGATAAATCATTCACTTTTTAGGCTAAGTACACACTCAACTAACTCTTTTTCCTTATATACAAATACGTGATGCATGTAGCCACTTTACTTTCCAGTACGTTTTACCACTTTCTAAGGAAAATCAGTTATGTGACTTAACCATAGATATGATGCATTTCATCTCAGTTATACAGACATCCACTTGTCCAATTTATCCCTTCTTAAAGTCGATGACTCAAAAATGTCCTTCAGTCAAAAAGTAACAGTTCCAGTAATTTGAATAACACTGAAATGAGTTTTGCTACTTGAGTACATATTACAAACATAGAGCAATTATTATTTTGCTGCCTTTGCAACTGTTTTCCCTTGGGGGCTGATGAAATAAAAACCAAATCACTGGGATAGTTAAACCCATTCAGTATCTTAATATTGTAAATCAGGCCAAGAAATTTAAGATGTGTCAGTGAAACACATTCATTTCACTCCCTCTGCCCATATAGCTACCAGAATTGCTTTGCATTGCAAGATTCATAACAGCTTTAATGAGTGCCAACTGAACTTAGATACTCTAGCAAAGACTTGACCCAAAGTGCAAGGTCAGTTCACAAAGTTCATTAAAACAGTCATAAAATAGAAAAGAATCCATCTTTAAAGGCCTATCCAGTTCAGAAGCCTTTTTTTCCCCCCCTGCATTTTATCTCTTCTTACTGATTTCTAACTTAAACAAAGAAGCGAAGAAAAGCCTGGAGCATCCAGATTTTCTGGATGTAAACCAGAACCTACTTGGATTTCACATTAACTGTTGTTTTGTAAGATCAGTCCCCACCAGTGTCAAAAAAAGATCATAAATAATATAATATATAATAAATATAATAAAGAATAATCTATATAATAAATTATAATAAATAATATTTTAAACAAATTAGGTAGTGTTTTTTAACTAGGAAAGGTGGCACAGCTTTTAGAAAGCTTAAAATTAAGAAAAGTTGCTTTTAAGTTTGAAAGAGTTAATGGGATTTACTGGCCCATCAGTGCAAAAAATGTCTTCTTGTCAAGGAAATAAGAGGTGCAGTGCTCATGCTGTTGCGTATCACTCAGTGATTACACCTCAGGAAGCATTATCTCGGCTGGTTTGGGCCCTCCCACTTCCGACTGGTGCTTCCTCTGCAACCTCCCATCCTTTCCCTGCTGTTTTATGTGGAGCTCTACAGCTCTGGCACTTTCCTTATTTAATTCTCCCTAAGGGCATCAGCAGTGATTGAAGTAAACAGTGTGCTCTTATTTCCAATGTACATGCATGCCAGAGAAAAGGCTTGAATCTTGGCTTCCTTTATAGAGGCTGCTTCATGCCAGACTGTGAGTACAAAGACACTTCAAAGAACATTTTGGAAGTGCCTGAAATTTCCCTCTGTTTGAAAGAGTCTCTGTCTATTAAATCACCAGTATCCTGGACAAACAACCATCTCTCTAGCTTTGACCTCATATTTGCAGTTTGCAATACAGCTAAGTGAAAAAAATGTACTTTGAATGCTGTTCTAGCATTCAGTTTTAAGATGACCTAAAGGAGGGCTCTTGCAACTTGATGTAAATTACAACAGGCCTGAGCATGCCAGGATGCTGAATTTAGTGTTCAGTCAGTTTTGTCCTCCTATCTCACATTTTGTACCATGTGGAATCTGGCTGAATCTACCCAAACACTTTTGTCATCAACTGCTTGCAGCCTACTGCTTCTCAGATGAGTTCCAACAAACCTCAACCTGATTTTAAAACATTTTTTTAGTTTTATACCAGTATTGCTACTCCTTACTTTCCTTGTAAGATGGCACAAACATCAACTACAAATCTAAACATTGGTACAAGAGGTTCACGGATTGAGTTGGGTTGGGATTTTTTTTTTTTTTTTTTACTTTGGTCATTCCTTTCAAAACATTCCCTCTAGGCTGAAGGAGTAATTTTAAGAAAAATATCTTGGGTGCATTATGGAATGCGCTTAAAAAGTGTTATTAAATATGCTTTTTTTATCGTGCCTGCAAGACTTGCTCTGATGGTTCTTGCTGCTTGGGCTGTATCCACTAAAACATTGGGAAAATATAACTATCTCTAAAATTAGTAGAACTTGCTGCAGTGATAAGGTCATTATTTTCATGCTGAAATCAAAAATCATTACCCTACACGCTCTATGTTTCAAGATGATATTTAGCATATGTAAAAATTTTGCTGTGTATTTTTGTATTATACTTCTGTGTCTAAAGTGAACACTGTTCTAAGAGTTTTTATTCATATGTGCTATACTACCTCAGATTAAATGCATTATGTGAGCAAGTACCTCAAAGCTTTTAAGGACAGCTTTCCAAACAGATCCTTAATCTTGAGAAAATTAATGGGCAGCTCTTAATAAATCCCATTAAGCATATCGATTGTATTGTCATGAAATGGCCTCTAGTCTGAATATGATTAATTTAGTCTTATTTTTCCTCAAATATCTCAAGGGAAAGCATAGAATCAAGTCTGCTTCATAGTCCTAAATATAAGTCAAATACATTAGCAGTCCTTTCACTAAAATTTTAGACTGTCAGATGACATCGCACTGTGAGTTGGTAGGGTCAGTTTGCCAAAAGTCTTTAGAGAGGATCACTATGGCCTCGGTGATGTTTTTATATCTACACAGACACCTTCATTCCCCCCAGGCCTGGCTAGAACTCTGTGAAGCATAAAGTTATGTCTACTCACATCTAATCGTAGACTTAGGGCCTTCAATAATTCATTCTTCTAGTCGTAACTGCAGGGCAACTGTAAACTAAAAATGTCATTGGCTTGAGGATTCAACTCTAGGTCCAAGATTAGGTGAAAGAAGATCTGTACCTATTCCAAGTTGCATCTCGCAAGACTTTGGCACATGTGCACACAGAAAATATTAAAAACTCATCTTGATTATTTATTGTGGCCTACTATAATTTTGACAGTTATGGAAAACAATATTTCTCCTTTAAATAATGCGGTGTTAAAGGTATGTGCAGTAAACGGAACATCTCACGCCATAAACCACAGGGATTTAGATATAGCCCTTTTTATCTTAGAACAAAGACTTGCATTGTTTTAAGGAACTGAGATTACCTTATTTCTTAATTGACCTGGATTTGAAATGTTATCAGAGAAATTCTGTGTTACAAAAAGTAGGTGCTTACACAGTGCTGCACTATTCCAAACAGGGCTGCCATAAAAAAGGAAACTTATCTCAGAAGGGATAGAGAGAGGATGGGAGGGGGGAGAATTTTTTGTTTGGTTCAGAGTGCACTTGCCTTGCTTTAAGCAGCTTAACTTTGATTCAAGCTTCAAAACCCCAGTGCATTTGCTTTTAGAGTGTCTCTGTTCCTCATCTTTAATTCCAATTTGCAGTCAAGGCATCCTGCCAACAAGAGGAAGAGAGGTCAGCACACAGTTTCAGTGTCTGGACTTGGAAACTTAGAGCTTCATCTCTCAGGCTTTGACCTACTGAAAAAAAGTCTACTGAATTTTGAGCTGATCATTTGTAATGAAACCAGAAAAACACACTGACAGATATCAGGAAGAGGAGACTCTCCTATATAAAAGAAACAACACTATTACACAAAATCATACAAAATACTGGACATTAATTAGACAGAAAAAGCTGCACAGTGATGCTTCTTAGATTTTTAGAAGATTTGTGCTTGCAGTGAGTTTAAACTCCTTGAAACTTCATCACTGTGCATTTGGAAACTGGACTTCTGTGTTCAAAATGTATATTTAGAAACTGGGAAATCTTATACATTTCCTGGCAGAAACATCATCCTTTCTCTTGCTCATGAATATATTCCTCCAAATCTGGACATCATGACTGTAAAACCTGGTGTGGCCCTTTAATATTAATGCCAGGAAAGATGATCATGTCAGAGAATTCCTCTCTTTGTCAGCTTGTTTGGTTTTGCTAGAGTGCTGGATTCTCAGCCCAGTTTCAGAGACTCCACCAAAACAAACAACTAAAACCAAATTCCCTTAATATGCATGAATAATTCCTCTTCATTTGTTGTTACAGAATGACAACTATCAACACACAGGCTTTTCATTAGTTGAAAATATTTTTTTTTCCTTCTTAAATCTCTGCAGCATTTTAACTGGCCTTCCCTTGTTCATGCCTCTAGTATTGTCACTTGTCGCACTAATGGCTGCAGCAGAACAATTTGCAAGCCAAAGAAGGAAAATAAAGGTTTAAAACCTGTGTGAAGACCATTTTTGATGACAGAGCTTATTCCTAAATTAAAATAGATGGTTTTTCTCTTCAGTGCTTAAAGCCAAATATGGTCAAGCAGCAAACAAATAGACTGTCAGATATTGCAAGTAGCCTGCAGGATTCACATAGGGTTTTATTGGCTTCAGTGCAGCCTCAGATATTTTGACATGACTGTTACTTCTGTACCTTGGCAGCTAACAATTTTGCAGCCCCTAAGTACTCCAGCTTCTCGCTTTGAGATCCAGATTTTACACAAATAACTTTTTAGGCACTGTCAGTGGCAACAGGACAGCAATCTGAAGTTTGACTGACTAGTATCAGTGCAGTAACAACATAATTCAAATAAGCAAATACATTTCATGTGGCTTATAAAGTATAAACTAGTTATTCATTTAAGAAAGGCTATTCCCCTATATATTTTACAGCAGAGAAGGAAAGAGGCATGTGTATGTGCATAAAGATCATTATATAAATAAATCCAATGAACCTAAAAGGCTTAGGGTTTATGTAACAGGTAAATTATACATGACCGACAAAATTTTATTTTCTGAGTTCCTGGCCCTGTCCTTCTTGGAGCAAACAAAAAAGATAAGACACTGGACATTATGACATAATAAGTTTCTTGGATGATACCTTCTAATTTTTACTCAGCTGTTTGAAAGAACAAAGCCATAGTTAATAACACTAATTAAAAAACATATATGTGCATTTTATACAATAGAGAGTCCTGTATTTGACTAAAAGATGGAACTATGTGACGCAATATCAGAAAAATCTCTTGAGAAAATATATCAGTAATTTAATCCCCTATTATTTTACCTATATTACTTAGTAACCCTTTAATTTAATGGCATTCAAGAGACATGCTAGGACAAATCAAATTACCTTCTTAACCCAATCTAGAGAAGGTTACTGTACTAGGTGCTGAAGCAAACTGACAAACTGCACTCACACATAACGTGTTGAAACAAGTAATGGTAAGTCTCACAATAAATCTTCCGCTTTGTTTCTGTCTACCCACTGGTTTTTTTTTGAGAAATTAATGTGTGCTTTTTCTCAGTGTTAGGACTCTCTATTCATTTTCGGAATAAAAAGTTTTCTAAATCTTTAATGTAGGTCACACTAAACTCTTAATGGTGTATTCAACCAAGATGAAGCTTTGAAACTCTCCTTTAAAATATTCTCATTTCCTAAGCCAAAAACTCTGGCTCAGCACTGTCATAAATTTCAAGTTCCAAAATTAGTAAGCAGTAAAGGTGAAAGAGGATGGAAACACAACACACCCATGATTCATTATTCATTGAGTGGGATCTAATATTGAATAAGAAAACTAACAAGCACTTTATACTTATATTTGACTCAATTTCTTCTACAAAATGCATAGAACAGGCAATTTTAATTAGAAGCACAGAAAGCACAGCTCCTTCTCCATAAGTACTATAAGACAACTCTAATGACTTCAGCCAATAAAGGACCTCTACCACATCTCTGCTGGCAGAGACTAGGAAAGACACTCTGCAAGTGCAGGGATCAGTTGTTAAGACAACACCAGTTAGCTTGCTTAAGTGTCTGGCAGACACCAAAACTACTAACTCACATTAATTTCTCAAAGCAAAATTTTTCTTCCTGCCATTGAAACCTTTTAATATATTTTTTTCCTCTTAAGGCAGCAGTTCTTCAGTGGTAGAAATATTCACACAAAAGGAAAGTTACAGTTTTTCTTTTATATGTAATAATATATTGTGGTAAAAGTTGGTGGTTGGGATATAGGCCTTTTCCTAATCCAGAAATGAGATTTCTTAATCTGAAATCCTTTCTTCTTCCACAATAAACAGGCTTCATTAAAACAAGGAAAATCCATTCATTTCATGCTTTCCTTATTTGGTACTTGGCTGCATTCCTTCCCTTTCATCATGAGTAGTAATTCCCCTTCATATACACACACTCCTCTTCAGACAGTGAGTTTCCACATTACCATTGTAGGACTTGAGTGCTGTTTAGCACAGAACTAGCATCAATTTACCCAGCTTAAAATAATATTTTGCTACAGTTCAATAATTGTAGTCAAAGGAGGTTTTATTTGTATTTCAAGTAGTAAAGTACTAATTTTTCCTCTTTCTACTTGAAGGGGATTTTAAAAACCTAGATTCAGAACAAGCTAAGCCTTTGTGTTGCTCAGAAGATCCGAGGTCTGCTTAAAAAAAACCAAAACCCAACATTCAAAATCTGCAAGACTCCAAGTCATACCTGTACTGTCAGAGCTGAAGTTTAGTACAGAGCAGAGAACAGGAGGCAGCCTATAAAGGAACCATTGTATGAGAAGCAGCAGTACACAATTATGCATTTATGGAGGATTGACTGTTCTTTCATTTTTTTAATCAAGCTTTGTCTCAAAGAACTACGGTCAAATATCCAAGCTGCACCTTTTCCTTTCAAGTGCATCCTTCACTTGATTCTCAACATAATACATCCTTCTTTATAGACACTCCAAGCTTTGTTTTAATAATGAGATCACCTTCTCTTCTTCCCCTTGACTCCCCACAGTCCCTTGAATTAGGCTGTTTTTTTAAGCTACAAGATTGATTTCTCAGGGCTCATTTTCAGCATAAGAACTAATGACTAGTAGAGCTGTATTTTTTTAAATCTTTAATTTTTGTGTCACCAAATGACAAGGTATTTTTGGATGCACCTTGGAATTTAAAAATAAAAAAAAAGTGGAAGGAAGGTGTAATTGCTTTTTGCTTATAAATTTTCTTTTCTGTTCATAAAGCAAATGTGGGAGAAAAAATGTGCAAGTACTAAGTAAGATATCTTCATTACCACAGCTTTTTTAATTGGTTTGTTTAAAACTGATTTTTAATCTCTTTACAAGTATTTTGTAAAGCATTGGCAAATTTTCTATATACTGCCTAGGCATGCTACCTAGCTGCTGTCTTTATTCATTTGCCAATTTTCACAGAACAAACAATACATTCTCAGTTAATGCAGTTCTACTTATTCTGTCTCTCACTACAGACAGAGCAGAGAAAGTAAAATGTAATTGATTGATTTTTTTAACAATATCTTTTAGAATTGTAAATAGACAAATCTGTTATGTACCATATGATACACCCATGATTATAGCCCAGTTGACCATCACCACTCAGGTCAAATTGCTTACTTAAGCAATTTTCACTGCTATTGTCTTCAATTTGATTTAAATTATATTAAGCATCATGCTTTTAATTTCAATGAGAGGAAGCCTTAATTAAGACAGAAGAATACTTTTAGTTATCTTAGGAAGATAGACAATAATAGATACATGTAATTTCTTAACACTTATGATTTTAATTGATATTCTTCATAAAGTTGTCAATGGAAATATCAAAGAATTTAGAAGAGTTCATCTCTAGTATGGCTAACATGGGCCCAGCTTCCTGCCTGAAAAACAGATTGTGCCTGGGAGCTGGTACTAATCACTTAACATGGCTTTGTTTAAAAAACTCCACTTGGCATTCCCACCACCCAAGAATAACGACCTTCCAGTAGGGGAAAAAGGACGTTATTACCCTTTTTCATTTAAGCATATTCCTGATTTCATGATAGTCAGTACATGCTGTGCTTTTTCTTTTCTTTCTTTTTTTTTCCTTTGAAGTGGCTTTCACTTCAGACTATCTTAACTTTCAGTCAGTCCTTAATTTATTTTTCAGAAAGGAGGAAGATTTTCAATTGTTTCTATATCCCTTAGAGTTCAGTTAAAACATAAACTAGAAGACACATATTTATTTATGTGAATTTGTCCTTAAAGTGAAAAAAAAAAAAACCCCAAACAAACAACATACATGCATTATTCTTTCTAAGGAGAAAGATTTACAGGAGATAATAGCTTTTGTAGACCAATTGGCTCAGCTACAGGGAAAAAATAAAAAAAGAAAAGAACAAGCTTTTCAGCATACAAACTCTTCTTAAATTCTGACACAGGAGCCAGATGCTTGCAAAGTAAAATGAATTATTTGACTGAGTTTTATTATTTCAAGCATTTAGATGGTCTGAAAGACCATGTAATACCTTGGAAGCTCAAGAATGTTCTATGGACTTTTTGGTGCGTTTATGCATGCAGCAGCAGCAGCCACAGTCCTCTTGCATTCTGGGAGTGGATTCTGCAGTGGGCAGTGAGGTGCCATAAAGGTTGGTAGGAAAACATCAACCTGAAGCAAAACTAATTTATCTTGTCTTAAAATGTAGCTCTTATCTAATTCAGCTAAAGTAAATAAAGGTGCAAACGGACAGTAGGAAATAGCTTTGTTTTCATTGGAGCAGGAATAAGCTAGGGTAGGGTTTGTTCCTGAATAAAGCAAACATGATTATTGATTGAGTCCAGGTCACTTGGATGATTCCAATTAAGCAGCAGGCATTCAGCCATTGATGTTCGTATCTCAGTTACAGAACCACAGGCAGAAATTATTCTGAGAGCTTGTGTGCAGTGTACTTATATTACTTGCAAATATGCATTCATGGCAGCTTTTCTGTTTGTAATGAGAGCTCTGTAGTAGTTCAAGTATATGATTTTAAAGACATGAATATAAGTTGTTAATCTTTTGTTTGTTTTTTTACAAAAAGGACAATCAAGGACAAAAAACTAGAAGACAGGGATAGTGGACAAGGAGAAGAGGCTGAGAGAAAAAGCCAATGAGAACAGGAGATTAAATGAGGGATTGTTCAGAGGCAGAAGAATTTGTGACACTAAAGCACACTTTCTTCATAGCTGAAATAAGATGTAGGACTCCTGAAACTCAGCATGCCTTTACTGTCAGGATATTTGTATGTAACTCAGTAAGAAACGGCACGATTAATTTCCCTTTAAGGTCTGTGTACACATCTGTGTTGAGCAGTAAAGACAAAAAGTAGTTTCCCACTCTATGTATGGAGCTGCTAAATATCTAGAAAATCCCTGTTAGAGTCCAGGCCTTTAAGAAGTTTATAAAAAGCTATAAAATAAATGGAATTTTCTTACACTTCTTCTGATTGTAATAGTGTTTATTTAAATAGATATTATTATTCATGATTTTTTCAATGTGCATTAGATACATAATCCAGCACACTGTAAAATATCATATTCTGTTTACATGTGTCCCAGTTACTACACAATCCTTTCAAAATACTCCTGGTTTCAAAAACACTACAGGCTCTAGACCTCTAAGACTTTATGAGAAGATTTTAAAATATTAAGAAGTAAGTTTTGCATTTTCAAACATATAATCTGCTTTTATCCATTTTTATTATTGCATTCATAGACTAAATAACAAGGAACACTTGCTACTTTTATGTGTTTCTGACAAAGTCACTGAGAGTGGATTTGATGCTTAACGTTATATCATACTTGAAGGAAAGAGCATGCAATCTCTTTTCTTAGGAGAGAGAGCTCTTTTCAGGCAGTTTTCCTTCTTGGGAATATAGGAGTTGTTTTCGTGCTGTAAATGATTGACTTATCCACTTCATGCTGCATGTTTCAACTGGAACCAATTACCTTTTGAAAGAGGAAGTTTTCAATTTTGGTATAAGTGAGCACCATCTGTAATTTAGTGCCTTCAGGCTGCCTTAACTAAAAAGTTCAATAAGTTAAAGCCAGGAAAAGGGAAGAGGAAGGGAAAAAAAAAAAAAGAAAGAAAAAAGATATTTCAAATGTTTCCAGCAAAATGAGTCTTTCAGTCTTTTGTTTGAAGACAGATGATCATGCCTGTGGAATGATTGTAAGTAGTGCCCTCTTTTTTTACCATTTTCTGAGATTGTGTCACCTTTGTGAGGATATTGCCCAAATGTCATTATTTTGAATTTCAAGACAGGTAAATTCTGTTTATAACAGAATGCAAACATAGACCCATAATAACAGACTACGTTGTCTTTCATGTCAGAAACATTTAAAAAAAATACAACAATTTTTGGTTAATTCAGAAGACAGTTCTAGAAATTCCATTTTTAAAAGATACAATTTTATATAGGAAAAAAAGCCACATTCACACAGAATCATTACCTCCAGACAAAGGAAGAAAAAGCTTTCTTTTTTCTTATCTTCATACAATGTATTTCAGCAACAGGTAAATTGCAAAGCTTGTCAGTTCTGTTTGAAGAAACATCTCAAATTGAGTTCTTATCTAAATTGTATCCTAGCTAACGCATATAAGTATATTGTTGGTTTGTAAAGAAGGTCTGAAGGTATTAAGAAAGCAGACTTTCAGGTATGCTTTTCAAATCCTACTAAACTGGAACTACTCTTTTCATATACACAGCATGTTTTTGTAAGTATTTTAGCACTTCTAATCACTTCCAAAGGTGATTAGAGTCAATCACCTCCAGAGTTAAAATTCTTTGTAAGAGATGTTGAAAAGTGAACTGAGTTGTATGCAGTCATTTAAAAGGGCGTTTTTTTTTTTATTTTATACCTCAATATTATTCTATGATATCTCATTTACATGTGTTTAACAATTAGTAATCTTGTTCAGCCTTTAGTGTTACTTTTCCTCATTGATTGCCTATTGTTATTTTTTTCCAACAATTATGTGATCTTCATCTCCGCATATCTTGCAAACCACTTTGCCTGCTCCTTGCTCCAAATAACAGTGTGTACCTTAGCTAAGAAATTGTATAAAATTAGGTAACATCAAGGTTTTGATGTTACATGCAAACATTCTTTACCTGATCATGCATGAAATACAATTACTTTTCATTGTTGTTTGTGGTGATGTTCTTGATGAATCAATCATAATATCTTAATCTCCAAAGTTTTTGACTCACAGTCAAAGAGGTGACCTCAGCCAGGGTGGAGAAGGTGGGAAGGGTGGAACAACAAGGGATAAACACAGAAATGATGTGACCCGAGGGCTCCACAGATGCTAACTCACAACCATGACATGTAACAGAGTTGTATACACCAGATGTAATTGTCTTTAAGATAGAGGACTGTCTGTCAGACCTGTACATATGCCACAACTACACTGAGTTAAGAACAGCTCTTTGTTGTGGGAGGAAGACCTTGACCCACAATTAGGTAGGTACAAAGACCTTGTAGTCTGGGAAAGAAAACAAGGACAGAAAAGATAAAGTGCTAGGCTCTTAGAAAGGATGAAGACATGACATGCACAACTTCTCTGTTGTTTTATATATTTTTTTAACATATATATTATATTATTATTATATTATATTATTATTATATTATTATATTATATTATTATATATTTAACATATATATTTTTTTTTAACATAAGGGCCTGACATATTCAATTTTATAACAGTTTTTTTGTGCCTTTTGTCTTCATCTTATAATTACATTTGTGTTTAATGGTGTTCATCTAATAACAGTGATTATAAGAAGAGAGAAGATATTGACACAGGGAGACAGAATTTTGTCTTTTGCTGAGGCTTTATGAACACTGATATTCTCCCTAACATCTCTAAACTTAAGGTCTCCTTCAAAACAGCAAAAAATATAACAGAATAGGCTCAGAATTCAGTGCATAATTCAAGTAAATTCAGCAATATCCTTGGCAAGAGTACTTCTGCTTCAGTCATCTGTCCAAAGACACAGAGTGATATCAACTCACAAGACAACCTGAGTGAGAGCATTATTTACAACAAAAGCATCACAGAAAGTCCCTTTATATAGAACTGCACAAGTCCCAAGGCAGTCTACAACTGGCATTTAGAAGGAAATGTTGAAAGACAGGAGTCAGTCACCTTTCTCAGTGCCAAAATAACTTTTGGCACAGAGATGGCTTGTTTTCTCAACTGGACTACTTCCAAGTTAATGCTTCTTAAGGGAACTGGGTTCAGGCTGAGGATTTCTATACGAAGTATTAACTTCCTAAACTAAATTTGTAAAGATTAATGTGGAAGAATGAGAGAAAGCAATCTGCAGAAACAGTTTAATACATTTTGGGCTTACAGAAGCTTACTTTTCACAAAATCATGCAAGATAGACATCAATAAAATTTTAAAGTCATATCTTACTCTCTTTCAGTGAGAAATAGTTTCTAAACATCCAAGTCAGTTGAGAAAGAGTATAATATTATAGTCTGGATAACACCTTGAAGAACCTACAGGGAGATCTCTTTAAATTTCTTACCTTGATGCAGATATTTCCTTGGAGCACATGGAAAGTGAAGATGAGAAGGCAGCAAAAGACTTTGTATCAGGAGTTTGTTGAGACTTAGGAACATGTTTCTCTCCTATGTGGTTTGCAGTGGCATCACTACCAACAGTGACCACCTCCAGTTGTAATGACAGGCTCTGCTTTTCAGCTGACAGATACAAAGAACTGAAATTAATTCTCTATCAAATAGCACTGAAACAATCAAAAAACAAAAAAGCCTCAAACCAACATGTTTTGTTTAATTTGTTTCATCAAGGACTAATATGCATATCTAAAACAACCATAAAAAAATTAAAAATTAAAAAAGACCATTTCTACATCATCAAACCAAGTGCTCAGAACTCAGGAGAGATCAATCATTCTTCTAACTGCTATGACATTTCATACGAGGAAAAGCAGCTGGAACTAGGGCTGCTTAGTCGAGAGGAGACTGAGAGGAGATCTTATTAACATTTACAAGTATCTAAAGGGTGGGTGTCAGGAGGCTGGGACATGCCTTTTTTCTATAGTAGCTAGCAACAGGACAAGGGGTAATGGGATGAAGCTGGAACACAAAAAGTTCCTCTTAAACATAAGAAAAATCTCTTTCACTGTTCAGGTGAGGGAGCCCTGGCACAGGCTGCCCAGAGGAGTTGTGGAGTCTCCTTCCTTGGAGGTCTTCAAGACCCACCTGGACATGTTCCTATGTGACACTGATCTAGGTGACCCTGTTTCTGCAGGGGGGTTGGACTAGATGATCTCTCAAGGTCTCTTCCAATCCCTACCATTCTATGATTCTATGACATAGCAAGTTGGTAAAATCTGATCTCAGCTGACTGCCAGATGCCCACCCCGCCACCATCTCACTCCCCACTTCCTTCCCTGTGATGAGTGGTAGAAATAAGATGAAAAGCTCTTTGGTCAAGAGAAGGACAGTGAGATCACTTATTATATCACAGGCAAAAGAGACTCAACTTGGAGAAAATTAATTTAACTTTTTGCTAATAAAGATAGGTTTGCATAGTGAATCTCTGCTCTGGTACATGGACCATCTCTCCCCATTCCACACCTCATACAAAAGTAAATCTCTAAGTGAGGGGACTGCCTCTACATCTCCTGTTGGAAAGCTCTTCCAAGACCTATCAGTGTTCCAACAGCCTCCAGCCTTTATATGTATGCTACACTATTCAGTTTTTGTGTTGCTTCCTAGTTTTACATCAACTGTGTTGGTATTTCTACATTTTAGTCTTCTTCAGACCTCATCAAATATTAAATTTACTGCACTAGGCTGTAAGTAGGAGTAGCTCCACTGAAGACTTAAACCTCCACTGAAGTGTTTGCTAATGAAGCAGTAGCTGCAGTGATGGGTTAGAGAGTCACATACATTAAATTTTACTTCACAGTGTTTCTGTCTCCAACTAGGTAAAGGTAAGGTGGTTGTTTTCCTTTTACAACCAGTACAGATAACTATACACTTAGATAAAATTTTCACATAAGTTAAACTACCAGGTGTATAGATGTCATCACTGTCATCCTACATACAGGGAAAGATAGTTCATGCCTTCAGGTAACTGAGATAAAGCTTTTATTGTATGAAAGCAGTGCTTGAATTCAACAGCATATTTTAATCCTTTCATCACAGGCATTTGAGAAATGACTACCAGATGAATACAGACCTGTTAACACCACTCTTCTCACCTCCCAATCAAAATGCAAAAGGAAGAGAGAAAACAGAGACCTTTACCTACAAACCACTAACATAAAGTTTTCAAAAGTATTTTGAATCCAGAAAAGAATGTAAAATGTAGGTATTATCAGTTGCATTAAATGTCTTTTTTATATCTGCCAATAAGTGTGAAACGGTAACTTAAATGAGCCACTGCTAATGCTTTAAAACACATGTATTTTGTCAGCTCAGATGTCCTTTTAAATGTTTTTCTAATAGTTTTTATTCTTTTCACCCAGCTGTACTCTTTCTTCATGTTCAACGATAGTCAGTCAGGGATTATATTCATATACTGTTGGAGAGTCTATGGCTAAAGCAGTCCACAAGACAATTTAATCCTTGGTATGTATCTATTCAATATAATTTAATGGAATAATACATTCATTAAACTTTCATAAGACTACGGCAAAGTTTTTCTCATTTTACTCAAGTACTTAAATAAATATTTTCAAATCAAAGAATGTGCTAAGTCGTATAACTGATACGCCTCATAAGGTTTATTGTCACTGTTTTGAGGGCTTCAACTCTTTGTCCTGAAATGAGAGAGCTCCGAATTTTTTACTGGCCCAGGGGACCTAGAAGAAAAAGATGCAACTCAAGTTTTCTGTTTGAACATGACTCCTAATCATGTCACTGTGTAAGATACGTATAACCTTACCGCTAAACACATTTTGTTAGGAAGTGTTTCTGGAAGTTAGCAAATAACTATTGTTCTACAAAATGTCACTCATCATGGACCAATGCAAAAAGTCATTTTTCTTCTTCAAGAGCAGTGTGGAGTAGCCTGGACTCAGTATCAAATCATTGGTTGTGCTGCCCATAGATCCCATGGGAATATATTCAGATGAGTCTTGAATAGGCAAATCTCTGATGAGCTGTTCACAAAACCCTCCTACCATACCAGTATATTTTCCTAACACTAGACAAAGGCCATCTCAGTGAAGTTCGCAAGAAAAGTCACAAACTGTGAATGGAAGCACGTTGAATGATAAGGTACCATTAGTTGTACCTTCTTCAGTGAGATTAAATGCCAAGACAAATAAATTTTCTTTTGAATAACTGACAACATTACAAGTTAGTCAAATGATGAATATTTACTTTAAAATTTGAAAACATCACCACTCATGGTATGTTACAAGTTTTCCCAAATAAAATACCAGAAAAAACATAAACATTTAATGTTTCACCTTGGGAAACACATACACAGAACTTGTGTTGTTACCAAAATAAAAAAAGGAGACAAATGTAAGAGCACTCTTAAACTTAAAACCTTAGGTATCCCTAGGCAATTTAGTAGATGTTATACTGAAATGTAACATTATTAGTGTGTTATGAAAAATTAAGATCCATGTAAACTGAGTAAAAAAGAAATCACTCTAGTAGAAATGCTGAACCTGTTTCAAAATTCTGTTAAAGCTTTGAAAGCAGCAAAGTAGTTTAAGCTTAAACAGTTGATAGCAGACCTGAATCATCAAGGAGATTCCACCATGGTCTTTTAGTACAAGCTTTATGAGAATCATCCTTCACACAAGCATATAATTAGTTTGAGAAATTCATGGCCTTCACAAACAGTTATAAAAAACAGTATAAAAAGATTCAAAGGTTTAAACTGGTAGAAGATGAGTCTCTCAGTAGCTACAACTCCTCATTCATAATGGTCTTACACTATTTGCTGTTTAAAGTTGAGAAAAAAGTTCATACATTAAATATCCTCAACATGATTTATATATATACTTTCTTAAGAATTTAGTATTAGCTAGGACTAAAGATCTGACACAGAACTAAACAGACTTTAGTCTGACCCAGAATTGAGTTGTTATGTAAATTTCAATTTTTGTCTACACAATTTCCTTTTTCTCCACCCTCTTCTCTCTGCATCATTAGTTCATATCCTTTCAGAATTCCATTTGGTTTTAAGTTATGTAAAGTGTTTTCATCACTGACTGCTATTACTTATCACTTGAGTGCACAATTCTGTTCCAGGCCACAAACCTTTCAGAGACCACAGACTCTCCAAGAGCAATGCTATTTCCTTGATGTCACTGCACTGGGAAGAAGAAAGCGGCCAAGATATCCACTGAAGCTATCCTGTATAATCTTGTATAAGAGCATAGACAGTTATGAATTTCTCAGTTGTTTTTTTTTTCTTTTAAAATACACCATGCCTATTCAAATCGATCAAATGGTTTTATTCCGACTGATAAGTACTAGAGAACTGCAAATAAAAATCTTGCTATTCCTAAGAATTCCTTTGATAGAAAGTAGATAAGCAAAATTCCAAGAAAATTTTTAGTAAAAATAAGGGTATGAATAATCCTCTTGTAGTCTTTTGCAATCATGGATTCACTGCCTACTTTCTGACTAGCTCAGACTCCCAAAAGATCCAACTTACAGTTTACAACAAGAACAGTAAGATGCAAGTAAACTGAATGCAAAGATGTCATACTGACAGTTCAAAAATCTGTATTCTACATTTTTCTTTTTAGAGGTTTAATATGACAAGATCATCTGTAACAGAATCATTTTAGATGGTGATATAGATCATAAACCTCCTCATGGAAGTTAATCTGGGAATATCAATCAGGAGCAGAAAATATCTATTACGCCTCTTCTTTTACCTCTACATATTGCTGAAGTTCAATTTGACATTGTTACGCCAACATATTCCAAAAGATATTTTTTTATAAAAGTAAGATACTACTTTCTTTTTTATACAAGAAAAAATAAAAAATATTCAGTATCAATTTTGAGCAGTTAGAGGTCCATTCCTGTGATGCCAAACATTGCTAAGTCTCTCTTTGCATCTAACCTTTATTCTCTTTTTAAAACTCCTATGTGAATATAATTCTACTGAATTTATTGACAAAAGCTGATGACAGATTGATATGAAATCAATTATAGGTAGATAATTACTATCTTAACTGTGCAGTGACAAATATTAAGAAATAGGTCACACTGGAGGTAAAAGGCATAAATAAATATGGATTAAGTAAAAAAAGTTCATTAAAGTGTATATTCTTTGTTCTTCTTGATCTACGTAGATTTATTGGCAAGCCTACCACAAAGAAAGTTTAATTTGTTACAATCAATAGTGATATTAATGCTATCAAGCATCATTTTGGGTACTTAATCAGCATCATGTGCCATGTAAAGAAAGCTTTGGAGTGCACTAAAACAATTTTAATTGTTGGAAGATATAAATAGAAGAAGAATGCCACTTCTTCTTTGAAATAAATTTTTAATCTAACCCTTAAGATTCTGTGATTCTGTGATAATATAATAGGTAAAATGAAAATAGAAGTCAATTAGAATAATTTCTTTCATGAAACTTTATAGCAATCTTATCTGAAACTCATGACTAAAGATTATTCTTAGATTTTAAGTAATATTTCAAAGAAAAGGATATGAGTATGAAAGGGAGTGTGAAGGAGAGGAGGAAAAAAGAAAGGCGTGTGAGATTTAAATACTTGATCATGTTTGGGTAACTGTGATTTAACATGGTTTCTTTTCCAGAATTTGAAAAGTACATAAAAATAGGGTAAAACAACAACCACTGAATATGAAAATAAATCTTAGTTGTACTGATCGCTATATGTTCTGGTCTGTGACTACAAAAACTGCAACATGACAGAACGTTATAAAAAAAATTTGAATCTCTACAGTAAGCATCTTTCACTCTTTCCTTATACAAAGTGACCAAAGGCTCACATCATCAGACAAACAGAAATGTTTCATGTGTAAAGATAGAAAAATAAACCCATTCTGAAGAATTTACTTTAATTGCTGCTTACTATTCACATAGTATGGATGGTATGTAAAAAGTCTTCAGAAGATGAATGATATATGTACATAAGTGCATGCATGTATGTGGGTGTATATATATATAAAGGTCTGACATTAGTTGGCTTTTACATGTAAAGTGTTTTAATGTTAATTTTTTGCATATGAAAAAAGTTTGAAAATGTGAGTCTGTCTTACACTCTCTTAAGAAACACTTGTTGATATTATAAGGTTCAGCTGTCTCATCAATACATGGTAGACCTGTAAAAATCCAGACAAGTTTGTTGCAATGTGCTCTGTCAGTCCAGCCTCGTTGTCCTGGCAGAGGACACCGTGTTGCCCCTTTTGAGTCCAGACCCGCAAGAATAGGCTTTCTCTCTGCTCATGCTTGTCTCTCACCCATACACCAGCTCTAGTCCAGCCTGTTCAAATCAAATGTGGTTTCAGCTTTCCATCACCTACATTTTACTATCTGTCTGACCATGGCAACAGACTACATGTAAGAATCAACAGAAGAGCAGAAGTTTCTGCATTTTTGACAGTTGGATAAGTCAGCACAACTCCACCTCATTTGTGGTATAAATGATCTATTTTGTATTTTTAATGTCAGCCTCTGCAGCTGGGGGTAATCGATCTTCAACAAAGAAGTGTAGGGGCCAGAAATGACTTAAATAGGCTCGGTGGGAGTTATCTGGAGTAATAACTTCAAGAGGAGTGAACTACATTACCAGAGAACAGAGGAACTCAAGACAACTCCTCTGTCTTGGCAGTAGCCTCCCAGAAACTGCATCAGGAGGAGTTCTTGTTGCTCTAAGGAGTTTTACATTAAAAATTTTATATTACTAAGTGCTTGCATATTTAGACATAATAAAGGACGCTGCCATGACCACCATGTCTATGGTTTGTTCTGATACTGTTTGACTAAAGCAGTATGTATGTGTTATTCCTCTTGCAGAGAAGTCACATCTCTATGATCAGCTCTCATCTGGCACAAGAGCAAAGTATTTGAGCTGTGATTTTGTTTCATCCACAAACTAGATATGTTGACAGGAATTATCTTGTTAGAGGAGCAGGCAACAAAATCATAAATCTTGCCTTGCAGAGCAAACTACGTGCCTTTGTGACCTATATTTCTGCCCTAAGGGATCCCATGTTTGGTCAAAACATCAACTTAGAACAGATTCCTGCATGTTCTAGTCTTTCCCCCACCCTGTTTCTTGCACATTTTGATAGACTGCATTTTTTTTTTTTTTATATCATCACTTAAGATTTTAGGGTGAGAAAGGGGGGAGAGGCAGTGATTATGGGTTTTTTATCTGCAATTTCAAACCAGTTTTAATGCTGGTAAATTTAAAAGAAGTATATGATAACAAATATAATATGTAACCATTTATTTTCTCATATTTGACATGAATTAACAAAATACTCACTACTGGGGTAGCAAAGTATATTGCAGTGGAATTTAAAAGTGCATGGTGTTTATGAGCAACTTTTAGTTTTTTACAGTGTATTTTTTCACAAGGAAAAAGTTATATTTTTGCTGTCAAGATCAACATGCTTCTGCAAACACTGAACTGTTTGACAGACCTTATATTTCCAACCTTTTAATCCATTAAGAACCAGTAGCAGTTCATTACAGAATCACAGAGTCATTACCATGGCACTAGATGTGCACATCAGCTATTGTAATGAAGAAGATTTAAAAGTACTAAATGCTTTCCTCTTAAGTTTGAACGACGAACACAGAAAAACCTTCCAAATGGTCATTGCTAATTACAGATTGTTCAGTAGCCTGATAAGTCTGGAAATTGTAGAAAACAAATTACTTAAGTTTTTTCCACTACTTTTTTCCTTTTTGATCAGAAAAATATTTTAAGTTGTCAAGGTGTTATGGCAATGTATTGAGAATGCTTCTAACACATTTTTTCAGTAAAACAATCACTTCCCAAATGATGATATTTATATGTGAGTATAAAGAACATTGGCATAGTTTCTCCACAAATTTCTGAACCTTGGTAAAAGTTGAACTTTTATTCACATTAATTAAATGTCTCAGTTCAGTGGTTACAATACACCTAATATTTCCTCTGCAGTGGAGAGGAAACCACAATTTTATCATCATCCATTAGCCAAACTGCCTTTCTCACTCATAATGATTTTTAACAGGTTGTTGAAAAAAACCTACATTATCCTTTGTCAGAGAATCCCCAAATATTATTGTGCTGTAAACAATTATTCAACATTCAGAAAATCCCACTTCATCTTTTTAAATCTGAACATTCTTTAAGCATGGCTGAGTTTGGTCTTGTTTCCCAGTTAACCAATCCTATACCACCTCATTTATCGTCACATAGGCCAAGTGATGTCAGTGGGAACAAGACCAAATACAAGAGTGGAGCTTTATGAATTGTAATCTGGAACTTTAGTTATAGATTTCAAAATTTGCATATACTATTTTTCCACTCTGACTTAAGACTTCAGTCACAATGGATAAAACAAAACTGATGTTTGAAATGCAGGGCTTTCCACACACCACCTTTTGAGGCTAACAGAACATATAAACTCTTAAATTTTAAACTCTACAATTCAAGACTCTCTTTCTCCCCAGCTTAACTTTATTAAGTATTTTTATAGGCTATTTAATGTTGAATTTTGTATACTATTCGTTAAATCTAATTTTATTGTTCCATTGCAATATGTGTTATTAATGTTGACAAAATTACATAAAATATGAGAATAAAAAATACTGTAAAAAAGTATGTTGCTGTTTACATCACTAATAAGGATCCTTAAGAACTTATTATCTTCATGATAGTCATATATTACATGGATACTGCATTCTTTTCCATAATTGGACACAGTCACTCCACATTCTGATGATAATATAGTGAAAGAGATTGAGAAAATGCAACCTGTTTAATACAGTTTTGCTCTGACTCACACATACAGATGCAGTAGATTTCCTCCATCCATTCATCCACTCACTGATGATAACTGTTTCTTAACCTCTTGGCATGCAGTCAGAGTCTCCTTAACATATCCTTTATAATAATTTACAATCTGTCTCTACAAGTTTTCTTTGTTTTTTTAGAATAATTGTGTATAAAAGCAACTCATAATTAATTTCTATATAAAGATATATTATGAGTGGTATGACTAGAAGCTTCTATATCTGCAAAGATAGCTGTAAGGATTTCAATCCCAGTACTACTAAGAGGCTCAATGTGGAAATAGAAGATAAAATGTTTTTATTTTTCCTCCCTATGAATAAAAATTAAAAAATAATAAAGTAAAAAACCTATACATTTTTGGTAATCAAAGTAGTACACAATGTTTATGTGCAAAGAAGACAAATTCATCTTCCTTCAGCAAACTTACGTATAGCATTTATTCACTCCTGACAGTCTGATTATGCTACTGCTGTTGCATTCGTCTATCACAGAACATTATTAAACCCAAAATTATTATGCGAACACATTTCAAGGTTGTGTTTTTTATCAATTCAGCATTACAGAATTTGCTTAAAGATAATAAATTGAAGTTCTTAAATTTTGCTCAAAGACACCAAATTATCCGAATAAGAAAGGATTAGAAGCACTAGCAGTGTCTGTGGAGTCATCTATTACATTATGTTATCATCCTTCAGGCCATCTGAGAGTAAAATAAAAGCTGACAGTAAAATGGATGAGGTAGATTAAATGTCCAAAGAAGACAGGTAAGATTCTTTACCTCTGTCGCTGTGATTGTACTAACACTGGCCATAAATCATATGTATGAGATATATTAATAAGAGAAATCCTTCCTTGATGATTCTACTGCAATAATCAGGAGTAAATGAACTGACGAGGTGAATTATGTGCCTCTAAAACAAAGCTACAATGAATTGCTACTCCTCTCTGTATAATAAAGAACACCTGTTACTCAGAATGATCAAAAAATAGATTGCTATCATATTAAACAATGTCAATACATAGCTGCAATTCAGAATTAGATGGATGGCAGGTGCTCAAAACATTGACATTTTCCATAAAGAATAGAGTGTAAGAACACTTATGTTCAAAGGTGAAACAAAGAGGGAGAATTAGATGCTTACAGAGAACAAAGCATGGCATGCTAGAAGTTTATTTTGTGTAACATCTTTCAGAATATCAAAACAAATTAATGAATATTAACTATAAGGCTCCTTACACATTTGTAGCATTGAAAAACTTGCAGGCATATAGATTCTACTTATAAGTAGTATAAGTATTACTTAACGGAATTTATGTCCTCCACACAGTACTAGTGATGTAAAGCAATACAGACAGGTAAAACTAGGTAGAATCAGTGACTCTAATGTCACTGGTGACAACTGTGCTGATAGTAGGAACTAATGTTTTCAGAAGCCAATTTCAGAACACTTCGATGTCATCTGCTGTTGCACCAGAAAAGTGAACTGGCACAGGCAGTGGGGTGGCAGTAGACATCAGTAAGAGTATGACAAAAGGCCCATACCACTGTTTTAAGTCCCAGTATCATGAGCAACTCCACTCATTTGCACCTCACTGACTGGCCACATCATATGAATGCCATGGCCTCAACAGAGGTGCTGGTGTAACTGCTCTTTCCAGGCCCCATCACTCAACCTCTAGCAGTTGTCTGCCATACAGATCAATCACCCTTTGCTGATGCTAATGTAGCTGGGGACGTGGGCAAAGTACCCACCTCAGGGACATTTCATCCTATGAGTCACTCTAAACGTTTTCCTGAGGGGAGATGATGTCCAATAACATGAAACAATGGGAATTCACTAAATTCTTACCTGATAAAGCCCCACAAGGATTAACTCTATTGTCGTTAGTCTAGATTGCTGTTCTAATATTCTTTTCAAGTGAAGAGACAAGGATCATGAGCACCATATATAGCTCTCAGCTTTACTTTGTGTCATGGTTTGGCCCAGCTGCCACAGAAGCTAGCACACCACGACAGTCTTGCTCAGTGCCCCCTATTCACCCCCACCCTTGTTAGCATGGCAGAGGCCTCAGTAAAATGGGACGGAAAAGATAACCAAGGTCTTTGTGGCTTAAGACGAGGGCAGGGAGGGCTCACTGTCAATTACAGTTCCAGGCAAAACAGACTCCAGTACTCCTTGTATTCTTCCCCTGCTCTGATACAGGGTTCCCCCCCCCGGGACACAGTCTTTAATGAACTTCTCTGGTGTGAGTGGTTCCCAATAGCTGTGGCTTCTGCCTATACAGGGTCCCTCTCACAGGACACAGTCCTTGGTGAGTATCTCTGGTATGGATTCTTTGTTATGGTTGCAGTTTCTGCAGTTTTAGGATCCCTCTCTCGGGACTTGGCCACTTCTGGAAATAAGTTTAATGAGCTGCTTTGTCATGGGTTCCTTCCCACAGTTACAGCTGTGGATATTGTGTCCCTTCTTCAGGACACAGCCCTTTCTGGCCATAGTTTTAAAGAAGAAAATTACTGCTGCTGGCTCGGGGTCTGTAGTGAAGTGATTGGGTCCTTCCCATGGGACACGGCCTCCTCCAGCCATAGTCACCGTCCCTGGCTCAGAGCCTTTAATGAAGTGAATTTCTGCCCTTGAGATGGGGCCAGCTTTAGCAAAATGAGTCTCTGTCCCTGATACGGGGTCATTATCAAAATGAGTCTCTACCACTGATGTGGGGTCTTTAAAGAAATGAAAATAAATCTCAGCTTCACCAGTTCTCTCCAGGAAGAAGAAGGAAGAAGAAGCCTCCAGTTCCGGCTTCTTCTTAAAAAGTGATAGTGGAGGTGTCTAATTGGCTCAGACCCAGAAGTGGGTCTGACTCAGAGCTGGGGAGAGTTTTGAGCAACTACTTACAGGACTTATCTTTACAGTCCCTTCCCTCATATCTGAAAAGGCTGTCATGTCAAACCATGACACATCTTCTCACAAATTCAGATTATCTGAGAGTTATGCAGTTACAGATGACAAGAGTCAGAGTGCCTTCTATCCTTCCATCAATCTACATAATTTGTATATTTTGTACTTTCAGTTGTAAAAGTCAGTTGTTTCTAGAAACAGCCAAGAGTTGGTAGGACACTGTCTATTAAAATCTCGCTATTAGTCCTTTAAATCAATGCAGTAAGTTTCTTGGTAACTGCTCAGTAGAAAGTGAAAAACATGTATAAGAATTTCTTTTAGATAAAGGAAAAATATGTGATTTCGATGTAAAAGTACCACACTGATCTCTTCAGTTTTGATGTCTAAGCTGATACCTTCTTCTATGTAATAACAGTCTGTATGGTTCAGGGAGATAAGTGTTGCAGAGTTTTCAACACACCTTAAGAGTGGCACTCCCTGAGATAGGAAGTTATGTGTCTAACTTATTTCTCAGGCTAAATATTTTTCAAAACTAGAGGAAAATCTACTTTACCTTCCACTTTCAAAATGCTGTTTTCATAAGTAAAATCTATCCAGATTCACTCCTCTCTCTCCTAAGAGTACTCAAATTCTGCCATCTTTACTTAGGATGAAGTGCAACTTACTTCATTAATAGTGCCAGTTAGTTTCCATAGAGTCAAATACAATACAAGTAAGACAGATTATATTGCCTGTCCTCAGCTGCACTTTCTTCTCTAACTTTTTTCCTATTTTGAAATGCAAGGTGTGAATTTAATCATTTGCTGAACGGACTATGTTGTATCCTAACAAAATATAACTAGTGACAGTCAAGTTTTATGGTATAAAAGGAAAATAAATGAAAGAAGCATGCCATAGTTGGAACAGAAGGAACTGTAGAGACAGAGAAAGGAAATTATTCTTTAGGGATCTACTGTGTGGACTCTTATACTATAAGCATTTTGTAACATTTCTGGGGAAAAAGAAAATTACATTCTCTCAGTCTTTTTATTGGCATCTTATCTTCCCAATGAAATTTTAATAGCAAATATAGTTTCTTCAATATACCACAGTCAGTTCCATGAGCACATGTCATTTCAATTTTAAATTCAATGTCCTCTAACAAGATTTTTAATATGTCTACTTATGGGAAACAGAGGAAAAACAAATCAAATGATAAATTTAAGTTATTGTCTCATCATCAGCTTTGGTACAGCAACAACAGTTCACATCACTGATAGTTGTGTTCATGTTATTCATTATTCCATTCTATGTGGTTGGGAAAAGGGGATGTTTCCCGGTTGACTAATGTTTTTAGTAGCCTTCCTTGTATATATTTTTTTGAGGTTCCAAAAGTCTTCAAATTTAGCTGCCAAAAATTGAAACCAAGTTGAAATTATAATCAACCACTGTTCCAAGTCTAGCTTCATTTTAATATCTCCTTAGGAAAAGCTAAATAAACCAATTGAAAACAGAGCTGAAGGGGCTAACATGAATAACCAGAAGCAAAAATGCCAGCTGTGGACAGGCATTGTAAAAGTATTTAGAGGTGAACTAAAGATTACATCTTACTCCTCACCTGGTTAAAAGGCAGTCAAGGCTTTCTAAAATGCTGATTTGATGCTTTGATAAAACAGGTATATGTACACTGATCATTGTGTCACAGAATTGTTACCAAGACATTGACACCTGAAACGTTTTACACATTCATTCTACTTTCACATTGGTTAGACAGTCTTACTTTTGTCTCTGTCACCTGTGGCAGTTCTACAACCCAGTTCCATTTCAGTTTTCACTATGTAATTTATATACCTGAAGACTATTTAGTGCATGTTGATAATGAGACACTCAAGTTAAAACATACCTGCCTCTGTTTTCAAATTTGCTCTTAATATGTTGCCATTTGAAGATACTTTTGCTCCTGAACAGCAAAATTCTGGCATCTTCTGCCTTGATTTTTGTAATAGATATAATAACTACAAGCAATTTAAGGTCTGCTAGGCAGGAAATATGTTTCAAATATGATTCAGAGGATAAAAAATATTCATGTATTAATACAGTGTTCCATATCTCAAAAGGATTAACAGTTCAATAATGTAACCAATATTTACTCAATAAAATTGTACTGTGAGAATATTAGCCATTCAAAGAATATGTAATTGGTGTCTTGTGATCTTGTCTGGGAAAGCAAGCTGGATTAAATTATTCTAATGAAATTAAATTCCTTAATGGTATTTACCCACAAGTATAGATGTGTGTGTCTCTAATACTAACTGTTAGGTTTTTTTCAAAGGAAATATCTATAACCTTTTACATAACCAGACCATCGTGTATCCACTTACTGCTTTCTGTTAGCTATGGGTTTGTTTCATAATAGACATTTATTAGTAGTTTTGCAGAGTTTTGCTCAGAACTATGAAGTGGTGCTGTGGTCTGTATTCTGAAGGTTTACTATGAAATTGGAGAGTCAAAGGAAAATAAACATTATAAGATAAACTTATCAATAAAGTGATCTCCATTGCGGAGATTCTTCCTTTTCAATACATACTTCTTTTTGAGAATTCAGTATCTTTTTCTGGTCTTAGGCCAAGTTTCTGTCAGCAGGAATGCTGTTGAGAAAGGCTGCTGAAGGCAAGAGAGATATTAAATATCTAGAATTCTGATTATATGGAGATTTCCACTTGAGGCAGTTCAAAACATTTGTAGCCATGGGGTGGAATGTTGTTATAGATTAAAAGCTGATTAAGTCATATAAAAAAGAGAGTACAAATAAATAGCCAGTTTTCAAAATGGAAAGAGTTTAAAATGGAGTTGTTCCAATCTCCAGTACAGGCACAAACGTAACCTAATATGTTAAAACAAATTTGAAAACCATGATCATCATCATGACAGCATTTACTAGCAAAACCAGGCAGGTTGTCATGAGTATAGGAAATACCGATAAACACAACACTTCAGGTAAATAGTTGATATGTTGAGCCATGAATGTTGTAAATACCTGTGAAAAGTTTTAAATTCTTAAATATTAATAAACCAAGTTTAGTGTTTCATAAAAGTAAATAATCTAAGATACCAGTAGGCACCTAAGTAAAACAGTCAGTTCATTCTCTATCAGAATTATAGGAATAAGAAAGAATCCATAAAGATCATTATTGTGGGTTTATGAATACTCTCTGTGTCTGATACTTTGTGGATGGTTGGATTATATATATTTGCAGGATTGGAGAAAATTAACCTTTCTTTTGCAATATGGTTTAAAGCCATTACAGTTCTTTATCAGAGTTTTTAAGAGTGCATTTTGCACAACATTTCGTCACATTAAAATAGTTAAGATAAATATAAAAATCAATTTTCACAAGTATGAGGTTACTTGGAAAAAAAGTAAAGGGAAGTAAAATGAGATATAAACAAAAAGTGACAAAAGACATGTTTTCAAAATAAAAAAATAAAAGCCTAATAGATGTTGACCTGAAGTGTAACACAAGATACAGGAAGATTGTTTTTTGTGATGAACCTGAGAATACTTCGGTTGTAAGTATATTTTCAACAGCACTGAATGACAATATCAGCTAAGTATCAATTGTCACTGAACATCAGTGTCTCTCACAACAATGTCATAACAGATTATACTGACACTCTGCTACAGCAAGAGACATCATACCCCATGGAGATATGATGAACAGAGGATAACTACAGTTACTTAGTAACTGGCAACCATTTTCTAAAAAAAATCGCACATTATTAATAGTAAAATGCTGGAAGAGATCTTGAACTGTACTTAAGTATTCTCATATCATCTTGACCGATTCTAAATTGAGAGATTTCTGATTTCATATAAGAGAAACAAAGGAACAGATTGTTTAAATTTCAGTTATTAGTAGCATGGATAGGAAATGTTCTAAATTACTGAAATTTGACAAAGCTAGGCACCTGCTTAGAATTCTTGTATCTGTAGCCAATAAACGTATTTCATCACTATGGTTGCAAAAACAAATACCGGCTAGCAAAATGTGGTTAACTGAAATAAAATTATTGAGAAATAGAATGACATACTGTCTGAATCAGATTAGCCACCAAAGTATTTGAGCAAAAGTGGATTAAACTGGATGAACTGATGGAGTTTACTGTCTTAACTGTTATAGTAAGATGTATTTTCTTCTAAATCTAAATTGCAGGACCTGGGAGCAATGCCTGCTTCCCTGATCAGGCAATACAGTCCTGCCACATCCCTGCTGCCACATCAGAGCAGGACCCTGTTATGAATCATCCCCCTACTGTAACTTCATTTCCATAGACAGAAATCATAGACATGTGGGCATGAAGTGAACCGCAGCTTTATGGAATTCATCTGTTCTTCATACTTCTCTTCCACTCTTATTCATTTTCTCCTAATGAGTCCCTTAACACTTTCAGAAAATAACTGACACCGTCAACAATAAAGTTATTTTGTAATTAAAACTGACAAGCAGAAAGGCAACTTATTTAGACATTACACATTTGGACAAAGTGGAGTGTTGTAGAATCCCTTTTTGATTTGTAGATCCTCTAAATTTTTCCGTTGATGGAAAGGACACTGTATAATACATTTAATCTACTGGCAACAGTTTTTTATTCACTAGTAGGCCACAGGTTGAAAAATACTACTATAAAATCTTCTTTTTGCATAACACATTACAGTTTAATTACAATTAACCTGATGAGCTTGCTGGACCTGCAGTACTTGACAGGAATTTCACCATTGACTGCAGTTTTATGGATAGTCAGATATTTTATTTTGGGGGCAAATAATTCAGTAGGAGTCAAGGAAAGTTAAGTTTGAATAATATATGTGTTTTGAGTCTGATCCAAAGCATACTGATTGTCAGAGGGAGTATTTGCCCACAGATTCCTCTACTAGCAAAGATAACCTTTATAAGAAGCAATAATTTTAATGACTCAGAGTATAAATGGATAATATGAGGTCATAAAGGTATTTCCCTTCCCTCCCTTGTAAAACTAAAGCTCTTGCATTGAACAGCACTGCTTTTTTAGAACAAGAAGGACCACTCATAGAGGTACATTGCTGTTCAGTATGACCTACAATGGCGGAATTCAGTCTTACCTGGGTACTTATTATAATTACGTTTCCATATCATCTTTCTGTAAATATTTAGGTATGCTACGCTATCAGAGACAATGTATGAGTTTACATGGAGCTATGACTTATTCTGGTGTATTCTGGTGTATGCATCTATGTATATATATGTAGATATGTAACTATGTATGTAGCTATTTACAGTTATTAGTCAAAATAAACCTCACTAAGTTATGTATAATATCCTGTGAGTGTTCTCATCATTTTTCATGAGTCTATTCCTCAGCACTTTTCATGTCCTTTAACATATTATTCTCAAATAAACTGTCACTAGCTATTTTCTGAATAACTGGTTGTCATCCTGATAAGTTTATTCTTGCTGAGGGAATCCACACCTAGTCAAGCCTGACTGATACTTTTACAGGACAATGTGCTACAAGCTGTTTTTATCAGGTAATTAAAACTATCACTCATGACTGAGGTGCTGCCCTAGTGAGATCACTGTTTGCTTGACATTGCTTGTTTGCTTATTTGCTGTATTTTACATTTTTTATTTACGTTTGACATTCTTTTTGTGTTTACATATTGTCTCATACAGAGTCAGTCTTTATCCAGGGTTGATGCTTGGGTCTCAGTGACTAGGAAATGATACTGAGTTTCTTTGTGTATAGATATCAGTTATAGAAATTAATTCATAAATCAAATCAATATCCAAAGAAAATCACAACTTCTTTCGTGCAGATGTTTGATCACTCCCTTTTTTAGCTAAGATTGCAGGTGAAATGTCTGGTTAAATTGTACACAATGAAACACATCTTTTGTGTATTCCTGGGGAACTGTCTTTTCCCTCTTCATTTGTCAGCTATACTGATCGTGCATCTACTATAGCTAGGCCATAATTGTCAGTGTCTTATTGGACATGCAGTCAACAAAACAAAAATCTTCAACCCTCATCAGAATCCTCATCAGGCTCTGCACAAGTGAGCACAGGAACTTAACAATATTATTTTAGTTTAGTGAGTACTCTCATTGACCGCATAAGTCTGTCAAGACCACATGAGTGTTTACTGAGTGCAAGTGTTTTCAACTACCTTTGAGTATTATCTGTGCTCTTCAAAAGATTTCACAATAAAATGATTAATGAATGAATAGAATTTAAGTTTCAGTAGACCAAATGAAGGGAGAGTCTCTTTCAAAAAGATGTTTATGACACTTTTTCCAAATTGATAATCAGATCCAGAATCAAGTGATTAAAAGTTGAAGATACAATTTAGTGCAGGATACCAGTGAGCATGGACGTCTCATATAACATTCTTAGTAGCTCCAAACCTGCTGCACAGTCAAGTGAGATCAAAAAAAATTCTGAAGTACTGCAGTGAATCCTGATACCATCCTTTGAGTGCATAATAACTATGTTATCTACAGTATTTACATGTCTGTGCAATATAGAGAAGTTTGTACCTTCTCTTGTAAATAGAAATTCTGCAAAGAGTAGTTAAAATTGCCTTGAATGCTTCAAATGAAAGGAAAAAATAACACTAGTGAAATACATTATTATATTTACCTCAGATATATCTTGGTGTTTTGTTTAACAGATAATTTTAATGAAAGTAATTCAGAGAAGAATTGAAATGTTCCCCATTATTTTTCAGAACAGAAGATCATTGCTCCCTTCAAAGATTTATTTGTATTCTAATAATAAAAGGTTGATAATTAAAAAAAAATACAAGCTAGTGCATTGTCTCTGGTAAAATAGATCCTTTGAGAATCCTTTCCAAGTGACATAACCTGAAATGGAATTCTTTCTAAAAAATCCTGTATACTTCCCAATATTTTCTCAGTAGAAATCATAATCAACTATAAACAATTTCTGCAGTAGATACCATTG
The DNA here is from genome assembly GCF_028858725.1 of Colius striatus. Taxonomy (NCBI): domain Eukaryota; kingdom Metazoa; phylum Chordata; class Aves; order Coliiformes; family Coliidae; genus Colius; species Colius striatus. The sequence goes on along the minus strand of NC_084759.1, from coordinate 97,431,339 downwards.
CCAACAAAAGGTCTAAAAGGTCAAACCTTGATATCAAAATGTCAATATTTATTTCCATATCATAGGAGCTGCAAAACATGAAGACATAGGTAGTATTCCATTCATAGTAATTTATAGAATTCTGTTGTTTATGTGTCAGCAGGTAACTTTAACACTGGAAAATGTGAAGAATCAAAGCCTCAGAAATTTAGGAACCTTATGTAATTCAAAGACAATCCCCAGCTGGAACCAGAAATATTAATGATATCCATGTCATTTGTGGGAAGTGTTAAGTAACGTAATTTCTTATTGATTGACACCTAAATTGGTTATGTTCTATGACTTTAGAGTTGTGAAACTAACTTACCAGATGGGGCTATTAAGCCATGACATTGGACATATGACAAAGAAACTTGATTTTTTTTATATGATTGTATCTTCTTCCTTCAATGATTTATGATCTCAGCCAGAGAAAGTATTCACATCATCACAGTTGTTCCTACTGTTTTGCATTTTTTTTTATATTACTCTGTTTCTATCTTACAATCGAATTTTTCAAAATTGTAAGATTACATAATGAGATCAATAGGAGTACAAAAATACACCATTTTGAGTCATGAAAACTCCCCAGCTCAAGAGGGACAGAGAACTTTTGGAGAGAGTCCAGTGCAGGACCATCAAGATGATCAGGGGACTGGAACATCTTTCATACAAGGAAAGGCTGCAGGAACTGGAACTGTTTAGTCTGGAGGAGACTGAGAGGAGATCTCTAAAGGTCTCTTCCAACCCCTACCATTCTGTGATTCTGTGATTCTGTGAAAGAGGGATTTAATTACGTAAGCATACATTTTATTATTTGCATTAAACAGTACTTAGGGGCTTGAACTCAGACAAGCCCTCATTATGATAAAAACTACATATAAAATCAGAAAATTACCATAAGTTAAACTATACAAAGTTTATAGCCCACTTCAAGAAAACAATGCTCCCTACAGAATGAAAATTATCATTACTTTTCCTTTTTAAATTTTCCTTTATATACAAGGAACTACCAGATCAGAGTATAGCACCTGAGGTGTACAAAAATAAAAACTCCAACATTTATTTAAAATTAAGAGCTCTTTGGGTATTATTTTAATTTGAAAATAATTAAATATAGAAAAGAAGGTTAATTAAGAAAGATATTGCTATGGGTCTTTATATTCATACAATCCCTATAAGCTGAAAGTATTTGTAAAAATCCTGTAGTAGTTATTTAACAGCTGAGTAAATATTAAATAGTAATGGCTATTATTAAACAACTATCTGCAGTCCAGCTTAGAATGCAGAGTTAATAAACATAAGATATCACAGAAAACATGAAATCCTATGCTTATCTTAAACTATACAGAATCATCTGAAGCAAACTGAAGTACTTTTTTGAAGAACATTATGTGTGCTTATGTGTTTTTCTAGATCTGTGCCTATAACAGCTTTTCCTTCAGAATTTCTTCTTTCAAAAAAAAAAAAATACTACTCATAATGTTTGTTTATTTCTTTGAAATCCAGCTATTTCTCCACAAATACTGTTAGCCATCACTACAGAAAAAATAGGACAGAGAAACATGAGGAGACCAGAATTTCTTCAGAAAGAATGTAAAAGAAGATGGTGACAGAGACAAATCAAAACTGACAGTGGTAACTGTTTCAGGAATGCACGTGTGTTCAGTTAATGATTTCATTTCGTTTTAAGGACACTGAGCTTGGTAAAGGCAGTGTAAATTAGACCCTCCATTTGGTCATAGAAGCCTGGAGTGTAGCAAATGGCCCAGAAAGTGTGGAAAAAGCAATTAAAGAGCCATTAGCAGTGAATGGCTCTCTCCTGCCTAAAAAATGAGAGAATTTCCAGTGGGAGAATCTGCCAATCTTGACCGTTGACTAAGCTGTGACTTCAAGGAAATGTATTTTAAGGACAAAACAGGGTGACAAAGATCAACTCCTTGCTTGCCCATCTGTGTGGAAGAGTTGTGGTTTCCTGACACCACGAGAAAAAAAGGCACACTGAGTAAAGACAATCCTTGCCAGCATGAGAAAAAATAGAAAATAAGTATCAACTCATCTCAGTGTACTACAATGGCTAGACAAATTCTGCAGTCTTGTATGCACACGTAAAAAATACGTTGAAGAAAGAAAATGAAAAAAAAATGCCAAAACAAAACCACAAATCTGTAAAAAGTCCCAAAACCCACAGAAGGAAATTGAGCTTTGGAGAATATTCCTTACAATGACAAATAATCAGGAAGATGACTTGCAGCATCCTGCACCTGAGGAGGAACAACCCCATGCACCAAGACAGGCTGAGGATTGACCTACTGGACAGCAGCTCTGCAGAGAGAGACCTGGGAGTCCTGGTTGAAAATAAACTAACCATGAGCCAGCAATGTGCTCTGGTGGCCAAGAAGGCCAGTGGCATCATGGGATGCTTCAAGAAGAGTGTGGCCAGTAGGTCAGTGGAGGTTCTTCTCCCCCTCTACTCTGCCCTGGTGAGGCCTCCTCTGGAGTCCTGTGTCCAGTTCTGGGCTCCCCAGTTCAAGAGGGACAGAGAACTTCTGGAGAGAGTCCAGCACACGGCCACCAAGATGATCAGGGGACTGGAGCATCTTCTTTATGATGACAAACTGAAGGAATTGGGGCTGATTAGCCTAAAGAAATAGGGCACTGCAGGGGGATCTTATTAATATTTACAAATATCTAAATGGTGGGTGTCAGGAGGTTGAGGCATCCCTTTTGTCTTGTACCTAGTGACAGGATGAGGAGTAACGGGATGAAGCTGGAACACAAAAAGTTTCATTTAAACATAAAGAAAAACACCCGGTGAGGACAAGGGAACCCTAGCACAGGCTGCCAGTGAGGGTGTGGAATCTTCTTTTCTGGAGGTCTTTAAACCCTCCTGGACGAGTTCCTTTGTAACCTGATCTAGGTGGACCTGTTTTGGCATGGGGGTTGGACTAGATGATCTCTAAAGGTTGCTTCCAAACCCTACCATTCTATGATTCTACTAAAACGCTCTTTAATCCAATGAGGAAAGACCTAATTAAAGTCAATTCCTGTGCACTGCATCCAGACACGGAATCTGAGGCAAGGAATCATCTCAGCAGTGAGACACAAGAGAAGTGACAGGTTCGTTGTCTTCTAAAGTCAGGTGAAGATTGGATTTCTTCATGTATTTCTGAAAACCCTGAGTATCTGTTTTCTGTAAACTGACATATTCCAACACTGGTAGAATTCAATTTTTCATTAAATTAAAGAATGTGTGGACTGCATTGAATAAGAAAATATATAAGGTCTTTTTTATCCTCTGTTTGTTTGCAATATTGAAAAAAAGTGTGAGGAAAAAAAGGTTATGTAATTCCTTACGATGCATAGCTGAGTCTTTCCCTGCCCAGTTGTACCTGGATGCTGTGAATTTCAGTTTCCTCAGATTATGTCAACATTTCAACCAAATTCCATTGCTATGCAGTAATGAATAGATAGGTTTTTACCCTGTAGTATGAGATCACAGTTTTATCCTAACTTTAAAATTGCTGTAAATTGCTCAGGAGCACCAAGATTGTTTATTTTTTCAGTAGATGTCTTCATCCTTAAAGAATGTCTAAGAGCTATAAATAACACAACCACTTCATGATTGAACTGGTGAAATGAAAGCCAAAAGTCATAATCCAAATGCTTTCACTAGACACCATAAGCATTCCTTTTAATAATGTAAACTTCACATACTTTAAAACCTAAGGTATAGAGGCTTGAAGGCATAGCAGTAAAAGTCCAATGTGAGGACAGTCTCCTCTGGTAGAACAGAAGGTTTTCGAAAACTGGAGGTCAAATTTCGTAGTGTGTAAGTCGGCAAAAATGTGTCGATTTTCATAGATATTTCTCTTCTTGTATCATCAGAGAAGCTAGCTACAGGGTGTCATAAGGCTCTTGACTTTAATATGTCTCAGGCCATAGACCCACTGTCTTGTTTGGCCTTTGCTGTCCCACAGAAGACATGAGCATCCCCAGCACTTCCACAGCTAACTTCAGTAGCAGTTTATGGTAGTAGTAATTGAGCAGATTTCAGTCAGTAGCTGATTGGAAAAACCAAATATCGCGCCTGTTTAAGAACAGAGGGGCCAATTTTGATTGAGAAGGGTTAGACAGTGCCAGCTTTAGTAGTTTAAATGGCCTTTTCCAAGAGACAGTGACATTTTGAAGGATGATATTCAATCCTCCCAACAGCTGCAAGAAACCAAGAGAGACCATGCTCATAAACTCAGAGTTTAGTAAACACAAACAGGTAAGGTAATAAGACTAACTACTTTCATTATTTTGTATCTAGGAGCTATATAATAGCAGGCTGTCTAGGGAGATTGTGGACTCTCCTTCTCTGGATGTCTTCAAAACCCACCTGGATGTGTTCCTGTGTGACTTCATCTAGGTTGACGTGCTTTGGCAGTGGTGTTGGACAAGATGACCTCCAGAGGTCCTGTCCAACCCCTACCATTCTATGATTCTGTGAATTTAAAGTTTCTGAGGTATCAGATTAATACTTTGTTCCTATTTATCGCTGAATTGAAGGAGTGTTGAAAGGCTGGGTTTGAATATGATTATTTGGATTAGGCACTCTACCAACACCCATCAAGCAAGCAGTCACTGCATTGAAGAGTTTACACTCCGGATTAAAACAGCAACAATATAGAGACAGTCTGGAAAACCAGGGAAGGCGGGATATGCTATTTACATAATTCAGCTCTGGAAGGAGTTGGTAAATACTTGAAAGCAGACATGTTTTACACTCCCTAGAATTATAAAAAAAAAAGACAAAACCAGGTACTACCCAAAGCAGAATACAGCTATTTTCCGCACTTATAGATCTAGATCTAGACTATAGGGTGCTGTTTTGTTTTTTTTGTGAGAAGAAACCAGTCTCACCATCAAAAATCAATATAAAAATTCCATCACTACAGTTCTTCAGAAAAATACAATCACCACCACCACTCCTCCTATAAAAAAGTATATTTTGTGAAGACAGACAAAATCAGATGCTGTTACCTTTAAAAGTAAGGGCAAAACATAGTTTAGTCCTATCTAACTGCTTTACAAATAGTGGATGTGCCATACAGTATCCCTTGTGTTCAACTGAGGCACACTATGTGCATAGCTCTAGATTGCAGCAGACTGATAATGAACGGGTATTGATCCTAGCACAGCTCTAAAATGGGTTATGAATGTTACTGTAGGTGATACTTTTTTGGGGTAGGTGGATATAGCTTGATGTTTAATTTTATTGTTTCTTGGGTCTTTGATTTAATCTTTTAAGTAGAATAACTCATTCAAAACTGTTATCTAGTTATCTATCTGTTTTAGGGGGATTCCATAAATATAATTTTTTTCCCCAAAAAAAGATGCCTCATGAAAACCGGTTTTACAGTGTCACAGACCCTACATTCTCAGCTTATACTGAAGGCAAAGGTCATAACCTAGAAAATATTTTTCCATAAAACTATTTCTTACAGCACTGGGAGATTCAGAAAGTCTCAATTTTAACTGGTAAATATGAAGGATGAATTTTTAATTTCTCAGCTGAAGTTTTTTTCCCTTGTGTTAAAAACTCCAATAGCACTTTCTGAAAATCTTGGTCAGCTAGACAACTTTTCATATAAACAGAAATCAGCCTTAACTACAGCAAGGTGACCATTCAGTCATAATTCAAGAGTTCACACACATCTTCCATACAATGTACCTGTGGTATCTTTTCATACAGTCTATGTGATGATTAATATATGTATACAAAAACAGAGAGCGTACGTGTAAAACAAAATCTACAGAGGCTTCACTTTTTAATGGAAATATACTGTGTACCAAGATAAGCTGAGTTCTGGTTTCTTGTAAAAATCGAAACAGCTTTTTTACCTAACCATCATGGAAAAAGATCCAACTGAGGTGTTGCAGTTTGAATTTTGTTGTATTTCTTTTTTTGGCTTTCTGAAGTGAGGGAATAGGTTTAAACAAACATTTTGATTTGGGTTCTGCAAGGTCTTAGAAAGGGGCAGTGTATGAACACTGACGTATTTGGACTTTACGTAAAAATACTTTGCCATTTTTGAAGCCAGATCTAACCTTTGTATCAACAAATCATACATAAAAACTCCAGTTTAAGCCCCAAGGTAAGAAAACATATACTTAAAGGGATCCTTTATTTTTAGTTTTAAAAATACACTCATTTACAAGCAGATTTTGAATGTCTGCCACCAGCTAAGAAAATAACCTTTTCATTTATGTTATAATTTTCTTAAAGATGAGTCTCTTTTAGCAATCTCTAATAATCATATAGTACATAAAATAACTTACAATCACATATAATGTAAGGTCTCATTAGAATTCACAAAAGCATTTACAGTTAAGTGTGGAATTAATTTCCTTTTGAAGAATTTCAGGGAATTTATACTGTATTTTTCATTAAAATAAATTTTAAAGGTATACAAACAAGTTAAGCAAGTGAATAGCATGTAATTTAGATAGCCAGTGTTTTCAGCCACATGAGTTTAATTCAAATTGACATTGTTTGATGCATATCTTATTACAGGGATTTCTGAAGATAAATGTTTGCTGCTTCAGTCTGTGTTAAAGTGCATGGAAACTGAAGAATGTGCAAGGAAACTGAATGGGCAAAGAAGAATCTCATGAGGTTCAACAAGGACAAGTGCAGAGACCTGCACCTCAGGAGAAACAATTCCATGCACCAGTACAGGCTAGGGATTGACCTGCTGGAGAGCAGCTCTGCAGAGAGAGACCTGAGAGTCCTGATTGATAATAAACTGAACCATGAGTCAACAATCTGGAGTCCTGTGTCCAGTTCTGGGCTCCCAAGCTCAAGAGAGACAGGGAACTTCTAAAGATAGTCTAGCACAGAGCCACCAAGATGATCAGGGGACTGGAGCATCTTCCTTATGATGAAAGGCTGTGGGATCTGGGGCTGTTTAGTCTAGAGGAAAAGGAGACTGTGCAGGGATTTTTTTAATGTTTACAAATATCTAAATGACAGATGACAGGAGGTTGGGGCACCCCTTTTTTCTATTGTATCTAGTGACAGGATGAAGCTGGAACACAAAAACTTCCGTTTAAACATAAGGAAAAACACCCTGTGAAGGTGAGGAAGCCCTGGCACAGGCTACCCAGGGATGGTGGAGATTCTTCTTTTCTGGAGGTCTTTAAAACCCACCTGGACACATTCCTGTATGACCTGATCTAGGTGAACCTGCTTTGGCAGGAAAGTTGGACTAGATGATCTCTAGTGGTCCCTTCCAATTCCTACCATTCTGTGATTCTATGAATGTCAGGTGCCCCAAAAGTATTAGAAATTTGTCTATATCATAGTACTCAACTTATACCCTTATGATGATAAAGTGGCATTTTTATATTCCTTCTGTTGATGAACCATCCACTGTATGTATGTGGTCTTCAGTTACACCCTATTTTCCCCCCATTCTTTGTGGGTGATTCAAAGCCTATTGCCCTTTTCTTTGCATCAGATGTAAGAACTGTATTTCCATGAGGTTGTTTTGCTTAGCAGGGGAAGATTTTTTGCTCTGGACAAAATTGGATAAAAATTGGATAAAGATGGATAAGTTCTTGTTCTGGAAGATTTTTATTTAATTTTTGGTAAAATTTCGATTTTCAAGAAATCAAAACCAGAAAACAGTATTGAAAATTCAAAGGATCTACAAAATTCATATTGGTGTCATGTACATTTATTCTTTTTTTTGCCTACTGAATGATGAAATACACATCTGTGTGTATGGGCAGCATCGTGTAACAGAAATCATCTTCTTTGACATGGTGCAGGGCACTGATTCTCAAGAAAAGAGGTCACAAATGACAGTAAATTCCACAAATACCCTTTCTGTCTATAACATGACACCATGTGAAGTTGTTAACACTTACAAGTTAAAACTGATGTGTAGGAACCTTCCTTTGATTATCTCAAGGACATTTTACTTTTTTTCTGGGGACAAGTCTTGATTATGCAAACTTATTTTTTGAATATGAGCAATCTTGTCAAACTCAAAGTAACTAAACATGAAAAACAGAACTGCTCCATTAAATCTAATGTAAAATTGTACCCTTAATATTTAATTTTTAAATTAGAAGCAACTATCTGGACTCTAAGGTCAGTGAAAAAAGAGAGGAGGTGTGCTGGAGCACCCTGCGGAGAGGACTGGTGAAGCTGGGATTTGTTTGCATTTTGTTAAAGATCCCATGCCAGGGACAGTGACTATGTGCAGAGGAGGCCGTCCCCCATGTGAGGGACCCTGTATCAGCAGAAGCTCTAGCTGCTGGGAAGAACCTACACCAGACAAGTTCATTAAGGACTGTCCATAGGAGGGACTCCTTTTCGGAGCAGGGGAAAAATGCAACGAGTCATCATCTGAAAGAAGCAGCAGAGCCTGACTGTGAGAGTCTGATCACATTCCCCATTCCCTGCTCCTCCCCCCCCCCTTCCCTAACCATTGAGCAGGGAGGAGGTAGAGATACTGGGAGCAGTGAGCTGGGCCCGGGAAGAAAGGAGGGATGGGGGAGGGAGATCTTAAAGTGCTGGCTGTAATTTTCTCAGTTATCCTACTTCCTTTTTGATTTTGTTCTGTTCTGTTTCTTGTAGGTAGTAGAATAAACTTTCCTTACTTCCCTCTCTAAGTCAGGCAGTGGAGTCTGTTTTGCCTAGAACCATAATTGGCAGTGAGCTCTCCCTGTCCTTGTCTCAATCCACAACACCCTTCATTATCTTTTTGTCTCTATGGGGCCTCTACCATCCTAACGAGAGTGGGGGTGGATGGGGGGCTCTGAGCGAGAGACTGTCATGGTGCTTCATTGCTGGCTGGGCAAAAACAAGACATTGTATATACAAAACTTATCACTATAAACAGCTTATATAACTCTGTGATGCTGTCAGCCTTCTTTTGTCTGATTGTACAAATGTGTTACTATATGCAACCACAAAATATCTGAATCTTTGGAATAGATATTTTCTCATTAATGAACATTTCCAGAAGATAAAGGTAGGAACCTAACGAAAAATAATTAACTCCAGAAAATCAAGTAGCTCAAAAAAGATGACTCAAAACAACAAATGTTCATGAACAAAGCAGTGTTAGCAACAAAACATCTATATTCTGTCTCTGGGATCTCTGGTTTTTAGAGATACATATGAAAATAACAAAGTCTTGATGTCTGACTGCATGAATGATCACTAACAGGTTTACATCAGCTTTTTCTCACCTGTACAGTGCAGGACTTTGCTTGAAAAAGGCATATAGAGGGAAAAAAAGAAAAAAAAAAAACACCAAAAAATGGCTAAAAAGCCAAACCAAGAACACACAACTCAAGAAATATGTCTCTAGTTGGAAACAAACATGTGTTAATATTCCCTTTGTCTAGCATCAGATGTGGTTTCACAACTTCAATCTTGGATTGCATTTGACTCTGGAAAAAATGGGTGATTTTATTATTCCTAGATTTATATAGCTCATATCTCTTCAAGGCACTGCTGGCAATGATGTGGTGAGTCTGCACTTGAAACTCTTGTCATCAACTATTCTATTCTATTCTATTATTCTATAATTTATTAGATGGTTTTCTGGGGATACTGGTCCAAAATTTAGAAAAGTCTATGGAAAAAAAAAAAACCACATTTAATTTAATCAGCTTCTTTTGATTGGTCTCTAGCATAGGTTATTCTGTAATAAGAAATGGAAAAAAACTCCACACTTACTGAAAAGGAAGTTGGATTATTCAGGTCTATCTACGCTCCTTGGCTAGAGAGAGGTTTATTGCTGGGTTAGATATGTCAAAATCACCTTCCCAGAGGGAAAGGCAATATAGCCCAATGAAAAAGAGACACTAATCTGCATTTGCATACACTATCATTTTGAGTGTGAAATGCACATCTTTTTTTTTTCTGAAGAAAAAGAAAATTGCATATTGTTATTGATTAAAAACAGACTAGATTCTGAAAACTAAATTCTACAAATAGGAGTTGTACGGAATTTAGGATTTTGCTGAGGAAAGTGAGGTATCTCAATGAATGAATGAAACAGAATAGTAGATCACTATGCAGTTGGATAGTTGGTTTGATTGTTAAATTTTCCATGTTAATAGGGGAAATTTTACAAAGACAGGCAGAATAAAACAGAGAAGAGAGATTTCACAGTTGTAAATAACCCAAAAGCCTTATTATTGAAAGATGAAAACTATTTTTTTTTCAGGATTAATAAAATGTTTTCCAAGGAAGAGAACTTGTAATGATCTCTCCATCCACAGACGCTGGAAAGTTTTAAAGTTATGCTAGGCCAAATAAATGATTTCATGAAAACTGAAAGCATAGAAATACATACAATTTTGTATAAATGCTACAGATTAATACAAAATATATAAAATTCATGTCATTATTAAACCAGAATATTTTAGTGAACTTTACTGTACTGAAAAATATTGTCTGAGTTTTAGACAGTCTTTTCCAGAACAAAGTCTTTTCCACCAAAGCCTTGACTAACAAATTTTTTCCTGAGAATAACTGTGAGGGGAAATCTCTAGAGAAAAAGACTGACTTCTCTAAGGAAAAGTGATATTTCACAGTAAAACTTAAACACATCAGATCACAAGAACAAAGATTTTTTTTAGTTAAGAAATACCATAAAGATGCCTCACAGATAGTCTAGACTGCGTCTGTCGTGCCCCATTGGCCTTGGGGTTGATACTCCACAGCAGAAGATGTTTTTATTCAAAATGAATCCTTAGAGAACAATTTCTAAAAAGAGTAACTTAAACTGATACAGACATTTAAAAGAACCAGGAGAAGCTCTCATTATTGAATATTTAGGAAATAGTGATTTACACATAAGGATTGTGTTTTCTAAACAGATTTGCATTTTAGTGAGCAGAATGTCTCTTCTAACTACTTTGGAAGACATTTTCATTCACAATCCAGATTGACTCACAATCTACTTTTAGCTTCCAAGAAAAACTTCCATTGATTTCAATGCATTAGAAGAGAAGGAGTAGACAGATTCACTGATCCTCTGGGCTGCATAGAGAAGTCTTCAGAAAACAGTTACCAGGTGAGCACCATCTGACCTAAAATAGCAAAAGAAGATTTCTCTTTTGGAAATGATTCATAGTTTAGCTATGGATTTCCATCCCCATGGCAAGCTCAGATTTACTGTTCAGCTACTTCCAAAATTGTGTTTACATTGGAAGATCAGCAAAGATGCACATGCAGCATCACACCATGAAGCCCCTCTTTCCTTCTTTCTTTCTTTCCTTCTTTCCTCACTTATTTCTTTCTTTGCTTTTTTCATTCTCCCTCTTTCTTTCTTTCCTTTTCAGAGAGGGAATACGGGTATATAAGGAGCTATATGTGTGTTTAACAAAGACAAGAGAACCAGGACTGTGGGACACACTGTGAGATGCGGATAGTAAACAGTGCATTGGAGACACACTAATAGAGTCGTCACTGAATTTCATTTTGGGGTAAGAAACTGAGATAACCCAGAAGCGCTTGCATTAGACTGGCTTCAGAGGTCCCTTTCCAGCTGAACCAAGCTGGCCATGAAAGGGAACCAGACTTGAAGTTGAACAAAAAACCCTTAAACACCCACAGTTTAGCAATCTCTACCCTATGGCTTCAAGTGCAAAGGTACTCTAATACTAAATTTGGTGTTTTACAATAACCTGTATCTCAGCTAGCCAGTAGGGAGCCTACCAAGAGTTTCTATAGAGAAGAATATGAGTTATCTCACTTGAAAAACTTTTTAAAATAGGTCACGTGAATCCTCTACAAGTGCCTGCTTCACTCTACTGACAATAAAGGGAGTTCTTTGTGACTCTCTCATGTGAATGTGTCCTGTGCTGTAAGAGCATGCTCAGGCTCAACAGTACAAAGAGCTTTCTGTTGTGTTTTTATCACATTTCCACTGAACCTGAGGAAAACACGACTGACTGTATGGTGCTTACACAAACCTAAGATGCTCAATATTTTTATGTTTTGACAGGTAGCACTGCTGCTTGTTTATTCTGTAAGTTTCCAGAGGAGATAAGGGTCTGCACATTACACCTGAAAATTCATTGTTAGCGTGGTAATTTTTGAGCTTTGTACAGACCATATAAAGATCAAAAGTCATAAATAGTGATTGAATATTCTTGGTATAAAGGTTTGAGTGTAATGATACTCTACTGAATGTTTAGAAAACTGACTCAGTGATGGTGATGGCAACATGCAGTAATGACCTATAATGATGCTTCCACATCCTGTAATGGGTTCTATCCTCAGCAGGCAGGCAAGAAATTTCTACTTTAAAGGACAGAGCTTTTTTTTTTTTTTTTTTCCTATCAGTAATGTTCCTTGCATGAAAACAGATCTGCCAAGTTAAGTGCCCCCATTAGGAGAACATACAATTAGAAGCATAGAACAAAATCATGAGAGTACGGTGTTTGGTGAAGCTTAACACTCAACACTACAAGACTTTCCCAACTTCAATAACTACATTGTTGTCTAGTTTAAGTCTGCCTCGTAGCAGTAACTTAACTGTTGATTAAAATGAGAATGCAATACACTTCCTCCCTCAGGAGAACAAAATCTTGCTTTTGCAGGGACTTTTCTGATCAGGAGAGAATCTTTATGACTTTTCTGTGGCCCTCCTCACCTGTGCATCCTGAGACTGATTTCTCACCCTTAGTTTTCCAAGCCTTGTTGAGGTTGCCTAATGCAAATCCAAATCCATTCTGTTCCCTAACAATTTACAATAAATCTTAGCATAAAGTGACCTTTTCGCAGTCACATTTGATGACAAATACAGTATAATTTACATCCCAATCATTTCAAGCCATATATCTTTAGACAGAGCCCATTTTCCTCCATAAGTGATTATTTCACTGCATGAAACCACAATGATATCAATCATTTACAAGGCAAGGGAAGTGGATAGGCCAGAGCATTCCTAGTACTCTCTCAGTAAATACTGGAGTTTCTTCTTATTTCTAGTTCAGGAAGATTCATTGTATGGCATATAGCACCACAGAACTGTGGTAATTTGTGCTACAAACTCAGAGAAACAAAACTATAAAAATAAAAAGAATATCACTCTCAGTTTACAAAAGGAGAGCTGAAGTTCTCATGTCATTATGTCTTCTGGTTTTGGCAATCATATTGTTAGTGGTTAATAACAAAAGCAGTACTTTTTTTTTTTTGTCAGTCCCATTCAGTGCTCTATATATGCCCTGATATGATAATTCATAGTGTATGTATTAACAAAATATATTTTAAACCCAGTTGTTGATTTCTTCAGTATTCTACCTTTTAGCTGAGCAGGCATACAGACCTTTAGCAGACGTGAAAAGAAGCAAAACTTAGCTGCTTTAGTGTCTGCACAAATTTCTAATGGTTTGTCTTGTACTCTGAAGACCTAAACCATGTCTGGGGCCTCCTTTTCACATTCAAAATATTTCCTGCTCTCACACATTTCACCCTGATTTCAGAACACAGCAACTCACAAAGAGAAAAAACCAGATGCAATAATTGCATCCCACAACAGACACAATTTTTAATGAAAACAGACAGGCAAATTCCATATTCTACTTCATTTATCACTCAATAAGCTAATAATTAAAAGTTGAGCAAGAAGCACCCAGGGAAGATACATCACAGATGCACACATATACATATGACTCCATACTTCATCCTCAGATAAACACACTGCACACATCCTGCAACCATCTGTCAGAACTCAGTATTCACTGCCATTTTTGAGGTTTTAAGGCAGGGTTTGTTGTAGCCAGCAAAAGTGATTAACATGTTCAGGGTGCTCCGTTTCTTTATCTGAGGAATGCAAAAATTCCTTGAAAAGATATAATCTATCATTGTCAAGGAAAATATGCCATGAGAGGATATAAGTAAGAAATGTCTCATTGCTTGGCATCTCTTTGCTTCTATGGGTTTTCTTTGGCAGAGGAGGATGGCAGTCAAGGAACTTTAATCCTTTTTAAGAAAAACATCACTTTTAAAATAAATAGAGTTAGATGCAAATCTTGCCCAGATGAGTTAAAAAGGTTAATACCACTCTACCTATGTCTAATGTTTCATAATTCCAGACTGTAAAGCAGAATGGGAACATGAGTAAATAGTATTACCCCATTTTACTACTAAAGAAATAACTCCATAGTGATTACCAAGTACAAATCTAATAGCAGCTGTTTAGCAATATACTTTTTTCCATAAGAAATTGGGTGATGATGAAAAAATGCTGAAATATTAGTGAAGGATGGAGGAAAGATGTACAAGTTAATACTGCTGGATTAGCTCTTAAAGCCACAGTGGAATGGCTGTGTTGGGGTAGAAATTTACTCAGGTCATATGAGAGGGAAGACTTTCAGTCCCTCACTGAAGCTTCATTTTGACTCTTTTGACCTCAGACTCATCTAAGCAGCTCTGCAGAGCTCAAGATTGAACTGTATAGATAACCTGTCTCGTGCTGGAAAAAGGGTCTCTATGCTCATTCCCCTGCAGCATCACCCTGTGCTGCCACGATGATTACAGATGGGGAGTGACACATGAGAAAGCTCAGCTTTTTGAACGAGTGGTGCCATGCAGATGCCAGAGTGCATGACATGTAAGATGGAACCAGGAGGAAAGAACTCTGTCAGTACATTTCACTCCTGACAGAAACAATGTCTCTTAGCTGGTGTCCAAGCCACCAAGGAAGAAGTAAATATGTGTGCAAGCTGCATCCCAGAATGGAGGTATTTTCTCTTTAGACCAAAGATCCACTTCAATTTTCCATAAATGATAAATGTATCACCCCCTGCATGTCTTAGTTTTGTTTGAGAAATATACATTTATTAATAGATTAAAAGAGAAATTAACTCTCTTCAGTCTGTATAATTTCTAGATAACATGGCAAATATCTTGTCATTATGTAATGGAGCTTCTTTCCTCTTTTTTCTTACTGAACAATCTTTATGGACTTTGCCCAAAAGACAATAGTAAATACTTGCACAGTCTTAAATGAAAAGAAGAATAGAACAACTGTTGCACAGATGTCACTAGTAGGACACAGGCCATTTTGGAGAATTTCATTGATTGAATCCAGCCTGAGATCCACCACTCCCAAGATCAATGTTCTCTGCAAAATTTGCTCTCAAATGAAAACCTATCACTGAGGGACCCATTTTACAAGCAAGACGTACATTTATGGGGTTTGTAGAGCAAGATCCTTCTTATTACTATAATTCTGGTTTCAATATTCAGATCTGTATTTTATTATAAACAAAAAAAAATGTATTGGAGGGCAGCTCCCTATGAGTCTGTACTGGGATCTCATCTAGAGCGTAGGTTAAGATTTCAGTTGAAGCTCTGTGAGGAAACTACTAACTCTTTTTAGGGGAGCTATTCTCCACCTTAAGCCCTGTTTATATTTTTCCTAACACTGGTTTTGGTATTAGCCATGATGAAGTAGAAAACAGGCCTGCCTTAAGGATGCTCTTTTTGCTCTGTTCAGTAATTCATAGTTTCCATATCCTGATGGAAAATGTTAGCAATAGATTATCTCTCCCATGCCCATCTTTACTGTGGGAAAGGTGGAGAAAACTTGATATAGAAGCTACATTTTTTATGAAGTTAATGGTAGCTTTTTTTGATCGATTGGCATAAGGAAGTCATGAATTTAAGCTGATTAACCTCATTTTAATTGAAAAGAAGAAGAGGACTTAGATTTATTGGCTAAAGGGGAGAGTCCACTGGACTCTCAGCATAAAGCCCAACAATGACTAGGGAATATTATAAATAGGATATAGACTTCTATGCTTTTAAAAAAAGAATAAACACATAACAACAAGCTATTCAGGACAAAGTCCTAAGTTTCATTATAATAGTGTTATAGATACAAACACTATTGAAATAAATTTCATTTTCTTTTCAAACAAAACAAGCTAATCACAAATCTCTGTTGAAAATAGCATGATATTATGGAATGATATTATATGGGTTGCTTTTAGATTTGGAAACATACAGACATTTTCTTATGCACTCTGCCAATATGTACGAATGATGGCCCAAAGGGCTTAATGTATAAACATAGGGATCAAAAAAGTGAAAGGTCAGATAAAGTGTGAATTTTAACTATTCTGTGAATCATCCCACAGCTGAACAGCTTTAGCTGTCATTTTGCCTTTTTGTTTTCTTATTTTCCAGACTGATGAGTTTTTCCAAAAGTGCATTCTAAGAAAAGACACTTTTCAAAAGGAATCATTAATCTAAGCTTTCCTGATAGTTTCTGTGTGCTTTCCACACAATTCTGAGAACTTCTGTACTATGATGTGCTGCTTTTTTCCAATTATACTGATCTGAGACTGAGCTACTGATATTGCTTTGGGGTTTGATGGTTAGTTAGTTGATTTGTTTTTCCACCAGAAGTGTGTATTTGTGTAAAAAGAACATATTCTAATATTTTATCATGGGAAGTGACTTAACTACTCAAAATGAAGGGATCTAGTATCATTAATGGACACCTAAAGTCATTTTAAATTTCAGGTACCTGAATGCCACCCCTATTGTCCCAGATAATTTAGTTTTTAAGCTTATAGTCCTGATGACCAACGAGAGTAGTCTGAAAGAATGGATGTAGTAGTATGAGTAAGATAAATTAAGGAAATAAGTGGATTTAGAATCTTAATGCCAAACACTGAAACAAATGCTTCAATTGCTTGCCATTGAGCAAATTAGAGCTACCATTAATACATTAAATTTAACTAATGTGACTAGGCTTCCTATCCATCTTTTCAAGAAAGTCAGTGAAAACATTTCCCATTGTATCTACACCTGTACATCTTACAAAAAAAGTACAGCTGACTGCTATATTCCTTCAAATCTGTGTAAACTATCTGATTACAGAGAAATCATTGTATATAATAAAGCTATGGAAAGGGTTCCAATTAACTAGCCCAATTTCAAGTGGCCTAGTAAGAGTAAATTTACCAAATGAGATGTGGAGTTTTAAACACGTTACCTATACTATTCATAAACAGACCCAGACAACTTGCATGCATAAAATCCTTTTTCAAGAAACAATCATACATCCTGTGAAGAAAGGACCATTCTGTAGCTGTAAAAAAACTCCACTATTCTGCAAAGAAAAGAATAAGAGGATTAAAAAGGTAAAAGAAAGCCCAATAAAATAACCCTTCTGTGTGCAGCTGCTTGCCTGAGTGTTGTGATCTGCAGCTTGTTCATAGGATTTGCTCTCAGAAGCAGGCCTATATTATTAGCCAAATATTCACTTTAACAGGGTGTTATTTCCACTGAAATACATAGGTATATACATTGGCAACAAATGAACTTTAATTAAGCCCTTAAAGTGCATAAGTATTATTCAAGTAGATTATATTGAGATACAAATATTAATTTGCATTTCCTTCTTGGTGTATTTAATAGCAATCTCCAGCAACCATGGCAGTGTTCAGGGTAATGAACACTTGCTGGAAGATAGCTATTCCTTCTCAAAACCTAAAAGATTATTTCTTTATCCCTATTCCCTCCTCAATTGCAATTAGAGAAGCAGGAACTTCATACCATAGTAGTTGCACTAAACTACCACTAATCTTTTAATTGAAACTAAGTGATGGAAAGATAGCAAGTGAACAAAGAAAACTAGAAAACATGGCTTCCTTATGTCCCTACACAGTACCTATCAATCCACACCTCATCAGTAAATATAGCAGTATTAACTAGGGTGTAGCTAATCTTTTCCATTAAGACAGAATACTGAACCCTTGAAGAGTCATTTGAAAGCTTGATCCACACCACTGCCAAAAACTGTCTTCACTTAAAGGGTAAGGAAGGTTGATAAATGTCTCAGAAAGCCCTTAAGTGCTCCTGAGTGTTAGACAGAACCTCAGGAAGCCAGAAAGCAACGTAACTTGCCAGTGTCATTTCTCATCTTACAAGAGCTAAGCATCCGCTTCCAAGTCTGGCAGGCAGTTTCTGGCTAAAACCATCTAGTAGGTCACTGCTTTCAACAAGGAACAGTCACAGAGTGCTCCCAGGGGCTGTAGGGCTCTGCCAGAGACCAAATGAAAGGAGAGAGCCACCGTCACTCTGTATCTCTCCATGAAGTGCTTCTGCAAACATATGTGAAGAATCCAGAGGTCACGATGGTGTTCTGCATGTTTTGAATGCACACAGCACTTCCCAGGGGAGGTTTAGTTTATCAAGGTCAGCAATGGCAGATGAGCCTCCCCAATACTTGGTTTACAACAACCCTGGTTAGCCAGAGAAATATAAGTTGCATTGCAACAATGTGTTGCCCCCTTCTGCCTTCAGAGGACATCCAACCTAAGAGATGCTTACAGATCTATCCCAACTTTTGTTTCCCATAACCATTCTTCATCTGGAGAAAAGTGTTCCCACAAGCTGTCTACACATGTTGTCAGCTTTTACATTTATAAAAATACAGGCTTTTTGTAGTTTTGGGATTTTTTTTTTTTAAAAAAATAAACTTCACCTTGGAAATTATCAGTTATGTCTAAGGAGGTTGACTTACACATTTTTCTAAGGTATATGTACATGTATTTATATAAACTGCATCTAAACGATCTTCATCTATATTAAATGACAAAGTATTATTTGAAACAGACTACAATCTGTGTCAAATTTTAGTATTCCTCGAATTTCATGGCATAATTAAAAACATTTAATGAATGTAATACTGGGAATTTTCAGGGGGCTGGTTTTTTTAACTTACACTTTTAAAAATTGAGTTGCTTCTTTGTCCTCATAAATATATTTTGATATTAGCTGCCTGTATTTCTGATATTTTTAACTTACTTTTCTGTTTCTCCTTTTTCTCTTTTATATTCACTAATCCTTTAGATTTAATTAAAAGATTTATTTGTTTAGCCTCCAAGTAGCTGAATATAATAATTGTTTCTATGATGCTTGCTTTTAGGGAAATATGACTCGTGTCATCACCACAAAAAGTTTAATTTTATGAAAGAAAACAGTGAAAATACAAACATTAAGTGTTTTAAATAACTACTGAAACAAATACACACATACATATAGATTCATAAATCACAAGGCCAGAAGAGACCACTGTAGTAATAGAGACCGATCTCCTATATAGCACAGGTCATAGGACATTCCCAAAGTCTTGTTGGAGTAAGCAAATAGCTTTTATAAAAACATTATACTTTGATAGAAAATTCTAGTGATGAAAAATCCACTGCAATCCCTGACAGAGCAGTCCAGTGATTAATTGCTTTCATTGTGAAAACCCATGGCTTACTTCTAGACTTTTTTTTTTTTTTTTTTTGCTATGATTGACCTCAGTATAAAATGCAGAATAAAGTCTCCAGTCACAAATGTCTAAAATAGCATTAGGTGATTCCTCCTTTGGAAATTACAGGTTTTTCCTGAGAAATTTGATGTAATTTAACAATATTCTACCCAAATGAGTAGCAGAAAAAAGTACATGCAATGATGCACTGCCCAGAAGAGCTGCTCCCACAGCTGCCCTGCAGTCATCCTTCCCAGGCACCTACCTCCTGGGGGAAGGAAAGTTCAGTAATGCAGCAAGGGCAGGTACTCCCAGAGGCAGCCAGTGCTGCTTCCCAGGTCCCAGCTCACTTATGCAACTCATCCTTCAGACTGATTTTCTCATTTCTGCACAGTCAAAACTGAGCCTCACCACTGGACAAGCAGTCTTACATCTGGGAAAGAATAACCCTATGTACCAGTACAGGTTGCGGAATGAACTGTTAGAGAGTAGTGTAACGAAAAGGGACCTGGAGGTCCTAGTAGACAGCAGGACGAGCATGAGCCAGCAATGTGCCCTTGTGGCCAAGAAGGCCAGTGGCATTCTGGGGTGTATTAGAAGAGCTGTGGGCAGCAGGTCGAGAGAGGTTCTACTCACCTTCTACTCTGCCCTTGTGAGACCACGTCTGGAATATTGTGTCCAGTTCTAGGCCCTTCAGTTCAAGGACAGGGAGCTGCAGGAAAGAGTTCAGCACAGGGTCACCAAGATGATTAAAGGAGTGGAGCATCTCCCTTATGGTGAAAGGCTGAGGGAGCTGGGACTCTTCAGCTGAGAGGTGACCTCACTAATGTTTACAAATACGTAAATGGTGGATATCAGTAGGATGGAGCCAGGCTGTTCTAAGTGATGTCCAATGATAGGACAAGGGGCAATGAATACAAGTTGGAACATAAGAGGTTCCAAAGAAACACCAGAAAAAATTTCTTCACTGTGAGGATGACAGGGCACTGGCACAGGCTGCCCAGATGGGTTGTGGACTCTCCTCTCGAGACATTCAAAATCCACCTGGACGAGTTCCTGTGTGACTTCTCTAGGCAGACCTGCTTGAACAGGGAATTTGGACTAGATGATCTCTCAAGGTGCCTTCCAACCCTCAAGATTCTGCGATTCTGTGAAAATGCAGCTTATTTTAAGACTCTATGCTTTTATTGATGTGTTTTACTAAAAATTAATAAATTAGGGCAGAACATGACTTGTGTATTTTATTGTTTCATAGGTGACGCACTTATTCAAATTTCTCGGTAAATATAATTCTGATGTGCTTGGACTTTCATTTATTTCTCTTAGGTGGAAACTCATCTCTGAAGTCATTGTAGAGATAATATGTGGAGGTAATGCACAAAAATAATAAATTATTATGTTGTTATTGAGCATGTAATTTAAAATTAATAATATCTGACATACAGGAAGAAATTTTAGCCCTAGATCATATATTAAAAAAAAACAAACCAAAATCAAAAGACAAAAACTTTCTGGTCTGAAAATTTAATATGTACGTATTTGCCAGAGTGATGATACCCTGCCGCTATACAAATTAAATTTGTGATGTGATCTGTTTAGGTCTAGTAAAATGGCTTCTATAAATGCACAGTGGCTCCGGATTATCCATTTAATGTTGAAAGACATTAAATTTACAGACTTTAATCTGGAACATTTGAGAGCCTGTTACACACAGAACACTGTCAAAGCTATATTTGGTTAAAGCAGAAAAATAGTGTTCTAACTGCTATAAATGTCAATAGAAGAGTAAAGAACGTTTGTATTTCACTGCAAAAATTAAAAACTCAAAAAAAATTGCTAGCATTCTAGTCAGAAGAGTATGGCTTTTCATGCATCACTTAAGCATGTTTAAGTATTACTGAAATTCTTATAATTGAAGCACGGAGTTCATTGCACTAGAGCACCTAAGGAGGTACAGGTTCAACACTTTACCTTGAGAGCAAAGCAAGTGTTCTTTGTGATTTCAGTACAACTATGTTTTGTCAATATATGTAAAATAACACGAATTCTTCATTTTGGTTGCCTAGAAACTTTGTCTTTGACCTACAGACCTGCTTTGACACTTTGCAACTCTTTTCCATGAGCCCACAAACATAGGTGCCGAGGCTGTGAAATGCCTCCTCTGCATCCTGCTAGCACCGACGGGCCTCTAGTGGCAAACAATGAGACGTGGAGCATCAGACAAGTCACTGAGCAGAGCACACGATAAAAATGAGGAATTCAGCAGTGCTCAGCTATTACTTTCCCCTCATTTAGACACATGGGTTGTGTATACCAGCAGTGCAGGAAGTTAAGATGGTTTTTACACTAGTTTCAAATCAGATAAATCCTTACTTTAAGGGAAGTTTTCCCATACCACAATTATATATCCAGTGAGATCTCAAATATTTCATAACCACTCTGTAAAGGAAAAAAAAAAAAAAAAAAGAACAAAAACCCTAAAAGGGTAATTCATGGAAATTCTACTTTTTAGTGTGTGACAGAAAACTTTTGGCACAAATTTTGCTTTGTTTTTTTATAGTTGTACTGTAAATAGAAGTCTAATATACTTTTTATTTGTATGGACAAATAATTTGCTGTACTTTTTTTTTCCTAAGGAATGATCATCATTTAAAATCAACCTTTACACACCTAATTTTGCAAAGTGTCCTTAGAAAATTAGTAGAGTTTGAGCAGAGGCAGCAATATCCTCCTTAATATGTCAGCAGTACAGAGCAGCAGATCACAGGACTACTTAGCTTATTTCAGTGATCAGAAAATGCTGAAGAAGACAAGACTCACTCTGAAACTTCCAGTTATTTGACAAGCAGATCATTTCCGCAGTAACATACAACAAATGTACCTATTACATAACCCCAAATGCTGGTGACACCTACCCAGCTACTGAAGACCACTTGTTTCTTGCCAAGTTTCCAAAACATAATGTTCCTTCCAACAGTCTGCTCAATGCAGTTACACTTTTGACATATTGAAAGTTGGAATCAATTTCAACATAAAATAAACTTCATGTGACAATACAGGTGCTACTGTGTGGATGAATGTATTTACCTATTACATTGAGTTAAATTACTTTTCTTCGCAGTCTAAGAAAAAAAAAAAACAAAGGTGCCACTGACTTTTTAGCCCGTGTCTTATCATGTCAGATATTCCCATCTTTTGAGACCCCTTTGCCAAAGAATCCACAGCAGATTTTTTTCTCTTTGGTATTAGTAGACAGAGCCTTCAAAAATAGCTGTGACATTAAGGTGTGAAACACTCTGAATTCTCATATATTGATCCAGGCATTTTCCTACTGATCATCTTGCATAAGGACAGCACTTTTCAGAACTGAGACCTCCAGTTACACATTGTTAGCTAATGAACAAGGAATATTAATACAGTAATGCCAAATATGACAGCTTTGTATTATGTTGGGAATGGTGGTTTTATTTGAAAAAGAAGAATTTTTTTTTTTCCTTTAATTTCTTAACTGCCTGTGACAGTATGGAATATTTTGTATGGAACAATGAAGTGATTCAGGAAAAACTTACCGATCTGAGTCTGCTTTTCCTAAATACTATACCCTCCTGTTGTATGTGACAGCTTGCTTAAAATTGCCCAGACCACCTTAACTAAAGAACACCCACAGAGTCTGAGAAACTCCTGTCTATTTAATTACAGAAAAAGACTTTGCAGTCTTTCAATGACCCCTAGTGGTCAGATAGAAAGGGGTTTTTGTGGAAAACGGAAGAAAAGCTACAGCAGCCAAATACAGGCTCCAGGCATCTCGGTGGAGAGCATTTATCTCGCGGTAGAAATAATTGTTTGCTTAACTGGATAAGAGCACATATGAAACTTAGGCTTGCAAAATCAGCAGGTCAAATTCTGTACTTATGTCCACTTGAACGATATCTAGTGAAGTCAGTACAAATTGCAACCAAAGGAAGAATCTAGTCCTAGGAGAGGATATGTTTTTTTCAGGATTGTTTCTTCTTTTTTTCTTGGCCCACAGTAACAAATATTAACAACCCATGCACTAAAAGGGATACAAAAACCCTGAAACAAAAACAAAACAAAGAAACAATTTACAGTGTGATTGTTATTCAAGATTTCTGACTAACTTTTGTTTATACATTGCAGAACCACGCTTCCATTTAAAAAGAAGAAACAAAAAAAATGCCCTTGCTGGCCTTTTCCTGCATGGTAAAGTAAAATAGCTGGTGAGCTAAGATTCTGCCTTGTGCAAGAATTACAGCTGTCTTTGATATTAAACAGAACTGGACATTAATACAGAGACAAATCTGAGTTATTCTGACCCCCAGCTCACTTCCAAGCCTCTGATAAACAAGCAGATTAAAAATTCCCTCTGCAGCCTCCTCCCTCCATGATTGCCAGGCACAGGCAGCATCTGCTATTCTCCTTAGTAGAGGCAACAGGCAGGCAGGATTGTCCACCTCCAGCTGGTGAATGGTAACAGTTTGATAGGGATAGAAAGCAGAGGGTGTAAAAGCAATGATTCTCTTCCTCCCTGCAATCTCTGCTGTTTGCTGTAAGGTACCATGGCACAAAATACAGAGCTCCTCAGAGGAAAGATAGCCAACTACACTATAATTTTCTATTCCGTACAGTGATGCTGATATCAGTGACTTCATCACTGTCGTTCGCAGCTCTGGCAGACTGCAAAAAAGTGTGGAGAGTCAGGCTTCTATACCAAAACCTGTGAAAGACATCTGTACTGAAACAATCTGATAAAAGGACAACAGAGAAAGCCTTCTGACAGTACAGGAGACTTAATGAACAATGAGTGTGGATACACAGTATGTTGTTGAAGATAAATATTAAAAAAAAAAACCAAACAAACAGAAAACCTCAATAAATTACTACTCTTTATTGTAAAAGTAGAGCACTGCTCCACACCACAGTTCAATCCCATTTGCTTAACTTCACAATCACAAAAGCAGTTGCTTAAAAACTTAGTACACTTTGTAAGGCAATGTGGCTGTCTCCTCCTCCCTGATATTTAGCTCCATTATCACCACCAAAAGTCTTTCTGTATTGCTGGAAGAACTCAGGGAAAGTAGGCAGCTACATGGGGAGCATGTACAGCAGCAGGGTAGGGGGAGGCCACATGGCTTTTAACCTATGCTGACTATGCTGAGCCCTGGGAAGCAGGTTCTCTGCTGTCTTGGCTGCTTAGGGCTGTTATATTGGAAGAGTAAAGTCAGCTCCATTTAGGAGTAGTGGTGGCTGTCCCCATCCTTATGCTTCTCCACCTCCAACAGTACTTGCAAGCCTTATCCTCTAGGCCTTATTTTCTGCCTCCTTTTCCATGCTTAGCTCATCTCCTTCTCCTCTGCTTCCTGTTACAGGAGAAGCCCGAGTCTGGTTTTTTACCTTTGAGCAACCACATTTGGTTTTGCCTCTATTCTTCACAATCCTGGCACTGAACCAATCTCCCCGGGGGGTGGGTGGGAAGGTAGGGAGCAGCAGGAGGCAGCAGAGAGCAACAACATCCGCCACAGATGTGCGTCTGGCAATTACTCAGTCTAGGTACCAGCACACTCGAAACCAGCACACAGCTACAGCGGTAGCTGAACCAACTGAAGGCAAGTTCACTTCTGTTTCTTTATTTATCTATTTGTCTATCTATCTATTTATTTATTTATTTAAATAAGCTTGGAAACCAGAAAAATTACTTTACACATCCAGTACTGTGTACTAAGGCACAGTACTACACAAAAGTTATTTGTTAGTGTGAGCAACATATTGAAGCAACAAGATGACAAATTTGTAATGCAAATAGAGAAACTGCTTTGCTCTAACACATTATGTTACATAAGCTTGTGCTTTCCGTATATTTCCAGAATAAAGATCACATAAATCAGTTTTGGCTTGAACTCCAATGGGTAATGCTGTATGTTCCAAAAATCTACTATTGCATCAGAAGTGGAAGTAGCCCTACTTCTAATGACATCAACTCATACGGCAAATCTCTGATGAGATGTCTATGCCTATGTATGTTGTCAATCTACAATATACAGATGGATAAAAGACTAAACAGTGAATCAATAGCTTTGCACATGCTTTTTGAAGTTTTAATGAAATTTGATTTACCATTTATGCTTTTACTTCAACATTTATTTCCTAAATTTAGGACTTAGGACCTCAATATACTTTTCTGTAACATATGGCCTATTTCTCATTAGTGACTTCTTTACTGAACTAAAAATCAAAACAAGTATCAGGCTCCACTCTCAGATGTTTGAGAATGCTATAATTCATCACTTGCCCATCTCCATTTGAAGCAGGCACATGTCATCATGTCAGGATTAGCAACTGTTTTTTTCCTTTTATAATAATACACATGTTCTACAAAACACTTAAGAGAACTTATTCTCAATGTGCAAGAGACCAATGTAAAGACTTTCATCAACAGAGTACAAGATACTGACCTTTGTAACACAAGACGTTCCATCCTTCACCTTTTAGTCTTACATGTTTAAAGGACACACCTGCTTTATTCACATTATAACCACCAATCTTTTAGCAATTGTGTTGAGACTAGATGGAAAACTGAGAAGAAAACAGGATGCCTTTGCAACAAAATCTCCTATATCTTCCATTATAGCTGAAACTATTTAGAGTTTACCAAAGGTACAGCAGCACAATCTTACTCAAAATATTCTGAAAAAAGGTAGTTTTCATTGTTATTTCAATGACAATGATGCTGGATTGCATCTGGCTTCTTTATATGGTATTCCTCGAGGAAAACTTGAGGTATAAGAGGAAGTTTATTGAGAGAAGATGTACAAAAAAAAACTCCGTCAGTGTTGCTGCTGTGTTTTTAATATTATTAAAATATATCTGTAATTTGAAAAAAATACTACATATTTAGATATATATTTCATTTTTTAAGATCTCCTCATTTACTTATATATTACGGAGCCTAGGTGCAAAAAAGTTAGAAGGCATGGGTTTTGACATAAAAACTGCTGACAAACATTCACAGGTTGGCCTTAAGCAAGAAGTGAGAGGTACTGTTTTTTAGAAAATTCTGCTCCAAAAGTTGTCATAAACTTTGAAAATTTCACGCATCATTTTCCAGTACTCTACTACTGTAGCTCCGAGTTGAAAAATTGAGTCAATTTCTTCTTCTATCCCTGTTTATGTTATAGTCAGAAATATTCAATGTTTTTTCTTGTGTTTCTTAGATTAATTTAAAGTTCAGCTTTTCCAACTCTATCTCAGAGCACAAGGAAATCCCTTTTGTCCCCCCTGAAATGAAGCCTTTCATACTTCAGTGTTGCTCCCTTGTTTGTCTTGCCCTTTATAAAAGACTAATGCGATAACTGAGTGATGTAGTTTGGCTGCTATTCAGCTGAATTCAGCAACACAGAGAGTACAAGTGTTCCTAAACGAAAGGAGGAGAAATTGCTTTTACACTACACAAATAATCATCAGTAGTTTTGTTTCCTATCAGTTGCTGAATCCAAAAGCTCTTTTACCCAGGAAGATGAATGAAATTGTGGAAGATTGAGACATTTGTGACAAGGCAAATTTAGCTTAAATAATTTGGTTTTTATCTTCAAGAAAATGAGGTTCCTAAGAGAGATATAGCTGTCCTGTAGAATAAACAAAAAATCCTAACTCTCTCTGTCTGTAATTTCAGATGAAGTCGGAGAAAATCATCACCTGCAGTCTCAGAAGTGTGACCGAGGATCTGAGGGACTGTAAAAAAATCTGCCTCTGATTCACCAGCATCCCACTGCTATTCACTCGGATGAAAGCTACTGGTTTCAGTACTGGACCTTCCATTTTGCTCACACATTTGTGAAGCTAGTATTCTCAAGTATAACACACCATAAAAAACTGCATGTCCAAAATGTCTGAGGAAGAGCTGGATAGAAAATTACTGTGCTAGAAGACTAAAGCGCAGACACATTTTGGGAAGTCAAATGTTCTAAGTAGGCCACATGTAAAAAGATTCTCCTGAATATTTAAAAAGGGCAACTAGATAAGCCAATAAAACCCAAATTTTTGAGAAAAAAAAAAAAAAAAAGCAGAGTTGACTACATGAATCTGGAATATAGTCAAAGCCCTAAATGTCATGTTACTCTCACTAGTCTGTAACCATCTGACCTCTATCAATGCTGGGGCAGCATAACCCTAGCAAGTCAATGGAGCTCTGCCAGTTCCTAACATATCTGGCCCATTGAATACATTTGTTTTCTCATAATCATTGCAAAATTCAAGAACTACTCCATGTGATTTGACAAGAACGGGGGGAAAAAAAATCAATGTTGAAATGGTCAGAGCATCAAATCACAGTATGCAATTTCCAGATGATCAAATTTTGGCTATGTATGAGGTCATACCATAAAGACATAAGGCACAATTTTAAATTTAATCAGTCTTAAGGAAAACTAACAAGGATAATTCACAGATTCCTGTGTAGCCCATCAGTTTTCTTTGCCAATGAGATAAAGTCTTTAAATTTACCTCATCCTAGGGATATGGGACAGCAATATTGGGGTGCCAAAGAACATGTTTAGTGTTTGCCTTACACTGCAATCAGTTGAATGGAAGGACAATTTTAGGAAGTCTTAGCATTGCTTTCTACATTTACACTGTGCTAAGAATTTGGGAGTGCTTGGAGGTAAACATGCTCCACTGCTGTATAAAGTTCCATGCACTTAGTATACCATTCTGTGTACCTCTATTTATGCTGTCTTTCATCCATACTTTTCAAGTCATTTATTCCCCTTTTCTTTAATCACATTTCTTTAAATCTCATTAGAAGCAGTTCATGTTAGAAATGCTTATATTATCTATGTGAGCAGTAACAGGGCATAAACAACTTGACAGAAAGATTCATCCACAGCCTGTTCTGAGCTGGAACAGGAGAACAAGAAAAAAAACAGAGCACTGCAGGAAGTAATGTTTGTGACTTGATAGCTTAGCTCCCTCTCACTTTTACTGATATCTCTCTCTGGTAGCTTGGTCTAAGATAACAAGAAGTTAAAATAGTAATATCTGTCTTGTGCTACACTGACTCCTGATGTAAAGTGGTGGGACTGAAAAGGGAAGCATGAAGATCGGCTTTTTAATAGCAAGGTTTTGACTCTGAGCTATTTTATTACTCTTGAGTGCATGAGAACTGCTTTATTTTCTTGCACAGCAGTTAGCCTGTAGCTGGTGTGTGAATGCTAACACAAGTCAAACTCAATTCCTATTCTGTATTGCTCTGCAGGCTATGCGGTTACACAAAGATGCAAAATAGGCTTCTAAATCCCAATATAAGTTTTATAAGTCATGATAATGCAGTGGAGTTACTTTTTATTTACATAACCTTTCAAGCAATATGCATAAACATTTGAAAATTGCATGGAGGAATGTCATGTGGTGTACACTGTTCAACTGTCCAGCAGATGAAAGACCACAAAAACTTTTTCTTAAAGGTCTTTTTCCGACTTGCAGCGACTCTGTGATTCTATATTGCTAAAGACAGGAGACTAGTAATACTCAGTGAGATCAGAAATTTGTTTCTGAAGGGTTTTATTGTTTCAGTGTAGGGTGTTAAGAGAGTGCTACATGCTTAACTGCTGCACCTGAAATTTCAGAAATAAGTGGTGAATTCCTGACACCATTTTAATTCAGCAACTTGAAATTCCAAAGTGCAGATGGAGAAAGCTGGAAGGTGAGACATTCCCTTACACAGAGAGAACTTCAGACATGATTCTCCCTACGTTACCCTTTATTACAAAATTTGAGATACCTGTAGCTCCTAGGCTACAGGATAGAGTATCAGCACTTTATTCTAATTAAGAATAACGGAGAAAAAAAAAAATCACCATATGAGAAAAGCTGGGTTACAAGCGATAGAAGCTCAGGAAGTCACTGAACAAATTATCCTACAAGTTATACTAACATCTAAATCTTTGAAAATCCACTATGATTTAACAGAGGTACACAGGCTTCAGCATTTGGGAAAAGTTGGGAGTATTTCTTCATGAAATGTGCTTGTTATTTATTGTTATAAATAATGATATTTGACACAAAGCCAGAGTGTAGGATACAGACTACCTAATGAAAAGAGGGAAGTATATGATATAAAATTTTTCTACTGACTTCCAGACATCTGATTTCCAGTCGAAAGTTTTGTAGGGAAAAAAAACTACATACTGTACTGAACTGTAAATAAGTTTTCAGAATGCCCTAAGAAATTCAGTCTACATCTGCTCTTCATTTAACAGAATAGGAATCAGAATATCACTCTCTATTCACATGATGGCACTAGTGATTTTGAGCTCCTCTCCACTGTTGTCTTTGAAGTGCTTTTTCACAGCACCAATGTGTCCAAGTTAGCTTGTATACTGGACAGGTGACTTTTAGAAGGATGAAAAACTAGTTGATTTGTCAGGCTCAAAGGACAATGGCTGGAGGCCAGGCCACCTTGATTGAAGGCTAGTTATCAGTGGATCTCCTCCAGGACTTTTTGATGGGATCTATCCTGTTTTATGTCTTTATTGGTGACCTGAAGAAAGAGACACAGTACAACCTCCCTGAGTCTGAGGACACTACCAAACCATGGAATGCAGCTGAGACAATTAATGAGAAGACTACTACTCAGAAGCATCTGGGCAAGCTACAAGAATGGGTCAGCAGGGACATTATGGAATTCAGCAAGGCAAATGAAAAATCCCACACCTGGGATGAGTTGTTGATTTGTATCAGTGCAGGCTATGGGTTGAATTGCTGAATAGCAGTCCTCTGGGAAAAGCCCTGAAACTTGAGTCCTGAGCAGCCTGATCTAATCCCAAAGGTGGCCCTGCTCAGGCAGGAAGTTGAACCAGAGATTTCCTGGGAATTCTTACCATCTGAGTGACTGAAGTTCTGTGATCAAGTTACTTTGACCAAAGAACTTATAAGACACCTATCAGGGTATTAATCTGTGCCCTTAAACTAGAAATCTTCTCTTGAACTGTAGGAGATTAATTACTGTGTTCAACCAACATGGTCTAATTTGGGTTTTTTTCCTGAATATTTAACTATAACTTTGTTAAATTTAGCATCATACCTGATCATACCAAGAGTTCTATGGACAGGCAAAAAGTTCCTTGTAACATATACAGACAAATAAAACTACAAAAGTTTATCTGAATAGAGACATCATTGGCTGCAATACTTTTAAAATCATTATGTTAATGAATTCATATGTTTAATGATTCAAATTTTAAAAAGTAATTTACTCATCCCCACTCAGACTGTAGCAGTGTTTTCTATAGTAATGAAATATCTCCAAACTAACAAAGTAACATCAGTCTCCAAGTTCAGATATTTTAGCAAGGCAAATCTGACTAAAACCAAATTAATTACTTATGTTTGTCATTGCTGTCGTGTATGCAACGTTTGAAGAACTGGAACTTAATCAATTATCAATACTTTCCTTCTAACTGCAAAAATACAAATACTTCAAAAAGAGTGATTAATCACTGCTGTGGGAGGACAGCTTAGAAGGTATGATTAGACATTTCCTGTATTTGATTGAACAAAAAGAAAAAAAATAGTGTGCTTCTCTTCATATGAAACAAACATGGCAGGCCTCCACAGAAAACATGCCTTATGTGAAAGGAATAATTTAATGTGCTTGCAAAGAGATCTGGTTCTTTAAAGAAAGGAAAAAAAAAACCACTTTTTTTTTTCTCCCCCACAAATTTCTTTCTTCAACACAACAAAGAGAGGCCAGATATCAGCTTAGAGGAATATTCCTTTATCTGCTGAGAAATCAATACCAATGGGTAGAGGCTTGATGGTACCGTAGGTTTTTAATACCACAACTTCAATAATAGTTTCATGAGAACAAAGTCATCACATCACAAAATTTCTACTGGACTTGGAAACTATCTGGTAGAAACCTATATTACACTATTTTTGTCACTTGATTGAGATGATTATCACTAAGCACCTCTAATACACCAGACTGTCAAAATGTGAACTGCCCAGAACAATGCCTATGGTCGAGAAGGTAAACCAGTGAACTATTACAATTAGCCTTTTTCTACTACTTGTTAGAGTGCCAGTAGATCACACAGATAAACTTTAGTACAGAATTCAGAGGCTTTTACACTCAAAAGAAACTGGTAAGCTGACATAGATGGCAAATTTTAAGAGAAAAGCAGAATGCCTAACACAGTAGGGTAGAAACTTTCCAAGTTACTATAAATGCAAGTACTTTAGGAGAATAGTTTAACCCAATTCTGTAAGAAATTAATACAGTTAAGATATATGTGTCCACATACATAGGAACTTTCCGCTTAACCACAGTTTTCCAATTTCATTCTGCTGTGAAGGATCTCAAATAGACATCTGATAAGGTACCAGTTTCCTACAGGATGAAGAAAATAAGACAGTGACTAGGAAACTCTACTAATGACACTAATGTTACTCTATAATAAGTGCTAACTTCTCTTTTGATAGACAAAAATGTGGGAAGAAACCCTACATGTGTTCCCTACATGGGAACACTGCTCTCTTCTGCTCACTAAGATTTTGTTTGAAAGTGACAACAATGCCATAGACCTTGACTCCAGGAAACTACATTGAGTATCCTTTTTTATTTGGAATACATAAACTTATCAGAAAAATATTCTATTACTTTACTAGTTGATTCTTAAATCTATTTGCCAATTTGTAGTCACTCATTTTGTTTCTATACTATAAAGTGAAGCACACAATATCCTACTTAAACAGTTTCAGTAGTGAACAGTTATGACATTAAATTCTGAAAATACACAGAAACACAGTTCAAGTACGTATATATGTTGTTCTTAACAATCTAATAACTTTTTTTCCTGATTTACATTATTTTAGTGTAATTTTGTATGCTTTATTTAAAAACTAAGAAACTTTTCAGGTGATCACATAACTCTGAAATAAGAAACAACAAAACAGAAGACTTGACACAAGGTTACACTTAATTTAAGATTGTTGTTTGTTGCCAATTTTCCACGGTTATTATACTTTCTCTTCCAAATGTTCCCTGATTTTTTTTTCCCAGTAGAGTCATTTCTGTATTCATCTTTGCCAGAACACTAGCAATTCTGCCTACAAGCCAATATTTTCCTGTTCTTCTGGGTCCCTCCTTTGCTTCAAGGCTTCTCTCATTGTCTTTGTCTATATTAACATTAATTTCAGAGGTGCAGTGCAATTCTGTGAGAAATCTCCTGATTGCCTCCATTTACCACATGCTGGCTTGGCTCACAGAGCAGTTTTGGTATGTCCTTCCTTCCAGAGAAGACTAAGAGGTACATCTATACTCTGGACCAGAAGTGCAGTTTTGAAGCCAGTCTCCTAAATGCTACCAGTTAAAATGCTTTGGTTCACTTTGTAGAGGGTCCATGGAGCACATGAGTTGTGCTCCTTTCAGATGAAAAGACATGGGAAGATGACCTCCAGGAGCACATCCCATACAGTTACGTACCAACCAGAATTTAGTTCATGGGACCAAACCAGAGTTAAGACAAAGTAACTGCCACACACTGACAGATCTGTTTGCTCTATGAATGAGTTCCTATAAGACCATAGTAATTGCTAATGTAGGTATGGTTTAGTCTAGAAGATCTATCCTATGTTTGCACTAAACATGCTGCAAGCCAAGACAGTAATTGATCTTTTATACATCTCCAAATCATATACAGAGTGGGGACACTCAGTCAAAGGGAATGAGCTCAATCAAATCAAAATTATAACCTGAGCTCTCTGACACTTCTTGATATATTAGATTTGTAGCCATTTGCTAAGCCTATTTTGTACTTGACTTGATCCTAATCGTTTCCATCCCTCTCCCTGTTGCTTCACAGAAAATAAAAATCACTTATTTTCTGCCTTATTCTACCTAATCTGTCTTCTACCCAGTCTCTGTCATCTCTTTCTCACATTTTGTGCCTGAGCAGTGAGCATGGTCAGAGGTAACCACACATGTTCTCCAGTACCAAAACTGAATTCAGATTTTAAAAGCTGGATGAAAGGTTAAAATTCAAGTCTCATGAACTTCTTCTGTTAGTGAAGTAGGTTAATATCTTAGCTAATATGAAAGGGGAAAACATTGACAAAAAACTTTTCATATATTAAAAAATATTACCCTTTTTTGGTGAATTTATTATTTATTGCTGTAAGTTAGTCTAATTTACACTACAACTCCGTTTACAGACTCACCAAGTCACAACTCTAAACCTCATAGCTACAATCAGGCATCAGCATCTACAAACATGACCATATGCACAAACATATAAGCACAGAAAAGCCATCCTTTTCCCATCACTCAAAAGCTCTGTTAGAAACATAGAATCGTTTCATCTGGAGGAGCCCTTAAAGATCATCAAGTTCAGCCTTTGTCCCAGCCCTATCAACCCCTAGACCATTTCCTGAAGTGCAACATCCACCCATCTCTTAAACACTTCCAGGAATGGTGACTCCACCACCTCCCTGGGCAGCCTGTTCCAATGTCTGTCAACTCTTTCAGTAAAGAAATTCCTTCTCATATCCAGCCTGACCCTTCCCTGATGCAACTTGAGGCTGTTTCCTCTTGTTCTATTGCTTGTTACTAGGGAGAACAGACTGACGTCTGCCTCACTACAACTTTCTTACAGGTAGTTGTAGAGAGCTATAAGGTCCCCCCTGAGCCTTCTTTTCTCCAGGCTAAACAGTCCGACATCCTTCAAGCATTCCTCATATGAAACGTGCTCCAAATCCTTTATTAGCTTGGTAGTCCACCTCTACATTCTCTCCAGTGCCTCAATGTCCTTCTTGTAGAAAGAGGTCCAAAACTGGACATAATGTTCGAGGTGCGGCCTCACTAAAGCTGAGTATAGGGCAATGATCACCTCCATCCTCCTGACGACACTGTTCCTGGTAGAGGCCAGGATGCCCTTGGCCTTCTTGTCCACCTGGGCACACTGCTGGCTCTTACTCAGCTGGCTGTCAACCAATACTCTTAGGTCCCTCTCTGCCTGGCAGCTTTCCAACCACTCCTCTCTAAGCCTGTAGCACTGCTGGGGGTTGTTGTGGCCCAAGTGCAGGACCCGGCACTTGGCCTTATTGAAACTTATGGCATTGGCCTTGGCCCAGCCATGCAGGCTATCTAGATCTCTGTGTAAAGCTTCCCTACCCTCAAGAAAATCAACACTTCTACCCAGCTTGGTGTCATCTGCAAACTTACTAAGGGTGCACTCTATCCCCTCATCTAGATCATTAATAAAGATGATAAACACCAGTAACCCCAGTACTGAGCCCTGGGGGATACCACTCATGACCAACTGCCAACTGAATTTAACTCCATTGACTGCAACTCATTGGACTTGGCCATCTAACCAGTTTTTCACCCAGGAAAGCACTTACCCATACAAGCCAAGAACAGTCAATTTGCCTAAGAGAACACTGTAGGAAACAGTGTCAAATGCCCTACTTCTTTTGTAGCCTGCTTCTGGACTGCTCTCCACCATACTCCCTACTTTTTTACCCAAATACAGTACCGATTTATTGCAAAGGGACATTAAGACCCTGCAGAGTAGAGTTAACTGCAGGTACTGTAACTTACATCTTTGACTTTATGGATAACTTACAAAAAGTAAAGGGAAAAAAAATGTGTGAGTGTACAGTCAAGACCTTTCTCATATCAAACTATAAAAAAACCCTACTCAAATTGACATATGTATTATTGACCATAATAGAAGTGTAGAAAGTATTCTCTACCTCTTATCCTCTGTTATAAACATTTCAATTTATTTCCAAACACTTTTACATAACGACTGATGTTAATGTAAAATTTTCCAAAGGAAAAAGGTTCATAAGTAGTTTTCAGGAACATTAGGTAAAGCTGCCCACTTCCATGATCCCAGGAATATCTGAAGAGTCAATTAAAGGATGCATTTCAGGAAAGGTACACATGTTCTCCAGAGCACTGAAACGTTTACAATGTGTTGGAAATGCCCATGACAGTTAATAGATTTCAACTCATTTGTTCAGACCCTTCGGAAAAAACACAGAATGGAGTTACCAAAGAAAGGTAAGTACTCTTTTGCACTTCTTTCAGCAAAATGCCTTGGAAAATGTAGGTATTTAGAAAAAAGGTCTGTACTTTCTTGTATAATATTTGTTTCATTTAATTGCTAGTGGGTCAGGTGCAGCATACATCTCATTTTACACATGTTATTGCACAAAAGCTTTGGCCCTGGAACACCTGTTACAGTTGGTTAAAGTTCTTTCCCCTGGACATAAACTCTCTCAGCTGCTAGTAATTAGAAAAAACAAAGCAGAACTACCACATGGACACAGGCCCTGAAAGAGAGGAATGCCAAAGAAAGCAGTACGAATTTTACAAGGATGCATGTCATATATTTTCCCTTGGCAGTACAACCTTAGAACACCAGGGTGAATGCCAGCTACTCCAAGTGTCAAGCAAATAACAAAATTTGCTGCAGGTCTTCTGATTGGAAAGGGAAGCACCTAGAGGCAAGCCACAATTCTGTAAACTAATTGGGTTTATAAACACGGATAAAGAGAAATTCTATGAGAAAAGATGTTTTTAAAAATGTTAATCAAGTGGAAGTTAGTTTTCTAAAGTCTTCACAATTGCAGACTTGCACTAGTATTTATTTGTCATTGTTCTTGTAGGCTTTTTCATCAAGCTGATCTTTATTTGTTGCTGTAAAATACTTTAGAAAGCATTTTTAGATTATGAAATGAATGCATCTGTAGAGGATTATCTATTTCAATAAAGTCATCTGTGTGCAACCAAAGGATTTACTGACTAAAGCACATTTTCTCTGGCAACATATAAACAACTTTAAATTTGGCTTTTATCATGAAGATTCAATCCAATTAGAATTGATTTCAATGGAAAAATGTGGTGATCATAACAGGAAAATAGTTGACTAGATATTCGGTACTGCATGAAGTAAATTTAGTGAGACTGGTAATATAGTACATATATAAAAAGTCAGAGTAAATTGATTTACTTGTGGCACTTGTAAACCTCTCCTAGAAAATTTCAAGGGAGGGCATAGTAAGTAACAGTAGAGTCCTGCTTTAGTAGACACTTGGCTCCATTAGTCCTAAGTCAGCTTTCCCTTTAGTCTCAGTCTATTTGTAGGATAAATTCCCTCACACTTGCAGGCTCAGTCAACGTGCTGCTCTATCAGCTCAAAAACATATCACTGTGGAAAATGAGTAGAATAAATGAGCAATATTACTGTTCAATAATGTTAAAGCTAATATTTTCACCAGATAAATGATAAACTCACTATAGATAAAGACTGAAACTTTGGGATGAGAGAAGAAATCCAGGCTAAGGAAGAGAGACAATAAAATTACACAGAATACACATATTTTTATAGCACCAAAACATATTTAAATCCAGTCCTGGCTGATGAGTGAATGAAGAGATGTGAGTGAAATTGTTGCCTTTAGAAGATGCTCATGAGAATCTGGCAAAATGTGATTTCCCCTGGAAGGCCCAGCTCTGTCAGGAAACCTGTATTAACCTCACAGGACATAGTGCTATAGTACTTTTCTAATATCAGCTTTTTTTAAGTTCCTCTCTGACCATGCGGTAGATCATCTCTAAGCTACAGTAGCAGAAGAAAGATAAGAGCTGGGAAAGATATGAGAGAGAAGCATTCAATTAATACTTTAAAATTCACTCATTCTATTGTATGCTAAAAATATATTGTTAAAAACCTGAGGAGTGCTTTTAAACTAGAGATTGATCATTTGTACAGATTTCAATAAATCTTTGTTTTGACTACTGTTGCAGAGAAGAGAAGAAGAACAGGAGAAAAACCGCTAAAAGCAATCGGATTTAACAAGGTGAAAGTAAAAGATGCCATAGAGAAGTGCTAGGAGTTTGATAACCTTATCAGTTGTGCAGCAAGTCTTCCCATCCTCATGGTCACATCTAATCCCTTTCTAAAATAAGCCCTGGAAAAAGATGAAAGAGCTGATATATCTCTAAAAGTTTACCAGGTCCAGAGACAGAAAGCAGCCTTCTACAAGAGACTAATATAAACGAAGGAGATTAAATGTCTACAATACTTCTTTGAGGGAAGGCAACAATCCTCAAGTTGGCACTACATTAAAATGATTTTATCATTCTAATGGAGGAGATGGATTCT
This sequence comes from Colius striatus, assembly GCF_028858725.1. Taxonomy (NCBI): domain Eukaryota; kingdom Metazoa; phylum Chordata; class Aves; order Coliiformes; family Coliidae; genus Colius; species Colius striatus. Next base: position 97,393,835 of record NC_084759.1, on the reverse strand, counting down.
TTGTGAAAGAAAAATTCCATAATGATACTTTAGGAGGTGAATTATTCTCCTTTCCTTAAGTAAAAAGCCTCTGTTTTGCTTTGGATTTTAAGCACATGAAAAAGGAAATTCCAGGTTGCTGAAAGAGGGGTAGAGGAAAGAAGACAGATAGAAATTTCTGCTTCAGTACAGTCAGGTTTTGTTGTCTGAGGTTTTGGTTTGGTGTTATCTTGGGTTTGTTTGTTTTTTTTAAAACTAACTGGCAAGGAGTTCTTTGGTTGATTCCTACTTCTCAACAAGTAGGAGAGTATTTTATGAAAACCCCCTCCGAAATATTTTCACCCAGAGTTCATCTTAGCCATTTTAGGGGCAAATGGCCTTAACTTTACCAGTTGCTATGCTTTATCTATCTTACAGATATTAAAGATTACTTATAACAGTTTCACACAGAAAGACTGTGAAAGAATGTGTCACCATTTCAGCTGTTTTTTTATAACTGAAAGCCACACAAGTATGGTTACGTAGGTAGGGAAAGAGTAGAAAATGACAGAAGACAGATCCCCATGATGGACCTGACCTTTGATATCCTGTGGACCAAAAGGAACAGGAGGATCAGCCCCTACCATCAGAATCATGTATGCGGCATAATTTCCAAATCAAAGCTTTCTTCAAAGATGCAGCAATATTGCATTTCCAAGACACAACAGAAACAGAAATATAAAGACCATTGTTGACTGACTCAGCAATGTACTGCTTCTCTCCACAAGCCCTTCTTCTCTCCCATTCTAGAAATTGTTTTGCTGAAGGCTCACAGACTCAACGATGGGGGCCCTTCAACTCTAGGGCAATCACTAACATTTCCTAGCTTTCTCTCCTCAGCAAAACAGAAACACTTAGACCAACACGGTTGTGGACCACCCTGCCTGAGAGCTACACATGTTTATTTTTCAATTTCCTTTTTACTTTGGTGTAATCCTAAATTCAGAAGCTTCTGCCTTCACAAGAGATACATGCTGAAAGTCAAAGTCCAGAAACCTCCAAGGGTTCATTGAACCAAAGCCATTTGACAATCACTTTGAGTTTTAAAAGCAGTTAATCATATTTACAATAAAACTTTGTTATTACTGCAGATTAACTTGGAATCTTGTTGCACAAAATAATAAATAAAAACATCTGAGGAGCAGATAATTCCCTTCAGTCCTTGTATATAAGGCAAGGACTCAACACTGGCAATTGCAGGGACCTAAATTTGGCCCCTATCTGCTTTGGCTGCATAAATTTCTTAAGATCATAAAAGAATCAAAAAAATTGCCAAAAAGACTTCAGAACTTCATGTATCTGCAAGACATATAGTAGACAGTATTGTCCCAGTATGATACTGCTGTCAAAAAAAAAAATTTGCTTACGTTCCTGTGGAGTTCTAGATTCCAACTCAGTGCAATATGGCCTCTAATGACATGGATAACAGATATTCTCATTTCCAAACAACAAACATGGACCCAGGTAGGCTACTAATGATATTATCCTTAGCGAATTACACATAAAAAGCCCTCTCTTGGACTCTGCAGTTTTTTGAGTGAACCCTAGGTTTGGGAGTTAGTTATTTTTTGTTTCATTTTAAAATTGAAAAAAATATTAACCCCTATCTGGGTCTTTGAAACGATGGTTTTATCAGTCATTTCAGTTCATAGGTCTTAACTTGTGTACAACTGCCTCTCTGAAAAAAAGTACTCCTCAAAATCCAAGCAAGCTCTTATCTTCTTTCCTATTTCTTTTTCCGTCTTTCTCCCTGTAACTTATTTTTCTACATTCACTCTCTAGTACCCTTCATATAGAGGTGAATAAGTGATTTCTACATCCCATGTCTTGCTTTTTCTCTTCAGCATGCCAACATTCTGAGTCAGAACCCAGGTGACTCTGATAGTTTGCTTGAAAACTAGCAGGTTGGGGATGCTATTAGAAAGAAATAATGTTGCTTGCTATTCTTGTTTAATAAAACAACTAGATTTCTTGATAGATGAAAATGGATGGAAAAAACCGCCATTATTTACACCTTGTAAACTTATCTTTTCTGTCTGGCTCTAAATTTTAGTATTTAAATGATGTGGTAGATGTACTGAGGTATGAATCTTGGGTGGAAGACCTGTCCTTGACTTGAAGACTAAATGTGCTCTGAAGAAAAACCCCAATGTGATGCCGGGAGGAAGCCGTGGTGGACCTCAGAGTTGAGGGAACATGCCTACCTTCAGCTAACTTGCAGGAACCTTGAAAGTCCATCACATCAACAAAAGTTGTACATTTCCAGAGCCATTAAAATCTTTTCCTCAGGGAGTACCTAGTGTGAGCACACGAGTGTATATGACCTATCAAGTAATTGGTCTGTTGTTGATTTTGCTTGAAAACAGAGGATTCACATGAGACCGGGGAAGTACAACTACAGCTGTCCTAAGGGAGAGTTAGTGCTACCACATTATTGTCAAGACTACATCTCCTCTTTCAAAGAGTTTCTGCACTACTGTTGCATTAATGGTTTCAATATTTGCTTAAATTTATTTAAATAGCATTACCAAGAAAAAGAGAAAGCAAGAAAAAGTCAAACCTTTTGTAAATGCATAACAGACACACTGGTGCATGCTGGGATGAATGCAGAACAGACTCAGACCTGTCATCACACTCCTCACAGACACATTCTTTCCACAGCTCATGTGGCCTACACCTGGGATATACTGGCAGGGCAGCTTGTGAGGGTCCCAGGTTCAAAGTAAATGCTCATACCTTTGTTCCTGCCCTCAAGCCTTCTTAATTTTAACCTTTTTCCTCCCTGTCATCAATGTTGTCTTTCACTAGCAGTGGCTCTGATTATACATCAAGATATGTTGGAGGTTTTTTTTGTTTGATTGTGTTTTTTTAGTATAGAGAATACCCATTTAAAAAAAAAAAAAGAAGTATAGATACGAGAGCTAAAAGTTATAAAATTCACAGTTAGAGAAAATTAAGTAGGTGGAAACATAAGACTCTTGGCAGTCTCTGGACATTTGTTATGTTGCATGAATACAGTTTTTTTAAACATTGTGAAAAGTCAGAACCTTATTCTCATTTAAATTTTTTGCTTCCAGCTGTAACAAAGGTTTATTCAATCAGATTCAGTAACACTAAGGAGTAAGATTCAATGATCCATCTCTAGTATTTTTTTAAACTGGTAGACTGGTGTAAACTGGCTGCACAATAATCAAAGGTCAGGGCTTCATAGATATCAAAGGCTGCAAAATGTCACTGATGCACATCATTGACAGAATGTGCTAAAATATCTCACTTGCATTAATAGTCCTTGCTCTTACAGAAAGGGCTTTCTTTAAAGACTGAAGATAAAAAAACCATAAGTCCCAAAAACACAGGGACAAAAATGAAAAAAAAAAAAAACCAAAAAAAAAACCAAGAAAAGAGAAAGCCCAAAGCAAAAATCAGAATGGCTAGAGTGTAACACTCTTTCCTGTTTATAAATAAGCCAAATTGATTTGACTTAGAATGTATCATCCTGTCTTCTTTCCAGCTACCTATAGTGCAACATGTTGATATGTAGCTGGGAGTTGAAAAGTAAGGAAGAAATATCTGTTGTTTATCTGATGCTTTCCATATTGGCTTTTACATTAGAACAACAGGAATAAAGTCTACATGCAGCTACAGTAGTATTTTGTGCATTGAGGTCTATTTTAGAACATGAGTTCCCATTCTTACACCTTTCTAGCAGCTCTTTCTCTGACACACACACTCCTGCAGATTATCTCAAAATCTGTCCAGACAAGGTAACATGAACAATAAGCTATACCATTGTCTTGCTTTTACAGATCCTACAGAATTTCCGTAGTGTACTGGAATGAAGGCATTTGATAGACTTGTTTACTCTTAATTTTTAGAAAGTGGCTTTAGATACCCTCTCTTTAAAAAAAAAACAAAACAAAAAAACCCAATTTAATCTAATCTTCTTGTGACAGTACCTTATATGATTTTGTCTGTCCTGTATCTGTTCTGTAATTGTCTTTCATTACATCCCTTCATATTAGGCTTCCCAGCATCAGCTGGTAAGAATCTAACTCATCAGGGCCAGAATTTGTGGTTTCTAAAATGAAAGGTGTGAACTTGCTAAAAAAATAGTCATTAGCTTTGTTACAAAGCCTACAGTTTTAGCCACAACCACACACAAAAGTAGTTGTAATAGAAATTTTAAAAATTTTTTTGGTGGATTTAATGAATTTGTAGTTAGATTTAATTCACTTCAATGCTTTTATTCATCTATGTTCTTACCAGTGATGACTTTCATACAAGCTTCACAGTTTGCTTGTTTCACTTATATCTTTAGTTCCACGCAGAGAATGTTAACACATAAAATGGAAAGAATTTGCTCACAGAATCTCAAGGGTTCTAACGGACCTCGAAAGATCATCTAGTCCAACACCCCCCTCTGCTAGAGCAGGGCCACCTAGAATAATTCACACAGGAACTCATCCAGGTGGGTTTGGTATCTGCCTTGTCACTAGAGATTGTCTGCCCTTTTTCTATCCCTAGCTAATTGCATTGTTTAAAAGAGTTTGCAATGCCACAAATCAGATAACAGCTCCAGAAAACAGGGTCAGAAGTGAAAACTGAAGTGTAACATACCTCACCTCTACCAGTTTAACACCAGTGCAATCCAGTCACTGGGAAGCTATGAGCATGTCACCTGAACAGTCTGCACTGAAACCTGGTCTGTTCTTAGCTCTGATGGAAAAAAACACCAGGACCATGACTCTGTTGTCAATGGTATTCTGCATGCTTAACAAGAAGACATTCAGAGATATATGCTATCCTCAAAATGTCCCATAGTCTCAGAAAAAAAAAAACCCTCAATCGGCCACAGTGGTGGGGGAAGTAGGCAGAGGAAAATTTCCTAGATAAATGAGACAGAGGAATTGCTACTTCACCTTTCCCTGTCAGTGATGAGAAGCATCCTCATTAGCCACTTCTTCACAAGTGCCATGAAGGAAGAAAAAAGTATTTTGAAGCACTTCTGATAAAAAACTTCAACAGCAGATCTAGGAGAGAGTTCCATGAGTTCCTGTCACTGCTTATAGTCACAACCTATATCCTGTTCTTCCTCCTGGGCCTTCCACCACACCCTAATATCATCAAAGTTTTTGAAGTTTCTTTATCTTTATACATTGTGAAAATCTTATCAATGTTTGCAATTATTCCTTTTCCAAAGATCACTCTAAAAATGGGGAAAAAAAAAACCAGCACTGCAATGACAGTTCAATGACTTTGCAAGATTTTAGAAAAGCAAAACTTAACTTAGTTTAGTCCACCTTTATAAAGAATAAGGAGACATCATGTAGCAATGATGATGACAGGGTGTGTGAACCGTAAACATTCTGTGTTAAGCAAGATTAGCTAAGCACTTATTTTAGGAGTGAGCAAGAATTTTTAAATGAAGCTTCTCACAAGTCTGTTAAAATAAAATATAATCTTGGAAAGGATCAACTCTTTGAACAATTCCAGAAACTTGATGATGAAGTTCAAGAAGGACAGTTAGCTGCTGGAGAGAGTTCAGCACAGGGCTACAAAGATGATGAAGGAGTGGAGCATCTCTCTTATGATGAAAGGCTGAGGGAGCTGGGGCTCTTTAGCTTGGAGAAGAGGAGGCTGAGGGGTGACCTCATTAATGTTTACAAATATGTAAAGAGTGGATGTCAGGAGGATGGAGCCAGGCTGTTTTCAGTGATGGACAATGATAGGGCAAGAGGTACAAGCTAGAACATAAGAGGTTCCAATAAGGAAAACTTCACTGTGAGGGTGCCAAGGCACTGAAATGGGCTGCCCAGATGAGTTGTTGAGTTTCCTTCTCTGGAGGCATTCAAAACCCACCTGGACAAGTTCCTGTGTAACCTACTCTAGGAGGTTCTGCTCTGGCAGAGGGATTGGATGGGATGATATTTCAAGGTCCCTTCCAACCCTTAAGATTCTGTGATACTGTAATTCTGTGTGAAGTTCTTCAATAGTTAATGCTTCTTATTTCTTCAGTTCTTAAATTAAAAATATATTTTTCAATTTCAGTTGGTTCTTTCAAATTTTGACTTATACTGAAAAAATGGAATTGAAATTTAGAAGTTTAAAAAAGAAGCAATATAGCTCTAAATTATCTCAGCTGACCCATCAGGAAAAATTATTTATCAGTTTACAGTTCTGAGAATTCTGGTCAGATAGAAAAGCTGACTATCTTTAACCATACTACAGATGATCATAAATGTCCTTTTCAGATATAAGCAACCAAAACAAGATTTATTTTCATTGTGTTGGGGACAGCTATGGTTTATGTGTTTTAAATTTTCCAGATAATTTGAGATTTTCTACCAAATATTGACCTGACCTACATTTTACTTGTTGAAATTTTATTGATGGTAACACATATTAGTCCAGACTGAAATCTTTATAGGGTCAAGTTTTATTAATTCCTTTAATTACACAGAAACAAATGTAACAATGAAGACTATGAGAAAGGACAGGGAATTTATGTAATCCTGAAAGATTAAAATAATATTATAGTGAGATTTGACTATTTTGTCCTTTACACATTGTATTTTATTTGATTAAAAATGTATATAGTAATATGTGGCTCACATCAACATTTTTATTCACTCACTACTATGAAGTGAAAATTAATAATTAATGGAAAATTGGTTTCTAAAACATAAAGGACACAAAGAGGCCATATCTGCATTTTTCAAATAGCTGCCATTGTTTTTTCCTCCAGAACATACAGTAAGTACACTTTGTTGACAAATTTGAAGGAAAAAAAAGTCAGTAAGTGTAAAGCAATGTATGAACTTGCCTATATAAAAAATTTCAATTAAAAGACATGTAAGAGGTCCATAGTAGCCAGTAGCCTTCAGGTCAGACTGTAGGTCGGGATTGTTTCCTTCTTTGACATAATATTTCCATATGAATGGTTATAGTAGTAAGTGGCACTAAATCATTTGGTCAGGCTTCCAGCAATGAATAATGACTCACATCAGTCTTCATGTACTACAGTATCTTGAAATAGCATCTGCTCAAAAGAGATTATCTCATTCTGTCTGTGTATCAATGTGATGTTCTCGCCATGATAATTTCATCACTTTTGTACCACCCAAGTCTTAAGTAGCAAATTCCCTTTGAAAAATAAAAGCAGGAGTAATCACAAAAATTATAAGATTTCCTAAAAAACAACTGTCTGTAAGGAAAGTAGATACAGTAGCAGATATTCTAATGAATATTGTCCTTCAGACACACAAGAGCCACAAAAGAGTTACTGGGATAAATGCTTTTTTCATGCTTTTTTCTCATATCTTCCACATGCATGCATACCTGCTAACCTCAGATGGGGCCTCAACGTTTTTGAAGCAGAATAACATTGAGAAGTGAATTATGTTTCAAGGGATGAGTCAGAGAAATAGAGATTGAATCTCACAGAAAATACTTAATTCAAATTTCTCTTTTTAAGACTTGAATGAAAATCGATAAAAAATTGAAGGTTCAGATCAAATTTGGTTTGAGGGAATGAGGAATATAAAGTAAATGTTTGCTTATACAATTTCCCTAATTTAAACCCTAGTCTGTGATTTCTTGGACTTGCCAATCATTCCCTGAAATACTGTGTCTAACTAGGGAAAGAGAAATACAACTTTTTGCAACTCTTGTTTTCTCCAAATTCTTATGGCCATTTAGAGCTGATTGTTTTCCACAATTTAAAACAGTTTTAAAGCTATTTTATATTTGTCTACCAATTGAGGTTGCCAGAATATCTTCTTCATGCCAAAGTACAATCAATTCCCTGATTGGCTCACTGTCAGAAATGACAATTGCCTCACAGTGGTGTATGGCAGTCCATATAGCACCAGAACTGAGAGCACTGGCTGTTATCCACAATGTGGTCTAGCTACTCATTTACACTTGTAGTACTTCTATTTAATTTTCTGTAATCTTTATTCCTCTCTCATTCATTAATATCTCCCAACTTTTATTCTGTGCAACTAAGGATTCAAAGATAAAGCTTAACAAATTACTTTCTTGTCATTGCATGCCCTTTTCTTTACACTAGTTTTAAGTTAAAAAAAAAATTCTCATGACCTGGCCAAATTGAACTCCAAAACAGACTGGACATGGAGCATGTCCAGAAATAGGAAATTAATTTGATGAGGAGTCTGGAGCACAAGTCTTAGGAGGAGTGACTGAGAGAAATGGGGTTCTTTAGCCTGGAAAAGAGGAGGCTGAGGGGAGAGTTTATTTTTCTACAACTATCTGAAAGGAGGTTTTTGTGAGGTGGAGATTAGTCATTAGTAATGAATGATAGGACATGAGGAAATGGGTTCAAGTTGCACCAGGGGAGATTTAGTTTGGATATTAGGAAGAACTTTCTCACCAAGAGGGTTGTTAGACATTGGCACAGCTTGCCCAGGGAGGTGGTGGAGTCACTATCCCTGGACATATTTAAAAGATGCATAGATGAGGTGCTGAGGGACATGGTTTAGTGATGGGCTTGGCAGTGTTAGGTTAGTGGTTGGACTTGGTGATCTTAAAGACCTTTTCCAACCAAAATGATTCTATGATTCTAAGAAAACTGTGTTGCTGATGACCAACATGAAAAGTGAATCTATAAGAAGCAGATGAAGTGTAAAGTATTTAAGGTAAAAGAGACACAAACAAATCCCCAGCCAACCTTCAGTCTCATTAGAAATTTGAATTTGCTTTTTGTTTCAGCTTTTGTTTGAACTATTGACAATTATTTTTTCTCATTGCAAACAATGAATTAAGTCATACAAAAACTCATAATATCCTTCAGTCTTCAGTGACAACAAGCCAAAGCAACAGGAAGATTTTTTCTAAATATGGTTTCACACAGCCATGCATTCTTCTATGAGGTACGATCATAAAACAGAGGAGAATTTGGCTCTAAAAAGAAAGATTTTCATTTCCTCTTACTAACAGATACAAGTTTCTTTGGAAAGTCTTGTAAAAAAAGAGTATTCTCTTCAAATGTTAAAATGCCTTGGAATAAAGTCAATTGGATCTTGAGTTTCCCTTTCATTCTGATAAAAAACAGAGGTACTATTTCCTAGCGGTCTAACCATTTGCATTTTTAATAATGTACATTGGTTTGTGTTGTTATATAACTGATAATGGAATGCTATGTTGTGATTTTTAAGTATTTAGTAGTTCTACTTCTTCATTATGATATCATCACACTTCATACATGTATATGCGCAAACATAAACTAAAGATCAAGTTCATACTCCTGTCCCCATTTTCCATATTTACACATTGACCTGATCTTTGTCTCAATGCTGGAATAAGTTATTTGTCTAGCAAGGAAGTTTGTAGTGGCTTTTTTCATTGATTACGTACAAAAATTGTTGTATAATCAAACTCAGTTGCCTACCAACACAGGACAACTTGTTGTCGTAACTCCAACTTTTCCTGAAGTATGACTAGAGAAGACAATATAGAGGCAGTGTCAAGTAGAGCACTGATGTGAAAACAAGAGATAGGAGTGATTCTGTCACTCTGGAAGCCTACTTTTTAATCAATAGGAATTAGGAACTATCTTTATAATTTGGATAAATGCTAAATAACAGAATCATAGAAGAACAGAATGACAGGGGTTGGAAGGGACCTTTAGAGATCATCCAGTCCAACCCACCTGCCGAAGCAGGTCCACCTCGATCAGGTCACACAGGAACACGTCCAGCTGGGTTTTAAAGACCTCCAGATAAGGAGACTTCACAACCTCCCTGGGCAGCCTGTGTCAAGATTCTGTCATCCTCATAATAAAGTAATTTTTTCTTATATTTAAATGGAACATTTTGTGTTCCAGCTTCATCCCATTACCCATTGTTGTGTCACTAGATACAACAGAGGAAAGCAATGCCCCAACCTCCTGACATCCACCATACTTGTAAATATTAATGAGATCCCCCTTCAGCCTCCCTTCTCTAAACAGCCCCAGTTCCCGCAGCCTTTCCGCATAAGGAAGATGCTTCAGTCCCCCGATCATCTTGGTGGCCATGCACTAGGGTCTGTCCAGAAGTTCCCCGTCCCCTTGAAACTGGGGAGCCCAAAACTGGACAGATAAGGCCTCACCAAGGGCAGAGTAGAGGGGAAGAAGGGCCTCCTTTCATATGCTGGCCACACTCTTCTTGATGCATCTCAGGATAACATTGGCCTTCTTGGCCACAAGGGCACATTGCTAACAAGACTCAAGTTGCCACTATGTTTCAGTGGGCTAAAATACTCTGCACATCTGTTCTGACAGACTAAAACTTTGTATAGACAGAGATGAAAGCCAATTTTTGCCAGTGTTTTATGTTACATTGTTGCATTGTGGAAGAGGGGTTGTTGATTTAAACCTAAAGGAGAATAAGTAATTCTAACACAATCAAACTTCATATATGCCTGGCTTACAAAACCTGCTTTCTTCATCCATTTCTGGACAGTAAAATGATGAAAAGACCAGCTATCATTAAATCTGCAACAAATTTCAAGTGCAAAATACTAAAAATTTTATACAGAAGAAATACATCCAGTGTGTCCTCACATTTCTTATGCAACTGGTCTTAAGAAAATCACACATTCTTGTTGAGATTTTCTCTTCACTTCTATGCACATGCATAATATCACTTGCCATTCAAAATGGTGAACAATTTTTCAAAATTTTTACTAAATTCTCACCAGTTTTTCCACACATACTGTTACAAAAACACTGAGTAGGTCTATCATATGCAGGGGAAGATCTCCCATTAAGAGAAAACACATGCAGGGAATAGTCAGCAAAGATAAATGAACAGACAATTTTGTGCCATAGAAGAAGGATTGAATTGTGTGGCCTTTTTCCCTGTAAGATAGCCATTAGTTCAAAAGTATGCCTTAAAGCAAGTACTTTTTCTTCCAATTTCTCTCGCTATTTCTTCTGATTGCCTCTGTTTCTCTTCCTCATCTTCATAGCATCCCCCTCTATTATTTTCCCATCTATTAAGTCAGAATTCATTGGTGAACTGTAGTCACATACTATTTCCAGACACCTCGATATCTTCTAGAAAAATCTTCCATGCTATTTTTTATCACCTATGAGAAGAAACATTACAAGAGTCACAACTGATACCTTGTGAAAGAAAAAATATAATTTGACTTTCCAAACAGGAAGGTGATCCAATTTACAGTATTAAACACCCATGGCAAGTTAATAGTAACAACAGACAAACTAATTGCAAAAAAAAAAAAAAAAGTGCCATAAATTGTAAATAGATTTCATGTCTTTACTATTAAATTCTCAATCCAAGATTGACTAGAGAAAAAACTGTCACACATGATGTAGTTACTTTATTATATTATTAAATATTTATAGACATGACTAAAGTTCTCATTAAGAGTAATGTTGATGTGATAATAAAATTCATTTAAACTTTGCCCCTTTTTTCCCTGATTGCTGTCTACATACTTTTCTCACCAATCTCTTTTTATTTATTCTAGAGTAGTAGCATGGATATAACAAAAAAATACCAACACCTGTTGTTTTTATAATGTATTTAAAATTAATTTCCATTTGCCTTCTGAAAAACATCCTGGAAATGTGTAGGTGCTGAAATCCAACTATTTGGCACACAGTTGAATCAGACACAGGCAGAAATTAACTGTGTGTCTTTTTTAAAATGAGTATATAATTGCAAACTGATTAGTCTTAGTAAAAAAAGTTCAGTTTTCTGAGTGGATATTTGCTTCACACTTAAAATTGAAACTGGCAACTTGAGGACTTTACCAAAGTAAAACTAATCAAAGATTTCTGGAAAGCCTGGATTCTGGCTCTGAAACAACAGAAGCATTCACCTGAACTTCTTTGATATGGATTCTTAGCTTTCATAGTGGTATCTTGGACAGCTTTAGGATCCCTTTTGAAAGCTGTCTATGGTCAGAGACCACAAAGCCCATGTCATATCAGGAGCTTTAATGATAGGTCATAGCGAACAGGTAGTAGCAAGGGTATCCCAGACATCCCACCATCTTGCCATAAAGACAGCCCATTCCTAACAGGGCAACCTCACAAGCATCATTGGGCTTCCTCACTTCGTTCCATAACCAGTCTTCCCAACAGCCTCAGCATCATCAGAGCTGCAGAACTGATCATGAACTGATGAGTCATCAGCAGCTGAAACGTCTCCCACAAACTCCTCTTGAATAGTATAAAGTTATTTTTCCTTTTGGATAAAACACATTAGACACATTGTGCAAGAATCTGAGATATGCGCATGTATTATGAGGACTTTGAAGTGGCAGCACAAATATTGAACGTCAACTAAAACGTCAGGAGATGGAGTCAAAAAAGATTAAGAAAAGCTCTTGTACTAACAGTGCTGGTCTGGAGTGGTATCATACCTACCCAAAAAGCTGTGTTACTTAGTGTGGACAAAGTGTACTACAAAATTTGTGTGTGTTTATATTTGAGGCAAACATGTCTTGGACTAAATGGAAAGCCACAAAGTTGACGTACAAAGATTATCCCTGTTGATAAAGGAAGCATTTAGAAACATCCCTAGTTGTCTGAGACATGAAAGAGCAGAAAGGAAGATCACTAAAACTGAAGGGGGAAATACAGATGGAGGACTTGGCAGTGCTGCTACAAAAGAAAATGTCATTTTTTCCCTCTTGTCCAGAAAAAAAGAAAAAAAGAGATGTTTGAAAAAGCTCCTGATTGCTAAAGAGGAATTGGAATTGTGAAATGTGCAATAAATAGAGTTTGAAAGAAAAAGTCTAGTACATACATACAAACAAACAAACAAAAAAATGAAAGACAATACTTGAAATTAATGTGATCCAGTACTTAGAAACAGAAAAAAGGGTTTTTTTTAAAAAGAATAGATAAGAAAATGGGAATAAATAAACTCTTCCACAATTAAGGTGCTTGATCTTGGAATAAGAAGTCTCAAATTATAAGTAATTTGGTAGCTATGAGATCAACAGATACTTGGCTCCTTGCTGTAGAGTACAGGGTATCAGACTTGCTCAGAAAAGATTAATCTTCCAACTGACCCCTGTGAGTACTACAGCCTTGGGAGACCACACAGGACAGTAAGCGTGCAGGACAGTAAGCATATTACAGTTTACTTTGTCTTTCATCCAGTGAACTAAAATAATCATTGCAAAACTAGATGGTTTATCATCCTATGAGTAATTTTAACCTATGCTAGATATTAGATATTAATAAAAGTCAGAAAATTCTGATTTTCAACAACACTAATGACTACCAATCTTGACTTGAAGCCAAAAGTTATTGGGTCAAAAGACTCTCATTTCTGGCTATTTTCTGTAAACCCAGAAGCTATTTGAATTTTAGTGTCTGGTTCATCTATAAAGCTGTAAACTGTACTATCAAATGAAACTGCAGCTCTTACAAAAGTTTATTGCTAAATGAACAATGCTGAGGTCAACTTGTTAGTTTCAGAAAAAGAACTCTATGGACTTTTCTCAATCATGTTTTTTCAAGTGCCCAGAAGTGCTCAAGAACCAAGGAAAACTTTACAAACCATTTCAGAACCTGAAATGGCTTAGAGTGTATTATGATTAGAATAAAAATGTTTACAATTTTAAATTATCTTATCTATGTACCTGGAAGTGTTGTGCATTTAAACATTCATACTTGAACAGTAAAAAATATTTCTACTTAGCAGCAATATAGCTGATGTTTGTAACAGTACATACTGTCAAGTAAAAAGGAAAGAACAAAATTTTGTGAAGCTAAATTTGTTCAAGTACTATGACTATTAAAGAAGTGATTAGTTTTTACGTTAAAGTCAATACCTCCTCATATTTGACCTTTTCAATTTGAACATTTTATCTTAAAATCCTGTTTAAAAAATACATATTTATCCTTCCGACTTTTGAATAGAATTTAAATGACATAAGTCATTCTTCCTTTGGAATTCATGGCTCTGCTTTGGGTAAGACATCTGCTGGCAGGCCTTAGCACCTGAGATATGACACAGACAATGGCTAGTTGGAACCAGGCTTCATAATTCCAGTTCTGACAGCATCCCCAGCAACATTTCATAGCTGAATGGCCTTGTCAGCTTGTATTTTAGGAAATCATATTGTAGGTCTTTATGAATGGGAAGAACTGTTTGAAGCAACAAGGATTTCCTTTATCCACAACTTAGAAGTTGCAAAGACTGATCTGAAGGACACAGAAAGGAAAAGGAGACAATTTGACTGGAAAGAGACCAAAACATAAAAACCCAGACTGAAAATTCAGATTAAGATTTTTGTTCACCTCATTTTAAGACTGGTATTAAGACAATTGTAGCTAACTTCTGATACTTACCCTGCTCTTTGGTTGTGATTTTCAATGTTCAGTCCCTGAACTGAAATAAAAGGAAGAACACGTTATTAAAATACCAATCATTAAAATTATTAATGTTGAAATTCAATATCTTTTAAGTGCTATTGAAAGAGGAAAACATTGAATGACAAGTGGAAAAAGTCAAACGAAAGATATAAAGGAAAGAGAGGTATAGCAAAAATTAGGAAGGGAGAAGTAGTGTTAAAGAAACATAGAATGGTAGAAATTGAAAGAGACTTCTAGTGATCTTCTAGTCCAAATCCGTGCTAAAGAAGGTTCACCTCTATCACGTCACAAAGGAATGCATCTACGCAGGTTTGAAACCTCTAGAAAAAGACACCCTACAGCCTCCCTGTGCAGCCTGTGCCAGCGCTCCCTCACTCTCACAGGAAAGAAGTTTTCCCTTGTGTTTAAGTGTAATTTTTTTGTGTTCCAGCTTATGTTCATTACCCCTAGTCCTATCACTGGAGACTACAGAAAAAAGTGTCTCCCCATCCTCTTGACATCCTCCCTTTAAGCTCCTATAAACATTAGTAAGGTTCTCCTTTAGCTTTGTCTTTTCTATACTAAACAGGCCCAGGTCCCACAGCTTTTTTTCATAAGACAAATGTATGATTCTATACTACTTGATTGTCCTCAAGCTGAGAGAAGGGAACACAGGACAATGGAAATTAATTCATAATTGACACCACCAATGCTGCCTATGTGAAACAAAAGCTCAGGCTGGGATCCACTAGCTCAGTTTAATTCTTTGTCAGATAATATAATTGTTTTTAATATGGTGTAAACTATCATTTTCCCTCAGACAACACACGCAATCTGCTCTGCTTTATTTACTTATTGTTGGTGGTTCCCAGTGACCACTGAAGTAAGACAAAAGAATGAAAACTGTTAGTTATCATTAGAGGATAGGACTATACAAGTAAAAGGAAAAGTTCCTTTGTGTTACAGTTGAGGTCGTAGCTCAAGTATGAATCTATGGACAGTTTAGCTCTCTAGTAAATTAGGATGGAGAGGGGTTTTTTTATCTGCCCCCATGCCTGTACCTGCTACAGGCAACTGCAGCTCTCAAGTTTCTTTTGCAGCCCTCTTCTGCAGTCACACCTGCACTTCACTGGCATGTCATAGTCCTGGAGATGAGACCTATATGTAAAATCTCTGAAGTTGTTAAAGAATAACTGTTTGAGAGATGTTGTCTTTTATCATTTCCTTTTTTTTTAAAGAAAAATGCATTAAATGGTCTTATTTTGTAACATACAGAGGATAGTTGAGAAAAATAGAATTCTGTGTCTATTAAGTAGTGTACACTAGCTTAACACCTTAAGTCTTAATGAACCCTTACTCTGTTATATGAAGACTACAGCAAAAACAGTTGGCATTTGAAGAAGAATTTAAAGGTCAAAAATAGCGTGGTATTAATTTGTAATGTACCATAATGAATAGACACATTATCCTCCCAATGTAACATAATTATTGGAGTGAATTTTCCTTGGTGACTTTAATATACCACTCACTGGAAGAAGAAATAGTTTGCTGTTTAGTAATCATTTAATCTTTTGTGTAAGACAAGACAGTCACCACGTTGATTGAGCTCCTCAGTAAAAGTGAAAGCCCATGTAGAGTCCATGTTCCTCTCTAAGTGAAGAGTATTTAGTTGGATTTTGATATAGTTTCTAACATCTATGGTTCAGGACTAGAAGAATACATCTGTAAGGAACTGTATGTGTAAGGTACCAAAATATTTACTTTGAACAGTCATGATATCATTAAAGTAGAAAGATGTTATCATTGATGTCAGTGTAGGTCTAGGTACAGACACAGGTTTTTCTTGAGACTTTTTCCAGAGATATAATCAACAAGTTGTAATTTCAATTCTGCTGCACTATGACAATATATACAGCATTTTCCTGAATATCTTTCTAAGCACTGAGAAATATACAGAAATGTAGTAACATATATAGAGTAGGAGAGTCTTTAATAAGTGTTATTCAGAACATATACATTTGTCCGAAGTATCAGTACAGTATCTGTATTCTTTATTTACATCATTGGTATCCCTGTTCTATAAAAAATTGCTTTTATGTCAATTTTCTAAAAGAGGAAAAAAACTGATTTTTAAAGTTATGTCCAAAATGGATCAAAAGAATATGTTTTTAAAGGACGTTTCTGTAAGTAGATTCAAAACTAAAAGGATTTTCACTGAAAAGTCAGACTATGTTCTCATTCAATTGAACTTTCCAAAGATGTTCACTTTCATTAAAAAAAAAATCTACATTTCTTTTGGTCCAAAAAATTATATCTTACAAAATACAGTTTTTCTCAGTGCTAAACATTGCCATACTTAGTCATGAAATGTGCTTCCTATGTGAGAAAACATTCAGTATCTAAAACAGTTCATAGAATCATAGAATGGTAGGAGTTGGAAGGGATCTTTAGAGATCATCTAGTCCAATCCCCCTGCAGAACCAGGTCAACCTAGATCAGATGACACAAGAACATGTCCAGATGAGTCTTGAAGACCTCCAAGGAAGGAGACTTCACAATTGCCCTGGGCAGCCTGTGCCAGGGCTCCATCACCTGAACAGTGAAATAGTTTTTTCTTACATTTAAATTTATATTTTTAAATCTTAAATTTTTGTGCTCTGCTTCATCCCATTACATCTTGTCCTGTTGCTAGATACAATAGAAAAAAGGGATGCCCCAATCTCCTGATATCCACCATTTAGATATTTGTAAATATTAATGAGACCCTCCCTTAGTTGCAAACATTCTGCCTATAACCAAGACGATGAATCAAGACAGAAATGCCAAAAAAGGCTGCCCAAGTTAAACAGGATATGGTGACAAGTATCTACAATATGCTTACTTTTTCACTTAATGCCTGAGAAAGTGACACTAGTGTAAATTAAAACAACCATGAGTGTTGCTAACACCAGCAGAATGCTAATCCACTGAATTCCTATCATTAACACTAAATAAAAATATTCCACATCATCACAGGCTTCTGCACATGGGCGTGAACTAGATCTGCACTGGTTTTTGTGCTCTTCACCAGCCCAGAAAACTACAGAAATGGGCAAATGCTCAGGGACCTAAATTATTGAAAGCTTGAACTAGACTAAATTAGGCAGAATTGCAAGCTGTGCAATGTATGAGAGACTATGAAATAATCAATGTGGTATCTTTACCTGATTTTGCCCAGCCATCCCCATAACACCACTTTGGTTCAAGCCCTATTCAGGCCTTGCTCTTCCTCACTTGGTTATGATGGGGCACTCTTCTATACTTGACCAACACAGAAGAGTTGTTATGCTCTGTATAGTTAGAACTTGATTAAAATACAAACATCTGCATCTGAATATGAAATTCTAGTATCTGACTGCCAAAACCGTTCTACTTGAGTACCCAGTTTTGAACTTTGACCTAACAGTGTTTCCCTCACTGTGTTTCTCTCTGTTTACACAATAAAGCCGCCAATAAATCTGTTACTGATTTTTATCTATGTCCAGACCATAATTCCTCTTTGAAATATGTTCCCTCTACTTAACTAGATGTTATTAAATAAAAATGCTGTAAGGTGATCATGACCATTCAGTTTTTCACTGTAAAATTAACACCTGGATGGTAGGTTTGCAAGGCGAGTGTGTTGGAAAGAGGCTTAAGCCACGTAGCTAGTGTAAAGTTGGCATAACTGTCACAAATGTCCAAGGTTTTAACATCTGAATGTGGCCAGTGTGAAGCAGACCTTTTCAAAATCTTGAGCTTTTAAATGAGTCAAATGAACACAGTATTTATCAATACAATGACAAAATGACCTTTTTATTTAAAAAAAAAATCCAATTCTTCATTGTTTTTATACTAGAATGTTCATTTGTTGGCTTTTTCTTTCTTCTGCTTTTGTTGTCTCCCCATTATGTGCACTCAGCATCTAGCATCTACCCTGTCATTCACACTCTCAAAATTCATAGTGCTCTTTCCTGATCTCTATCCATTATTAACAGTAGCAGGAACAATGTCTTAGCATGTCAAAGTGAATCCTGAAAAAAAACAAGAGAAGTCTATTTGCTCCCTGCACCAGCCCAGACTGTCTCTCTATTGAGAATACTATCTAAAAATAACAAAGATACTACATATTTTTGTTCACAGGAGCTGCACAGAGATTTATAGCTTAATTTTAAATTTGTAAGCACTCCAGATAGTAGCAAGCTTTGACTGCAACCAATCAGTGGCCTAGATGATTCACATCCCTTGAATAGCTTCCTGAATCTCCATACCTCATTGCTTACTCCCCATGATAGGTAAAACCCTCATTTTGTAACATTATCTTCATTTCTGTATCTTACTTGCCAAATTTAATAACAATGAATCCATGCAGCATTTATTTTATTAGTTTAGTGTTTACGCTAATAGTAGCTGTTTAATGTTCCCCATAAGATTGGTCTTTGAAAGTCTTTATTCTGAAAAACAGTATGACAGTGCTTTAGATTAAATGAGAAAGATCTTCAGCCATGGAAGAATAATTTTGTTTCACTCCAGTGGGACACAGTTGTTCCAAAGCCAGTTCCCCTGACCTAGAGGATCTTCCCTGACTTCATATATTCTGTTGGACTTTTCTGTTTTGTAACTAAATATTCACCGGGTAAGAGCAAAACAAAGAAAAAAAGAAGGGAAAAAATAAGCTTTTTGTAGAGGTTCCAGTCCTCTGCTCCAAGGAATAGTTAATTATTTAGGCAAAGTGGAACTACTCCAGAGAGGCTGAGAGAGTTCCACCACCACAGTTACCATCCAACAGAGAAAATAGAGGAAACCTAGAGTATAAATCTCAGTAAGGAAAGAGGAACCAGATTAGCTTTTCGAACGACATAAATAATTATACTTACTGAGTTGAGAAGGAAAGGCATAGCTGATTAGAAAATGCATTATGCTTAATTAGGAGTTTCTTACTTCTTTAAAATTTTTCTTTTATTCTAAACTATTCTGGTAGCTATCAAGCCAGGAAAGCACTGTGAAACCCATCAGATTTGATGTGCCTGCTCCTGTAAAAATAAAAGATATTTGTTGTGATTGTTTGTCCTAAATTATGTTACACAAACTTTCCTAATATTTAACAAAGTCAGCAGAAGCCTGAGAGGGAGGTACTGTAAAAACGAAGAAGGTATTTCTGGCAGTGGGGAGATTTTCAAAGCAAGCTTGATTAATTAGTAGTGTTACATACACTATGTACCATTACCAGTGACGTGTTCTGAATCCAGCTGATAGGTCAAACACACAAGTGAAGTTTTAATGAAAACAGATGCCCAGAGAATCCTAGAGCAGCTGTTACTGCCCATCGCTCCATGTGTGGAACATCTTCCCGTTGCTTTGCAGTGCTGCACTCCCCCACTTCCAAGAAACCAGGGGCCTCTTAAAACAAGGTTGAAAGGAGAAAGGCTTGCTAGTCAGCTGGCAGCATATCTGCATTTTTAAGCTAGCCTGGATACAGCGGAGGAGAGCTTAGTTTTTGCTATGTGACTGACCTTTCTTAGCCAAGTTCAGAGCAGTGTGAGCTATCAAATATGACAGGCTCTTGGCAAGCATTTGCATGCTTTTGGCCATAATCTCTTCCAAGCCCAGCTGGGATCAATTAAACTAAATAATAGTTCTTGCAATAACTAGTTCCTACCACACTCTTCAGAAATTGCTTAGTGTTCAAATGTAAATACTGTTAAGTTCATACTTTGCTACCCTTCCCCCACTTTGAAGAAACAATGACAGGACTACAGATCTAAGAGTTCTAAAGCAAGCTCCTAAAGGCTGAATACAGAAGAAATAGTATGAGCAGGTATACATTCTTGTCATCTGGTTTGCTATCACGAAATACATTCTGGTTATCTAATAATCTAAATATTAATAAAAGCCCCATCACATTCAGTTTTCTAGACTTCATATTAGATGGAGATGTTATTGTCCATAATTGATTGGTAAACTGGTCTAATTAAACTATTATCAAATCCTGCCTTCAGAATATGGAGTAGTTGACCAGAAAAACATCTTTTGTGCTATAATTCAAGTGTTTCCAGGAGCAAGTAGTGCTCACTTTAGAACAAGGAGCATTAAAATTCAAGATTGGTTTTCCTAGTGATTTTATTACTATATGAATATTACATGAATAATTAGTCTAAACTTTTAAAAGATTCAAAGCAATAGAACTGGAGCAAGTATGTGAGTGTTTTTCACTGTGATTGAAAAGCAGAATTATTTTCCATTCAAATTTAAAATAGTTATTTTTTACAATCAAACAATCTGTAGATATTCCCTGAGAGGAGCCCACACTAAAATTATGCATCGAAACAGTTACTCTCTCTGAGGCCATATAGTATTTTCACACTTGCAAAGCCCCTGATCACTCTACTGGTTGCAGAGGAATACAGTTCTCTAATCAAATAAAAAGAAATACTATACTTTCCTTTTTTTTTTTTTTTCTTTTTCTTTTTTTTTAAAACTAATGTAATTTAGTTTTACACACTAGATTTACAAAAACTGACGTAACACTAAGAAAGCATTTGTTCTATTAGGCACTTGAATGCAGTTGGATTGCTCAGCTGCTTAAAGGCCCTCGATGACTGGAAGCCAAGTTTTTTATAATCCTGTGAAGTGTCCAGTATTACCCTGGAATACTGTGCTGTTTTGTCATTTCATTCCTTGGATAATGACTTTTCCCACCAAGTATTCTCCCCTTATTTGAGGAGAGGGAACAAGCTATCCAGCCTATCCTCTATCCACCATATCCTGTTAACCTGACAATCCTCCCGAGGAATTTGTATAAGTTCTGAAAATAATGGCTTCTTTCAAATAAGCAGAATGAGTAACAGAAAGCCTACAGGCTGTATAACTTCTGAAATATTTCCTTAGCTGTGGAATCAGAGAATGGCTAAAGGGACCAAGATTGTCAGTTAAGTTCTCCTCTGTAGAAAGATCTGTAAAGATGATGTTGCAAAAACTTATTATTTTTACATAACCTTGGAGAATTTGCTCATTCTTCTAGGAAGAGAGAGAGTTCTTTATATTAGTCAGTACTGAATGGCTGAACAAGAAAATTCATAGTGTGAAATCTAGAAAACCTCTTAAATTTCACAGGAGGAGACAGTCTTTGAAACCAATGCAATATCATTCAATGGATGAGGATTAAACACTAGAAATGTTTGTCAATGTATGCTTAATTTTCTGTACAAGGGAAGGTAATCTTCAATATCAGCAGATTTTAGTTATTTGATTCCATCTCCCATAGTCTGTCTGTTGGTCTTTTCTTCAAAAAACACATAAATTACATTCCTACGTAAAATAAATCCCTATTTCAATAAACTTTCTAATGTAGGACATGCCATGCAAAGCTATACTAACTCTTTTAAAGAGAAAAGTCCAGAACAAGCTTGTAGAACAATCTCCTGGCTCAAAATCAAGTGACCTGATAAGAATCAAGGAATTCAGCTACTTCATTTATATATATAAATACCAATCACCATTCCTGGGATCTCATCACTACACCAAAGAGATGATACGAGTTTAAGCATCAGTTTGCTGTTTCTGAGTGAGTCCCAAAGGGACTGGCTCAAAGACAGGGTAATTCCCCAGGAAAAAAAACCCAAACAAACAAACAAACAAAAAACCCCCAAAACCACAGTCTAACAATATTTTCCCATTATTTCCTAGCCTGTGTCTGGCAACATTCTAAAACTGTTTTCAGGCTACATTCCAGGGACACGTCTCAGTTAGACTCACAGATGAGACAGGGAGGCATATGGATAACTAAGTAAACATTTCTACTGGACATCCCAAACCTCATCCTGTATCTCCCACTCTCATCCTATATCTACTGGGTGGCTATGCTTTTCAGAGACTCATGGGCACAGGTACATGTCATCACAGAGACTAACCCTTGAAAAAGACACCACATCTTCTTCTGTCAATATAGTCCATATCACAAGTCTGTAGGCTCATATGGACTCTCCTAGTTGGCTGATCTATTCTGTGAAGAACGTGGATAAAGACAGAGTTACAACAGTTGAGAGCAGATACAATAAGGTGGGATAGAGAGCACTAAAAAGCTTTCAGTGTTTGGGAAAGAGTGAGCATGTCAGTCTTCATGAAACAGAGCCAAATAAACAAACTGACACACATGTGATATGGGGAAAACAAAAGCATATGAGTTAGAGCAGTGAAACACAGATATGAGTTGGCCAATCAGATTACTCAGCTGTCTAAAACATTTAAGAAGACATTATTATTGTACAACTAATAACCACAAAGAAGGAAGGGATGAGATCTGCTAAAAATTATCATAGATCTTACAGTGTCACAGACTTCTTCCAGATTTTCACCCATGTGGTTGATTCAAAGCATAGTAGTATGTGAGGACAGCAAGAATGGGAACGGAATTAACTGATGGATTCCTAGCACAAAGACAGTCATCTGTACTTCACAGACACAATAGCGAACACTCAGAAACTGGGAGAGATGGAGAAATCAAAAGGTTCAGAATAGTGTGGCAATACACAGTAAAGATGAGAAGAGAGAAGAGGGGAAAGCTGCAGGTTGCTCTGCAACTGAAGCAGAGGGCACCTTGGCCCCTTGCTGCTGCACTGTTGTCATGCCCAGACTTGTCCCTGCACCCTGGGGTGAGATGGCCTGAGCTGCATCTGCTGGGGGGCTGCTGCTGGGAGATGAGGTGAGGTGGAAGAGGCAGAAACAGCAGGAAAAAGAGCAGGGAATATTCCCCCTTCCCAGCATTCACAGGAGATGAGAGGAGTCAGACAGCCCCCTTCCTTGTTTGTTTCTGTGCAGGGTGCTATTCTGACATCTTCCTCTGGCTCTGCCAAGCTCTTGCTCTCCTCCAAGATGGCATCACTCATAAATTAGTTTCTTATCAGAGAACAATTAAAGAGAATCTCATTAATATTTACAAATATCTAAATGGTGGGTGTCAGGAGGTTGGGGCATCCCTTTTTTCTATTGTAGCTAGCAATGGGACAAGGGGTAATGGGATGAAGATGGAACACAAAGAGTTCCATTTAAACATAAGAAAAAACTATTTTACTGTGAGGGTGAGGGAACCCTGACACAAGATGCCCTCTGCGGGGCTGTGGAGTCTCCTTCCTTGGAGGTCTTCAAGACACACCCAGACATATTCCTGTGTGACCTGATCCAGGTGGACCTGCTTCTGCAGGGGAATTTGGCCAGATGATCTCTAAAAGTCCCTTCCAACCCTACCATTCTATGACTCTATGATTCTATGATATAGGAATTGTTCAAACTACAACTGAGTTTGTATAGACTAAAACAAATCCAGACCAGCTGTCAAACCATTGGAACCACAAGGCAGTGTGTTACCTGAGAGAGGGTCCAGCATTGCTTGCTGCCGTGGGAAATGCAAGTTACAATCACAACAGATGAGTTGGGAGAGAAGCATATTTTTACCTACTGCACAATAGTCAGTTATATGTGCCTGTAAAATGTCCAGTAATAGCTGAAAGGAGTCAAATTTTCATACAGAGAGCACAGAAGGAAAAAAAATGAACCTGTGTATTTGGATGGGGAGATGATCACTGTGACAGGACTTTTAGTTGTAGCTTTGAAAAGACCATAAGATTTGTCCTTAAAGGGAGGAGAACAAAATAATAAAATGGGATAAGAATATACAATGATTTTCTTCACTGAAAGAAAGTCAGGATAAAATCAAAAGGGTTTGTAAGCTAACTGTCTGTTTCTGTGCACCATCCCTTCTGGTGTTGCTCTCGGCCCAGCAACTTGGCATGGGTCTCTGAAATGATGCTACACAGTGTGCAGGAAAAAGCTGTTTGTTTTTCACTCTCTCGGAGGCCAGCAGCCTGTCTACTCCCTGTTTCTCTGCAGTCTCTCAGGTTCTGCTCAGGCGACTTTTGAGCTCGTGATCACAGGCACGCACATGTGCACACAGGCATAGGCTGTGATCTCCCTCTTCCCACTCCCCACAGCTCTGCACTGAGCACTCAGCCCACCCTCAGACTCTGCTTTATCCAGATCCAGAGCACAGCAGCAAGGAAAAGGCAAGCATGACCTTCAGCTGTGCTGCCTGCTGACTTTGAAGGAAAGTAACATGTGATACATGGTAATCTGCAAGCAAATAAAACTGCTTCTGTCTCTCACAGTCATTGACAAAGAGGCTAAAAGTCAGTTGGGAAGTTATGGAGTAGTACGTATCAGCAATACGTGGGAAGATGCTGGAAAAATATTTTCTAATTAATATCATGTGTATTGATCTATGTTCCACATTAATGTTCTTCTAATAAAAGACCCACATGAAATCCTCAATAAAAAGTAGCATTTGTAGTCTTAGTAGGTGTTTTTATATATTTGGTTATAAAATATTGTTTACAAAAGTAAGAATTTATTGATTTTATTGTTTAGACTAGTAACAAAGAACATACAAAACCCTGTCTTAGGTCAAATATTGCTAGACATCCTAAAGTTCACGGGACAGAAAGAAGAGACACAAAAATACATGTCAGGAAAAGAAAGATCTATATCATATTGTTAAACTTGCTGTATGTAACAAACTGATGATGTATTACACTCCCTCATCCAGTTCCTATGAAATGTTTTGCTTTAAACAGGAACCAGCAAATACAACGCCAAAATACCTTACTGAATAGCTAAGTGTATTATAATGCAACATGTTAGAGTCTGGTGAAAGAAGACATTTTCTGTATGCATGAAAGGTACATTTTGACAATTCCTTAAAGCATGTAAAGTGTCTGTTGTATTGAAAAATATCTTAAACTCAAAATCACTTCATACATTTGTTGAAAAGGAAGTTACAACAGCAGAGTTGGTGAAAATGAACGTATCAGTCCTGTTGCATGATCCCCTGCTGAGGCCTGGAATGGCTGCTTGACTGCCATCACTTTCATCTGTGCAAGCAGGGAGTGGAAACTGTTACCAAACTAGAAGCACCCTGGCAACGCATGTGACAACTCCTTGGTAATTTACTTTTTCTCCAGTCTCAGGAATCCACAATACTCATAGCATTCCTTTCTCACAGATCCATCAGTCCTTCCACTGTCCGCCCATGGGCTTAATACTTCAAAAACACTCGCATTTGTCCTCTCAGTTTCTCTTCAACAACCTGTTCATCTAATAAGGGTAAAATGTCCAAGCCAGGGATTCTGAAAGTAGTTTTTTAGTTGCCTTTGGTGGGGTTGAGCAATGAGATTTAAGATCCTTCACTCTTAAAATTTGCTTGAGTATGCAGCAGGGGAGGGAGCATGAAGATGGGGAGGTGGCGGCAGAGAGAACCAAAATGCTGTGGCCAAAAGGACTCTGTGTGTCTTGCAAGAGGAATTGTTCCTTTCTCCATTGCCAACGACTCCATAGTGCATCTCCTATGTTCTGTCTGACATATTGACAGGTGAGACAAAGGTCTTTTCACAGCAGCTGCTACAGTTACAAGAAGAATGTGAATACACAGGAGGCTGGAAACTTTTAACACTTGCAACTAGGGATTTTTGCACAAGCTCTGAAATTTTTGAGAAATAATTAAAAAAAAAAGTAAAGCACTTTTTTTTCCCTGTTTTTCCAAATGCTTGAGTAGCTCCTCCTTTTGGTTCATACAACTCTATTAGAAAGACTAGAACAAGGATAAAGCTTGAGGGATAGAGTCTTTGAAAAATAAAGAAGTATATATTCTTGCAGAGAGAGGAGTGAAGCTGTTATCAGGCAGGTTTTGAGACTCGTGAGTCCCTTTAGTCTTTGTACTGTTTGAGTATTTTATGCTTACCTGAGTGCTACAAGAAAAATGATGGAACTTGCACCAATATTAAAAATGTAAGATAGGACTTTCTATCTCAAGACCCAGAATGTCATCCTCTCCCAGGCATTCAACACTGTCTCTACCTTTCTGACCAGGCTGTGTGATGTCTGTGAGCTGAACATGATACAGTACAGCATCATGCCAAGATGTTGTCCTAGGCCAATACCATTGCCCTACTCAGGAGCTAGCATACCCAATACCAGCTCAGGAGATCCACAGTGCTCTCTATTACATGGTGCAGCCATGTGGTAAATGACATTTAAAAAAAGTCTTGGTTCAACTCCTTTAGAGAGATCTGCTTTAGAGCTAGGTTTGCATTCCTGATGTTTATAGGATTTATACATAGGAAAATATATGGTCCAAATTCTTCTTCCAAGGTGGGTCTGGTGATACTTTCATTTGCTCTCTGCCTTTCACCAGCAGTATGTAGAAGCACTTGTAGCCATGGCCTGGAAAAAGTTGTCACTGTCAATACTAGGTCCACCCAGACTTAAGTGTGCAAGGTAGAGACACTAGGAAAAATGAAGTCTGTTCCAGGATGATCCCACCCCAGCCTGGGTATAGGTGTTCTACACCTATATTTTTATTTATATTTGTATTTGTTTATTATTTGTAAGATATCTGTCATTCTATCATACTGTAGTGTATCAAGTGACACATATGCACAGAACTTTGAAAATAAATGTATGGTCAGGAAAATATAAAATGAAATGATTCTATATGAAATATATGAAATATAGTGAAATATAGTTCAAACAGGAAACCATAAACAATGAAATAGTTTTATAGTTATACCACAGTGGCTAGATTAAATTCACTTTACTATCAACCAGCTTAAAATGTGAGCAGAGCGGGAAACAACTGGGCAGAGCTGCCCATGGTGCTATGCCCCATTAATTTGTGAGGTCCACCTTACAGCTGTTAATGAAAGTTTATTGGGAATGAGGAGCCATTAGAAACCCCATCCATCACACAAGTCATCATGCCCTTCCTAAGGGTGATAGGATACATCACTGTTATTTTCCCTTTTTGTCATATACATGAGAAAAATGTACCTTTTCTCAGGATAAATGGCAACTATCATCTATAATTAAAGCAAAATAATCACTGTGTTACACACACATGCCTCTCTTAAGAAGATTAGTACTCATGATAGCTATGAAATATATCACTTGAGAACTATTCAAGTACCATAGTGACGAGTGTACAAATTAGGATGGAACAGAAGATGCATAAACTGGGTGTGAATGCAATGTAAAGAGCATTAAATATACCTTCCCAGGAGATTGTTTCCTACATTTTTGGTAAAACTTCATTCTACATAAGTGTATATTAATATTAATGTCCTGACATTCCAGATAAATAATTTAATAATCAAATTAATACATAGTTTTATTATAATATTCTGAATAAAGTCAGTTATTCTAGTATGTAAGATGCTTGAATGTTAAATAAGCTAGAGTTTTAATACGTTTGTCAGATGCAGTGAAAGTATCACTCTTTTTTTTCCCTGAAGTTCTGAGCTGAGAATTGAGCTTGAAATCTATGATGACAAAATTAACAGAATTTTGTTTAAACCTGTCTTTCATTACAGAATATGAGTGTGTTCAACTGTATTTCTCATCCAGAATAGGCAGACTCCCTGAAGCACTGCAAGAGAGGAAAATACACGACACTGATAATATAAAATAGTAGTGTTCTATAATTAAAAAATATGGTGTTTATTGCTAGATTTCATGATGTGAGTTTTATATATTCAACCGTTATATTCAGCTGGTGAAAATAAAGCTGAAATTCACTGCTTTAGACTGTAAATTCTCTTGAGAGATGTGCTTTAATTATTGATAATTATTACCTATGGATGTCTCATTTGTATTTTACTTGTTCCACTTTACTATTTTCCTCTTTTTCACTAAAAAGATACAATAATATTATTGCACTGATGACCTCCTGGAATCCCCAAACCTTTCCAGAACCACAATCCTGGCTATCAAAACATAGCCACAAGTGCTCCTTGGTGAGTAATAAAATATTCCCAGCATCAGCACTGGATCCAAGCTTTTATAGACAATTACAGGATGAAATAGTTACAAGGAGCAAGATATTTTCAAACACTGACTGCATCTACCTCTATCTGTGAATGGCTACTAGAGATACACCTAGTTATAAGGAAACACATACTGTCTCTACAAATGAACAAATACAAATAAGTTGTAGACTTCATTGTGAACCTCCAAGCAAACGAATTCTACCAAAGCCATCTACAGCACTAATCAAGTATCTTCTTTCCTTTATTAAATACTTAACTCTTCACTTAGTAATTTCCTTAATGTTTAACAGTATTTAACAGTACTTATTCATGGAAAAGGCCTGAAAAGTAATATTTTCTTTAAAACATTTTGTTTTCTTCCTTGAAAAAAAAAAACCAAACTTTGTCGCACTATTCCTTTTAGAAAGCAGACAAGTAAAGCTAAGCAATGGAAGATATTTTGCAAGGAGCACCACCTAGCTCTTTAGCAAGTTTGTCAGACAACATACTAGTTCTCACATTGACTGCATTTCACATGTGTTCATGTTGCTGTTGGATACACCACGTTACCTTCTGAATTCACTGGGATGTCATTTTTACTCGACTGCTCTTTGATATGAAAAGTCTATGCATTTTCCATGCCAATGATAGATTGGGAAGATGTTTCATACCCATATAAACAACTCTTCTCCATGCTCGCTAACTTACTTAATTCAGAAATACCAGTTCAACAACCTACTCTAGTCTTACACTATGCCTGTCATAGTAGTATTTATAGCTTGGCATCACTCAGACATTTTGGATTTGTAGGAAGGGTTATTTCTTTTTGTAGAGAAAGTGAACCGAGTAAATATATTTTTGAAACAAAAAGATCAACAATAGAAAAATTCTGAGTGACTTGGGTGACAAAAGTTCTTTTGTAAATTTGGGTCATGCTGCTCACGTAGTTTGGCTGAAAAATATGGGAAGACATTTTCAAAAGTAATGAATCATTTTCCTTGGCTAATATGTTTCATCTTGGCACTTCCCAAAAAGTTTCTTTTTTACATTACTCTCCAATAAACAATTCTAAATTGTATTCAAAGATGTGATGCTCAATCTCTATCCTCCTCAACAGATGGAGTTTACAAACAGTGAACTGTTCTGTAGCACCATGCAAAAGCCCTGCTGCAGCAAGTCCAAGATTTCTTACATATCTCACAGAAGCCCAAGGACATAGCATAATCAGAACCACTCTCTGACCCTCCAGCATGGAAGCTTCCACATCAGATACCCTGATCTTCCCTGCCACCAAGTAAACCAATGTCTGTTGCTTCTTGGGAGCTGACGCAAAGTGGTGAAAGGTGCTCCTGCAAAACAAGATTGTCTCACCTCACTATGCAGTCACATGCAAGATGCGCTCCTCCAACCTATCTACCTTACCATCAGCATCCTGTAGCACTACAACAGACCAGGACACAGGTCAAGGTACTTGAACAGGGCTGTGTGAGAGCAGAGGAAGCGAAGAGACTGAGTCTAATCATCTTAACTAATGCATTACATAATAAGAGTCCTGAGGCAGACCAGCAGGGATGGTACAAGACCTTTTACTGGATTAAAACAGGAATGGAATGATATAAGCAGTGAAATTGCAACTTTGTAAACAGTACTAAGATATCTAGCTAGTGATGTGCATTAATTAGACAATGTTTTACACATGTAAGTCATCTAAGTACATACACTGTGTCAAGTGTCACCACTATTAGCAACTGAGTGGGGACAAAATCTTTTCAGAAGTTGTCGCCATTACCTATAATCCATGAAAAGATATAGCATCTGAAACTCATTAATAAAGGTTAATCCCTGATGATTGTAAAGGGAAGGTTTCAGACCTTGAACACAGAATCTGATTTGAACACAGGAACCACAGTTAATGATGACCAAACTTCAGGTGCCACTTGCAATGACACACATACAGTTTTAGTTACTTTCACACTAAGAAATATGAGATTTTGGTGGGATTATTTTAAAATGAAATTATACCATAGGTTTTGAAGTCTGAAAGTTTCCTACCATTTGTTGGTTTAATAAACTGAAGATTTTAATAGAGATCTTTTAAGAACATATGCTGTACTCTGAAGGTGTGAATATTTTCTAACTAGCCAAGTTTACATATGGCTCACATAGGAAACTCATAGGTTTCTTTGTAGCCTGACAGTGAAATTTAACTATAACTGAGTAATAACAAAAAATATTTTTAGGACACCTGCTGCTCACACTGAAAGGCTTGGTTCACGTTTCAGCAAAAAAAAAGTAAAAGTACTTTAATTTAGGCTTCTAAATCCTCATTTAGGATAAGGTGTTCTTTAAAGAACCTAAGTGTCCACAAAGCCCAAGACCGTTTGCAGGGTATCTCACATTCTTGAAAAACAAACCATTTCATTTAGAAGACAATCTAAGAAGAACATCTGATTTTAGGTTGCATTAAGGAGGTTGTAAGAGTGATTTTATTGGTATCAAAAGACAAGCATTATGAAAGAAAATGATGAAAATAAAAGAGCAGATAAACTTTCATAGAATCATAGAATTGTTTTAACTGTAAGAGACCTTTAAGATCAAGTCCAACCTTTGTCCTAATCCTATCAATCACTAGGCCATTTCCCAAAGTGCTACGCCTACCCATCTTTAAATCGCTTCCATGGACGGTAACTCCACCACCTCCCTGAGCAGCCATTCCTATGCCTGAAAACCCTTTCAGTAAAGAAATTCCTCCTAATTTTCCTCCTTCAAAATGTATAATTTAAGAAAATAACTCATCATAGGTCTGTTGTTGGTGCACATTTCAGCTGATATAGTAATAATAAGATATATGCTGTACAAATATATACTTCCTCCCTATTACAACCCAAACTCTGCAGTGTGGATGGTAGACACCCACCAAGGAGAAAAATGTTGGAATTTGAACCATATTTTTAAATTTCTATAAAAAACTGTAAGAAACACAATATTTCACTGATACAAATAATTGTGCAAACTTAATTTATTAAAGCCATTTTCCCCTTTGACCTATCATAAACAGAACATGCCAGAGTTCAGAGGGGTCTCAGTGCAGCACACCAACGTATGTGAAAAGGCAGTAACTACTCATCAACAGCTCACAGAGTTTACAAGGAAATCAAGGACAGAAGTAACACTGGTAGCTCCATTTCACTAGCAGAAAACTGACATAAAAAGAAAGGCATAGACATGACACCATTACCATGCCTTGAAGCCTTCATCTGCAGCTCAGGGCTCCTATCAGGAAGACTGAGCACACAGGCAGCACCTCAACTCTGTCTGGGTACTGCCTGATGGACACTGTCATCACCCTCTACTGTATCACAAACTAAAAAAGTTGGACTAGATGATCTCTAAAGGTCCCTTCCAATCCCTACTATTCTATGACTCTATGATTCTGTGAAATAATAATCCAGGGAAAAGGCCTGAAAAGCTTCCCATAGGGACTAGCTAAAGTAGCTGCATCAAATGGAAGCTGTTGGATCAAAACACTTAATAGTTACTGCTAGCAATGACAATAACTTTTTGGTAGGGTGGATGCAGGGGAACAACATTGTATAATTTATTGACACTTATGTTTTATACATAAAAGTATGTACTTTTAATAATTTTCTTATTTTTATTGCCTGGGGTACCTGAGATACATATAATTTTTTTTTTTTCAGTCCTCATCATTACTAAGAAAACATATTTCAAAATTCTACAGTGTAATCAAGCTGGGATCTATGAGTTATCAATTGAATGCTCACTGAAACAAATCCATCAGCTTTAAAATATGCTTTGTATTCAACTGGGTGAACCAAGTGACTCTAAAAAATATAAATCAGTTTGTAATTAGGGTTATTCATGAAGAAACTGAATTTTCTTTTCAATTCTCTGGAAATTTGGAATTGCATTATTTTTTTCCAGGACAAGCACTGCAGCTAACACATTCCTGGTCTTGTTTATGCTGTGATCAATAAGTGATTAAGCAGAAACAGCAAGTACAAGTACTTCTTCATTTTTGGTTTGGTCACCCTCCATCACAAAGACATTGAAACTTCAGGTGAATTTCTGTCATCTGCATTTGGAGACATTTAGGTAGCTAAAGTTTTGAAAGACAGGTACACCTGCCACCATCAAGGATGTGCTGGCTGTAGGAAATAACACTGATACACATGCTGGAAGGTGGAAATAGCATTTCTTTCAGAAGAGGGGGCAAATGACAAAAAAAGATGGGACCGACCATGAAAGCATTTGGGATTTGCCTTCAGCTACAATGTAGCTGAATTTCAGACTAAACTAACTATCTAATTTGGCTGTGAAATTTTAGATCAGATATCTGTGATAGGATTATACCAAATTACTTAGAAAACATGCAGTTGTCTACAACCCCTTTGTGAAACAAAAAGGAAAAATTTGAATAGAATTTAGTAGCTCCTGTTGTGGCCCTTATCCGATATTATCATTCAGTTTCATCTCACAACTTACTTTTAAGCTACTCAGCAATCACCTGAGTTAAATTTCCCAATGAGATTTCAAAACTAGGATGCTTTGCTGCCTCTTAACATTATGAGTGTCTGTTTCAGTTTTCATATTTTCAGTGACTGCAGTTGGAGATGACTAATTCCTCATCACAGGTTTCCTAAGGGATGGAGATTGCTGCTGGAATAAAGGACAAATGTAGCTTTTGTTACAGTCTTGTCCTCCCTCACATCCTCTTCCTTTTTTTACTCCATGGCCCAGTTCTGTGGGAAGGGAAGAGCCTTCTTGTAGCCCAGATAGAAGGGCAGAGGCCAAAACAGTGAACTCAAGCTGGGTGAAGAGGCAGTGAACACCCTGTGGCTGAAGACCACATCAGATCCACCTCTTCCCATACCTTACTCTGTGCTTTGGGTGCAGCATAGGAGCAGGAGATAAGAACCTGTTCTTCTCTGCACTGTGCTTTAAAAAATTGTCAAGGTTGACTTCATTCTGTGTTGGACACTGTAGCTGTGCGAAAGGGATGTACAGAGGATGCTCCCCCAGTCAGGCTCCTCCTCACCATTCTCTGCCATCCCATTCAAATGTTTACCATGGGAACAGTCAGCTTACTGAAGGCAGCATCATGACTTGAGATGGGCAGCTAGAAGAAGATGTGGGTAATTCTGATGCCGTACTTTGAAATCTTTAATTCCATGAAGCCCCATTTAAGGTGTGCAAGTTTGTTGTTTGGGGTTTTTTTTAACCTGGTCCTACATAGCAGTGTTTCATATTTAATGATTGTTTTGCTACATTTCCAAAAGAAATATGAACCTGACTTGAAAAGGGAGAAATTTCAGATACCACTGAAGGGTTTGATTTTCAAATGTCTTAAAGGCAGCTGTGCAGTCCAAGCAGAGACTTTGGCAGACATTTGAGTGCCGTGGTAATACTGCCCAATCCAGACTTTTTTTCTTTAATGGAAAATGATGGAAACTCCTGCTTTAACAGGATTCAGTCTAGCTCTTGGAAACGGACTTTGGTAACCAAAATAAAAAGAATCCCAGAAACTTTAACAGCCTCCTTCACTAAAGCCTGGCCAAGTACTCGCATTTAATAATTGAAGCTATCAGTTTACTTTTACACACCATATCTAAATCTACTCTTCAATACAGACACAAAATGCCCCTGGCTTCACTGTCTGTAGCTGGAATTGGGTGTAATATGTTTGTAAACAATGAAAGACAGTGTTAATTAAAGTTTTTTGTCAGTATGGTTAGAACATGAGGTGGCAGCTGATAGTTCTTACATCTTGGCACCTGTCAATGAAACCACTGTGACCCCAGGTGGCTGACAAGGTCCCCATGAAGCTGAATGACCTGCATGGAAAGACCTTCATCTATCCCCAGCTTTTTCCATAAAACCTCATAAGCTTCCTGAGAGATGAGCTAGACTTTGCTGTAGGATAAACATGTCCTACTAGATAAACTCAGAAAAGTTTAGCTATTAATCCCCAACATTTTTAGGAAAAAAATATTACTACTGCTACATTACAAAATTATAGAAATTTGAGTTTTCCAGTTAGAGGAAAATATTAATTTTTTCATTATAATAGTTGTTTTATATGGTTTTTAGTGAGAAAAATTATGACTCAAGCATATTCTGAAATTAAAGCAAAGTGGATCACTGAATGAAAATGAGCTATATAAAAAAGGCTGTAGCAACATGGCCTGGTGAGAAGCACAGATGATGTCCATCATCTGGGTCCTCACTTCTAGAAAGTCCTCAGACTATAGAGATCTATTTTGTTAAAGAACTCCAAACAGTGTGCTTAAAACATACCTTCAAAAATGTTTGTTTCTAAATTAAAATACACATGTATATAACTTTCAGTCTTTGCTTATTCTGCTAAGCTTGACCTGCTTAGCTCCCAAACGCAGAAAATTGAATCCAAGAAAAGAAGTTGACAATGAAATTTACTGGAAAATTTACTGGTCTCTTTGTCCACTAAAATAGGGGGACTGGAAAAAATGTACAAAATCCAAGTGTGGATCCATGTGTTCCTCCCAGCCATAGACAGCTGGCAGTTGAATTAATATTCTTCTTTACTTTTGAATTAACTAGCTTTATGCAAGTTTCCTTTGAAATTTATGGAGTACCAGTGTGTTACATACTGTAAATTTGGTAAATGGGATGTCTGTCTATATCTGCAGTAGCTAGTAGGTTAAAGCAAAAATAGCCATTTTAAGATGCAGAATAAGAAGAATAGTTCTGGAGGAATATTACAATCTTATCAAATTGACTTTGTCCCACAGAAACCACCAGATGTTCTCTGTCTCTGATATGCAGCACTGGTTTTCTGCACAAGCTGGTAGTGTGGTTTACTTGCTGAATTACCACAAAATAAAATGCATTACTTTGTGTTAAGTGTGTGGTAGCTACATGGTAGATGTATTGGAAGCCACAATTGCTGTTGCACAGTAACTTGTGGTATTGCTATAATATTGCTCTACGAGATAATAGCAGGGGGCAAAGAGCTGCCTTGCAAGGAGGCTTGAATGTGTAGAGAAGTTACTTAAGATTTCAGCCCAAGTCATTATCACTCTACCAGTACTAGATCAGTACTACTGTCAGATGAGTAATTACATCATTTTAAAATACTAAAACAGCAAAAGAAGGTTATAAAACATTCTAAAGAGCAAAACTAATCCTTACTCAAAAAAACGTCATGAGCTGTGCAAAATGCTTATAGCCTAATTTCAATCTGACTGTGACCTGCCTAAGAATTCCACGGACTCTTCTATAATTTAGAAATGTATTCACAGAATCAGAGAATCTTAATAGTTGGAAAGGACCTTGAAAGACCATCTAGTCCATCCACTCTGTCACAGCAGGATCTCCTAGAGTAGGTCACATAGGAACTCATCCAGGAGAATATACTTTTTGTTTTCACTGAGGACAGCTCATATTTTGTCATCACAGAATTTGATTACCTTTAATCAGTTGATGATTAATTATCAAAAGACAAAGGCAAATAAGCATGGAAAAAGAAGAGAAGCAGCAAAAGCAGAAGGGATCAGAACTTTGTCCATTGTAAACTAATAATGATCTAAGAGTTTGTGTGGAATTACCACACAACTTACCAGTGAGGTACCACCCTCACTGGTGTTTAACTCCTTTCGTTTGGGACAAGTTACATTTCATAGAATCATAGAATGGTTTGGATTGGAGGGATCTTAAATCATCTAGTTCCATCTCCCCTACTATGGGCAGGGACACCTTCCACTAGAAGGAACCTTCCAGATTGCTCAAAGACCCATCCAATCTGGCCTTGAGCACTTCCAAAAATGGTGCATTTTTGGGGGTTTGTGTGGAGCCATTTCTGGTAATGAGGGAGTGGCTACAGTGGTGACTTCTCTAAGAAATTGCTTGAAACTTTCCGCAGCTTTAAGCTGGACCCATCTCTGGGGTCAAGCCCATCTGAGTGCTTCCGCCATCACTTTTTAAAGAGAGGAAACCAGAAAAGGGAATTGGAAGTGGTAGGAGTGGAATGAGAGAGAAGTGACCATGCAGACCCCAAGGTCAATGAGGGAAGAGAGGAAGAAATGTGTTGAAACAGAGACTCCCCTGCATCCCATGATTAGATGGCAGCTGTCACCATGCAACCCATGGAGGGTAATGGTGAAGATGAGATCTGGAGGACCCCATGGCAGAGGGGGTAGTTGTGTCTGGAGGACCCATGACACTGAGGATGCAGCATTGGAGCAGAATGTGCCAGGAGTTCTGCTACTGAAGAGGGGATCCATGCTGGAGGAGTTTGTGAGGATCTTCAGCCATTGGGAAGGACTTGTTAGGGACTGTATCCCATGGGAGGGCCTCCAATTGGAACAGTGGAGGAATGTGAAGAGGTAGAGATATCAGGAGCTGGGAGCTGAGGCCAGGAACAAGAAGACAGTGGTCTTAAGGTCCAGTCGTATTACTCTCATCATCCTACTCTGGGTTTTTTCAATCTGATCTGTTTTGTTGATAGCAGAATAAATTGATTTTGTTTTCTTCCCCAAGTTGTCAAGTCTGTCTTGCCTGGAACTATACTTGGCAGTTGAAACTATTCCTATACTATACTTGGAACTATTCCTGTCTTTGTCTCCGTCCACAGGGCCCTAATTATCTTTTCTTCTTTCATCTCACTGGAGCCTCTGCCATCCTACAAGAGGTGGTGGGGTGTGGAGGGGGTGAATGAGCACCTGCATGATTCTTCATTTCTGGCTGGGCTTAAAACCACAAAAAGTATAAACAGCTTCTCTGAGCAACCTGTTCCAGTGCCTCACTACTCTCATAGAGAAATTCTTCCTTATATCTAATCTAAACCTACTCTCTTTCAGTTTAAAGCTATTATCCATGTCCTATCACTACAAGTACTTGTAAAAAGTCCCTCTCTAACTTCTTATTGACTCTATTTAGAAACTGGAAGACTACTCTAAGGTGTTCCGGAAGCCTTCTCTTTTAGAGACTGAACTACCTGAACTATCTCAGCCTTTCTTCATAGGACAGGTGCTTCAGCCCTCCCACTACCTTTACGGTCCTCCTCTGGATTCAGTACAACAAGTCCATGTCCTTCTTATGTTGAGGACCTCAGAGCTGAATGAATACTGCAGGTGGAGTTTCACAAGAGTAGAGTAAATAGAGAGAATCACACACTTCTTTTGATGCAGCCCAAGATACAGTTGTATTTCTGGGCTACAGATGTACATTGCTGAGTCATATTGAGTTTCTCATTAAGCAACATGCCAAAGTCCTTCTCCTTAGGTCTGCTCTCAATCCATTCTCTGCCTATCCTGTATTGGTGCTTAGGGTTGCCACAATCCATGAGCAGGATCTTGCACTTGGTCTTTTTTAATTTCATGAGGTTCACACAGGATCACATCTCAAGACCCTCAAGATCCCTCTGGATGCCATCCCTTCCCTCCAGCACACTGATTGCAACACACAGCTCAGCGTCATCAGCAAACTTGCTGAGGGTGCTCTCAATACCACTGTCCCTGTCACCAACAAAGAGGTGACAATAACCACCTCTGAGGAACACCACTCATCACTGCTCTCCACTTGGACCACAACTCTTGACCACAACTCTTTGAGCCATAGACCACAACTCTTTGAGTGTGACCGTGCAGCCAGTTCCTTATCCACTGAGTTGTCCATATATCAAATACGTCTCACCAATTTAGAGACAAGGATGTTAAGCAGGACAGTGTCAAACATTTTGCATAAGTCCAAGTAGAAATCTCTCAGATCAATCTACTGTTTCTACAATTACTTTTTCTTGTTGGTGTTAATAACTCAGCTTTTAACAACAAAAAAAAAATATTATCTTTGCTAAACCACAAAAATCGAAATTATGCAATATTGTGATTTTGCTTTAGGCAAACAATTATTTTGAAATAAAATAGTACATACTTATCATTAACGTTAACACCATATTTTCATAGGAACTCGTTTGTGAAAAAGAAGGGAATTTCCACTCTTCAGAGAATTACATCATTTGACAAATGTTACTGCACTGGAACGACACAAGCTCTTTCTCCATCACTCTGTCCCTCCCACTTGATTCTGTGTTTAATGCAAATAGAGATGTTCTCAAATATTTCAACCATTAAAAGAACCCTACAAAATTTTTCAACAAGTTCAATGTATAAATACATCATCTTGAACTGCTACTGTGTGCGACTTGCCATGCATATGCTCATGTCCCTGTTTTCATTCATGAAAGAGACACGTTATAGATAAATGACATACTGATCAATAAAGTTCCATGATCGCTGGCCAAACTGGGTTACTGACAGAAATGCAGCTGTATTTCTCAGAAAAATGGCTGGTTCTGATACCCTTTCCACACAAAGCTGCAGCTTATCCCATGGAGAGTCTACTGTGACTGCTATAATGATGCAGAAAGGCTGGGGCTAACCTAATTTTACCCTACTCAAAAGCTAGTCTTCTAGCCTCACTCTATAATCAGTGAAAAGAGACAGATGCCTTCAGACAGTGGTTTGGTTGCAGTTGAGACAAAATGTCAGATATGGAGTGTCAGGATCTGGTCCAAAGACATTTATCCATGGTGCTGTCCTTAGCACAAAGGATAGTAACTTACACCAACAGACTCAGTACTTGCAGTCAGACTACTCCACAGTATAGATGGTTACAAACTGGTGTCAGAGAGAAATGATAGCAGGAATCTCTACAATTCTGTGCTTAAATAAATGAACTTGTACCTAAATCTACTTGATGTCTCATAAAAGAAATCTTTCATGTGGCCTGGGACAGGCTGTTTCCACATTCTGCCCTGCATGTGGTTCTGCAGGAGATCACACGCTCTAAGGATTGCTGAGAGTGATGTTTGGTTCTCCTCTGCTATGAATGAAGAGAATCAGGCTACTTCAGACAATAATTCTGGAAAACTATTCAGCTAGCTAAAATAGGTAATTAGAGCTGATGTGGAAGCTTTATGCAATATGTAAAGTCTAATGCTGGAGATGGTTTAGAAATGTCAGTAGAGTCATTTGAAAACACTTCAGAAAAACAGTACTCCTACTAGAAACTGCTTTGACTTTAAGTGTAGACATGCTGTTTTGGGTTTTTTCTCAGAGAAAGGTCCTTCTTAGACCATACTTGCTGAGGTCTATTAAAAAGCTTCATAAGCATCAAAAAATAAGAGGATCACAAGAGTTGACGTGTCTATCTCAATGAGATTTTTCCAAAAGTAGAAGCAGGTTGTACAGATTAAATCGTAATTAAAAAAAAAAAAAAAATCTTGTTTTCTTAAGTTGTTAAAAATGAAAGGAAATTGCAAACAGCTTAGATTAGCTTATTTATTATTACATAACATTCTAATGAAAAATTGTAAATATACAGATTTATAATAACATATACAGATACATAAAAATATCCCTCAAAATATTTTTGTGCTTTTATGATCCACCAATTCACTCCCACTATAAAAAAAACCTCAAAAAACCAAAACCAAACAACTGTAAGAGGCTGAAGGAATTACCAAAATTTCTCCAATAATTAAGTAATATCTTCTCCCTCTGTTTCCTACTGTGCAACTCAATCACACTTAATTTAAATAAACTTCAGTTCAGGCACTTTGTTTTTCTAACTTTACAAGTAAGAAAGTAGCCCTGAAAAGGCACTTTCTTTTTCCCCATCTGTCCCCTCAAAATAATTAATTTCACTCCCCCTGTCATACCCTTTCTCTGAAATTCTTGTTGCTGATTACCAGAGAATGAGGTGGAAAACAGTACTATAAAAATGTGGATTTTAAATGAGAGGGCTTTTTCTCTTTCTTTTTTTGTTGGTGGTGATGAAAACATAGGGGTGGCATAGCCTGGCTTCGTTCTTGTTAGAAGAGAACATGAATGCACATGTCACTGCTAGGTGTCAAATATCTTTCTGTTCCCATAGCAAAAAGAAAATGATCCACCATACCTTACAAATGCTTCTTGTTGACAAGTAGGTAAGGTAAGTCATTGTTAAAGATAAACATCACTTATCTTCACACTGAAAGTAAGGAAATAAATTTCATTCCACATTAAGACATATCCAAGCACCAAGAAAGAAAAACACTTTAATAAATTATGAGGATTAAATTTAAAAGCAAGTTAGATACCTCCCTTTCACCCACATTGTCAAAAGATTCCAATCAGTCTTTAAAAAAAAGATCCATCCAAAGTTTTATTTATGGTCCCTTTTGCACTCTTGCCAGTACTGACTTGTGGTCCTTTAAGGAAAGGACTCAAGGTCCTTTTCCCTGATTATCCCTTACTTCTCCAGTACTAGCAATTATGAATCCTCCCTGCCTTTATTCACCCAGATGACCTACTCTACGATGTATCTGCACAACAGGGACAGGCTGGGCCCACTTACAGTATATGTAGAGTTCAGAGCAAAAGAAAAATGGGGATCTCCCTCTCCAGTGTGTACATTTTTTTCTCAGTACTGCCACAACAGTCCCATATCATGCTTAAAATAAGAGGCCTTATCAAGGTCTTTGCCTGGCATTCCACTGTGAAGAGTAGCTATTCCTTAAATCCTCTCTTCTATTCATTCTCCACTTTACTCTTCTCCGCACCCAGTACAGTATGAAGTCTTTTTCCTTAAACATCGATGACTGGAGACTGTCATCAATGCTTTGTCCAACAGATTCAGTGTTGGTCTGTTGTTAGTGAAATATTTTCTTGTATCTGACAAAGCAGTTACATCCTTGGATTTTTTTTTTTTTTCTAAGGGATAAATCACATTAGTAGTTCACAGCCATTCTACGATTGGATAAGATTTAGGCAATTCCTGGGGACTTTTAGAGACTGCCTAATTTTCACAGTGAAATGGAACTGTACGTCTGTCACAACTGATCATGACACAAAGGGCAGTATATTGTAAATATTCTATTACAGTGGACAGAGAAATATAAATTCCTATTATGAAAGTGAAACAAAATGTGAATGTTTCTAGAAAGGGAGCTTTCTTACTAAGGGAAAAGTTATAATTACACATACATTTCAAAAAAAGTAGAGGTCTATCTTATTAGAAAAGATTAAATAGCTTTCTACATTGAATATTTGTGTAAGAGAACCAGATAAACAATTTTCCAAGCAAAATGAATATACATATTTTTCTTGTAGAAGAGGTAACAGATCAAGCCCAAATAGCACCCTCCTTATTTTCAGTAGAGAAGAAAATGCTTTACTCAAATATTTATGTAACTATGAAAAGCTTTCTGATTCAGAAATACTTTGCAACTGTCATTCATGTCATTAATTTAGACTAAATATTTTAGACATTCAAGCTGCTATGTACATTTAAGAAAATTCCCACTTGATTTAACCTACTTGTGAGTTGTCAGTAACATACAAAGAAGGAAAAACCTAAATGAAAGGTAAAGAAAATAACAAAATGAACATACTCACATGGAACAAGTCACTAAGGTTGTACCATCCTCTTCATCTGTGACATCTGGATTGCTGTTTTCCAGGCTTTGCAATGTAAAGTTATTAAAACCAACTGTCCTTTGTGTCTTTGACACATCTATACGTCATGTTATCAGATTGAATAGCTCACACATGCCCAGTACTGGGGAGTGCTTGCAACTCCCCAGTAAAACTTTGCATGGGACAAAAATGTACATGGTAAAGGTTTGCATGGGTAAACAAGTACAAGCACTGTTTTTGAGTAGGAATGAGTTGGCATGTTCTACTCCACTAGTATCTTTGCCGACTTCATTATATGAATTATGATTCAGTGTGACCTTAATAGCCTGTATCTCATTGAAAGATTTAGCTTAAGAACATTTTCCTTGCAGAGTAGTGAGACAATGCAGTCCTTTCTAGTCCTTCGTTTTTCCTGGAGCTCAGAAGCTGGTAAAATCATTACTTTCTGTTGCTGCATCTTCTTTCTCCTTTCTGACCCATGGACAATCTCTCTGCTTGTATAGATATATGGACTGATCAAAAATGCTAAATGCTCAGAGTCTATGGTCTGGTGTGCAGACAAGGTGTATCCTTGATCTGTTTGTTTTAGTAGAACAGAAATAGCCTTACTGACATTCAATAGCCTTTAGATCTCGATCATGTATTGTAACTGTTTTAATGCTCACACTTTTGCATATACATTAGATTATGAACAGCATATTATTATTTTAAGTGAACATTTTGTCCTTCGTATCACAAAAACAACCTGAAGTAGTTGTCTTTGATTTTAGTGGGGAGTAGATAGTCTCCAGAGATCCCTGTCAACTTGAATTAATTAATGGTTCTATGATTGCTGAAAAAAAAAAAAAAAAAAAAAAAAGAGGCAGAGGTATATATTTTCATTTTCTTACTGGTCAAGGATGAGGTACCAACATGTTATTTCAATGTTATATGTAAGGCTGTCTCCAGATAACACAGAATCATAGAATGGTTTGGATTAGAAAGGACCCTAAAAAGCATCTAGTTACAACTCCTCTGTCATCAGCAGCAACACCTTCCATAGACCAGGGAGCTCAAAGCCCTATCCAACCTGACCTGGCACATTTCCAATGATGGGGCATCCACAGCCACTCTGGCTAACTTTTTTCAGCAATGCACCACCCTCAGAGTGAAGAGCTTTTTCCTAATATCTAATCTAAATCTACCGCTTTCTATTTAAAATCATTACCCCTCATCCTATCACTAGAGTTACTGATAACAAGTACTGGATGCCTGCTCTAAGGTATCTCCAGAGTCTTATCTTCTCCAGTCTGAATAACCTCAACTCTCTCAACCTGTTTTCACAGGTGAAGTACTCCAGCCCTCTGATCATCTTTGTGGTCCCCTCTGGACTAGCTCCAAATGATACATGTCCTTTTTATGCTGCAAGCCATAGAGCTGGATGTAGTACTGCAGGCAGGGTCTCATGAGAGTGGAGTAGAGGGGGAGAATCACTTCCTTCCACCTACTGACTATGTTTCTTTTGAGGCAGCTCAGGATGCTTGTTTCCATTATTTTTCTGTCACAATTTCTTAGAATAATATAGCACTGAATTAGTTACCTCAGTTGGGACATAAGTACCAATGTATCTACTTATATAACAACCTCCAAATCCATACCAGGGGCCATTTCCACAAATGATTTAGGTCTCTGCTGTTTTGGTGACTGAAAACATAATGTTGTATGGACACAAGAATTAACATATCATTTGTCACTGTTTTTCAGTGCTGATGTGTCATAAGAGTCCTTGCAATAGCAGTAGAATAGGCAAAAAAATGAAAGAGAAAGCAAAGCAGAATAGACACACAGCAGTAAAAAGATCAGAAGTCTTTTCTGGTGAGTAGGTTGTGGAGTACAAAGATTAAAGCAGCTTTTATTACTATTTTCTGAAATCATTGTAGAAAGACTGTTAAAAGGAATGATTAGTAGGAACAACTCTGAATGAGTAAGAAGTTTCCTTTTGTTAAACAAGAGCCAAGGAATATTTTGGGTGAATATTCCAATGCTTCGGAAAACAAATGAAGAGTATGGTACAAAGGATTCATTTTTCTTTGGAGAAACATAGGTAACTGGGAGAGAGAGTAGGAAATCAAGTGATTCAGGGGATATAGTGAGTATGAAATGTTTATACATGGAAAGGAAATGGAAGTAGAAGGCAAAAGCAAGGAGAAAACCCCAGGCCAGGTATCTTATCATAGAAGGTTATCAGGATTCCCAAACATGATATCTCCTTGTTGAATCCATGCTGACTACATCTGATGACTTTCTTGTCCTTCATGTGTCTGAAAATGGTTTCTAAGACAAATTGCTCCATTGCCTTCCAAGGGACTGTGGTGAGATTGACCAGCCTGTTCCCTGCATCCTCCTTCTTTCCCTTCATGAAGACAGGAGTGACATTTGCTTTCCTCCAGTCCTCAGACATCTCTCCAAGTCAACATGATCATTCAAAGTTTACCAAGAGCAGTCTCGTGATGACATTAACCAAGTCCTTCACTACTTGTGGATATATCCCACCATGGCTCATATATTTATGTATGATCAGTTTGCTTAAATATTCCCTCACCTGACCATCTTCTACTAAGGGTAATTTTTTCCTCCTCTAGGTTATCTCCCTGGTCTCTGCAGCCTGGCATTCATGAAGTCCAGCCTTACTGGTAAAGAAGGATATGAACAAGGCACTCAGTACCTCAGCCTTTTTCCATGTCCTGTGTCAACAGATTACAGAATCATAGAATGGCAGGAGTTGGACAGATACCTCACCTCATTCAGCAGCAGAATCACACTTTTGTCAGACTTCGTTTTGTCACCTGTGTTCTTACAGTGTTCCTTCTTGTTGCCTTTGGCAT
Organism: Colius striatus; assembly: GCF_028858725.1. Classification (NCBI taxonomy): domain Eukaryota; kingdom Metazoa; phylum Chordata; class Aves; order Coliiformes; family Coliidae; genus Colius; species Colius striatus. The sequence continues at coordinate 97,349,287 of NC_084759.1, read as the reverse complement.
TCCTCACCACATTCAATCCCAGCTGGGCTTTGCCTTTATGAACCCTGTCTCTGCATGCTCAGATAGTATCTCTGGTTATTCCTCCCAGGTTACCTGTCCCTGTTTCCACCTTCTCTACAGTTTCTTCTTGCCTTCAGATTTTGCCAGAAGCTGCTTGTTCAACATACAGGCCTCCTGTTTTGTTTTTTTTTTTTTCTGAAATCCTGTTTGTTTGGATGGTCTGCTATTCAATTGATTCATGCATAGGGAAATACAGGGTCACCCTTTTAAGGAGATAAATCTATGATCATAACATGATGTTTCAGTTCCACATATACAACCTATCAAATTGAGAGGTAAGAAATCACAAATATTTCATATTGGTTTAAACAGAGGTAAATGTAAAAACAGAACTTTCATTCTGCATGAGATATTGTAATCTTTTTATTCAAAACCAGAACAGATGATTAAGTTGAGATTTTTTATGTCTCAAACTTTTGTAACTAAGTCAGAAACTCTCTACAGTATCACGTGTCTCTTGGGAACTGTATTTTGGGTGAATTATACCCAGACTCTCAGCAGCCTGTAATCCAAGGCCTTGTTTGGTAAAGCCCAGCTGCTTGATTTTGGCACCATTTTACTCAGAAAGTCATTGCTAAGGTGTGAGAACATACATGAACCAAAGCTGTGCAAGATAAGCAAAGTGAAAACCTAGACAGAAAGTAATTGTTGAAATCATGACAGTAAGCAGCTTTCAGATTCAAGAGGAGAAATGCTGGCACAAAAAGGTGTAAAAGCTAAAGAAAGGAAAAAAAAGTAAAATAGAGGATGTAACAGAGCAATTCACCATCTTTTTGGATCAGCCATTCAGCCCCACTACTACTGTCATCTCATCAATGTATCATGGAGGACATGAGCGTGTTAATACTCCTCAGCATAGTAGCACAGCTATCTGCTCTGCACAGTCTCCAGCAAATAACTGCTTGATGTCCCCAGGTTGTGTTTATCCTGCTTACAGAGTCACTCTACACTGAGGAAAAGGTGCTTGAATACTATAAACTCCTCACATTTGTCACTATCCGGAGCCATATCCCTTGACATGAGCCTTCTCTCTGATGTCTGCATGTGTATTTCAGGAGGTGAAACATCTCACAGGGAGGAAATCCACCCCACATGGGGAAATAGTAAAATCTTCTCTTAGCTCTTATCATATAGTATAGCACAGTGAGTAGATGTAGACTAGTATCAGACTGAATCACTTTCAGTTTGAAGAGTCAGTTCAAAAGATTCCAATTTCTTCTTTCCATTTTCCAATTGGTAATAAAACCCAATAATTAATCTGAAATTTTTGTGCATAAAAACACAGTTTCACAGATACATGTTCAATGAAGAAAAAAATAATAAAAACATCAGATCAGCTTTCATTTCAATTTTAGATAAAAAGTTCTTTAAAAAAATTAATATCTTTTTACTCTCATAAGTATAATGCAATAATTTTCAGACAATGTGAGAAGGTTATCCAGCTGTAACAATGTCACAGCCGAGAGAGATATAACATGTTTCAATTAAATTTATTTCATTTTGCAAAGAAATGAGCATCTTAACTCATTTTGAATACAAGTATTTAAACCAGTCATGAGAGTTTTGTTTAGGTACTGCGCTGCTTTGTACAGCTGCTGTACAACACTGTAGGTACAGTGGCAAGATCCTCTCCCTGACCCCAAGCCAATCTCTCATCCACAAAGACATTAGGCAGCAGCACATCAGCACGGGTCCATATCACCTTCTGACAAGCCCTGCTCAGCCCCTGCCTTTCCTGATGGGGGAAGCTGTATCCTACAGTTTTCCTCATTTGAGAGTCCAATCTGACAAAATCCCAGTGCAGATGGAGCCTTGAGTAGCCTCCACCAGCAGTATGGGATGCCACAGGTAGGGACTTCTCCTGAACAGGGCTCCATGAGATAACTATATGAGGCCACCTTGTGCACAGTACAAACAAAAGATGTTTTGTAAAGCTGAAATGAGTGGGTACAAGTGAACAGAATAGCTTACTGCTGAGACTGGCGTAAGGCATTTTATGAGTCATTAACTCAGAAGGATTTTATTGTGCTTCTGGGAAATGAGGAACTGAAGGTTCATTTGTGAGGCTTTCAGACCTGCAGGTGAAATGCCACCATCAATAGACGGATTCATGAAAGTCCAAACTGGAGGATGGATGGTACACTAAAACGTAACTTGCCAAACTAGTCAATTAGCCTAGTCAATTGGTAAAGCAGTGCTCCAGGGAAATGTGAATGTTCTTTTGCTTTCTGGGAATGAATTACATTCTTCATGTCAGAAGCTAATACTTAGTTAAACATTTTACTGAATGCAGCTTTCTGATCCTCTGCTCATGAACAAAAGTTAATTATGAAAAATACTGAAGATGCATCTGTAGCTCTTTTATTTATTTATTTTAAACTCAGGAATAATTTCAAATATCAAGCACTTCCTCATTAAATCTCTTTCATAACCTTAAGGGATGGGGTGAGGAGGGGAGAAGATTAATATCACCTTGTTGCACAAAGCATACTACAATCTCCTATTATAGGTGGCTACAGTCTTGGATGACTTGAGTAATCAGTTCACACACAGGGCACTAGTTTTTTCTCACAGCAGAAACCAGAAAAGGGACAAAGCGAGGTTCTCTGTCCAAACAATATAACACTGAGGCAAACCCTCTGGAGTATCTCTAGTCCATGAGACACACTGGCTTAATTTGCATTTAATTTCTAATTTCAGAATTTCATGGGGAAATTTCTTTCTGAACTACTCAGCAAATGGGAATGGTGGCAATTCTCACTGCCCTACACATCAACTTTAGCCTTATCTCAGGACAATAAGCTGATGTATCAGACCTGGGGATATTTAGTGGAACTGACATGTTCTACAGAGGTAGAGCATGATCAGTCCCCAGGCAATAGAAAATAGTTATCTGTAAATCTTTATACAGTTTCTGCTGCTTAATGTTGTAAAGGGTCTATCAAAGCCTAAAGTCAAAAGAATTTCCATGAGAACTACAAAAGATATCCTCAGTAGATCAAGTCTTCTCCCTGTTAAATTTGAAGGTCCTCCTTGAAATACTATAGGTACTAAAGTGTTACTTTCAGATAGGTAGAAGTGTTCCTGTTTCTCTGGCCTACAAAATGGTTAAAACTTTGCCATCAAAACATTAAGCCTAAGGCAGAGAACAATAATGGAAAGTTTCAGCCCTACATGTTAATGTTTGGCAAAGCCATAACCAGTTTATAACAGAGGCTTGTAATTAGAGTGGGTCAGAATGTTCTCAACTAAATGAAATTTCATCGAAATATGCTGTTTCATCCAAGCCAAAACCTTTTTCAGAGACATATCTGCTTCCACAAAGTTTTTGTTGGGAAAGCTGAGAGAGAAAGCATGCTCACACACTATATATTGAAGATTAGGTCACAAGTTTAGGACGTGAGAGAACCAGGTTTAAGGCCTGAGTTACTGTCATCTGCAATAAAAAACCATGCTCTGCTTCAAGAGGAGCAAGTACAAGGTATCCAAAATGCCAAAGCAGTGCCCTGGCTAGGTTATCTACAGAAAATAACACATGATGAGAAACATGTCTTGATTATGATGTTCAAGGGATTTTACGTCTTCAAGTGACACACACAAAGTTATCTTTTTAAATATTTTAAGTTGGCCTTAAAACAAGTTGATCTCTTCCAGAAGTGTGCAGTTCTAACAGGAAGAGTCAAACTAAAGCCCCCCCCCATAGTCTGGAAGGGGAAGGTGGAGGGGCTTCTGTATGTCTTTAAAGTGACAGTCACTGACAAAACAGAAGAGCAAACTAGATGTACCATGTACATAAGTTCCTGAGACTCTGCACAGGGCAGAACATACAGACAGGATATACACAGAAAAACAGAGAGACACAATTCAGAGGGTTGCAAATGTAGAGAGGAGAAAACCCTCTAAACTCTTGTTTTATCACTAAATGCATTTCTGCACTTGAGTAGATCAATACACATTTTTTTAAAAAAGACAATTTCTAAAAAGAGGAAAAAAAGACTAATTCACTCAGTGAAATATTCTTTTATTTTTTTTTTTACATTTTAGATAAATACATGCAGTAGGGAATAATAAGAGAAAATATGGCTGCAATTAAAATTTATTTCAAATTGCATTAGGTCCTTCCATCAATTACCATGAGGTTTGTAGCCTACAATTCCTGTCAAAATAAAGGAGAGATCACAGCTTTTAATTCCTTAAAGGTGTAGGCAGGAAGTCATTGCGCTGCTGAGTCAACCTGATGTAAAGCTTTGTTTTCATGCACTATTACATTGCTTTTAGCTTGTGCAACTATTTTATTTCCCAAAACATAACATTTGGTGCACACCTGCTTGAAAAGCATACCTGTTGAGCTTGTAGCATTCACTACTCTACCATGCCATGGTACATTGCAACAGAAAGGAGTCATGTAATACATGTGTGTTAGTATCAGGAGATTGGGTCATCCCTTTTTTCTATAGTAGCTAGCAGCAGGACAAGGGGTAATAGGATGAAGCTGGAATACAACATGTTCCATTTAAATATAAGAAAAAATTATTTCACTGTGATGGTGAGGGAGCAGTGGAACAGGCTGCCCAGGGAGGGTGTGGAGTCTCCTTCCTTGGAGGTCTTCAAGACCTGCTTGGATATGTTCCTATGCAACCTGATCTAGGTGAACCTACTTCTGCAGGGGGGTTGGACTAGATGATCTCTAAAGGTCCCTTCCAGCCCCTACTGATACCTTGAAGAAGCCAGTCAGGATTCAATAGCCAACGCGACTATTAAGCAGGTATTCTTTATTGCAGCTCTGGGGAACAGAGATTTCTCTATCAAATGTGCCCACCTCAGCCTTTTGATTTTCAACTTATATTTACAGCAAACATGAATATTCATCACATTTCCAAGAAAAGGCCCACTCATAGTCCTGTCTTGGTCCACCCAAGTTACTTCTCTTTCTTGTTTCTTTTGGTGTCCTCTTGCTTCCTTCAGTGGTCATTAGGGATCGCTGTTGGATTAAGATCCAAATTTTCCTTGCCATGTATTTTTATTCCTGGGTCCTTGGACAGGATGAAAAATGGCCTAAAACCTCTGCCATCCCAGATAACAGTTTTGTTTAGGGCTAGGTAGGCCTTGTAATGATCAGTGGTGACAATGTCCAAATGTTAAAGTGTAGAACCAATGTAATAGCTTCGTCATAATAATTTTGTTTATGCACATACCGGTCTTGAAACTATCCATGCTAAGCAATAATAATTTTGTTATAAGAAATAGTTGTGTCTTTCTAATGGCTCTGTTTGTGGGTGTACAAGACTAGCAGTTTCATAGAACTATATATGCGATTTTCTAACTAATATTGTAAGTTTTAATAAGCAAACTTCCATAATCTAAGTGTATCTATCTATGAATCACTAGCATTCTATGATTCTATGATTCTATGAATACAGAAGGGTGGAGAGATACTTAGATAATGTCATGTGAAGTACAGTACCAGCATATTTTTTTCTAAAAATCTGTTTTCTTATTTAGAAACACTGGTTTCTCTAGCTTTTTTATTTATTTAACTCTTACTATATCATTCTCGAAAATATTTAACTTATGTTACTTGTACAATTTAAAAACAAAAAAAAAACACAAAACCAAAGAAATCTAACAATTTCAAAGAAACAAATAGCTTCAGTATTCAAAATCTGGATCTCTGTTCTGAAACCACTGCAATCTGTCACAACGTCCTCCTCCCTCCTCCCTGAACAACAGAGACTTCAAAGTGGCCAAGATCTGAAGTTTCTTGTTAAAGTTTTGCGAGGTGAAGTTGGCCTGCATGGGATATTTTTCCAGAAATTGAGGGTTGTTGGCAGACGTGAAGAGTACTGGAACAATGTTAATGAAAATAAATTTTCTTAGCAATTGCAAGACAAAAAATATGCATATTTGTCCATTAACTCTTATGTTACTACAATCAGAACAAAAAGAAAAGGAGGTCATCTCCACATATGATAACTAATAAATAGCTGTTACTGAATATATTCCAAATAGATAGGATTAGTTACAATTTGTTTGAGGTTTAAAATTGTTTTCTCTTTGTTATCAATTGTTATCAAGGACTTGTCCTGGCAAAGATGTCATTGTTTTAACTGCTGTGTGATCAGAATACATATAAGTGAATGAGGAGATAAAAGTTAAAAAAACCAGAAATGATAAATCATCACTCTTACTGATAATATCTTTAAAACTTTACAGTTCTACCATGCAATAAAAATGCCAAATTATGTCAATTTATGGCTCCACTGGTGTCAGATTGTTCTGTTATCAGTGTTTTAATTTCACATTATTTCCAAGTATTTCCAAAGTTACATGAAACAATGTGAGACTTAAATGTAGTTTGCAACACAGATAAAATGAAACCATATTCCAACTATCAAAGTTTGCAGAGCAATTTGAAAACATTTAGTATTCTGCATGATAAAAAAAAAAATTGCCAAGTCACTGAGACTATTAGAAGAATAACACTTAGTATTTCATTATAGTTAATAATTTTAGAAAATTTTATAACATCTTAAAACTCTCCAGTGTTTTCGATGGTTTGAAAGCAGCCCAGAGCACATGAAGATGCAATTCCTTGACACACCAGCACTACTTCAAACTCATTGTATCCTTCTGTCTCCTTAGTTATAAACATAAGCGCTACAAGATCACAGTGGACTTTGATTATTCAGTCTCAGTCTGGCCTAGTTATAGGCTGAGTTCTCAGCTGCCATGACTCTGGTCACTTGAAATCAGAATTCAGCACCATGAATAGAACACATTAAAGGAGAAGTAACACTTTTGATTTGGCCTGAAGAGATGGTAAAAAAAAAAATCTGGAATCGAAGTACAAACCTAACAAGTTTTCTGTCTAAAGTAATAGCCATTCTTTCTCCAGCTATAGGTATTTTCAGCTTATAGGATTGGACAGGGAATTGAATATATTGGATTTCTCAGTAAAACTCATCTGACATAAAAGATACAGGGTGTATGATTAATGTCACCAGTGGTGAGGATATGATTTAACAGAAGACAAAGGAGCTATGGGACTCTAAAATGCAAGTTACAGATGTTTGTCCATCATCATGAAACATCAGCCTTAAAGTACAGTTTCCCTGACACCAAACTATTGATTTAATTGCAGTTCAACAGAGCACCTGTGAACTGACTTCAAAAGTTCTTTCAAAAGAACACTGTTAATGTTGAGCATAGTGCTTTAAATCTACAAATAAATCCACCGAAGTCAAGGTAACCAATGAGAAAGGTACCGAATGCATTTTAAAGTCCTTGAAAGCTATCTCACACAAATTAACATTTCATTTAAAAACAAACAAAAGGACAGACTTCTATTCTACTGTAATATTTAATAAGAATATAACCAATCTTTCCAATATAAAAAAAAAGTCATCTATGTGATTTTTTTCCTGAAGTTAGAAGTTAAAGGACTTGAATTAGAGACTGAGAATGGAAAAAACGCTTGCATGTTCAGTCTAGTCTGTATTTCTGACATCACTGTAGGTAACCAAAGAACAAGATGTAGCCAGGTTAGAAAATGATAGTAAAACAGCAACAACATGAGAAAAGACATTGGCCTCTAAGTGGTAGCTATGTAAAGCAGACATGCAGCAGTTGTAGATCACTGGAGGAATTTCAAAATCCAATGACCTATTGTCTCCAACTAAGACAGACAGCAAATAAAAAATTAGAAGAATAAATGTACAAGGGTAACATCTAAGTATAACATACTATTTACATTTCTGAAATTTCCTAAAAGGTAAGTAAAGTGTAAGTATAAAGTGTAAAGTGTAAAGAAGAAATTATAATAACTAGACAAGAAAGAGTGTCTGACAAGTAACCAGGGAAGATTTTTTTTTCTTTCTACTTTCTCTTCTCCATCCTGCTCTTTTAATACTTTCAAAGAAAATGACAGAAAGAGAACAAATCACTCCTGAAAGGATGAGAACATATCAACATCATGATAGAAATAATAGTCTGTGCATTTGTATGAACCTCTGTAGGTCAGAAGGCTAACACAGTGCATGGACAGATGGAATGATAACTAATCCTGAAAACCAAAAAAGACAAGAGGGAAATATCAACAAGCACTGGTAAATTTCTGAGATGTACAGGAAAACAACCTAAAGAGAAATTATCAATTTTTCCATGATGAATAATGATCCCAGAAGTTAACACAGATATTTCAATTTTGTTTAAGTGTAGAAGTTATTAGGAGTGATATGCATTTATGCATAGGGAACCAATTATATTATTCCAATATACTGAAAGAACTCTAGAAGGATTGAGGAAGTTAAACATCTGGTTTCTTTATTTGTTTTAATTGCAGCAAAATATACTTATTTTAAATAAGAGGTTAGATTTTGAATGTAGGTACTCAATAAAGATGTTTTACGGCAAACTTTTTCTGTATAGACATGTACAATACATAAAATTCTGGATATTTGACTAAAATTTTACACCAAGGTAAGAAGTAATAAATGTTCTTGTGTCTCGCTAATTAGATATCTGAAGTTAAAATGAAAAAAGTGGAACAGCAAGATGGATCTTGCAACTCTATTCAGTGGTGGTAAAAAAAAAGTTAACGTCGAAAAATATAAAACCACACCCATAGATCTCAGGTAAAAGTTAAAAAAATTAAAAGAAGAAAAAGTTAATGTAGATTTTTTTCTTTCATATAATGACATATAATAGTTGCAGGTCTAGCATGCAGCTGCATTCAGACACTAAGTTCCCTGACTTTTATTTGCTTACAAGTAGGCAAGAAAGTGCTACTTAAACAAAACTAATTTGGCTTCTTTGGTAATCCTCTAGGTATTAGTGTAGAAAGCTTGAGGACATCATATATCTTTTGAGCTGAAAGCAGGTGCTTTTCTCAGAAAACAGATGTATCCTGCAGAGCTGGTAGAGCAAATTATGTGATTTAGGTGCATTTCACAGAAAAAAGAAGTGCTTTGACACACGGCTCCGTGACACTTTTGATTACAAGGACAAGATGGTAGCACAGTTTGCAGACTGGAAATTATTAACCACAACTGGTACAAATTAAAATGCAGCCTAGGCCAAAGTCGTTCTGCTAATATAACCAAAAAGCAAAATATAGGCAAGGAACAGCATTACTTTTTCCTCTTGCACAGGAATATAAAAATGAGTCACATGATTGCGCTGTTACACTGCAATAGCTAAAGGGGATGTGAAGGATGACTTGAACAAGGTCATAGAGATACAACAAACATCAGTTTTAAGTTATTTTTCACATAAACACATCCTTTCCTGCCCCTATTGAACTTTTCCAATTTTTCAAGAACCCTGAAATGGGAATGTACCTGTTCAGGACCAAGTGATTGTAGAAACAGACACATTTATCTTTTCTTGTATCTGTTACCCATTATGTTACTGTGCTGTCAAAAATAGAGAATCCCTGATATCAAAAGAATTTTTAATCTGCATATCTTTTTAACCTGTTTCCCTAGATTATTCACCATGCATTATATCAAAGAAAATGATCTTTAAAAACAACTTTTCACCCATGTGGGTTCTCTGAAGTCTAAGATGACAAGATTTCTCACAGGATTTTCCCCAGACTTCAGCATCTCTTTTCTACATGGATTTAACTAAAGTGTTACTAAATCAATAGGCTTAAACTAAGAAATTTGCTTTAGTGTATAGAAAATTATTTGGCCCCAGAGAACTGCTCAATGTATAATCCTTAGGGAACAGTACACACTCAGTATCATTTCTTATTTAACGTACTTGAAGTTCTTAAACATAAAAGTCCTTTGTGCAGTCTTAACAGTAGATATTGCTGGTAATGACCAGTCACTTTTACATGTATAAAATAATATGACTGTATAGCTACAAATGTATGTACATGTTCCATTACACATAATCGCACAGTAAGAATGGTATTTTTTTTAATAAAAAAAATCAGTTAATCTAAATAATAGTAAGTTTGGGGTTTTTTCCCAGTATTAAAAAAAAATCTCATTTAGTGATAACACTGAAATAGAGTATCATTTTCTACTCTTGATTTACTAATATTTCCCAATTTTGCACAGCAACATACTGCTTCTGTAAGTCCTAATGCTGTTGGGTATGGGGGGAAAAGGTGACTATAGAGAGCTTCACTGTTTGACCACCTATGTAATATTTTATTTCTGTTTCTTTACTATATGCCCAAAGGAATTTCTATATATGAGAATCACAGAAGATCCACAACCATGAAGCTACATTTCTAAGTTGTTTATGAAACTCCCAAAATGATCAGACTGGAAGTTATGAACCTACCATATACTACCTATTCTTAACATGAGAAAGTTATCAATGCAAAGAACAGAAATAGTGTCCCAAATATTATCTTGCAATATTTGTAGGGATTCTATGATCAGCAGAACGAACTATTCATCATCCTAGAAGTGTAGAAGCTTGCCTATTGTTTATAGATAATTAGTGAAGGAAAAAAGGGGATTGTAATTTTTTTCTCAAACAGTTATATCATTACTGATAAATCATTTCTTACCACAACAACCATGTCAAGATAATCATGTCAAAGGATTGACTTTGAGTCTTCCAATAGAAAGCAGTGGTTTGGATTTTTGTTAATAAACGTAATCATTTACAGTACTAATCTAATAACCTTCTTGCCATGTGGAAAGGCTGCTATTTCTCTTTTTTTTCTGAGAAAAGTAGCATGTCAGTTGGAAATGCCTTATGCGCCAGATATAGTGAGTAGCACCATATAGATCAGGTCCTAAAAACAGCACATTCCACAACAATTTCTGCTTGGATCTACTTCTTTCTATTCAGTTATTTAGAAAATTGGGTGAAAAAGAGTGCAATATTTGTTCAATAAGCTTTATGGAAATAAAATTCAATGCTTATCAATTGAAAAATTTCTATTTCCCTTTCAGTTAAACTTTTAAAGGAAAACTCTGGAAGTTACTGAGGTCATGCCTTAAAATGCATCAGTTGTGTTTTAAGAATCAGATTTTGCTAGCTTAGAGGAAAAGTAATGCTTTATAGTACAGTAAATATTTTTACAATATTTAAGTTAGTCCCATCAAGAATAATTGCATAGGTTTAAATCATGGGCCATTCCAACTATCCCCGTGGGATGTAAATTAAAATGTTTGAGGTGAAAAGAAAGCAACACTCAGACTCTAGAAAAAAAATCACTAATTTAATATTCAGGTTCTAATAGCCTTTCACACTTCCTTCTGACCTGAAAGCACACTTTATTTTCTCAGGTTTTTAAGGCTCATGCACCTTCACAAAATTAAAACACAGTAAAGAAGAATTCAATCTCCTAAAAGCTTTGAAAAAACACAAACTTTCTAGAATGAAAAAAAAAAAAAGAAGTTTGCAAATTTTAACATGCTGAAGTAGATCAGTGTGGTTTACTTTCCATTACTGGCAGACACTTCTCAAAATCTGGGGACTATGGATACAAATGAAAGTCTGGTGTCAAGCTAGCAACTTCCTTGGAATTATGAACAGTGGTAATTTCACTATCTCAAACTATGTCTTAATGCAGCCATTCTGGCACTTTTCTGGTTTTTTACTTCCCTTTGCAATGTTAATGATGAATTTTAACACAGATTATTGTAATTTAATAAATATATTAATTTAAAGATATCAATAAAGGCAAGATATAGAAATATGAATGCTTATATAGTGACTAGAAGGAATGCAAAATTTATGTAAGTGCCAAGTAACATTCCTGTGATTTCAATGACCCAAAAGAGTTCTCAGATATTTCTGAAAAAATTTCTTCATTTACTGCCTCACATTTTCTACAAGACACTTGTGACTTTCTATCTGAAAAGGTGAAAATCCCTCCACATACTGAGCACATGCACAAAGAACATGTGCTATTTATTAACAGGAGCAAACATTTATTAAAGTCTATCCTGGCTTTTGAAAATAAGATGACTTCATACACAGGAAAGAGGTGTATATGATAAGTTGTTATTTCACGTTGTTTTGAAAACATTAAAAAAGGGGGCTAAGCCTATTTTATGTGAATGACAAAGTAAAGCACAACCATTGGGGAAATCTTAAGCAACACTTATTTATAACTCTTTATGGCACAGTAATAGTTCTAGTTTCTCTACTTTACAAACTGCAGAAATGTCAAAAGTTTTTAGAGTTTGCATTGAATATTTTTAAAGTCTATCTCAATTCTAATTGTAGAATGTAGAATTGGCTTGAGCAAAATTAACAAAATGACTCCTGCTACCTGATCTTAATCTTCCAGTCTAATCTGCCAAATACTGAAAGAAGACTGTAAGAGTAATTCACAGTAGTCACAAAACACTTGGGTAACTTCATATTCCACTCAAAACTTACCTATAGCAAGATATTATATCACATTTTCCTGACATTAATATCTTGGTCAGATCACCACTAGACTATTTTTAGCTTGGCTATTTAGCATTTTTCCATTTTATTATACACCTCCCTCACCTAACTAGATGGCAATCTTTGTGATCTCTGAAGTAACAATTTTCCCGAGTGTTATAAGTAGAAGTTGGACTCAGTTATGCCTTTCATGCTCCAGAATATTGTGGAAAGCATAAATGGAAGTGCTTGAGCCCAGTCACTGGAAGCATGGGGAAATGGGGAAATCAGCAAAGAATATTAAGCGTGAGTAAGCATGAGATTAGAAACACAAACTGGACCAGAACAACTTTATTGCCATGACTCACTCTCTCTCCTTCTCTCTCTCTCTTTCTCTCATTTTGAATCTTACATTGTCAGCATATTGCCAATGGATATGCTGTAGTCGTCTCTTTTTAATTCTACTAGCAAAGTCTCTCAATTTTTCTCCCTTCCCCTCTGGCATTCAATGGCTCTTTCTGTACACAGAGAAGGTTTCTCAATGCAAGGCTAGCAGCTAAAGGTGGACTAACAGGTACAGAAATAGAGAGACATGTATATGCACAAGGATACACACATGCACATACATATATGTATGTGTGTGTGTACATACATATGTGCATATAAAGATACACACATACAAATATATATCTGTGTCTATGCAAATAAACATGTATGTATATATGTATAGTAACATATATAGAGATATACTTAATAAAATGCATATCCACTCAGTAAAAAAAAAAAACCCCATAATGAACGATTGCCAATTTAGGATATATCAGTGGCTTCAGAATTTTGCTAGCAGTTCAGAAGGTCTCTTAAATTTATATCCAGGCACATTTGCCTCAGAATTTACTATCATACTGTAAAGCTCCTTGGAATTCTTCAAAATAATGGAAGTTGATACACAAGTTAAAAGAAAAAGCACGATGATTGTGTACTTCATTATTAAAGACCCTAGCCTACACAAACACGTTTGTTATAAGCGCTCATGCACATATGAATTTGATTTGAACATGAGAAAGAACAGGGTTTGATAAGTCATCTGAAAAGCATCTGTTTTCGATCAGTAGATAGTTAGTATTTGTGTCTACATATATTGATGACAATAGATATCTCCTCCCCTTCATGATGGAACTCACAAAGGCATTATGTCAACAATAGTTAAATGCAATTTTACTGAATATGTTTGAAAATATAGAGAGCTATGAAATAGCAACTTTCACAGTTCAGATCATGAATTTTCAGTGAAAACACTTGACATTTTCTTCCACTTATTTAATGGTAGGTAGAAAATCTTTCAAACAAAGGAAAGGGTTTTCACCAATGAGCACAGAATCAGATCAGAAAACATAATTGTGATTGAAATCAGATGTTGTAGAGAATACAACATGACATAGGGGCTGGTTGCTTTACAGCAAATACCCCAGGCCTTTGACATCGCCTGTAGGAAAACCTATCCCTAAGCTGTCAATATAGAATTATAGAATCATAGAATGGTAGGGGTTGGAAGAGACCTTGAGAGATCATCTAGTCCAACCCCCCTGCAGAAGCAGGGCCACTTAGATCAGGTCGCATAGGAACATGTCCAGGTGGGTCTTAAAGACCTCCAAGGAAGGAGACTCCACAACCCCTCTGGGCAGCCTGTGTCAGGGCTCCCTCATCCTCATATTGAAAGGGTTTTTTCTTATATTTAAGTGGAACTTTTTGTGTTCCAGCTTCATCCCATTACCCCTTGTCCTGTTGCTAGATACAATAGAAAAAAGTGCTGTCCCAGCCTCCTGACACCCACCGTTTAGATATTTATAAATGTTAATAAGATCTGCCCTCAATCTCCTCTTCTCCAGACTAAACAGCCCCAGTTCCCACAGCCTTTCCTGATATGAAAGATGTTCAATACTCTTGATCATCTTGGTGGCCCTGCGCTGGACTCTATCCAGCACTTCCCTGTCCCTCTTGAGCTGAGGAGCCCAGAACTGGACACAGGACTCCAGATGAGGCCTCACCAGGGCAGAATAGAGAGGGAGAAGAACCTCCCTTGACCTGCTGGCCACACTCTTCTTGATGCATCCCAGGACGCCGTTGGCCTTCTTGGCCATGAGGGCACATTGCTGGCTCATATTTAGCTTATTATCAATCAGGACTCCCAGGTCTCCCTCTGTAGAGCTGCTCTTCAGCAGTTTGACCCTCAGCCTGTACGTGGGGTTTTTCCTTTCCAGATGCAGGACTCTGCACTTGTCCTTGTTGAACCTCATGAGTTCCTCTCTGCCCAACTCTCAAGCCAGTCAAGATCATCAGATCTGCCAGTCTCCCAGGCTGAAATGAACTGAAAATATGTGTCATCTTAATTGACAGGAGAACATATCTAAAAGATGTTGCACTTTTCAATCTCATTCTGGAATACTTCAGATTGTCAGGTGAGTAAATGCTTGCAAATTGTAAATCAATCCTTGATTGTTTTGTTTTGTTTTTTTTTTTACCCAGGTTAAAATCTTGATTATTCAGTAATTCCTTTCCAGTAAGAATATAGTTGAATTAGTAATATGTTATTAGATCACAATGCTACTATTTTTCAGTTCAAGAATTCTTCTCGTCCAAAGATCTCAAAGTTCTTGGAAATAACAAAACAAATTGTACATTTACAAGGAATTAGATATATCAAAATATTAACAATGACTAAATACGTCAGAATAGTACTCAGAGTGCAAGTTCTGCAAAGAAAGAGAAGATAAGAAATAGAATGCAGATTAAAACTAAGAGACTGATGGAAATATTCTTCCAGATATTATTCAGTGTCATGAGAAAATTGCTCTTCTAGCTACTAGCACTGAGATTGAATACTACATTAAAAATATGTTATTTCCTCTGGATTCTGTTGTCTATGAGGGTATGGAGGTCATGGGCTGAGTTTCCTGTTGGTGTAAACAGAACAGATGGGTTTTTCTTCAGTAGTATTTGCCTCAATATATCGTTTTGTGAGATTCTACAGAAGATTTCTGAAAAGAGTTGACAGACAACCAACATTTTCATCACACAGGGAATTCAATTATTGAAATGGTTTATCCTGATATTAAATCAGGACAAAAACTCAAAATATCTTTTGGTTTTTTCTACATAGCAAAACATGTCCAACTTTCTTTTTAAAAATACCAACTGTTTGGAGTTACCTTAGTGAAGAATGGTAGTCACTTGTGACAAAATGTCATGGAAAAAAATCTATCTTCATATCTCACATCTCCATTTTCCCTTTTGCATTTCCTATATGTTTGGTCTCTGAGAAGACCACACCTTATACAAGGGAAGATTTGCCTGTAATTGTCCATTCTTCTACACACAAACATAAATACCTAGACAAACATTCCAATTGCCTCCAAAACCACTAACCATTAATTAATCACTTTAATTCTTATACCAGAACTACTTTTCAAAAGTACTTGCATACTTTTCAAAAGTACTAAAGCAAAGAGATAGATTTTTTGAAGTGTTTGCTATACTGAAATTATCTCTGATTTTATTGATAAATAATTAAAATTATTACAGAATTCATGGCAATAATCACAAAATAGTTAAATACATGTCTTTATAAATTCATAAAAGGCTGTTTACATCTCTGACTAAAATAAGCATTAGTTGTATAAGTGCCTGTATTACTCCCCTGAAAGTTAGTGAAATTTATTTTGATTTAAGCAAGTACTGACCAATGAGCAATGAATGATTCAAACAAGACTACAAAATACTTCATGAGTTATGCTTAACAGATGTACTGTGCTTCTGAGATGGACGTTTCCTATGCACTTCTCAATTGTTATATTCTTTATCATTCTCTTGACTCTCAGTTTGTCTTCTAACACTGTACATATCTTGCATTTGAAACTAAAAGGTAAATAATTCCTCTTTTTATATATAGTGTTTTGAACACTTTAAACTGTCAGAATTTCAGTAATTTATGGTACAAGATAGAGTAAAATTAATTTAGTGGAAGTTACATCTGTAATGTGTTAGACATTGATTTACAGCACTATACATTTTTCTAATCAGGTAGAAAAAAGTCTTATCTCAGAGGAAGAGAAATATTCCATATACTACTTTTATTTCTTGCCTTTTTAGCTTTGGTGTGTTTGGTAATTTTCTATATCATTCTATAAACTGTTATTTTTAATAGAATGTGCATTTTGGGAATAAAAATCATAGTACAAAAAGTCCACAAAAATAATCCAGTTTCTGGTATTAAGAACCTTTTCTGTTTAAACTTAATCCCAATTAAGGACTGCCAGGGTTTTTATAAAACTCCTACTTCCACAGAGGGGAATATCCTGGTTGATTTTGAGAGGATCAGATGTATGCTCATTGTATTTGTTTGCTTTTCAAATATAACTAAGGTCTTATATTCTTTTCATGAAAATATTGAAGGTGAAAGGCAAAGGAGAAGTTAGAAGCTATTTCTATACATTTTTCATGCTTATTGTGATGTACAGAGGGATTTAGAGAAAGATGTTTTGCATTTTACTAGTTTACTGGTTATTTTTCAGTTTATAAATATATATACATGCTTATTTGTTCTTTAAACCTTATCCTGGCTCGTTTTGTAGTCATTGGTATTGTTCATGTTTTCTACCTTAAAGATTAGTTTTGTGTGAATAATCTTGACCTCAATGAAAGTCCACTTAACTTGAGTGGGCTCAGGATGATCGACCTTGGTGATTTTTATCACGGTGATATCAATGTCTCTTTTCATTTTACAGGCAAGTTTTACAGCCATCTGTTCCTAGGTGATAGACATACATATTGTTCCTCTGTCCTTGACAACTGAAGGTCAGTCTATGAAATCAGCAACTGTAACTCTTCAGCTGAAATGTCTGAGAGAAATCATGGTGCAGCCCACAGAGACATGAGGATAAATGCAGGGCACCAGTGGACACATTTTGCTCCCACTATGCTAAGCAGAGTTGTCACACAGGCTAGTGTTCCACAAAGGAGGACAATATGGGTGCAGCAGTATCCTGTGCATGGAGGGACCATTCCCTTGTACAGAGTAGCCAGACACGAGGAGGTGTTTTATGGGATGTTGCCTTCTTATGATGCTGCATCGAAGGAAGCAGAAAACCATATAGTGGGCAAGTTGGGATGCATCTCCCTGTAAAGAACCTCTAGTGTGAATAATCATTTCACTATGCACTTCTGAATCACAGATTTCTGTGGAAAGGGACCGACTCTTACCAGATATCTGCAAATAGCCCAATAAAGATCTAGGTTAACCTGCTTTAGCAAGGAGGTTGGACTGAATGATTTCTAGCGGTCCCTTCCAACACCTACCATTTTTTGATTCTGTGACTCTAACCGCGGTTTGAGGTCTCAGAGTAAAAACCTACTTCCAACAATAACTGATTATCAATCTTTACTAGCATGATTTTAAATGTACAATTTGGACTAGCACAGCTAGTACACATACTTTCTTTTTAATCTTTTGGTTCTTCTTTGCTCTCATATGCTTAAATAATTCAAAACACAAGTGCTTACTCTTATTTCTTGCTGCAAATGACATCTGTTCCTCATGAATTCACTGACTTGCATGCATAATATTTGCTATGCCTGGAGACTTTCCTTTGAAACGTGCACTAACTACAGATGAGTTCTCATTCTGAAACTTGACAAAAGTTTTGATCAGTAACAGAGTTACAATGAAACATCTTTATTGGACAAGGTTTGAACTCACAGTCTGGGCAAAATCTTCAGACTGAGGTTTTTTGACTGGAAACATTTACCTAAACAGAGCAAGAGGAATATGAAGATACTTTACTGACGCGTCAGAACCAGTTCATCCAAGAATAAGGTAAAGCTGCTTTCATTCCACGTTTTCCACAGCATTCTTCATACATTAGTCCTGTTATCAGGTTTGCCAAGACAAAGACAAAAAGGAAAACAAAATATGCACTAGCAAAACTCAGCCTTTTCCCCCTCCCCAAAAAAACGTGTGTTTTAATCCAGTAAGTTAGAAGTCATACATTGCTTATTCAGAACACCGGGAGATTGTAATCATAAGCAGAGCTGAAAAGGGGCCTGGCTCTAAGGCAGAAACAACTTTTTCACTCTCACATCATATAAGCAAGAGTGGTCTGCTGTTGTCAGCTTAAATATTTGGATCCACAAGTCAAAGCCCCCAGCTGTGGGAAGCAGCAGCCATGAAAACCACAGAGTCCTTCAGTAGTGCACATCACGGCCTCATTGTCCATACTGTAAGAGGCTGTGGGACTGCCCTGAGGAGGCAGTGTCAGGATGGTCTGCCACTGTTTCGCAGACACAGGCTGACATGGTCAATGCTGCAAGAGGCCAAGGATTTCTGGGGAAAAACTCATCCCACTCACAGCTGGAAAGAACTTTTTCCATCGTCACAGCACAGGTCTGCAGCAAACGTGTGCAAAAGTGCACAGCTTTTGGGGCAGCATGGGAACATATGCAAAATAAGGTTTTCTAACAGATTCTTAGGATCACTAGTCTCTAAGAAGTGACTTGCGTCTGACAAAAGTTTGAGATCCTCTTAACACTGAAATACAAACAAGTATCTGATTTAGTAAAAGAGGTTTAGATGATCCCTGTGTGAGAAGAGACATCAGTTTGTGAAGGCAAGCACTTCATCAGGAGTCTAAGATAGTCAAAAAGCCTCTTCTGAGCTCTGCAAAGGGAAATAGATGTGGCTGAGAGAATTAAGCTAGTTTTCTTTTCTTTTTTCTTTCTCCATTTCTAATTGCAAGGCAAAAATGGAAGCTCAGTGCTCTGAAGACTTGTTTGACTGAACACTAACTTGGTCCTCCCTCCATTACTCCTTCCAGAATTACAAAATGCAAGGGAAAAAATGTGTTGGACACTTACACTGGAAAATTGCCATTTATTTCTCTCATGTCCACATAGGTTTTTTTCAGCTAAAAATCCCTCAATAGACTATTTGAAGATAAGTTTGTTAATACATATTTCACCATAGGAGACTAGTATAAACACACTGATGATAAAAGTATCTTTCTTTTCTTTCTTACACGTTTTTGATGACTGTACCTAGCTGTCATGTGGTCAGCTACCTAATTCCATGCCCTGGCAAGTGAATCTACACTGTTCTTCCGTCAACATTGCATGTTTATCCCAATGACTTCTTTCTATGGGGAACATGAGAAATTGGTTAATCAGAAAACTAAAGATACACTCAACATCCCTGTTTTTCTTCATGTTTTATCAATAAAACTAACCAAGCCTTCTTTTAATTTCCTTTGTAGACTTCAGTGTAGGGCTGCTGTGATTAGACTTTTTTTAGGAAAAAAAAAGAAGTTATACATTTTCCTTTTAACCATTGTCTTTGTATGCATCAGAAAAGGAGACATGGTGTTATGAAGCAAGTTAATTACAGAGCCCTAGCGCAACATAAGCAGAGCAGTAGCCCAGTCAGAGCTAGGCAGACGATTTGATGTTCATTAACCTAATACTGGAAGTTAATTCTGCTTCACTGCATTGCTACTAGCTCTCTGTACAAGGTATGAGAAGTAAATTAATTGCATATTTTGTTTAGTTAAGAATTTCAAGGAGAGTTTGATAAGCAATGACATTTGCATACTGAAAATCAATCTCTTAAGAGAAATATGGTACACATAACAATGTCATACTAGCAGAGAGTTCTGATAACTGCTTTACAACAAACCACACAAGATGCAATATTACCCTTTACACAAAATATGAAAATCTGGTAATAAGATTAATGGACAGAAAAAGAGAGGCTCTAAAAGCTGGTGAGGTCTCCACCTCCAAAGTGATTTTTATATGTCATTATCCCAAGAGCACTAATTCTTTCATTAAATCACACCCCAGCAAGGAAAGTGATAACAGATACAAACCCACACAAGAGCAGATGTTAATTATACAAAAAACTGTGTAGATAAAGACTCTTCTTCATGTAGTGACATGTCAGAACAGACAAGACAATTTTTATGAATGAGACACTTCAGCGTTATTTAAACTGAATGGAGAAGGGAACTATGTTCTACAAGACTTTTTGCTCTTCCGGCTTTACATTTGGGTCTGTAGTTAGGCCAGAGATAGGATTGAGAGAGTAGACAGAAAATAGTATGCTCCCATCAACCAAGGTGCCACCAGAGTGGTGAAGAATGGTAGCTTCTTAATTGTTAATATCCATATAAAGGGTTGAGATGTTGTTTCTGTTCATATATGTCATGTCGTTCTCCATTTCAGTTTGGTATAACAAAAAGGAATGCATAGAATGTTTTTACATTTTATATCAAACAAAACTGAAAATTGTATTTCTGGATAATATCTTGTCCACACATCTAATACCTGCCAGAAAGCAGTAGAGCAAATTGTCCATGCAATTTCTACTGCAAGCAAAGGTATGCCTTAAAGGCAAGAGGTGGGATAAAATAGCAGGACTAATCACATTTTGGTTTTCCTCTGCCAAAAGAAGAGTGGGAGTCCTAAATTTCAGACTCAATCACAAAATACCACAGTTTACCACAATTTAACACTAATGTTCCTTAGGGTAACCCAGAATACAGCTCATATGTCAACAAGAAACTTTTGAATGGATCCTAACATAAATGGTAAGAAAGATATATCTCACTGAAAAAAAAAAAAAAAAGTTACTACTAACTTCTTTCTCATGTTTTTTTTAAGATCATATTTAAAGTCAGTTTAAAAAAAATAAAGATGTAATATTTTCATGACACTTTAAAATAATTAGTACTTTTCATGCTGGGAATCAGTTAAAAACCACAAAGCACATAAAAGACTGAGAATTTATCTGTTTCACTAAAACAAAACAAAAAAGAAAGGAAGAAGAGATCAGAATGTACTGATGTAAGAAGATAACTTTTCACAGGAATTCCTAATGCATTTCAAATCCTGTTGCTTTTTGTACCAATGAAGCTTAACATTATAATTGCAGTTCCCATTTATAATATCACGAGGTACTAAAATTACTGCCTACAGACATTTGCAAGACTGTCTTTTTACTTTTCAAGGGAAAATCAAGTCTTGGTATTTAAAAAACGAGGAATGTCAGGTAAGCCGTGGATTTTTAGAAGATCACTCGCAATCACATCGTTATTTCCTGCAGGAGCAGTTATATGCAGATAACATAACCTACCTGTCATGCACAGTGTCTTTGTTATAGTACAATATCTATTAGTAAATTTAAAATAATACTGCAAGAGTATTGTCATTGACCATTGTTCTTTTCCCATACAAGCATTTTTTCATACCATCTTTAATGAGCCAATATATACATAAAGATCTGATTTTTTTTTATTTATTTCATGGCTTCAATATAAAGAAATTAATTTGGTGGCTTGAACTCAATCAAAAGATTAACAATCTAAAAAACATTAACCCATAATATGACAGTATGAGAAAAGAATACATTTTCTCTTGACAGTAGTTTTTTTATACCAAAAAATAAATTAAAACCCAACAGTACTATTTTATGAATGCATGGCTTCAATATGCCAAATAGCTATACAAAATATAGACATTCCCATTTAATATTTTAGTGTGAATGTTATCCTTTATCAAAATGAATTTTCCACCATAACTGTGTTAAGGTCTTTTTAATGAGAATTTACCAAAGAAGCACAGTGTAGCATTCCTTAAAAAAGAGCACTTCCTTATCAGCTCTTTTGGGGAACGTTTTTAGTTTGTTAGTCATATCTTTGCAATAATTTTCTATGGTATTTTGCCAAGTAGGTCAGTTTCATTACATGGCTCATCACCACAGACTCTTATTCTTTCTTGATTGTGAACTTACATGTTCAGTGTTTAAAATTTTATTTTTAATCTAAAATCAAAGTCTATCTGTTGAGTGATGTGATTTTGCAATGGTTTCAGAAGAACATACTTCCTATATTCTTTGTGGCTTTGTAGATGATAGCATTTCACTGAAGAACCAATCTTCTTCTCTGCTCTTTGTGAGAGTAAGTTAACAGAAAAGATGGCAGAATTTGTCCCTTTTCTCTCCCAGATCTTCCCAGAAGAAATAAACTTCTCTAACTTAACATTCATGGGAAGGCTATGCAGGGATGCAGTTCATGGTGCTGATCAGATCATCTGTCTCTTCCACAAACAGGAAATACATGAACTTTTAGATACCACTTTCTAACAGATACTTTTCAGGTCCATGCTATTTGTTTTCAGAGAAGAGCATCTTACAAAAATAATCCCTGCTTTCTTCACAGAATCATTTATTCCTATGTCAATTAAACAGATCTTACCAGACTTCTCTCTTCTCATTCTTGCTTCCTCCATAGTCTCCTTCATTTACAAACTCTTTTATATAACTTATAATTTTTATTGCCACAGTGCTCAGAGTTGGTTCATACTGGCACCAGTTTTCAAGAACCACCCGTTCCTATCTCATCTAAACGTACTGATTTGTTTTTGGAGTCCCATGGGCCAGAAATGCCTAAGAGTTATTAACTACTATTTCCAGAGAAGATGAAAAGTGTAATTTTGTTTGCAGCCACCTGCCAACATTGAATTGTCAAAATTGCAACCAGCTTTTGATTTCAAAAGCCCACATTTTAATGATAGACTATTGCAATCTCTGTTTTCCTTTACAATTATTGAAATGCCAATTTTCCACCATTCATTCTTTACTTGGCACTCTCTCTTAACACCATCTGGCACAGAGAACTCTAGGCTGATCATATAACTTCATTCCATGGGGGCACTCCCAACTTTAAGTTTAATAGATTTATCTTTTCATTTTGTTTGCTTTTAAGCTGTTGCAAGGAAAAGTGTTGTAGAAATGAGACAATATCCCAGAAGAATTTTGCAATCCACTCAAGATCTGAACATTACTGAAATAGTAACACAAATTTTTCTGGACCAAATTTCAGTGTTATTAACAGCAAATCCGAAAATAAAAGTGAGGCTTCAAGAAACAGCTGAGCTGCAATGGAAGAATTGTTCTAAGATTTATCCAAGTCTGCAGCTTTTATGGCATGAAAAAACAAATCTAGCCTCATTCTATCAGTGTGGTGGTGTAACAAAATGCCTGGTCTTACTCATTTCAAACTCATCAATTAGATGATAGCTAGTGGTTAACTACTAATTTTTAGAGGTTTGATATTTTCATTAATATTCATCCAGGGTGTCTTAAATGCAACTACTTTAATTTATATTCTTTCCCAGTATTTCAAAGTTTTGGAGAGGATATAAATCCATCTTGTCTCCGTTGGTGAGGAGGAAGAAGAACTTTATTTAGAAAGTCTCATTTATATGATAGAGACATACAGAATCTACTCTTTATTGATGCCATTAGGTATCTGCCATCCTAGATGTGTGTGGCTTTTGTAATGCTGGAAAATAGTTATTAGTTGTCCCTCCAACTGCAGTCATAAACTTGTTCCAAATTTCCAGCAGTTGATATGATTGTCCTTTTGTGTAGTTGGCAGGAACACACATGAGATTAAACATTAACCACTGTCAAAGACATATAGAGAGATCAAGAAATAAATTTAAGTTTGTTATGAGAAGTCCGTGTTTGTTAAAATCACTGAGAATATGATCAAACCCTGAATTTATGCAAGGAAGTTAAAAAAAAATCTCTTGGAGAATGTGAAATATGTCTGCAAAACATATCTGTCAAAACTATCTAGTAAACAATGACCTCAATATTAAAGGACCTACTCTTTACAACAGGAAAATGTGGAAAGTAGAATCAAACACTGGCCATGACTGAGTTTGACAATGGCCACTATTAGTTACAGCAGATGTTTTGAACAGTAGCAGCAGTAAAAAAGTCAGCATGTGTGACTGTCATATAGTGTCTAAGCCTTACCAGGGAGATACAAGTCATCTTTTACTCCTCTGCTATTATTATTTCCTGCTCTCAGGCTTTCAACAGAAACTTTTAATTCCAGTATAAGTTTCTACTGGTCTGAGTCTTAGTAGGATCTCATTTATTTCAGACGTGAAGCCTAGAGTCTGAGAGCACAGCACAGATTCACACATTTTTATTGTGCAGGGAAATACTTGTCAGATAAATCATGTTGTTTTCCCTGTTTATTTCAGAAGGCTAGAGGGTTTTGTTCATTTTACTATCTTCACTGTATTAATATGATTTTCCTTACCAATTCTTCTGTTCTCCTACAGAAACTGTGTTAAAATCATAGCATCCTTCACCTGACAAAAACTTAAGCTGGCCACACGCACTAAAAATTTGGTTTATATACCTTTTCAAAGAGGAACCTCCTGGTTTACTATTACTAAAAAGTCCAAGGAAGTGTGATTGTCCCGTGTTGTCTTTATAAAAGACTGTGCAGAGTTAATATTATACCTATTATTGTCCTGCCAGAATAGGAAAATAGATTTTCAGAAATTCCTCTTGTGCTTCTTCGGATCAGCTTCAGACAATTGAGTGAAAGACACAGTGAGTAAGACACTACATTGATTACAAAATACAAATATTTTGCATGAGCATGTGCACATCCCTTTGGAATTTCAGTCTTTTATCTGTAGTTAATAGCAATCTTTCACTAATTCTCAAGAAATCTTTCTACTCTTTTTCATAAAGCAAAAATGATACAAAATATTTAACTTTCT
Source organism: Colius striatus (assembly GCF_028858725.1). Classification (NCBI taxonomy): domain Eukaryota; kingdom Metazoa; phylum Chordata; class Aves; order Coliiformes; family Coliidae; genus Colius; species Colius striatus. The sequence continues at coordinate 97,324,240 of NC_084759.1, read as the reverse complement.
TTATAATATTTCTCCTATTCCTTTCCTTTCAAAGGCCACCTTAACATATGAGTTATATAGCACTACATAAGACTAAGTTTTCACTGGATTTTAATACTAGTGCCCAGGCAGCCTTAGTATTTAGCCTCAGCAAGTACATAGAGAATGATGCGTCAACTCCCACATTATGTACAAGATTCTAATTCAGCTCTGTCTTCCCTGACTGGTTTTTTTTCCCCAATAATGCTAAAATGCAACTTACAAGTCCTTCTTTCAGTCATCTAGTGCTCAGACACCAATACCTTGAAACCAATAATTATACGCTGCGGGGGATAGGTGAGGGGAACTTCACTGTTACTTTTTTAAGGTTCTCATTGATAATGGACCATAAGTTTTGTCCTGGCTCTGAACTTTATTGAACAGCCTATGAGAGTCTCAGATCATAAATCAGCAGCAGCAATATTATGCAATAGCACTGTCGCTTCCCAACGTCTAGGTGCAGAGTCCTTCAGACACTCTCCACCCACTCAGCCTACTGGTAACCAGCATTAGGCCCTCAAAATAGTAGTGGCTGCTTTTTTGGAACAGATATTTCCATATCTGGCAGGGGACTGAGACGAGTTCTTTTTTTGTCTTGTTTTTCATCAAGATGGGAGAGGAACAGAGTGTGATCCTGGAGCTGTCATTCAGCCTTAAAATGTGTCCTGAACAGTAAAAAAAACATGGAAGCAGCCCTTTCCCATTCATCATTTATTACCCAGGCTAAATCCTTGTTGGCTGCCTCAGAGCACCATGATATACAGAGATTCCTACGGAAATGGAAACCTCTGATGACATAGAAAAGTTTTCTGGCACTTATGCTTGGGTGTGATAGGCACCTGGGCCTTCACTGGAGTGCTTTGAAAATGCTTTTAATATGACAATACTGGCAAAGACCCTTTGAAATGTCATTGTTTCACTAACTCTGGGACCTCTCCAGGGTTACTTGCAATATGTTTAACTCAAAGTACCACAGAATAGAACAGTTTCAGACGACTGGAAGGCTGCATTTCTCCTGATCACAATTTCCACTGGACTAACCTAGCCTAGCGAAGTCTGCCCTGCGGGCTGATCTGAAATGAAAATAAATTTAAAGCTTTTCTTGCTTCTTTAGAACACCTAAAACCTTTCTTGCTTTTCTTTGCTCTCTTTGTGGAGTTTTTATAGTGAAGCAGGTATGTCTGCTTCAGAAAATGTTAACATCAACACTGTCATGTAGAAGTATTCTCCAATTAAGGTATCATGCCAGACAAAGTCCACACAAATAAACTAACCCACACAGACATCATTAGTCTATGACACAACTCAGCTACAACCACCATAAATTGTGATACAGTTTTTCAGATCAGTATTGTCTGCAGACACATCTTGTACAAAATCTTGTTTGTTCAAGAGGGCAGGTTTCTGTTAAAAGACCATAATAGCTTGCCCTTTTAATAAGCTTAAGTAGCCTTATAAGATCAAAGACACAGAAAGGATTGGCCAGGCACAATTTCTAACAGTTGTAGACAAAACTATTAGGTTCCACTAACCCATCAACAACACGGTTTGATTGTCTAACGACAGTTTTCCCAAAGCCTTTGAAAGGAATACAAGTTTCTTGGGTAGACCACCAGAGGTGGTTCCACACAACTCAGGGCAAGGAACAGAAGGGACAGGAGGTTCAGTAGGTTCAGTCTAAAGATTAATTTCCTGCTACCAGGAGGCTCTATGCATGTGTGTCTGCTGTTAGTATACTTATATTTCATGAAATTCTGCAATAAAGTATTGTTGTGAGACTATTTTTCTTGTTTGAGTAAGCATTCAACCAAGAATTATCTTTGTTATGTAAACTTTCAGGACATTTCTTAGGAGAAACATTCAATACGGTTGGCATCCAAATGCCATGTTCTTTGACAAGAGGTGACTGCAAAATTGTGACTTGAGAAACTCCTGGACGTCTTTGTTAACTTGACCACATTCTATACAGGTCAATGTGCTTACACTACTTAGAAGAGTGTGTCCAGGTGACAGAGAAAGCCAATGGTATCCCAGGTGGTATTAGAAATAGGACCAGGGAAATTATTATCTGTACTCAGTACTGGTGAGGCTGCATCTCAACTACTGGGTTCAATTTAGGCTATCTCATTGAAAAACAGACATTGTGGTTCTGGAGTGTGTCAAGAGATGGGCAACGAAGCTGGTAAAGGGTCTGCAGAACAAGTCTGATGAGCAGCAGGTGAGGGAACTGAGGTTGTTTATTCTGGAGAAGAAGAGGCTGAGGGGAGACACATTCAGTTCTCTACAACTACTTGAAAGGAGGTTGTAGTGAATCACAGAATCACAGAATGTTAAGGGTTGGAAGGGACCTTGAAAGACCATCTAGTCTACTCCCAATGACAGAGAAGGACCACCTAGAGCAGGTCACACAGTAACCATAGGAACTCATCCAAGTGGGTTTTGAGTGTCTCCAGAGAAGGAAACATAACAACCCACCTGGGCAGCCTGTTTCAGTGCTCCATTACCCTCACAATGAATAAATTGTTCCTTACGTTTCTTTGGAACTTCTTATGTTCCAGCTTGCACTCGTTGCCCCTTGACATATCATTGGACATTATTGAGAACAGTCTGGCTCCAACCTCCTGACACTCAGCCTTTACATATTGGTAAACATGAATAAGGTTACCCCTCAAGTCTTTTCCAAGCTGAAGAGCCCCAGCTCCCTCAGCCTTTCATCATCAGGGAGATACTGCACTCCCTTAATTGTCTTTGTGGCCCTGCACTAAATTCTGCCCAGCAGCTCCCTGTCCTTGGACTGAGGGGCCCAGAACTGGACACAATATTCCAGATGTGGTCTCACAAGCGCAGAGTAGGGGGGGAAGAACCTCTCTTGACCTAATCACCACACCCCTTCTAATACATCCCCAGAATGCCATTGACCTTCTTTGCCATGAGGGCATATTACTGGCTCATGCTCATCCTGTCATCCACCAAGACCCCCAGGTCCCTTTCCCCTACACTACTCTCTAACAGTTCATTCCCCAACATGTACTGGTACATGGAGTTATTCTCTCCCAGATGCAAGCCTCTATGCTTGTCCTTGTTGAATTTCATTAGATTTCTCCCTGCCCAACTCTCCAGCTTGTGCTGGTCTTGTTGAATGGCAGCACAGCCTTCTGGTGTGACAGCCACTCCCGTTCATTTAGTATGGTAAGTAAACTTGTTGACAGAGCACTCTGTGAGGTTGGGATTGGTCTCTTCTCCCCAGTAAGGAGTGGTAGGACAAGAAATGCCCTCATGTTGTGACAAGGGAAGTTTAGATTGGATATTAGGAAGAACTTTTCCACTGAAAGAGTTTTTAAACACTGGAATAGGCTGCCCAGGGAGGTGATGGAATCATCATCCCTGGAGATATTTAAAGTAAGTGTAGATGAGGTGCTGAGGGACATGGTCGAGTGGTGGGCTTGGCAGTATGAGGTTAGTAGCTGGACATGATGATAAAGATCCTTTCCAAACAAAACTTCTATGATTCTTCTCTACAATTCTATGAACTGAAAACAATTCTTCTGTTTTAGAAAAGGAAAAAAATGTTCTTCAATACACAGTTCAGAAGACCTCAAATTAGAAAACTAGAGCTATGAAGCTATTCTACTTGTCTTTTAATAAAAATATTAAAATTCTTTATATAATAAAGAATTTATATAAATAATATATTAAAACTATTAACTGAAAATCACACACATTTTATGTGCAAAGTTATCCTTACAATACTCTGAAAAACGCAAGTTTTGAATAAAATTGTAGATTTTGCTAATTAAGTTCTTTAGATCCAGATCCTCTAGATGATTTTTTAAGAAAACTTTCATGATAGAATTAATGATGTGGGAATAACAGCCTTATGCTTGGTAAGTATTTTATCTTAGGGAAAGGCGTAGTGAAAAGATAAGGAAAAAAAAAGCACAGTCTTGGGAATGAACAAAAGAACCTTATACATATAGATTTCCTTTATTTTCTTTCTAGAAGTAGTGATGGCTGATAGTAATTTTTATCAGAACTTTTTCAGGAACTTCTAGTGTCTAAAAGTTATTATTTTTGCAATGACTTCTAGATTATGTTGCTTTTATACTTTCGCTAGCTGCCAAAGAGTGTATTTCTAATTTCTAACCTTTGTGTACTTTATCACTGGACTTTGAACTCACAGGAGTGCATTTTCCTAATTTCCTCTGCAAAATGTCCCCTTTAATTGCATCTATATGTGGTTCCAGGGGAAGATGTGATAAAGCTACTAAAATTAATTTGTTTATATAAAAAACAAAGCCCTCTGGATATCCAGATACATGTTCTACCCTCACTTCTCTCCTAAGAGAGAAGTACTGCTTTTGCTACCCATTCTCTAAGAAGTATGGGTATCCTTTCTAAGAATTTTAGGGAATCACCATAAAAGTTAGGCCCATGCTTCAAACAAATCTAAAAGAGATGTCAAATTTAAGATTTACTTGGTATATTTACCCTGTCCTGCTCACTTCACTTTAAAAGTAAGCACTACCCTGCTCGTAACATCAACTAGTAGTCATCTGAAACACTTGAAAGATCTAAATTTGGCCGCTTAGGGAGTATTCATGTGAAAAAAATCAGATTTTTTTCAACCATCTTGGAGGTCATTGAAGGTGACTTTAGGCCTTAGGTGTTTCTAAAACTTTATTCTCCATGTTCTAAGGTAAGCATTTTACCTACCTAGTATGTAAGAGTGTTCAGTTCACCCAGAAGAGTAGTTTAAATTTGCTGTAACCCAGGAATGATCACTTCTTTTAGCCAACACTAAAGACAGTCCATCTCCAGGATGGGCATCTGAAGTTACAGGAAACAAATTTATTTCCTTCTGCACCCAGATGCAAAACAAATCTTGGTATTCATACACTAACAGAGAAGCAGGTTGCACAAGAAAAGAAATCTCAGTAGATATTTGTGGAGAAAATACTGCCTAGGAAATAACATGTATGTGGTGGCCAGATCACATACCTGTACCATTTACAAATTCAGTGCTTTTCTTCCACTGAAAGGGACTGAAGAGTAACATTTATCCTGTGAGACCCTTTAAATTCATGCTAATGCTAACTTTGAGAACTAATGATACAACTTCTACTGCTAACGTGTCTTACTGCAATGGCTGAATTAGCCACCTCATGAGTTGTCATGGTTTAGGCCTATCCAGGGACAAAAGACTATGATTAGACTTAAGTACTCCAGACTTCAGAATTCCCAAAGGATAGGGAGGGCTTAATTGCTGCTTATGGTCCTGGACAAAACAGACCAGGCTATTCAGCTTGGGGAAGAAAATGAAAATTTAATCTGCCTCAGACTAAAACATAACAAACAGAAATATCCAATGGAAAAATAACACAGAGAAAGGCAAATGATGGAAGTACAACCAGCTCTTTAAGACCATCTTTCCCCGCTTCTCTCTTTCCAGGCTCAGAGTCCTGAGCCCAGCTGTCATTACTTCCTCCCCCTATAAGCAGTGCTGGTTGCAGGGAATGGGAGGTGCATTCAGTCCTTTCCTGATGCCTCTTGCTGCTTATCACACTCCTGAGGAGAAGTGCTCCTCGCCAGCCCTCCCTTGCTCCAGCTCGGGGTCTCCCACACACCATGCAGCCCTGCACAGGCCACTCTGATGGGATACTGCAACCCCAGTTCATCTTCTCTGGGTTGAGTCTAAACTGCTCGTTACCTGTGATACAGAGTGTCCAGCTCTAACCCCCTCTGGCATGGGGTCTCTGCTTTTCAGGGCTACAGGGATGTCTCTGGTCCATCATTGCTCCTTCTATCTTTTCCTGGATGCAGGGTCCATGTGGTCATCTCCATCGTGCCCTTCTCTTCCATCTCTCTTCCACACATTCCAAATTCCCATCCTTAAATAGTGATGGCAGAGGTGCCAGATTGGCCCAGCTGGGCTGGAAGCGGGTCTGAACCTCAGAGCCAGGGGAAAGTCCAAAAACTCTTTACTGGGCCTGTGCTGCAGGCCCCTCCCTCTGTTACCAAGCAAAAGCGGCTCCTGACAACCCACTTTGCTAAGTCATTATAATTAATTTCTCTATTTTTAATGTCATTGTCTCTTATAACAGTAGGCAGGGAAATATCTGTAATGCGTTGTGGAGATGTGAGTAGGGAAGAGGAAGGTGTGGACAAGTTTACTCTGGATTAACCTGTTCACTTATTTAGCCACATTGTGCTGTTGGGAAAGGGTTTGGGCGGTTGAAGGCTATGCTTGCCATAACCATACTTCTATTGTCAGTTAGACTAATCTACTGTGTCTTTATGACTATAGTCATACGTCTTCCAAAGTAGACTCTATTCTGCTGCAACTTCTCTCTGGTTTTGCATGAAACATCTGTCAAAGTGCTCTTATTTCACAGAAACTACCTCCCTAATCTTTATCTGTGTCCACTTAATCTGCTGTTTTTTAAATTCCATTTGCATTTCTAATAATTGAGATGGCAGTTTGACAGATATGATAGTTCTGTCTTTAACAAGAAATGCAACATAACTTATCCAAAAACAGTAGATTTCATTATTATAATTTGCAGAGCTGTCAGTTTGGTTTGGTATACTTATCTCCCTTTCATTCTCCGGTGTTGGCTGGAGTCAGACATTGAATACTTAATTAACCAAAATGATTGTGGGAGTATACATTTTCATGATGTATATAAGGCACAAAATATTACAAGTCAGTTTTCATCCTTTGAGTTTTGGCATGTGTTTTATGCAACTCTGCACTTTTAGAAACATAAAGAAAACCATAGATTCTAAGAGAAGGACAGAACAGTAACTGAGGTCAAGCACTGAAGATGGGCGAGACATTTTTACTTGTGTTCATAATGGAAAAATGCAGTCAAGACACAGTTCTGACTCAAGGAGAGGGCTTCATTTGTTTCTATTAATTATTTTTATAAAACCATGGTCAGTGATCTCTGATTATATGTAGAATGAGGAGATGGAGTGCAGGAGGAAGAATTGCTTCAAAGGTTTGCCTGTCCAGAACCCAGTAGCATTGAGAAGAAATTGATTCGGAGTATGACATTAAACGTTCTGAACATGAGCCCAGGAAAGTGTAGAATGAGGTAGCTGTTCATGGTGTCAACTTTGAGCATCATATAACAGATGCAAGCATGGACATCCTGTTACCTCAGACTCTGTCCAGCTGACAGAGATAAAAAGCATCCCTGTTGTAGCCCTGGTCACACTCCAGGGCAAGCAGAAGTTTGTTCTCTCCACTGATCTTCTGCAGGACTTGAGGAGGCAGCATGTCAGAAGTTCACTCTCAAGCAGACAGGGCAAATGCACTTTGCTATGCCCGACATGTCTAGTTGACAGGAAAGTCAGGTGTGCAAAAGCCATATTCAGAGGAGTAATCTGATCTCTTACAGGATATCCAGATAGAGGAGCCAGACAAGATGAGCTCCCTTTCCAAATATATGTAGCCCAAAGCTACTGGTGAATGCACAAGCTGAAACTAGTTCTTCCTGTGTGTAGTGTAAATCAACAGGCGCAGGTCTAAAATGATCTGTAACACACAATTTATGCTTTTACAAACTTTTATCTTTCTAGTTCCCTAAGGTAACAGAGTAATTGCAGACAATTATTTCAGAGATTATTATCTAATTCATACTGTGAATCTACATGACAGATATTATTCATTTAGCCAACAAGCACAGCTATTTTTAATTCCTATCTTGTCTCAGTTCAGTCTTTCAAAATAAAATAGCTCACTACTGATTCCACTATTCTTTGTCCTTCTGGCAAGGTACAGAGAAAACTTGTGTGCACAAAATGCCTGTGCATAGCAAAATTATGAATATGCTTTAGTAAACCTATATTAAAACTTAACTAATTTGTTCACATTGAGACTTTAGAATTCAGAAAACAAGCATGAAAGAATATTTAATTCCTCACTCCTTAGGGAAGAAATAATATTATATTTACCTGTTTTTTCTACTTCTGTCCCAAGCATTCAGATAGTTTTGAACACTTCCATAGACTCAATGACCTTAAAGGTCTTTCCAACTGTAACGATTCTATGATTCTGTATTTTCACTTTTTTCTCAAGGAAACATTTACTTTGGGAAACGCATTTTCATCTAGAACTGAAACTGCTTAAAACACATTATGTTACAACAGTCATTTTTACTATAATTCCCAACTGATTGGCTGGTATGCTGTGTAGAAAGCTTTGGAACTGATGAATTTATTAAATACAAAGTATAACTGAATCCATTTTAACAGCTTTCTAATTATTTCTATGATAAATTTTTTGATGACTCAAAAAGTTTTACTTAGAACTCTTAAAGTGTGCCTAATTTGTTCTGATTACAATTGTTTCATAGCAAAATAATTCCTTCCTTTCACGGGTATAAAACTTACCTTCAAATTTCCCTTTGTACCTCAACTATGAAATGGTGTAAAAATTAAAGTAAGGAAATGCAATTCTTACAGACCTGTGACTAGAGACCTATGGATATTATTTATTTATTGTTTCATAATTTTTAATTTATTGTCTGTATTAGGAGTTCTGTGGGACCCAATATAAATAGTCCATTTACTCTTCCATTTCCTCCAGAGTCATACCCTTGCTAAAACTTGTACTTAGCATATCCTTACAGCCTTATTCTGGCTTCAGCTAATCTAAGTCTAGGTGTTGACATTCAGGTTTAGCTAAATTCATGACTATATATGGCAGAAGTGACCACATAACACTGCCACCACAGTAGTAAAACTAAGATATGAAAACTATTGCTGGTTTTCTGGGTTTCTGCCCATATTCCAGTGCAAATGTAGAAACATGTGAAAATGAACAAGTGAAATTTTGTTAGTGCTTTTATACTTCACTTTTATATTTAAAAGTTGACTTCACTGCAAGACAAGGAGTGATCCCAGACCTTTATGAACTAAAAACCCATTATTAATAAAAAGAATGTTTATAACACACAAGTCTGACAGAAGTGCCTATTTTTCTTGATTAATATATGCCAGATAATTTGAACTGAGAGACAGTTTTAAATAAAGTTATTTTTCATTGCATGGGCTACTAATTGACTTTTTTCCCAATTACTCGATGAAGAGTGATTTGGATTTAGAGCAGTCTCGATTACATCTAGATATAGGACTCAAACTCACAAAATCCACTGGATTCAATAACTTTTTATTATGCCTTATATCACTGACCTTCACAGGTTCCCAAACACAAATACATGGAAATTCCTTGGAGAGTCAGTCAAATGCTCATTGCAGAGGGAGCTGGGATACTCTCATGGGTTTTTTATCTTTCTTTCATATTTTATTTTGAAAACTTATTGGGAAAGCAGTTCTGTATTCTCATAACATAATAGTAACTTTTGAAGACAGAAAAATCTTTATGTGCATCTTTGTAGCATGAATCATCTCATGAATGTAGCGTAAATCATAAAGGTTAAACACCTTTGTAAGCTAAGAAAATGGATAAATCCCACTTACATTACTTTCAAGTCATATTATAGGCTTTATGGTTCAAGTTTTCACCTTGTCGTTTTCTTAGTTGAATTTTGTCCTTTACTGATAGCTGAATGAAATTAGCTTTTTTGTTTTAATGAGAGAGATCCCTGAAGAAACTGGGAGACAATTTACAATGCCAACTTTTTGTAGGATTGACATGTATTTAGGTATATTATTAGAAACGGTTATTACTATTTAAATATTTTATCAATTAATAAAGAAAGCATTTAGTAAACAGATATAGAAGACCTGAAATGGAAAAGTCACCTCAGCTTTGCCTTTCTTTATAGCATAATAGAACAACAATGAAGTGGACAGGACACTTTTGTCACTGATTAGAACAAGGTGCTATGCTGTCACAGTTTACTAAATACCAAACAAAGCTTCACTTTGGGTGGATTAAAAATTCAATACATTCTGCTCAGATGTTGTATTTCACTAAAATTAACAAGTTCTTGGCTTTCCATACTACTGAACTCATTTCCGACACACACAAACACAAACCCTTCTTTCCAATCTCATCTATTTACCACAGTCAGCAAAATCCTACCCAAATAAGTGGCTTGTTGGTATCTAGCCAGTTCCTTAAGGGCTATATCTTGCTTGTGCAAATGAAAGCCCTGTCATCTGAAGCAAGGGGCTACAGCTCAAGAGGCTGCAAGTTTCAGCAGGCAAGCCTCCTTCTTGGGCTTTGCAAGATACATATTTATTTTACTGTAGCTACTCCACTCAGTATTGTAATGGCCTTAAATTCCGCAGGAATATATTTCTTATTGCTCTGTTCAATTATTTTTTACTCTTCTTCTGTGGAGCTGTTTCCTAGTCAATGTGTGTACTGACCTGAAAGGGGTGGAAAATCTCCTCCTCTAATTTTTGCTAATTTCACATCTGAAGCTCAGTAAGCAAGTGCAATGATACCACACACCTGAGACTGAGAAAAGGAAGCCCTGCTGGCTCCTCTGCTTCCTCCCAGGGGCCACCAACATGCATTACGTGCATGACAGAGGACTTCCTGTGCTCAGTGCTGGCATGTTCAGGGTGACACGCAGGTGCTGCTCTGCCAGGTGCCACTGATCAAACATACTGAGCCACTCAAGCAAGGAAATATGCCATGAAGAGCGTGATAAAGGAGATGAAGGCTTTGCAGGAAGGGAGTGGAATGGAGAAACTTTACACAGGAGCAAGTCACTACATGGGTTGTTACCACACAAGCTCGCTGAGTAGCACCCACAACACAGGAAACATATCTTGTGGGAAAAAGGGAAAAGTAAAACGGACAATGCCCAGGAGGGAGCTGTAGGATGCAAGCCAGGGACTGACATTTCCAGAGCGTTCTGGGATGTTGCAGTGGCTGAACACAAGTGACTGGGTTGAAGGGCAGATAGGATGGAAAAGTCAGGAATGAGAGCAGCCACATGCAGTGTGCAGGACTATTGCTGCTGCTGAGGCTGAAATATGCTGTGCCCTGTGTATGCCTGACATGGTCTAAAGCACCCAGAGACATCTTAACTGAAAGCTGGTCTTGAGTAACATCAGGAAAATAGCAACAATAGACCAAAGAAGTACATGAAGGCAATATGAATCAGCCCTTCTTGGATGACAGGACACCAAAAATACCCTGGACGTGAATCATACTACTGGGACAAACACCGTTAATTTGAAAAGACACAACACCTGCTTTTAATGATATAGGCTTTCAGACTAGTCCTCAGGGGAGGAAGCTTCCTCTGAAATCTCCTGGTTTGTACTTGAAGATGATATGGTTCTTGTCAGAATAAGAGCGAATCTGCTAGAGGGGAGGCAGAGTTTCCAGCAGTTCTGAAGAGCTATCCCTCTGTTCTGATCCAGTGCCATATATATAGCCTGTTGAGCTTTCATACCAACATCAACCTATCCCAGTCTCTCTCTACATGTGCTAACATGCCAGCAAGAAATCTACATGGAAACATACAGTTGGAACAAGGCAATAAGATATTTCTGCAACACACTGTCCTCTGTTTTTCTCTTCTAAGCTGGAACATATCCTCTGTTAGAAAAGTTTTTAAAAAACCCCAAAACTTCTCAGCTCAGTAAGGACAGTAAATTGATCTGGAACAAGGGTGCAACTTTTCAGAGTCCTGCATTGCACTTTCAGGGAGGAGCAGAGGCTGAGCAGAAGGCATCAGTAACACGTTTATTCACATGTGCCTTAAAATGACTTAAAGTAGTCATTTACCAAATTTAAAAATAATTATTTTAAGCATCAGTTTAGATTAACAAATGTGGACTCCTCTCTTGTATGGGTATCACGTGAGTCATAGCCTTAAAATACCTAAGAATGTAAGTGTCCTACTGCTCTATATATCTGCAGGAATTAGTTCCTTGCTCTTAAAACTATAGGATAATTCCACTGATGTCCACTAGACAAATAAATAAAATTAATTTACTCATTAGAGTGAATGTGTGTTCTGTTTATAGCTGCTCACGGTATGCTTTGAGGGTAGGATTTGATTTTAAGTGTTTTTTAATACATAATCTAGTCAGCATCAATAACTGCTTGCAAATCACATTTATGGGTAAAAAATTATTTTTTATTGCATTTATTTGATATTATCCACAGCTGGATGTGATATTGACACAATATTTTCTTTGTTATGTGTATTCTTCTTTTTCAAGAGAGAAATACTTGAAAATTATTTGCTTTTTAATTTCTATTATTTTGTCAGTTATGTATTTTTGTGGCTTGAAACAGTGTTTGACAGTACATCTTTGGCTTTCATTCTCTGATAAAATTGTTTTCTCTTAGAAAAAGCAGTTTCCTTAAGGTTTTATACTCATGCGGACAATTTATTTTCCTCTAAACAACACAGAGGCAAGAATGTAAGGACATCTTGGGAATGCACCAACAAGAAATATAAACAACTTCTTTTCCCATCAGTTATACAAAGGTTTCTTGTTGTTTTATACTTTTTTACCCCTTATGTTAACTTTGTTTATCAGTGCACACGCTCTTAAACTAATTAATTCTTTAGCTCATAATTTACTCATTTGAATTTGCAAGTAATGGTAAATTGGCATGAAAATTTTAAAATAACATCCACATGTGTTCTGTGTCTCTTCATATGAGTTCAACAGCATTTTATCTAACATTTTAATTAACTTATTTAATTTCTCTTATAGTTCATAGGATGTTGCTTTCTGGAAATTATGCACAAAGAAGAAGCAAGGAAATTATAGCAGAATGTCTAAAAGAAATAAATCTGGTTTTATTATTCATTAAAGCAAATATTTCCTATAGTTCATCTTTTTTTTCTACAGTATTCTTCATAGATGTTGCAAGACCAAGATATTAACACTGAGAAATGTGAGATTATTCTGAAATTTGTATTTATGTTCCCAGGTAAGTAACTTTCTTAAGACTCACTTTTTGTGAGTCTTATTTGCTTAATAGTTTTGAAGTTAATTCACTTTGTATAATTATAATTATACAAATACAGCGGTTTTTTAAAAATTTTTATATATTTTAAAAAATATATATTTTTTTATATTTTATAATTATAACAGGTTATCCAGGCATGGGATGAGAGGTTTTATAGTGCTTTTTTTCTAAGCTCTGTATATTCTGTAGACTACAGAATATCTCTCAGTTCCCTGTACAAGACAGTGCTTACTGGCATTATTTCAAAAAGCTCCACAAAATCAAAACAGTACAAACAAGAATTCTGGTTACATTTTCAACAATTAACTGTATAAGTTACTATAAACAGCATACATTAGGCTGAGTTTGCTTGACTTTTATTTATAAAGCAGTTGCCCTCTACCTCTTTTTACATAAAACAAAAAGAACAATTATGTGAAGGAAGGTCAGCAGTCTAAAATTTCAGCAGATATTTTCTAGGAACAAGGACCTGGATCTTTTTGAAACATTCTCGGACTTTTTCAGCAGAACAAACATTTCATCAGAAAAAAAAAAGTCTGTGAACTACTTTGGTTTCTAAGAGTTTTAACAGAGAAGTTATTCTCTTCCCTTCAGTGTTGTTGCTCAGCACGCTCACTTATGTTCCCTTTCTATCTACACTTACGCATCAAGGCAATGACTTTAAAACCTATGCAACCTATAGCTAAACTATATACTACATGTACTACAAAAATATTTTATTATGAAGAAGACAGATTTTTAAGATTAACAAAGTGTTTGGAAGACATTTTGTCTCTAAGCTTTTTTTATTGCAAACAAATAGAATAAGATCTTTCAGAGCACTTCAAGATACGTTTCTATATCATCTCTCCTTTTGAAGAAGCTTCTCTCTTTCCACTATGTCCTCTCTCTCTAATATTGAATTGTTTAAAGAGTTAATTTTCTCTCCATTTTAAAATAGAAATAAACTGTGAAGCCTCTAAATTCCTCACAACTGGAACTGTTGTTTCAAGATATTTACAGGAGTTCAGATATTTCTATGTATTTTATCCGGGGATTCCAGATGTCTTGACCTTGGGTTAGAATCCTGCAGAAACACACATTTTCCCATTCATTCTTTCAGTTCTCCTGATTATATTCTCGTTCTTCTGTTTGTATTCTGATAAAAAACGGCAAAGATAAGTCTGATTTCAAGTAAGAAGTGTGTCATGGTTTGATATGAACCTTTTTCTGGTAAGGGGGAAGGGGCTGTAAAGAACTTGCATATACTTACATATACACACAAACATAAACACAAAAAACACACTGTATATATACACACTTATGTCTATTAAACATTTTAAGCAAAAAAAAAAAAGTTTCTAGTTCTAGCAGACACTGTTGATAAAAAACAATCTAAGCCATATTATATTACACTATATGTTGGCCTATGCTTTGTAACTGTTAGACCAGCTCTGGTTAAAAGTTTGAGCCAGAAACAAGCATTAGTTTTATTTTACACAGTTTTGCTTTTAATTTTACGGAGCTCTTTCGGATAGGAATCATGTAATCTTCTGTGTTTTCTTTCAGTATAAATATTTCTGAGCACAAGGCCAGATTTTAAACAAAAGCAGGGTTTAAGTAATACTTCAGACAGCATGATTTTGTAGCTGATATTAGCACACACAGGGCAGCAGCACCTACAGTGATACGAAGGTCTAGCTCTTCTAGGGCATTCCCTCTTACCATGTGACTAGTACTGTGACTTAACATGACCAAAGCATGCTAAGGACAAGGTGCACAGTTCTTGCTTCCATCATCTGCAAATAAAATCTAATATCTTATTCGACATGATATAGGCAAAAACCAAACATATAGTTGCCAATTTCCATGGCCTACCTGACAAGTCATTAACAACTGCACTTTATCAGCTTGCTGCTGCCTGCACGCTGCCTAACACTACTGATTTCTGGAGTACTACATAGCCTATAATTTCAATTTGAATAATTGCTGATATTGTGCAGGCTCTTTTTTTTCCCCTTTTTTCCAGCCAAAGAGAATCACTCTCCACAACTTAATCTGTCAAGGGCTCACACTTCAGAAAAATAAGATGGAAACAATGTATAATACAATGCAGCCATGAGGGGTTCCAGATGTCTTTCTTCATCAGTGCAAAGTATTTTAAGTGTGTTTTTTCAGATGTTGTGTACAGATAAATCAGTGTATTTAATTACGATGATAAATTGCTTATTGAGTGCTATCATTTTTAAATATGTAACAATAACACACACTTGTAAGATATTCATGCAGCAAGGCTCACGAGTAACTTTCCATTCAGCTACATCATATACCACAAAAAAGTTTAAGAAAACACTTCTTTGGAGGTGTTCATATTCATAACCCACTGTGTGTCAAAATATTTCAGTTTTTCTCAGTTTGATAGGAGCTCTTGAAGAAAGCTGGATATGGATATGGAAGCTAAATGGATATGGAAGGTAGGCACACGTGATTAGAGCTCATCACTTGTGTTGATGCATTTTTTAATAACTTAAAGTCAGAAAGATGCTGAAACCAATATAGATCTTTCATATGCTCTCCTCTGGAAGTAAATAAAAATACATCTTACTTGCAATGTATACATAGTTACATATTTATATTTTACTTATGTACTATACAAAGCACTTAGACTACTAGCTTTCTATTGAGATCTGCTTCCCAGTTTTAAACACTAAAAGTTAAAAATATAATGCTTTACACAAACATCTGGTGACAGTGACTGGAAAGAAAAGAGAAGAAAATGAAAAAACACATGAAACTTAGAGCTCATGGAAAACCTACTGAACCACATTTCTTTTTAAATTTAATTTTGCTTAGTGCTGAAAGAAACCAAAAGGTATTCTCTAGCTGTAAACAATTGTGATTCCAACATAGCAAAGATGTCCTGAATTTGCTATCTATTTTTACCGGAGGGTTATGTTTACAGAGCAATCTGCCATTTAAGCATTCTTATGGCCCTGTGTTGAAATTCCTACCACACTTCACACATAAGTGTCACATTTACCTTGTTCACTTCAGCAGGAACATATGACCTTCTTTCCAGTAATTTGGAGACCATCACCACAAAGCTCAAGTAAAGGGAAAATATTGTATTCAAGGGTTTGGGTTTTGTTGATTAAGGATTTTTTCATGGTAAATCACAGCCTGTCCCTTCAGAAAGGATACTGCAAAAGTGCTAGATATAACACATATTTCCAGCTTCTTTGTGGCATAGGTGAAATCCTTGCAGTGAATTTATTCTTTCACTTTATATATGTTGGGCTATGAAATGCTCCTTTTCAGTCAAGAATGTAACAGCACACTGAAAAACAGCACATAATTACATTTTGGCAGCAAATTAGAGAATAAGAATGAACATGCACTTTGTAGCATCCAAGGAGTCTTCACGGGATTGAAACCTGAAACTCTTCCCATCTCAATATTAAGTTGCAGCAAAAGAAGTATTGCTTTAGAGAGCTGACAAATACACAAAAGCACTTAGAGACAAAATGACTAAGGGAGTACATCACTAACACAATATTAACCACAAAAAAAGTCATAGTCAACATCAAAGCTCTTACAGTAACTAATTATTATCTCTATTTTAAGAAAATCTAGGGGCCCCAAATCAGGCTTTAAGGTTTTTCCAGCTGTTATACAGAGATGGTTCAGTCCAGCTTTAGCAAAAAAGGACAGGAAAAAGCAAAATTATTCCTTTTTTATAAGTGAGAGCTGGTCCATAAGGAAACCAAAATAGACATCTGTGGTTGTGCTGAACTCTGCCACAAAGCTGGAAGCTAAGCTGAAAATCAAATTCTTTCCTATATTTGCGTGATAAACAAATGCATCTCACTGTATCCCAGCTTATAGTGTATATGACCTTTCTCTGCCTGTATTCCAAAGTGACCAGATCTATGAGAATGCATTAGTGTAATACTAAGTCAACAATAAGAAACCATTTCTGTTACAGGTGGCACTCCATGAAACCCAAGCCTTCCAGGTTGTACATTGTAAGTATATATCAGTTTAAATATTGTTTTCCTGTTTCCTTTACCTTTCACATTTGGTCTATTTCATGATCCATATACAATGGAGAAAAGCAAAAAATTTGTTCTTTTTTATATGATGACTACATTGAACATTTTTTTTGCAAATCTTTCCCAAATATTGATCTTGCTTGTTATATTTATTCTTGATTTATCAACCTGGTAATTTTTTATATTGACCATTATTATATTTGGTGTTTCTAATAACTAAATAATGACCAACAAATTTTAAAGCTGATTCACTTCCCTAAAAATGTTCTCTTTTGTAACCAGATTCTGACAATCTAAAATACTGCATTCCTAACTGCATAAGCTGCCAACATTTCAATACCATTACCCATTAGTAGAACTAAGGATAGTCTTTATGGGTGTTGTGTGTCTCTTTTAGTTACAGAATTAGTCTGTTCTTCCTTAGCTATCAACTTCTAGGATTTCTACTTGAAGCAAGCTATTTCCCTAACTGTTAAAGTAGATCAGTATTTATTTCTCAATTACAATGGCAATGATAGACTCTGTACTGTTGAACTGAACCAATTCAACAGATAGATGATAATGGTATCAGACATTTACCAGCTCCAAAAGAGTGAAGCTGATTCCCCAGAAGGCTGTGCTGCCATTCGGCGGGATCTCGACTAGCCTGAGAATTAGGCAGAGAGGAACCTTATGAGATTCAACAAGGACAAGTGCATCTTGTCCTGCATCTGGAAAGGAACAAACCCATGTACAGGCTGGGGGTCAAACTGCTGCAGAGCAGCTCTGCAGAGAGAGACCTGGGAGTCCTGATTGATAATAAGCTAAATATGAGCCAGCAATGTGCCCTCATGGCCAAGAAAGCCAATGGCATCCTGGGGTGCATCAAGAAGAGTGTGGCCAGCAGGTCCAGGGAGGTTCTGCTCCCCCTCTACTCTGCCCTGGTGAGGCCTCATCTGGAGTCCTGTGTCCAGTTCTGGGCTCCTCAGCTCAAGAGGAACAGGGAAGTGCTGGATAGAGTCCAGCACAGGGCCACCAAGATGATCAGGGGACTGGAACATCTTCCTTATGAGGAAAGGCTGCGGGAACTGGGGCTGTTTAGTCTGGAGTAGAGGAGATTGAGGGGAGATCTTATTAACATTTATAAATATCTAAAGGGTGAGTGTCAGGAGGTTGGGACATCCCTTTTTTCTATTGTATCTAGCTACAGGACAAAGGGTAATGAGATGAAGCTGGAACAGAAAAAGTTCCACCTAAATATAAGAAAAAACTATTTGACTGTGAGGGTGAGGGAGCCCTGGCACAGGCTGCCCAGAGGGATTGTGGAGTCTCCTTCATTGGAGTTCTTCAAGACCCACCTGGACGTGTTCCTATGTGACCTGATCTAGGCGAACCTTCTTCTGCAGGGGGGTTGGATTAGATGATCTCTAAAGGTCCCTTCCAACCCCTACTATTCCATGATTCTGTGATTCTACACACCTAATTGAGATCATAGGTATGTAGTACATGGTTATGCACACTTTGTACCTCTCATGATTAAATACAAATCTGAATATAAAGACCAGAAATTGTTGACTTTAGACTAATCTTAAAATAATTGTGAGAGAAGAATATTTCATGTTCTTTCAATGGTAGGACAATGTACTAAAATTGCAATTCAGCTTCAGTCTCTCAGTATGTAACACATTAACATACATTCTTTTTCTCCACATATAAATTCAAAAATGTCAGTCTTGCCTAACAAAATTATATAATTTGGTTCTATAATCGTATTTTATTTTTATTTTTTATTTTTAAAATTACCATTTGATACTGTGAATAAATTAGTGGTAGTTTATGGCTTGATATTCACAAAGAATATACTTAGAAGAGCCAGTTTTCTGTATTGCATATTTGTTCTGCATTAACAATCAAACTTTTACTGCTGGTTGGGCTTATCGAAAGCTATTTTAAAAATATTTTTCCTCCTACTTATGAAAAAAAAATGATGCTATTGTTGGCCAGAACATTTGTTGGTAAGATACATGCTCACATTATCATAAAACATATGACTTGTAGATTATGTGCTAGTGAAAGAAGATATGGTGTTTAAATACAAAATTTAACTGTTGAGTGTTGCAAGAAATAATCAGATCATAATACTGTTTTAAATTAAGGGAGTTTAGAATCACTGATTAGGCTTTTATTGTTACATTGACATGAGGGTCACGCTTTCCTTTTAAATATTTTGTTGAATACCCAGCTTTATCATTGGGAAATTACAGAAAAATATATTATTAAGAAATGCTAGTTTACAAGATGTTGACTGCATTTCTATAGCTAGTCATCATAATTTCACCGCAAAATATATTTCTAAACTGGAACACTAGTGCCCTTGCTATCAACTAAAATAAAAACCAGAGAAAACAGAATACTAACCAACGAAGACAAAGGAAAAAAAAAAACCAAAAAATCCCAGCCTTTTTTCTCTTTCTAAGACTCATAAAAAGGAAACTTGACAAAACTGAAAAATAACTTCTGTAAAGATACATTAAAATCACTTGAAATCTCCCTGTTAAATGAATTGATATCTCTTACTACAAATAGAGGACAAGAGGCTGCAAAGAGCCCAGCACACCTCTTGACAACAGGTGAGATCTCTTGCAGTCTTCTGGATTTTCTTCCCTGAGAGCATTTTGGAGTTCTGTGTCCTGGCACCTCATGGACAGATGTGACATTGGCTGCAGAAACAAAGCCATGCCACCAGCTGCATGCAGTAGAGAGAGATGGAGAAGCACTAGGCTCTGCCCACCACCCTTGCACCACCACTCTACCAGGCTGTTCTCCATGTGGCCACAGTCCCTTCTCTACATGACCATAATTAGCCACAGCTCCAGAAGTTTGGTTGTGCACACTAGCAGATACAGCTTAAACATTAACAGCAGTCTGTATCTCACTTCACACTACTATGTTTTCAATCCAGTTTCCTCAGGAACAATAAACACACACACACGCACGCACACAAACATATAGTCTGTGGATATGCTGTTAGTCACTTTCAGAAGTACTGTACATTACAAGAAACACACAATTTGTTATACTGACAAGCACAATTTGTCATTTGTTCAAGTCTGTCCATGTACAGTTGCCAGAAGTTTAACAAAACGTTATGTGTTCATTTGAACTCTCTGTTCCTCCAGCCTTTGTTGGACAAAAAACATGACCGATACTACGTGTTCCAGCTGCAGGGATTTTTATTCACAAAATATATGGGAGGATGACAAAAGAGTTAGTTATACACAGTACAGAGAAGTGAACAGAGAGAATTGCAGATTCTTCATGTTTAATAAAACAAGACAGCACTGAATTTACAGCAGCTATGAATTTCAAGCACAACATATTGAAAGGTAAGGCTGCCTAAAAGTACCAGCCACTTTCCACACACTCTCCCATCCTTGGCAAAGACAAAGTTATTTCCAACAGGAATGGTCATTTCTGTGAACCCTGGTTCCCTTTAAATCTTACACTTCATGGTCCTCAGACTGTAACAACTCTTAATATTAACCATTAGTTCATAAACCTATTAGTACAAGAAAAATGTGCTTAAACATCTGCTCAAATATCTGCTCAAGTTTTTAAAAAGGAAAGAAGACTTGGGAACATACATAGGTGTTGTCTTAAGACAATACCTTAAGGATTGTAACCTCGGAGAACTGGAGGTCTTTCTTCCATTAAAGTAAAAGAAATTATGAGAAAAAAAATGAAATCAACATCCTACAAATCAAATAAGCTAATCCAGCGTTAGAAGCATAGACTCATGGAATGATAGGGGTTGGAAGGGACCTTTAGAGACCATCTAGTCCAACTCCTCTGCAGAAGCAGGTCAACCTAGATCATGTCACATAGGAACATTTCCAGGCGGGTCTTGAAAACCTCCAAGGAAGGAAGTTCCACAACTCCCCCGGGCAGCCTGTGCCACTGCTCCCTCACCCTCACAGTGAAATAGTTTTTTCTTATATTTAAGTGGAACTTTTTGTGTTCCAGCTTCATCCCATTACCCCTTGTCCTGTAGCTAGATACAATAGATGTCCCAACCTCCTGACACTCACCCTTTAGATACTTGTAAATATTAATGAGATCTCCCCTCAGTCTCCTCTTCTCCAGACTAAATAGTTCCTGCAGCCTTTCCTCATAAGGAAGATGTTCCAGTCCCCTGATCATCTTGGTGGCCCTGTGCTGGACTCTATCCAGCACTTCCCTGTCCCTCTTGAGCTGGGAAGACCAGAACTGGACACAGGACTCCAGATGAGGCTTCATCAGGGCAGAATAGAGGGGGAGCAGAACCTCCCTCGACCTGCTGGCCACACTCTTCTTGATGCATCCCAGGATGCCATTGGCCTTCTTGGCCATGAGGGCACATTGCTGGCTCATATTCAGCTTATTATCAATCAGGACTCCCAGGTCTCTCTCTGCAGAGCTGCTCTTCAGCAGTTTGACCCCCAGCCTGTACGTGGGGTTGTTCCTTCCCAGATGCAGGACTCTGCACTTGTCCTTGTTGAAATTCATGAGGTTCCTCTCTGCCCAAGCTGTTTCAGCTTCTTGTCTCCCTTATTGTCCTGCCGCCTAGTTCTGAAGTTTGACATTAAAGTCTCAAGAGACAAAAACTCTCTGAAAGATTTGGTCTGTCTCACAAGAAATGAAATTAATGTGATGTATGAGGTGCCACTGGACCATAAAGGTATCTGCAGTAGCATATTTAAGACCTGCGAAGTTCCAAAAGCTATTTAGGAGTTTGGGGTTTTTTTTCATTTTTATGTTATATATTTTGCTTTTATGCAATAACAACTATGCAACATTTTTATTGCATTTAATGTATATGGTATTGATAACTTATTACCTTCAAAACATCTACTTCTTGGAGAGTTCTGGGGGTTTGTGGTCAGTGCAGTTACTCTTCCCTGACTAGAACACTCTCTTCATCTGCTTTAAATCCTGGAGTTGGCAAAGTGTCTAGAAAATAATCTCTCCTCTAATGAGAAAGATGACAAATGGAAGAAGAGAGAATCACAAGAGCAACAAGAAGACACATGTGCACTAAAAAAGCTGGGGTACCTCCAGGTGATTTTTGTATTTCCTAAGCTAATGGATAACCAACTGACTGGAAAGAACTGGGCATAATGAGCGGAACAAACTATCGCAGCCCTGTTTCCAAATCTCCTCCTGCTCTTTGGCTGTCAGCAGTAGTACTGCTTTCTTCAGTTCATAAATACCTGTGGGCTCCACTCTCTCTCCTGCACCTGACCCCTTGCTCCATGCAGGAACAACACATCTGCAAGGAAAGGTTCAAAAGATTACCTGTCTCTGGTGACTTGCTTACCATGCCCACTGAATAAGCACTGCACTGGTCTCATCCATGTAAATGTCTGGCTTACAAGCAATGTTATAATGTGTTTCCAGCACAGTTATATTGCCCATACTCTCTGCAGCCTTCTTATTAACAATGAGACACTATGGCAACCAGCAGTTCTAAATTTAACTGCCCTAAACCTTGCTATGATCTAGCATGCCGAGGAAATCATGACCAGGTGGGATGCAGTGTCCATTCCTTAAAGCTGAGAGCTTCTGCCTGTCTGAGATATAGAAGAAACCACTGGCACTGTGAGATCACTGTTTTCAAATCACCTTATAGATTCCAGGGGAGTCAGACATCAGAGACACAGATTCAGATATTCAAGTCTTTCAAGATGACTTGGTGATAGCCCATCTCTGAATTAATACCTGCCGTATAATATAATGTATAGTATAATTAAATATTATTTTTCTATAACTATACATATAAATATAATAATATATAGTATAATATAACCCATCTAAATGCAAAACACCAGAAAATAAGGAGTCTTTTTAACAGCAACAAAAAAGTCAGTGTAACTTCTCTGTGGCTGAGTTGTGACAGGAAGGAACAAAAACAAGTCTCCTTGGACAATTGCTTAAATTTTATCCTTTGTAGTCTGATCCAGACTATTCTGACACGAGAACTTACACCGCAAAGACAGTAGAAGTAAAACAAGCCATATTTAGCGATACAAGGATGAAAAAACAGAGAGAAAAAGAGTTCTTAAGATCCTGAGAAGAAAGTTCTGCTTACATATAGCATATCAGTAGAACTCCTAAGGTAGGAAAATATATTAACGAACTTTGGACATCTAACTCCTTCCAGAAATATGGAAACAAAACTGTCATTCATTCTAGAATCCCTATCACAGCCAAGTGTATCTAGCACTGGAAAAAATATGTAGAAAGGCATAAAATGAAAGCAATTAAATTTCCAGTTATCACAATATTTTCTCAAATATTTGTCTTTGACAAGCCAAAGAGATTTATTTCAAACAGTAACTGCTTCCAAAAAGGCAGAGAAGCCAATGCTATTAATTCAAACCTTAGTAGAGTCAAATTTAATGATAAAAGTAGTTCCTACTTTCTAAAATTGATTTTTTTCAGGGAATTATAACACTTTTGGTACAGAAAATTATATCCCAAATAATGAATTGAATACTTCCTCCTTGGACTAGTAGCTGTGTTTTGCCTAACACTGCTGAGCAGTGATCTCAAGGCACAGACTTGTCCCTTGTCACACAATTTTCAGTAACTCCTACGTCTGAGATTTACTGATGAAACATTTACTGGCTCAGATAATTCTGAGTTTTATCATAACGCAAGATTTAAAGAATGAAACACCTGCAATCCAGGACCCCAGAAGGTTCTTCCCAGTTGCATGATGATCTAAAATAAGCAGATATCCCTTTAAGCAAGAGCAATTAACTTCTTTCCCCTGGGCCAGAGGCTTATATCTGTCTGTGTCTGTAAGCCAGAAGACTCACTCCATAAGCTTTAAAGAATCGAGGACAAATTTCTGTGAATGTGGTCCTCTGGAGATAAACCTAATATGTTCATCACAGGACTGAGCAATTTGACTTGGCTATGCTGAATATGCAGCAGAAACCTAGGACCATTTTTCACTGTCGTCTTCAGCCATGCCTGCTGATTCATTGTCCTTTGCCGCCAGAAATCCAGATTGCTTAACACTGGTGTCTCATGCACCAGCGCAGCTTTGCATGGGTGTACTAGTCACGCAGATCTGCTCTGTCAGCCATGTTCTGCCTGCTCGCAACCTACACAGAAGTCGTAGACTGCCCCTGGTTAAAAAAAATTACACCTGTAAAATTGCTAAAAACATTTAAACACTTGCATGGAGTGTGATTTTGAAAAGGACTAATGTGTAACATGTAGAAAGCACAATAAGAACCGCATATTAGGCACATATTGCACTATATACTACCCACCTACCTAAACATGGAAGATGTCTTGTCAATACGATTTAAATCTGTTATGACAGTATCAAAATATAAGCAATATAAAATAGTGCATTTTTTTTTCAGTAGTACAGTTATTTTCTGACTGCTCTCATGTAGTATGTTTCAAATATGCCCTGGCCAAAGTAACATTTAGTAAGTGACAAAAAATTAATATATTGTGGAACTTATGATGGCTTCCATTCCTTTGTCAGTGCCATAATTCTCTTCTGTAGTCCTGCTTCCTACTTCCTAGTACAGTCTCTTCAACTCATATACTTCTCCTTAGAAATATGAAAAAGTGTCAAATGTGAAGTTGTTAATATGAATTTTTTGCCATAAACAATCTGTGAAACTAAGTACAACATGATAAAACAAAAACTAAAAGATTATTGGATATAAAACCTGACACTGATAAAGTATTAAATACTGCAAAAAATATTATATTACATGAATTATTGTATTACAGAGTGCATTGTCAGCACATTTGTTGACAATACTAAACTGGGAGTGGCTGTCACACCAGAAGGCTGTGCTGCCATTCAACAAGACCAGCACAGGCTGGAGAGTTGGGCAGGGAGAAATCTAATTAAATTCAACAAGGACAAGCATGGAGGCTTATATCTGGGAAAGACCAACTCCTTGTACCAGTATAGATTGGGGAATGAACTGTTAGAGAGTAGTGTAGGGGAAAGAGACCTGGGGATCTTGGTGGATGAGCATGAGCCAGTAATGTGCCCTCATGGCAAAAAAGGCCAATGGCATTCTGGGGTGTATTACGAGGAGTGTGGTGATTAGGTCAAGAGAAGTTCTCCTCCCCCTCTACTCTGCCCTTGTGAGATCACAGTTGGAATATTGTGTCCAGTTCTGGGCCCCTCAGTCCAAGAAGGACAGGGAGCTGCTGGGCAGAGTTTAGTGCAGGGCCTCAAAGACAATTAAGGGAGTGGAGCATCTCTCTTATGATGAAAGGCTGAGGGAGCTGGGATTCTTCAGCTTGGAGAAGAGGAGACTGAGGGGTGACATCATTCATGTTTACAAATATGTAAAGGCTGGGTGTCAGGAGGATGGAGCCAGATTGTTCTCAGTGATGTCAAAGGGCAAGGAGTATAAACTGGAAGATAAGAGGTTCCAAAGAAACACAAAGAAAAATTTCTTCACTTTGAGGGTAATAGAGCACTGGAATAGGCTGCCCAGGTGGGTTGTGGAGTCTCCTTCTCTGGAGACACTCAAAACCCACTTGAATGAGTTCCTGTGTGGCTTATTCTAGATTGTCCTGCTCTGGCAGAGGGTTTGAACTAGATGATCTTTCAAGGTCCCTTCTAGCTCTTAATGTTCTGTAATTCTGTGATTTTGTGAATATGAATCACTAGCTCATAATGGGACATAGAATATGTGTTCAAAGGCTGTTACTCAGCTGGGGAAAAGAGGAATTTAAGGCAGCTTTACAAGTGGCAATACCCTGAAAAGACAGGCTGGTTTCAACCGCTGCTGTCCTGTTGAAGCAGACAGGGTACACAGGTTGACTCAGAGAACCTTCCAGAAGAAAAGATATCCTTTCTTCAAACCCTCTGACATGTGCTTGCAACCTGCAGATGATAGTAATGCAGGCTGTGAAGAGGCACACACTAAGAGAGCAGACTGAGGAACTGTCAACCTGTGTAGTTCAGCTATGTCAGCACTGGCAGCAGCAACAAGAACCAGCCTGTTCTGATATCCTTCAGAATTGTTTTTTTACTGTTCTATACAAAATTCTATATCCTATATAAGTAATTATTAAATGAATTTACAGCCATCTACAGTAAATGAGTATTTTCTTATCAGATGTCTAAAGACACCACTTGGTGCATCTTCAGTGCAAATCATAGAATCATAGAATTGTTTCAGCTGGAAGAGACCTTTAAGATCTCTGAGTCCAGCCTTTGTCCCAGCCCTATCAACCACTAAACCATTTCCCTAAGTGTAACATCTAACTGTCTCTTAAACGCTTCCAGGGACGGTAACTCCATGACCTCCCTGGGCAGCCATTCCAATCCCTGACAACCTTTTCAAACTTTTCAAATAATACTGAAAAGATCGTAACAATTTGGATGATATTAAAATCAAACATGAACACAGTAAATAGCAGAGTGTGACAACCCATTATTCTAATCAATAGCGTTAATTTACTGCACTTCTCTGACCTGTTAACAGCTGAAGAAAGCTAAACAAGAATGAACAGGGGGAATATGCTGTGCAATACAGTATTATCTACTTCAGACTGTTCCAGTCACCAAGAATTTTAAACTATGTTTTATGCTTCCTTACACTGCCAAATCTTTTTCATCAGTGAATACAAAAGCAAGTTGGATATACCTACAGAATATACCCACAGAATTCTAGAAACACACAAGTGTATCAAAGATTTAATCCCCACCACTGCCATAAAAATACATCTATCTTTATAAATGGATTGAAAAAAAAAAAAAAAAAGAAACAAAAAAAAGAAAGGCACTCCACTGATGTGTAGTTTCAAATATATTAAACAGTCAGGAAAACATATACATAGTATGACATTTTGCTTTGCAGATTTGCTCTCTATATACTTTTGTGTCTTAACTGATTTCTCTCTGTTCCAATCAATTGCTTTTTGCAAAAGTATAAATCCATTTCGGACAGTGACGATAGTTTTGACATATAGAAAAATTAGCTTCTTCACCTTTAGGTTTTAATCTCAATGGCAAATGTAATATATTTAGTTCTCTGTATGATTTTCACTACATACAGCTTCCCTGGATTGACAGACAAAGTAAGAAGAAATATGTGTCATTACAAACTGTTTCACACATCAAGCATACATCACTAACAGTAAATGCAGTATTCAGTAGAGAAATAAGGACATTTAAAGTGAAAGAAAAGGGATTTTTTTCCTAAAAATTAGCAGAATTATGAGGGGTTTTTTTTAGTGAGGTAAATAAATATCTACATTTAAAAGAAAACAAAACAAAACATTGAAAGATTCAGAATCAATGTGGAATGGAAGGGGGCATAACTGTATAGAGCTCTTTCCTAACCAGATGAATTATATCCATGTAATTGTGGGCGGAAGTCATAAAATCACTTGTTGCAACTTTTAAAAATCCTTTTTATTTTTAAGAGAAGCTAACTAGGAAAGCACTTGTGAAAATGTCTTAATTTTTTTAAAAGTATTTCTAATTAATACACATCAGTGAAGAGTAAGGAAGGACAGCTCAATGGCCTCAAGGTATTTTGTTAGCAGAGCATTGTGTACTTTAGTTGATAAGAAAAGCCCAGGAGACATGGTAGGTCTTGTGTGTGTTACAGAACAGTTGCTGGAATTCCAGCTTTGTTGAAATTTGCTGTTTGCTCTGGAAGCTCCGTCATCCCGTTGATTTGAACTGAGTCTTGCCCGACCTTCTCTGTGGGTATCCCTCAGGAAGGGTCCATCACACCTAGCGCTAATGTTCCAGATGTTAGGCAGTCATCCAGGCTCCTTTACAGCAGAAGAAAGGGAGCAGCATCTCCGGAGGGTGATTCATCTCCCACAGCAGATATTTATCTTCCGATGGGATGAACCGCCTTGACTGCAGTGCAGGTCTCGGTGAGTAGCAGCAGAATAGTTATGGCTGTGCAGGCTTAAGGACACAACAAAGCTTGTCAAAATATAAAGGGAGGTGAGATGAATCTCCTTAGATGTACCTGACAACAAAAGACAAGGAATCACATCAACACCAGTTTCAAGGCATGTAGTGTTCTTACTCTCAGTGGTACTGTGTTTGGCTGTCAAGGTTTATAGATTTTCTATGATCTTTGCAGATTTTCTATCATTTACGTCTCAGATGGTGTCTGGAATCTTTACCTTTGTCTGTAATTAACCCAAATTTTACCAAAGCTTCATGGAAATCCAGTGAGACAGCTACTCTACATGACTTGATTAACCTCACAATAAAACATTAACACCTGTACTGTATACTTTCTTGTCTTATTCTCTCCCCAGGGATGACACTGTATGTGCATATGGCAATTTACTGATAAAGTACATGTTACAGCATAAAGTCATCACCCTTCAGGTTAGAACGGCCCCCTAATAGAAAAGATAACAACACTCTAACATTCATGTAAGCTTGCTTTAACTAAAGAATCCAAGAGCACAGTTAAAATTTGACCTGATGTAAGGATTAGAAAAATCAACACACAGAATCACAGAATCTCAGAATGGTAGAGTTGGAAGGGACCTATAGAGATCATCTAGTCCAACTCCCCTGCTCAAGCATGTCAGCCTTGATCAGATTACAGAGGATCACTTTCAGTTGAGTTTTGAAAACCTCCAAAGAAGGTTCCACACCTTCCCTGGGCAGCCTGTGCCAGGGCTCCCTCACTCTCACAGTAAAATAGTTTTTCTTAATGTTTAAATGGAGCTTTTTGTGTTCCAGCTTATGTCCATTACTCCTTGTCCTGTTACTGGATACAACAATAAAAAAAGGGATGTCCCAACCTCCTGATATCCACCATTTAGATATTTGTATATATTAATGAGATCCCCCTTCAGTGAGATCCCCTCTCAGTCTTCTCTTCTCCAGGCTGAACAGTCCCAGGTTCCACAGCCTTTCCTCATAAGAAAGATGTTCCGGTCCCCTGATCATCTTGGTGGCCCTGCGCTGGACTCTCTCCAGAAGTTCCTTTAAAAGTTAGGAAACATTCACAGCTCAGAATCAGTGACTTAATCAATTAAACATCTTACATTCTCTTTACAGAAATTATTAATTCCTGAGAGAATATTTTCAAAACACTACAAAAAACCTAGGCTAGTATGCAACAATGATAAAAACCATTCCCTATGTCCTTTACTTTCCCATACTTAAGGAAAACTATTTGCCAATACTGACATAAAAATTTTATGCAAAATTTAAGATGGCCAGAGACACAGTTTTCTTGCAGATAAATATTATCAATAAGTTTACTGGCCATGAATCTATTTTGAAGCTCAAGATTGGGACACAGAGGAGTACATGGAAGAAAATTTGAGGAAAGTAAATATTGTTTCACTGCATTTTCAATTAGTCAAAAAACCCCAAATGTTTTTCATTAAATGTTTCCAGAATGTTCTCTGCTGGTTTAATCTGATCTTTGAGAAGATTGGAGTGGCCTTACTCTAAGTTTGTTTGTCTGTATGGAAGCTGTCAGTGGAAAGGACTGGAAAAACAGGTGAATTTATTTTACAGGGCAAAAGATCTGTAGCACTTCTTTAAACGTTTTTCACATGGTCTTATTTAGTAGAAAAAAATATGTGAAAGTAAAAACTCATTTGACAGAGTGGTATTTGACCCCAGTACTTCCTGGGTGTTTAAAGATAAAGACCAAGAATACACTTCAATTATGATAGAATACAATTTGACTAAATGCCTCATAATGATTTATGTATACAATGCCTACGCCAGTGAATTTCTTTGTCTTCATTATGTTGATACATAATATCTTATAGAACTCAGTCTGGGTGATTTTTTGCATCTTTTCAAAATAATTAGTGCAATTATGACTTATGGAAGAGGTTACTGCTTGACTCCATGAGTAAGAACCACTTCAGATGTGACATAAATATGGGAGTTCTTAATTTCATTAAAGAAAATCCCTTTGACTTTCCATATTTCTCTTTTGTGTGTGTACTCCAAGGTAAAAAAAAGAAAATTGAACATTTTGTTTTTCTTCCAGTTCTCATACTTTGAAAAGTCAACCACCTGCTGGTACATTTGCTTTGATTTAGTAGCTTAAATTTACTCCACCTGCTTATCTTTCTTTTTTATGGAGCAATAAAGACCAAAACTCCATGCAGGTATTCTAGAAATCACATGGCAAAGATATTTCTGAAACACTTCCTCAACCTCCTCTTGCATTTTGTTTGATTCACATAAAGGATATTATGCTATTATTTACATTTGGAACATTGTGGTGAAGTCACTGTGGGCATCAGAAGAAAAAATCTTCTGTGATATGACACCAAGAAAAAAAGAAAATAAATAAATCATTAATGACACTGCATATATAAATGTAAATTTTATTATTTTTCAAACTACTGCAATATTATGAACCAAAGAAGGAACTTCAGTTCTAACCATGTTTTACCATCTGCATGTGCCAATACAGCAATATTTCCTTAAACGGTAAAGTAGGTTGGGGCTAGGTTAAAGTACCCTCTTATTCTGCTGGAGTGTTGCCTCATAAACAACTGTGTGAGAAACAAGCCTTAACAAGTATGAAAGGAGGCCAATGTCCTCAGATCATAGAATCACAGAATCATAGAATGGTAGGGGTTGGAAGGGACTTTTAGAGATCATCTAGTCCAACCCCCCTACAGAAGAAGGGTCACCTAGATCAGGTCACATAGGAAGATGTCCAGGTGGGTCTTGAAGACCTCCAACAAAGGAGACTCCACAACCCCTCTGGGCAGCCTGTGCCAGGGCTCCCTCACCCTCACAGTCAAATAGTTTTTTCTTATGTTTAAGTGGAACTTTTTGTGTTCCAGCTTCATCCCATTACCCCTTGTCCTGTTACTATCTACTACAGAAAAAAGGAATGTCCCAGCCTCCTGACACTCACCCTTTAGATATTTATAAATGTTAATAAGATCTCACCTCCATCTCCTCTTCTCCAGACTAAACAGACCCAGTTCCTGCAGCCTTTCCTCATATGAAAGATGTTCCATACCCCTGATCATCTTGGTGACCCTGCGCTGGACTCTCTCCAGCACTTCCCTGTCCCTCTTGAGCTCAGGAACCCAGAACTGGACACAGGACTCCAGATGAGGCCTCACCAGGGCAGAGTAGAGAGAGAGAAGAACCTCCCTTAACCTGCTGGCCACACTCTTCTTGATGCATCCCAGGATGCCATTGGCCTTCTTGGCCATGAGGGCACATTGCTGGCTCATATTTAGCTTATTATCAATCAGGACTCCCAGGTCTCTCTCTGCAGAGCTACTCTTCAGCAGTTCAACCCTCAGCCTTTACTGGTGCATGGGTTTGTACCTTCCCAGATGCAGGACTCTGCACTTGTCCTTGTTGAACCTCATGAGGTTCCTCTCTGCCCAATTCTCAAGCCGGTCAAGATCCCGCTGAATGGCAGCACAGCCTTCTGGGGAATCAGCCAGTCCTCCCAGTTTGGTGTCATCAGTGAACTTGCTGAGGGTACACTCTGTCCCTTCATACAGGTCATTGATGAAGATGTTGAACAAGACTGGCCCCAGAACCGATCCCTGTGGAACTCCACCGGCCACAGGCCTCCAACTCAACTCTGCCATTGACCACCACCCTTTGGGCTCTTGATCAGCCAGCTCTTGATCCACCTCACTGTCCACTCATCCAAACCATTACCCTCAGCAAGTTCTCTGATGACACCAAACTGGGAGGAGTGGCTAATTCACTAGAAGGCTGTGCTGCCATTCAGCAGGATCTTGACCACCTTGAGAATTGGGCAGAGAGGAATCTCATGAGGTCCAACAAGGGAAGTGCAGAGACCTGCACTTGAGGAAGAACAATCCTATACACCAGTACAGGCTGGGGACTGACCTGCTGGAGAGCAGCTCTTCAGAGAGACACCTGGTTGATAATAAAATAGTCATGAGCCAGCAATGTGCCCTCATGGCCAAGAAGGCCAATGGCATCCTGGGATGCATGAAGGAGTGTGGCCAGCAGGTCAAGGGAGGTTGTCCTGCCCCTCTACTGTGCCTTAGTAAGGCCTCATCTGGAGTCCTGTGTCCAGTTCTGGGCTCCTCAGCTCAAATGGGACAGGAAGCTTCTGGAGAGGGTCCAGCACAGGTCGACCAAGTTGATCAGGGGACTGGAACGTCTTTCTTATGATGAAAGGCTGCGGGACCTGGAACTGTTCAGCCTGGAGAAGAGGAGACTGAGCAAGGATCTCGTTAATACTTCCAAGTATTGTAAGAGGATGTCAAGAGGATGGGGCAACACTTTTTTCTGTAATGTCCAGTGACAGCACTAGGGATGATAGAAAGAAGCTGGAACACAAAAAGTTCCACTTAAACATAAAGAAAAACTTCTTTCCTGTGAGGATGAGGAAACCTTGGCACAGGCTGCCCAGGGAGAGTGTGGGGTCTCCTTCTCTAGAATTCTTCAAAACCCACCTGAACATGTTCCTGTGTGACCTGATTGAGGTGAACCGGTTTTAGTGTGAAGGGTGGACTAGAGGATTTTCACAGGTACCTTCCAATTCCTACTATTCTATGATTCCGTCATTATTTCAAACCTCCATTTCTTTTCTTTTTTTTTTTTTTCTAGAAAACATTTGCCATTACATATTGGTTGTTTTATGGCTAAGTTGTTTTTAATACCTTTCATATCTTTGATATTATGGACTTGGCAGTGTTAGGTTAGTGGCTGGACTCGATGATCTTAAAGGTCTTTTTCCAATTATTGTGATTCTATGATTCTATCATATCATTTCAGACTTCATTGTGCTTCCCATCCAACAAAATGAAAGTATGTTTTCAAAGGAAGCATAATTACTAATAGAAATATATGTCCATGATTTTCTGTGAAATAGTCATCTTTCCTTCCCATCATTAATTTTTTTTTTCCTTTTCTCAAAACCCTTGAAGACATAAAATGCTTATGGTATATCTTACATCTAAAGCTTTTTGTTCTTGCTGTTAGCAAGCTAAGATGACATGAGGCCATGAGTTAGAGATATTTGAGATGACAACTGGATTGGAACAACTAACGAGAGTTTTTACTACAGTGCTCATGGGCTTCTATGTCTCTCATTTATACCTATCTCAGACATTTTTTTTTTCTCTGAACCTCTGAACCAATGCCTATATTAGAAAGATGGCACTCAGTAATCCAGCTGTTAGACTGAATGAATAATACAAAAAAAAAAAAAAAAGCTCTGATGATAAAAATGCTCTTGAATCAATGAAAAATTTGCTGAAGTAGAAGCAAAGCCAAGTGCTGTTAGAGAACTGGAGTTTATGCCCCCACTATCTTGTTGATTCAAGGCTTCACTGTATGGTCCTAACATATGCAAGCAAAACCTTAGAATAGTGAAAAAGCTCACACCTCCAGTACTAAAGTTCAGCTAGATGCCACAGATCTATTAATAGAGCTCTTAAAACCTAGGGAAGGTCTCTGTACTGTCTAAGGCACTGCTCTCAGAGTTGACAAGGTCAGCTAAAATTCCCGTGTGAATTCAGCAACTGCAATTGCACGGCCAGATTCCTTTGAACACATCTAAGGTACGTTGGCATGAGAAAGTGATAAAAGAGCCACAAAATTCATCTTATCTCTTTCAATCCTGAAAACACCCTTTGAAAGTTTTTTTCACTTTGTTGTGTTCCCTTTCATTTGACCATCAGCCAAATCACTCAATAATCTCAACAGCTCCTATTAGGGGTAAGTGGATTTACGTCACTGCTTTCCCCTGAGGAAACCAGATCACAACAGGTTGCTAACACGCTTTCTAGAACTGATGATCAGATCACAACAAAAAACTTCAAATTTTTTTCCAATTTCTTGCTTTCCTCATTTAAACTCTCTACTGAATTTACAGTGGTTTTTATTTCAGTAATAATTAACATCTGTGACAGTGAAGTCAAAATAAATCCAGACAAGGAAATTCTATGTGGTTATGCTAAATAGATTTTATCCACAGGTTAGGTTTCCTATTAAAAGAGGTACAAAATATCTTCCTGCCCTGGTTTTCTGTGTCATTATTCATATTACTGAAAGTAATGTACAACAATACCAAAGCGTTGCAAGATGATTTTTCACTCATAGTCTCCTGGAATAAAAAGCAGTCGTGCAGCCTTCAAGTCATAACAAGGGGATCAATCCTTATTGTGTGAAATGTTTTCCTTTATCGTCATGATGAAAACCAGACTGTGACGGTAGGTAACTCACTATAAGCAATTCAGTCATCAACTTTATTATCTAGGGCAAGTGTTGACCTGGTCTCGGACAAAATCCTTATTGTTTCCTTTGTTGTTCCTCTTGTTCTCCCTCCCCATGTTTAGTGATGATATGCAAATTGCACATGAAAAGAAAAATCCAAGATTATTCACTTCTTTCCAGCTGCAACAGTTGGAGTTGGCAACAAGTCATAATAAAGTGATGTTGTGAATAAGTCTTTTTGATTATCTCACCTTTGCAACATAATGTGTATTTAAGAAGTGATCAGAGGTTTGTACACCTATTTAATTTCTTTGAAAGTATACATATGTCTTTCCTTGTTTATCACTTTTAAATATCTCAGTGCTATTTGATAGTAATAACCACTTCAGACTTTTAATGCAACTACAATAACATATATTTTATGTGCTGCTTTGTAGTATCAAAGCAAAAGAAAAGTCACAAAATAAAAGTCACTTAAGAAAAGTCACTGCAGCATCTAAACAAGCCATCTCTTACTATTTATATCTATTGTCAATAAACTCAGATTATCTTACTATAACGCAAAACCAGAAAACCAAAAATATGAAGCAACAAAGGTATCTCTTACAGTATCATCTTTTTAACTGTCATAATTTAACAAAATTCAGATATTAATTTAAAAATATATGTATACATGATCAAAAAATCCGAAAAATCAGGTATATTTTCCATGAAAAATATTTTATCACTGTTTCCATCAAGAATTAAGAATTTTGAAACATAAGAGCAGATGGTAATCTACTGTGTGTCACTCCATAAGTAGTGTTATCTCTGAAGACTGACAATTTCATGTTAGCAATGATGACTACACCTCCATCCCCAGTTTTGGAGCCCAGACAGTAGGGATATGCATATTTCCATGGAAACACAGCTACATACAAGATAGAAGTTTAACAGACTACCAGTGTCTAGTGACCAAGTCAGAGATTTAGCTGAATCAAACAAAGCTCAAAAAAGTGCAGGGCCATCATGCCCCTAAGAACTACTACACCCTTCCGTAGTGAAGAGGTTTAGACAAGAATGGGTTGACAAAAAGATGTGAGTGTTGAGATTACAGGTCCTAATTCACCTAAGGGCTACTCCAGTGGGTAATCACAGTTGCTGAAGTCAGCAGCCATATGATAACAAATACATTAACATAAGATTAATTTTTTAACTTAAATGTTCTTCATGAATGTTTCACTATGACATTCTCTTAAATGCTTAGAAATCTCAATCTAGGGTTGTCTGAAAAATGGAACACTCCCATGCACCATCTTATCCACATATAGCTCTTTCCTTTTTATCTTCCTTCAGTTTTTGCCCATATTTCGCTCTCCAAGGAGGTATCTGTCTGATTTCTAAGGACTTCAGAGGAAAAGATAGAAAAGTCTTTTTTACTGATAAATGCTATAGGAAGTGTTGGTTCCAAATGCACTCAAATGTTATGAGTGTTGGAACAAAATAATTGATTTGTACTGTAAGCTAAAGAGTTTATGTACTAATATAAGCTAATATTAAGAGACTGCTGACACCAACTTCTGGAAAGAAGCATTATTTAGGGGAAAAGATAGCTGCTACCCCAGAGAGCCTAAAGCATACAATTCACAAGACAGAAATCAAGAGGCTTGCAGTTAAGGAAAATAGCCTAGAACAAGCATTTCAAGTTATCCAAACTGTTACTCTGACATGAATATACCTGAGGTGTTTTGGTCTATACAAATGGCATCTAAAGAAATTACTCTCAAAGAGTGTTTAGTTCTGAGGGGGTTTTTTAGAGATTATTTTCTCCTATTAAAAAAGAAAAAATTCTCCTGTTTAGGAAGACCTGAAAAAGCTGCTCTGGTATAAAGCCAGCATTGACTGCTCACTAAAGTTAATAAAGAAGTGATTACACAAGAGAAAAACAAAGCTGAGGACTCTAATCCTGTTTCTGTATTGCTTGGTTTTCAAACAAACAAATAAAATATATCATCCTACCCTGTGCTCACAGGAAGGCATGTGTGGATTATGTAAACTGTAAAATCCGCATGTTCCAGAATATGAGCCAACTTGCCTCAAGTGGAGGGAGAGAACCTTTCCTTTTGAAGAAAGACTTTGTAGAAGAAAATGAAGATTTTCCTTGCCTTTAAAGACTCTTAAGATTAATGTTGAGATTATTAAAATGAAAATGTACCCTTCCCAACTGGTATAAATAGTCCCTAAAGAGCTGGCTGCTGGTGGATGAGAACGTAAAAGGAAGAGCTGCACCAATAGCCATGATAAACACTAGAAACAAAAAACATGTTTTTAAAATTATCTTTCAGATCACATATTATGCACAAGAACCATCTTTAAAACATGGTTTAGTAGCCACCTGCTGTGAACATATTTCAGCCCATGATCTGAGTCGAAGTCCTTTGCTATGGTCATAAATACTTTACTTCAATGGAACTTAGAGAGGGGCCTTTCCCAATGTAACAGAGATCAGCTTTCACGAAGTCAAGACATGGAAGGCACTGTGTAGTTTCACTTTGCTGACAGAGTCCCAAACAGACTACTAGGCACACTAAGACCAAAAAGAAAGTTTTTTAACACTGGAGATACAAAGCCATATCTGCTGCAATGAAATTTGACTGAAAAAAGATTTAGAGATCTGCAATTAAACACCAAATTAAAAGACTGGGAAAAAAAAGTTTAAAAAACCCAAACCAACAGCAATTCTAGACTAAAGCATCCAGCTGCTCCAGAATTCTCTAATAATTTTTCTTATAAAAGCTGTAGGCTAAGACTTCATACATGCAATCCACCTCCCTTTTCCTCCCAAGTTTAAAGTGAGCTTGAAGTGAGAGAAACAGGTAATCTGGAAACTTGTCTCCCACCTGGAGTACTTCCCTGTAAATTCAGTGTCATCACTTGTATTCAAAATAAAACTTCACCTCTATGATTTATTCCAATTTAATTTCCTATTTCTTAACCAAATCCTACAATAGTTTTCATGCTTCTGTTGCCTTTTTGAAGCTACAAATGCAAATTACTAAACTAAAATGTTAGTTGTTAAAATAACATATAACATTAAAAGAACATATTCTTTGCCAAGAGCACTCTATTTTAAAACCTATCTTGGAATTGTGTACATCATTCTCATCCTCATCACAGACTTCAAAATCTCATTCATCCTCTATATAAATGTTAAAGATGGTAGCAGATGCTTTATCTTAACCACCTCCCCCTGTATGTTTCATCAGTTCTGTCATATCTGTGGCAAAAATCTTCACTTGACTTCAGTCAAATCATCCCTAGTTTTCAACACAATTTAAACAGCATTAAGTATATTGAACAGTGTAAAGCCTTTCCAGCCTACAGGTTTTCTTGCTTATTTCAACAGTGAAAATCATCTTTATTCTGAAATTTTCATAGTTCTAGCCTTGCCCAAGGGTACCATATATAGGTTTACAGTTCTGAGGACTTCCATATTTTACAGAAATGTGGCACACCTAAATGCACAAATCTTATAAATATAAGCTATTTATAGTGATAAAAATAATTTACAGTCTATATAATCTAGATTAATTGTATAAATATATATAAATCTATTATCTGACTCAATTCTGTTTTCTATTAACAGAATGAGTATATTTATATATTATATAAATACACACAAATTATGAAAATATATAAAAAATATAAATTAAAAGACAAAGA
This sequence comes from Colius striatus, assembly GCF_028858725.1. Lineage (NCBI taxonomy): Eukaryota > Metazoa > Chordata > Aves > Coliiformes > Coliidae > Colius > Colius striatus. Next base: position 97,286,361 of record NC_084759.1, on the reverse strand, counting down.
GTCTGGTGTTTTAAATGGTGGTTTTCTCTCCTTAGTTTACATGATCATCTCAGATTTTGATGTGCCCAGTGAAGGTGATCCTCTTAAATAGTGCAAGAGTCTCTTACTTAACTATTCCCCTACTATAGAAAAAAACTAACGTATAACATTCAAAGAAGATTTCAGATCCAATTAGATGTCCAGTTTCTAAGTGTAAAAGTTTCAACCCAGTTAATGAAAGGTTACTGTAACTACTACATGGTTAGCAGTCTGCTTTATGGAATTTTTTGTCCTCTAAAACTTATTCCTGTGATACATCGCTGTTCAAACTAAAATAGTTAATTTTTACGGTTAGCTCAGTTCATCATTAAAAGAACATCTAATCAATATCAGATTGACTTCTCATTTAATTTCCACTCAGGAAAGAATTTAACATTAGGAAGACACTAACCACATTGTTTATCAAGGTATTTGTCCTAAAATCCAAGCCAATAAAACCAGAAAAGATTTAATGATATTCATGCTAAGTTTGCCTAACTAAGAACTAGTGGCAAATGGAATAGTCTCCTAGAGGTATGTATAGAAGTTGCATGTATTTATCATGTGGCTACCTCAAACATAATTTTTTACAGGTCTCTAGAATCAAAACCAACAGATTTAACCTTTTCTGCACAAGATGTATCAACTGTTGAAGAATGACATTAATCTGTGGAAACTACAGTGAGTCTCAGAGAAAGGGGAATAGTTTTCCAGCATAACCATAATGTTCTGATAGTGTTTCAGTAGAATGCACAGGATGAAAATGCTAATATTTTGTAGTGAAATAGGAGCTGATGCAATTTCAAGGGGCTTGGAATTAAACAGGTTTCAAACAGTAATGTGCCAAATGCCCCCAGGGGTGCATCACTGAGGTTCATGGAATTTTGTGGTTTTCCTTGCAGTGTGCTTTTAAATAAGAGTAAATTAGAACCATGATTCCTCTGAAGAAATTTGGCATTACAAGACATGTAATGAAAGTTATATTATGTACATTAAGCTCTCTACGGAGGGTAGGCTTTTAATTTTTCACAAGTAGGCTTGATGTTCATTAGCATGCCACTGGTTATTTTTATTGAGCACAGCTCTGCAGTTCTTCTTTAATAGCATGTGTGTATAGATTTTTAGAGAAATAGAGGGAAGCGATTGAATAATGGTGCTTCAAATATGCTGAAGACATTGCATCACCCCACACATTCATCGAAGACAAGAGTGACCCTATGGTTACAGCACTAGCTGGGAGCTTGGAATTGTTCCATGAATTTCTTGTGCAGTTGTGAATAAACTATTGATGCTTTGGGCTTTAATTCCCTTCAGTAAAGCAGGAATAATACTTCCTTCTCCTACCTATCTCATTTTGACTACATATAGATTTCCAAAGAATATAGACTAAAAAGAGTAATGTTCCTTGGTAGCCAGTGCTGTTCAGAAATATCCCTGTGCTGGATTCATAAAGGCAGAGGAAGGAGAATGAAGTATCAGGGTTTTCAAGGCCAGGAACACAGCCAGGAACTAACTTGAACCTCAGAAATCTTCAGGTCAAATCTTCACTTTTGCAGTATGTCCAGTTTCTCACACATTGGTCATCAGTATAACTTCTTAGATGAATGTTCATGGTATATTCAACATCAATCTAGGAGTAACAGTACACTTCCAAAAGCAAGGCCTGTGGGTTCAGAGCCATAGAAAGATGGGACAATCAGGGTTGAATGACAGGATAAGTTCTAAAAGATTTGGTTTTCATTTCTATATGCTCAAGAGCATATAATTTCCTGCTGCTTGAATGGGAAGTAAAGTTGAAGATTAAATATTATGGGAAAAGCCAGTCTTTCAGTATTTCTGGCCTGATCAGATCTCAAAATGACCAAAATAGTCAAAATGTCCTTTTTACAGGTTTGTGACTCTGCAAATTCAGCATACAAGATGTGTAATCATCAGAGTCCAAGTTCTGAGAAGTGCTAAGCACATACAAATCCCCTTCAAGCTAATGCGAGTTACAGTTGTCCTCAGCAACGGTAAGACTGAAGATATCAGCACAAGCTTGGGTTGTAGGCTCAGGGCCTTGTCTAAATCAGACTGAATTTCTAAATTCCTTACAACAATTTTGTTGCTAAGTTGAACTCTAACTTTTCCTATGCTTTTGTAACCTACATTAAGAACTTGTGTTTCCTAGCAACAAAATTGGCAGTTCAGGGAGCAAATTATCCTCTTTTCCACACTTCATTGCTCTGGAAAGCACTGCAAGTTCAGCACTGAACTTTGCCACAACACCTACTAAAGCCTATGGAAAGACTACCGTGGACTTCACAGAGAGTTAGATTAAGTCATGCAGGATGACAGATTTTTATGATCTCGGTCCTGAGCTGCTGAAAATTCATATCTCTCTGGTAACAACAACATCAGCCAAGTAGCTGGTCCTCTGTTGCACATTGATTTTTCACCAATGACTTTCAGAAAAAGTACCTTTACCTTGAGCTACTAATACGTCTGTGGACAGGAGTTCTGTTCTTTCTTCACTTTCCACTGCTTTGCACTGGAGAGGTATACAGGTCTGTCAGACTATAATCACGGGAAGTATATCATATTCCTAATTCAAGAGAAGGATTTAATTAATACATGTATAGACCACTCTATTTCAGACAGAAAAACAATCAAATGTGAATTATTACAGTCAGTGCGAATTTACCAAATTGTTCCAAGATTCAATGCATTGTGGCATAATAAAACTGAAAATACTTAAATTCGTAGAGACAACCAGGAGTTGCAATACTTGGTGTGTGGCAGGTCTCTCCCTATAACAACTGATAATGTATTCTACTGGCCATAATATTTTAGCTTTTTCTTTGGGACAATTGGACATCAAAACATTCAGGTATTTGGATTAGCTTGTGCAAGTATCCATAACCTGAAGGATGTGGTTTTGTGTGTTTTATTTAGTTGTTTTTACTGCCTGGCTGAACAGTCTTGGTGAAGGATTTGGCCCAGAAGCAGGATAATGTTTTTCATAATTTCCCAGTGTTTGCTCGTTTCTAACATGTTAGCACAGGAAGTACAGCAATACTGCAAGAAATACAATCTTGGCAGGATTTTCAGCACATCCCAATTCATTAGGATTTTCTCAAACACAGCAAATGCCAATATTAAATATCAAATAAGATGTAATGGAACATAGTATTTAACGATCCAATCATGCTATGCTAACTTGCAGTTTATATTTCCACTTTTAGGTTTTGTTCAAATTGTGTTCTCAAAACAAATGCACTGAGACTTCTCTATACTTTGTAAAACACCATGTGCAGTCATAAACAAGTCAGATTATTTTCGTTATTCATAGTAATATTGCTCTCAGTTATGACAGATTCAGAACAGTAGCTGTCATATAAAATAGTCATGAAGAACTTGAGGAAGAATCTGGGACTTAAAGGAGTGAAAAGCAACACACATAAACTGATTTTCAAAATCTTCAGAAAGTAGTCTAAAGATTAGCTGGTGTTAACATATTCAAATATGTTAACTCTCCTGGATAAGAAGAGAAGAAAGTTAAAACAAGGGGCAACCAAGCTGTACAAAGTCTCCTGCATTAGCCAAGGTAAGTGAAAACAAACATAATGAGTAAGTAGTATACTGTAGTTTAAGGGCTGTTAAGATCAAGTATCCACACAAACTAAAGGAGAGATTGTGTATCACTTCAATTTTAAGGACTTTATAAGACCTTAGAGGCATAACTGAGAAGCTATTGCAATCTAGGGCAAGAATCCCATTCATCCCAGTGAGGTTTAAAACAGATTTTAACATTAAAATTGTACTAGTCATTCAACAGTCAAAATTTATGCTTGTACAATAGTCAAGCTATGCATGCTAAGATTAGAATCATTTTCCTGTTAACATGAAGATAGACTGCGTAACTTGAAGACGTTTAGATAGTACAGCTGGAACAACACACTCTTAAACACAATAGTATTAAAATAAAACAAAACAAATGAAACCATGGCAAAGTAAAATTATCACTTGTGCTGAGAAAGGAAGTATGCATACATGAACATTATATAAAAACTACATAAAGTTTCTTTTATCTGTTAACAAGAAAACTAAACAAGCTGGTGGATATTCTCCAAATAACTCGTCATTATTGGACTTTTTTTTTTTAAATGACTGAATTCCTTCCGAACAAGAACAAAGATGGTTCCTCTGGGAGAAGAGACCTGAAAGCCAGAAATAATGACTCTCTACACATCCTATTGTTAGACGATACCCAAGGTTAAGAGCTTTGTAGGACTACAGACAAAGACCTTTCAGTCAATTTCCCCCATATGACTTTATATGAATAGCAACAGGATTGTGATTTAAGCAGGTAGATTCTATCCTCTTTGACTTTTCTATACTACAGGACCACTGTCCTTCATTCTTCATTTAAAAATCTGGATTTTAAGATAAAACATCAGATTAGGACAAATTACTACTTTGTGTTCTGCCCATCATGAGTCAGAAATGACTAATGCAATAGCATGGGAATGCACTTCCTTGGCCTTAACATAATGTTACAGAGTAGCATTAGGCAGCAAGGCTGCTGCACACTCCCTCAAGTGCCTTCTCCTGCCCTTATCTATTAATGGTTCCCAAGAACTACCCATGCTGAAGACTCTAAAAGCACATGTACTTACCTTACTTTTAGTACTTCAATGGTGGCTTTCTCCTTAGAGGAGCTATCAAACCCCTCTCTGTAAAGTCCACAACCTCTACCTGCACAGCCTTCAGACTCAGCTTGCCTGCAGTAGCTGATCCCTGACCTCCAGATCCATCACCTGCAGTCTGCAAGGTTGGTCAGGAGACACGGTGGAGCCAGATCATCTACCCTATATTACAACTGATGGTTGCTATTGGTGAGAAGGAAGAAAAGAGGCCTAGATGGATCTAACAAATTATTTCAGATAATAGTCTCTTAACTATAAATGATAGGTTCTTCTTTATATGTCTTTCTTCATCACTGCCTTCACCAAAGGGACAGGCTAGTAGCTCCACAGACAGGAACTGCATGGGCTAGAAAAGATGCCAACTGTCTGCATGTCCAAAGGCAAGTGAAGTAATAACCTTGTCCTGGAACTTCAAATAAGCTGATCAGGTTTAATACTTTGAAGTTAATACTAAGGTGATCAACAGAAGTATTAGTATTGGTTAGTTAATTGTTCAGTGCACACATCTCAGGCTTTTTGTCCTGAGTTTGTGTGGGATGGGTTAATTTTAACAAGAAGCTGGGAGAGGACACAACCAGGACAGCTGATCCAGATTGACTGAGGGAATATTTGATACCATATTGCTCTCATGCCCAATATACAGCTGTGGGAGCTGGCCAGAGAAGGGAAATCACAGGAACCACATTTTTCAGTCAAGACTAAGTATCAGGTTCTCGGTGGTGTGCAATTACCTTACTAGACCTCACATACTGGCCAGAACCAAAGCTGTCTCATTTGGTCATAAGAAGTTTTTGCGGCATATAATGTCTCACTGAGCACATACATGAAAAATGACAATTGCATCAACAGCACCAGCAGCAACAGTGATACCAAGAGCAGGAGAAGCAAGAGCATATTATCACAGCAGCGTGAGACAGCAACTGCTGATATGTAATGGGCTGTGGTTTCCTTTTAAAGAGGGTGATGCTTTGAGTCACTTGTGGAATAGCTATGGTGTGAGCATGGCACATATCAGCTGTTCAGTACTCTCAAAGGAGAGTTTTTTTGGTAGAATTTCCCTTACATCCATACCTGGAGTCTTGCACTTGACACTCAGTGACAAGCTGATAAGCTCAAACTCACAGTTTTTTCCCAGCAAATAAGCTTTCTACAAATATGCAGTGGACACCTAAGACTGGCAGCTGTTTTTAACCTCATTGCCACCAAAGACAGGATATGGGCAGGTGTCCCTGTAATCATAATGTATAGCAACAAATCAAATCCTGGTCTTCCTCCCTTTGCAACACATCAGTAGGCAATGTAAGTGCGCCTAGTGAGTGTTATAGAGTTCTGCAAGGCTGTATAGGACAGTGAGATAGTTATTGAGTAAAAGCTTGCTTCAAGATACTTGAAATACACAAAAGGTTAGCCTCTCCTAGGAGCTGCTCAATTAATGAAGGCAATAGAGGACAGTCTTTCCACAGTTAGTGGTGTACAGACCAGGTTTTCAGCTCAGGCATTTCATATCAACCCAGTGATCTGCCTCATCTCCTTCTTACTTCAAGATTCCTAACTTGTTCTACTAGAAACAACGTTACAATCATGCCTACTTATTCTTCCATATCTTTTGAACCCTTTTTATTCTGTTAGTTAGAGACAAAAAATATTGCTGGAATGTAATGATATGCTAGAATTAATCATTATTATTTCCCACTAGACTGATCAGAAAGATTATTAAACAATAATCTTCAGACTGTTTATAAGTCATACTAAAAGAATTCAGAAAATTCAAGTGCACATTGTTCCAACTGAGTACAGTCAGTAACCACAAAATGATTTGGAAGGCAAATATAAAAGGGAAATAAGCATGAATGAAGCAAGGTCACTAAAAAAAACACCAAATACTGTATAAATGGCAAAAAGATTATCATTAGATTCAAGTGTGCCACATATTATAGAAAGGGAGACTCAAACAATTAAAGGTGCAGTCTGATTCCACATCCATTTACATCTCTGATTTAAAAGTTAGTACTTCCTCCACTGATGTTAGCTAACTATACCTGCATGCTTTACAGCCTGGATTAACATCTCTGATGAATTTCTTCATCATGGCTGATTTTAGATAAGCAGAACTGGTGTTTCTGTTTCTAAATTCAGTATCATCATTGCTGTTCCTGAGTTAAGTTTCTATCTTGTTTTCAATCTATCTTACGTAGTCAAAATAGAAAATTAAATAAATACAGTTCTTTCATTTGAGCTCTGAGACAATCATAAATGTCATATTCAAAATGCAGATCATGTGCAGTGTTGTGGAAACATCATTATTGCACAAACAGAAAAGATAAGCATGTTCACTAAGGTCACGTTAGTACTGGTAACATTTGACATTGACTTTAGCCTGAGATTTTTTAAATGATCGATTTACAGGGACTATTCTACTGATGCATTCTAGGTAGAAAATGTCCTAACGAGTCATTTAAATGTCTGTGGCTTCACAACATTTCCTGATTGGCAATAAAATATGCTCAAAATTAGTTACTTACAGTGGAAGAGTGCTATCACTTTACAGTTTAGAGCACCAAACAGTATATTTTAAAAGACATTGTATGCATATAATTATTATGCAGGAATGTGAGGTTGGGGAAAAAGGTGGTGGAATGCAAAATAAAAAAAAAAAAGTAGCATTTAGTTTGACATCAAAATTAACACACCAACGATTCAATTCTGCATGTGTAATGCTCATTATCTTAAACCTACCACTAAGTTTAAGAACAATGGATTATTTAATATCACTTGGAAGTTCTGTGATTACAAATGTGGAAGAAATGTTGATTTACGTAATATGTTCTACACAAAAAAAAAAGAAAAACTAAAACTTTGAACTGTTACAGATATATACATGTATAAAAAGAATACTTGCATAACTAATCTCTTCAAACATGTCCAATCTGTTGGATGGGCCACTTTCTTTATAACAATACTAGAATGTTGGAATCATTTTACTACAAATTTTAATTAAAATTTGGAATAAAAGGACATAAAAATTCCTGTTTAAAATTATGAGAACTGTAGAGAAGAAAATGAGAATTTACATTACTATGAAATTCCTCCTAACCTTACTTTATATAATCATCAAAAACATGATATCCATTAAGAAGTAAAAAAAAATTGTTACATTTGACTCAGAAAAACACTTCAGTATTCTATATCCATTGTGTTTCCTAGCTGTTTAAAATGTTTCTGCATTAAAAAACCCCTCTAATACCACTACCATTAAAAAAAAATCCTTAAATCTTTTCAAATTAGATTAGAGACAAATTAAGTCTCTTAAAACTTTGTGAAGTCTTATAAATTTGTTCAGGACACTGAACAAAATATATTTGTTCATATACAGTCTCTTTCATGAATTTACAATATAACAACAATAACAACAAAACCAAATTGTTAAAGCCCTATTGTGTTTCCACGCTTTTCTCCAAGCTCCGTTTACTGGTCTTCTTCCTTTCCTCAACTATAATTCTGATTTTCCAAAGGGAAGGTTTTATATAGGTTTACTGTATAGGTTTAACCCACTTGGATGCATACCTGTGTGACCTGATCTAGGTGAACCTGCTTTAGCAGGGGGTTGGACTGGATGATCTTTAGAAGTCTTTTCCAAGTCCTACTATTTTATGACTCTGCGATTCTACTGTTTTATGATTCTATGGTTTCTGCTTCTAATATGTCAGATTTTTCAAGTTTGTAATGCCAAAGAACAAACGTCAAGAACCTTCACATTATTTGCAATTATATATGACCAAAATGATACATTAAAGTTTGTGTGAAATACCATGTACTCTGAGTACAGACTAAGAAATTAAGGTCTCAATACTGTCAGTCAATGCAGAAAGACAGCATTGCCCTTTTGATGTCCACACAAAGTCCTACTGAACATCAATCAACTTCCTTGCCTGTTTCTACATGCTCAGCAGTCTGTAGGATCAGTTTGGCTACTTAGGAATCACTCATGAGCTTCAGGCCAACCATCTTGCAAAGAAGTACATGCAAAACTCACCAACTGTGAAGGCTGCATCTATGCTGTATTCATTGCAAGATCTTGGATTCAGGCTGGATATTTACAGAAAATGCCAAAAGGACTGTGTTTTGATCTAGCAACACTTGTCATCCCGAACTTCCAGGAGATGAAAATAAAAAATGATTGCTCATGCAATGCTTTCATCCCTCACAAAGGTAACATCTTCAGGATAAGTCACACCTTGAACAAAGGATACCTTACTACCCATTTGCTTGTATACCATGTTTATCGAATTTTTTTAAATTCACACTGGAAGTGTTTCAGTTTTCTAGAATGTATTCCAAAAGAAAGCATCATTCATTTAATTTGGGCCAAGTCTTGATCACGATCAAAAGCTTGAGTAAGGGGCAATGGGAGAGAGGTCAATCTTATTATAAATTAATTATGAAAATATATCTAAACTACAAAATCAACATTATTAAATCCTGGGAAATTATCGAGCAAGACATCTAGAAATCACATTCAAATTGATTAAATCCATCTTACTGAAATTTCTCCTCTGTTCATCCTTAAATGTTTATAATTAGCTAGCAACATAAGGAATAAGGGGAATTAGGTGACGTACACTGTTTTTCTTGTAGTGACTTTCTCATGAACCTAAATTGCCAGAATAGCTATGCTCAACAAAGTTACTTCTGTGGTCATCTCAAGATCATCTGCAGGATTTTAATATGGCTAAATCTGTGTACCCTTGTTTACATACTTCTAAATATAGTACATTGTTTTACTGTTAAAAATGGGCTTCTTTATTAATCACGTACTCAGTACAATGGCGACACATTGTCTGTTCTTGTACACATTATGTGTTATATCTTCTAGCAAGCAAGAGTCTTCAGAAGAAAATAAACCCGTGGTAACTATTTACAGTGATTTGCAGTAATCACTTCATGGTTCTTGTTTATTTCCGCACAAGGAAGAATGTTCTGTCTGTTTCAGGTACAAAGGGATTCCTCAGATATGATAAAACTTCAGCACTGAAATAATGTGCCACTTATAATACAATGTACAATCGGAAAATTGTACTGCCAAAACTTCAGCTGCTGTAACTCTGTATAGTCAGTGGAATGATGCCAATTTGCAAGTGTTAGGGATATGGTCCCAGTGGTGTAAAGCACTACATGATAAAATAAGATGTAAAATCCTTGATTAACCCTTGCTTGCTATATGTATAATAACCAATAATATTTCCAGAAGTTCTTACCCACTTTTCCCTAGAAATACAGAAGCAGCTGCTCAAAGTACTACTTTTGCAGGTGGCCTTGCAAAAAATTAGAGAATTCTTTTGGTTGGAAAAAAACTTTAAGATCATCAAATCCAACCACTAGACTAACATAGCCATAAGTCCACCATAAAACCATGTCCCTTAATACCTCATCTACACATCTTTTAAACGTCTCCCCAGGAACTGTGACTCCAACACCTCCCTGGGCAACCTGTTCCAGTGTCCAACAACCCTCAAAGCGAAGAAGTTCTTCCTGATACCCAATCTAAACCTCCTCTGGTGCAACTTGAGGCCATTACCTGCTGTCCTATCATTTTGTCATGGTTTTGCCCAGCTAGCAATGAGGCATCATGACACTGCCCCTGCCACAGGGTCTTTAACAAAGTGCAAACAAATCTCTGCTTCACCAATCCTCTCCACAGGATGCAGGGAAGTCTCTACTCCAGCACTCCTCTCTTCCCTCCCTGAGCTTGGGGTCCACATTGTCACTTCTCTCTCTCTCCCAACTCCTTGTACCACCACCAAACAGGAAAAAAAAAAAAGGACAGAACAAGAATGAACAGCAAGAAGCTTCCTCTTCCTGATTCTTCTTCTTAAAAAGTGATTGTGGAGGTGCTTAATTGGCTCAGCCTCAGAATTATTCTGGCTCAGAACTGGGGAGAGTTTCTAGTAACTTCTGAAAGGAGCCCCTTCCCCATTCCCAGAAATGACTTCATGTCAAACATGGTACATTCATTACTGGGGAGAAGAGATTGACCTCAACCTCACTACAATCTCTTTTCAGCTAGTTGTAGTGAGTGATCGTGTCTTCCCTCAGTCTCCTTTTCTCCAAGTTAAACAACCCCAAGTTCCTTCAGCTGCTCCTCATAAGATCTGTGCTCCAGACCCTTCACCAGGTTCATTGCCCTTCTGTGGACACGTTCCAGCATCCAAATTTCTTTCTTGTAGTGAGTGACCAAGACTGAACACAATATTCAAGGTGCAGCCTCAGCAGCGCTGAGGAAGACAATCGCTTCCTTAGTCCTACTGACCATACTATTGCTGATACCTGTTGGGATGCTTTTGGCCTTCTTGGCCACCTGGACACACTGCTGGCTCACATTGAGGCTGTCAACCCTAATCAGATTTGCTTGTCCTTATTCAATGGGAACTGTGGTTCTGCCTCTCAGTTTAGTTCTAAACGTGTCCCTCTGCCCTCGGTGCAGGCAGTAAGAGAACATCTTATTCTGTAACTTTCATGATCCATTTCATAGAATCATAGAGTCACAGAATGGTAGGGGTTGGAAGGGACCTTTAGAGATCATCTAGTCCAGCCCCTCTGCAGATCTGTCTTTGCTTTGAGGTTTTCTCCAAAACACTTAAGAAATGTATAAACGCCTTCTATATACAAATACTGTGGCATTTTTATGGCCTAGTACCAAATTTATCTCAGGTATAGCTCTTTGTACTCACATGAGATGACAAAAGGTTACTGATACTCAAGCAGTTTGTGGTGATGAAACATTTGAATTGCTAAATCAGAGGACATTTTGTCTCCAAAGAAGACATACTAAGTAATTCTGAGAGCTGCTTAATTTGATAATGACTTGGGAGGATAATGTTCCTAATGAATTTAGGCCTAATCCTGAAAGTTCTCTTTGACGTAAATACTCCCACAGACCTTTGAAAAGAAAGGAAATCGGGGTCACAAGAACATGACTTTCTCATTAAGTACTCAAGATCTCTCCCATCTTACTCATGCTGAAGAGAGAGTTAATCTAATATCAGTCTTGTTTACAGCATGTGAATCAAATCTCCTCACACGGACCCCAAACATGAAAAAAATTGCCATCAGCTATATCGACTAACCTTGCTAACAGGCATACTGCAGTTAGACACGAGAGACACCACAATACTTGCTAGCAAGTATGGTCAAACTTCAGCCTCTTATTTTCAGGATGTAGTATTAGGCCACATAGGCAAGTGCCAGGGCCAATTAGCCTACAGGGTAAGGTATCCTAATATGTCTCTACTCAAGGAATTAATTTTGTCTTACATCATACTTAATTGCCTGGAATTGATAAGCTACTTTGCCTTAGACATTGAATCTAAATTCTCCATACCTAATCAGCAGTTTTTCATGTTTCCCATCTGTTGTAAATTGAGTTTCAGAAACAGACAGTCTTTGTCTTCTTCAACATGTATTAGTCTGAGCCACATCTGAATTACATAGCATGGAATAAGAAGTCAATGTTGTGTAGCTGATAGGGACTCCAAAAGCTGTTAACATTATCTGTCTAATAAACAGTGGCCATGAAAGTGTCACTTTACATGCTGATATTTTACTATTGATTTGATTTGGTGTACACATTAAAGCAATCGCAGTAATGTCAGACACCAGCAGAGAAGAAACACTATTGCTAGGGCAAGTGCAATTCTGCACATACTAAGAACCAGGGTGGAAGCAGACATGAAATTATATCAATGGTTTGAAGAAGAGTTTTTTTGCTTTTGCTAAGCTGCTTTCAATCCTATTTTTTGCTTTTGCTAAGCTGCCAGAGCAACAAACTGTTCAGACCAGCTGAAGATAAAAAATAGAGTACACAAAAGAGAAAAAACAAATGTATGGGACTGTAGTTGCTGCTGAATGCTTTATTTCCCTGGATCAGCATTCTGTGTAGGGAAGAACTACTACAACAATAGAGAGCCATGGAAATTCTCCCCCCCAAGACCAATAACAAGAAAGAAGCTAATAATTAGATCTTGGAATAAAATAAATGCAAAAATCCAGACAGGAGTTTATGAACAAAGAGTAAAAGGCCAACCCACTCTGATGTCATTCAAGTGACATCCTAGAGCTAGAATGAGGCACTGCTCGGCTTGAGTATAGGTAGGCAAAGCTGACCCAGAGACAACTGGCAGTGGCAGGTACACTAAAACTTACTTTTTAGCTTTCTATAACACTTCAGAGTAATATGATCATGACACAGGGATAACTGCAATGTTCATTGACCCTTTAAAGCCAGCTGCACATTTTGCTGAAACGCTGAAGAATTTAATCTGCTAGCTCTACACTAGACTCCAGTCATGCACACTGGTGCTTTTTGACAAACAGGAGAGGCACATTGTTCCTACCGCACTGCCTATGCTTTGACCATAGAAAAATGAACAAACAAGCATACACCATCACATCTAAACAGTACACTAGGTTCACCTTTCAGTCAAAAAACCACACAACTTGTTGCTTTGATGACACTGGCACTTTATCTTTTACTCTTTCGTTGGTGAATATCACCTATGACTGAAAACCAGATCTTTCCTTTGTATAGTACATACTATGCCAGGCTATTCTAACTTCTATTTTTCACAACTTAGAGAAAGAGGAAAACCAGAGATAGACAGAGAAAACATTTCTTTTTAGTTAAAAGTTCAGGAAATGCTTTCCCAGTCCAGGCAGATTATATTGGTAACATAATGAAGAATGGCCCATCATTAAGGTTTTTTTTTTTTCCTTTTTAATCCTTTCACTAGCCCAGAGATAGCATGCCCCTGCAGGGCCTCACTTCTGACTCTCTGGCAAAAGCTGAACAGCCTTCTGAGCCACAAGATGAGATAAAACTGCAGCTATGAACAACAGGGCAGAAGCTCTGACATCTTTCCCAACCCCAAACCTCCATTAAAGGTCAAAAAAACCACTTAGACTTGCTGTTACAGGGATGAAAGAAGAACAGTTTTTCAACACAGATGATATATGCAAATAAATAAATAAAACAGAGACACAATTGAGGCTCCTTGATTCTAGTTAGCAAAACACAAAAGGACAATCTTCATGCCAGACTCTGTTTCTGGAATGCTTTTCAACTTTGTGACTTCAAAGACTTATAATCTAGGAAAGGACAGTTTGTCACACCAGTAACTATATAGGTTTTATATAACAGTAAATTTAGTAAATTCCTTCACCTCCCTTTTTTTCCCCCTTCATCATTCCCAGACACTTTATTAGGTAGCAATGTTTCAAGATCTATCAATAAAGCTCATGGTGCTCCTGGAAGTTTGACAGAGACAGTTTATAGTGCATCTCATGCCAGAAAAAAAACCAAAATCCAGACCTAGCTTTTGCAATTAATACTGATACAATAGAAAGTAGAAATTAGCAAAGACTTATGATTTGGTAAATGGACAAGTTTTTAAAATCAAAGCTAAAGTTTGTGTCATCTTCTGAACTAAATCATATTACTAGGAATTTGTAGGGCAGAGAGGTGGTATTGCTTCTTAAAATATTCATATGGTTACATTTGTGAAGCTATAAAGATGAAATTAATATATGGAAAGAAATCATATTTTCCAGTTTAAAATATTAAAGATTGGTTTTTTTTTTTTTCCCTCTACATCAACTGAGAGCTACTATATAGCAAAGAGAAGACTACTTCCTAAGATCCTCTTGAACTACGGAAACATTCGTTGTCTTTTAGTTAGAAATAAGTACTACAGCACAAGGAAGCATGACACTTGAATAGTCATTTCTCTCTGAAGTAGAAATGAAAGGAAAATTTAAAAGAGTAGGCTGAAATCTCAATATTCCTCAAGTCCAGTCAGTTTGTTTATCGGAAAAGCACTATGGCAAACAAACAGATCCATCTGTCTGTAAGTTAACTTCTGCCTACAATGAACATCAGAAGATGCAAGGAGGGTACTTTCACCTCTCTGGGAGTAACCTTTGCAATGTCTGTGCTCTTGAATCTCCAAGTGATTTCAGAGGGAGGTTTTCCCAGTGAGTGTGGACTTTTCAGGCACAGTTTATTCTTCTACCCAGGAATTTTAACTAAGTAAAAATTAAGCACTGTGAGCTTTTGTCTAAATTGTCCAAGAAGGCCAAACACATCTTTAAAACAGCATATGAAGAGCAGCTCTGGGACACATGCACAGCCTCTGAATCCACACATACACAGAGTAAATGTGACACGTCCTAGACACATTGAATGTATTTCCCACGCTTCCACGCAAATGTAGTCTCACAGTAAGACCTACACACTGTGTTATGGTCTACAAATATGCTGCAAGTTGTGCACAATTTCAGTTTAAGAAATCCAAAGAAAAAATCAACTATAGAAACAAAATCCCAAATGTAGTTGACATAATTTTTATTATCTTCTATGGTTGAATTCCTAGTGTCTCTAAATTCATTGTAGCCATTTGAATATTGCCATGTCATACAACCCTAAATTCAGTGTATGTATTTGGTATTGGCAGAGAGATCAGCTATCATAGCTCAGACGACTGCTGCTTTCCCTCACCTTATATTGCCAAGCAGAGCTGATGGGACCTGGTATCTGACAGACTGAGGAAAGTAGTATCTGAATACATTTCAATTTAAGAAACGTTAGGGAGAAGCTTACAGGTTAGACACAGCTAATATACATGTCAAAGACTATGAGGTCTGTTGGCTGAAGATATGCATCTACTAACTCTCTGTTAAAGTTTTCAGTTACAAGTCCAACCTCACTTGGTTGGAGAGACACAGGCTTTGCAATGAGAACTGAGGACCAAAGCAACACTCACAGAAACCTCACCTTTTTTAAGTTCTGTCCCCAGTGTAGAGTGAGAAGTAGCTCAAATCCTTTCATGCTTTCTTGTGAGATAACTGGGATACAGTGCACCCCATGCCTAATTTTGACCCTTTTTCTCCAATGAGATTACTCAGGAATGTACAGGGTTGTTACCATTTACTTAAGAGACTGATGTTAAGATACAAATAATGCTTCACAAAGTCTTGTTTATTTGCTCCAGAAGAACTGTGTAGTAATATCTGTGTGCAGATTTCTCATCTCCATTTTGTCTAGATGGCAGATGCACATGTCTTCTACTGTCTTCTTTTTTGTTCAGCAGTGGACTTCAGGTCAGCCTTTGCCTTCCCATTTCCCAGCAGTCCCTCTTTTCTCTGCACCCAGTACATACAAACACTTTGAAATCCAGTTGGGATCCCCAGAGAAAAGTAAAAAAAGATGGCCAGTGGTTGCCATTCCCTCTTGTAGCCTGATGTCTCAGGTACTTATTTCAAAAGAGAAACAATCTCCACATAAAGCACATTCTATTCTACTTTATATTCACTATGAAGAAATGTTGACTGCTCTGATACATATTCCACAATGTCATGTCAGGAGTCACTACATGTAAAGTGTTAAACCATATTTATAGGCTTGGGTATTAAGGCATTGTCCTTTTTAGTGAAGTCCCTGTTGCCCCAAACTCAGTCTATATAAAGGTCTTGTGGAAATTCAGTGAGATTTCATATGGACCTGGGGATATGCCTGATAAGGGGTTTGTTTTGCAAGATCAGGAACTCTTAGGTTAGTTTACACT
The DNA here is from genome assembly GCF_028858725.1 of Colius striatus. Classification (NCBI taxonomy): domain Eukaryota; kingdom Metazoa; phylum Chordata; class Aves; order Coliiformes; family Coliidae; genus Colius; species Colius striatus. The sequence continues at coordinate 97,270,040 of NC_084759.1, read as the reverse complement.
TGCTCTTGAGCATGTAGCAGTCCATCTTTCATAACCTAGTTCATTAAATGACATTTTAGCCTATCCAACAATCCAAAGTGCTCTTTTCAGCAGGAAATACTTTATACAGTTCACATCCTGCCATCAGCCTAGGCACTGATCTCCCACTTGAAAACAGTAGAAAAGTCTGTATAAAATATCACTGGCAGGATACAAGCAATCATTGATCTTTTTCTGTCTAGCAGTAGGAGTAGAAATATGCTGTTTTTCTCATATTTAGCAGTTATTTGGTCTAAACTCATTTACCTGTATGTTATTAAGCGTATTTGAAAAGGCTTGTTTTCTTCAAATCCCTAAAGGGGATGAAATCAATGCCAAGTCTACCCACACATAATTATGTATTTCTACAGTAGAACTGTTTGGAGAAAAAAAACAGTCTTTTACTTCAATGCAGGGATGGAGAAAAAATTGTCTCTTTGCCAATTCCAGGAATCTGAAAAAAATAAAAAAAAAAAAGCAAACTTCAGTTTTAAAAAATGCTGCCATTATGTATTCAAATTCTGTACTCATTCAACTGATAATTACAAAAGACAAAACTACAGAATTGCTTCCTTATGCCTGAGCCTCTAGTAGCAAATAAATTGTCATGGAAATACTGACAGGATTGCATTTAAGATTAGCAAGGCTTTTATGTGGATATATTTCTCTACATCCAGTCTTAGGTTATCCTTGTCAATTGTTTATTGGTTTGCGAGAAATCACTTTGTGAAAGCACTTGAAGAGGCTCAAACAGAAGACATCAGCATCTAATCACAGCACGTGAACTATATTTTTCAAAAATATTCAGCTACCACTTGCAGTCAGAAAGTGTAAAAAGCACGGAGGGAAAATCTCACAGATCCTAATTTCAAGTCTATGGCACAAAATCATGCTGTGATTTTAAGCTGTAATAATAACACTGCTTATTGTGAGCTTAACAGCACTAAAGGGACGTATGGAGCTGAAGGAGTGTTCTCATTTTGAATACATATGCTTACTTGAGAGTATCACCTTTTATTTAAAAAAAAATTCTAAACCTTAGAATTGCAGAAAACTCTTGAAAGTATGTCTTCAGCACAAAGAAGGAAAATTAAAGGCATCCACATGTTCAAAAAAAACTCCCACAATGTTTTTCTACTAGAGTAAAGTAGAGGAGAGAATAGATGACAGATGTTTGCAGGGCTGAGGTTAACAGTGCAGGATCTATACTCAGTTTTCCTCATCTGCAAAATAATCCTTATGAATCAAGAAAAAAAAAAGGAGAGAAGATAAGAGGAAAGAGGGAAAGGTGGTAACGGAAGGAAATCTTACTCTTTTATTAAATAATGAAATCATAGAACCATTGGGAGGGAAAAAAAAGATCATCAAGTCAAGGTGTAAGAAAGAAATAGTGGTTTCTTTTCTGCCTCTCCTCATCTTTTTGCAGAAAATCACCCACGCTAGCACAGATAGCTGTTATACTTTGGGAAGAACACATTTCTGACACAAGAAAAAACATGCCACCCTACAAGACATGCTACTCTCAGGCTGGCACCAAATCATTTGACAAACCAAGATGACAAAAGCAGTGGAGTTTATGCAAAGTAAGAGATTTGGTTTGGACTGTTTTTTTTTTAAATTAAAATTCCTTAGCCAGTCATTTGCAAAATAGCTAGCAGAACATAAAAAATAGTTGTAATGGCATAAACCAGCCAAGAGCCAAGAGAATCAACCTCCTGCTTCATATGGGCTATAACTTTTAACCATGCAAATGTAACTCAGATACAAACCCCCCTATGTGTCTTTGCATAGAGTCATCTTCCTGAAAAAAGTAAAATAAAGCCTGTGGGAAATGAAGAAGGAGAGACAGAAAAGTTTACATCGTATCACTGTCCTGTGCTTCATGTTAGAGTCTAAATACTAAAATAATAAATCTTTCTACATACCTTATTATTGTATATTAGACTATTGTCTTTTCAGATGGTTCAATGAAATGAACTGGCTTATACATTATGAAGGGGCTGGAAGAGGTTAGGCATGGCTGGAAAAAGGGGATATGAGACAGGTGTATCTCTTTCAGTGGCAACAATCTACTAGGTCTGCTCATCCCATCTGATTGAAATCTCAGTCTCTCATAGTGCAAAATCAATTGAATTGGCAGGGAGTATCTTCCTAAACTACTCAGGCCATGTGAGAGTGTATCTGTGCATTTTCTATGTAACTGGAAGGGCCTTGAATAGCTCCAAATTAAGTCACTAAAACTGGAGGTAAGAGTATCTGGACAGCTTTGACTTTCCTCATATTGCAGCATTGCTAGAACAGACACTTTCTTAATCAGACAGACAGACAAACACTTCAAAACTAATGGCATTTTAAATTAACTCACAGGTTTGTTGTGTTGAGGCTGCAGCTCATGTTTACCTAGCAAACAGATATGTTAAAGATATCTATACTTTTCACCAAAGTTTCTTGTCCCTGTAGAAGAGCTTGCAGAAAATGATGTCCCCAGTAATGCAGCTACTGTCACTCTGCCAATTTACACAAAATGCCTAATTTTCACTAGTATGGGAAAAGCATAGGTTTTCTTCTACTCTCCCTATTTCAAGTGAACATTAAGAAGCAGGGAGATTTGCCCTAATTCACTCAAAAGCCACCAAGCTGGTAGCTGTGCAGGCTGAAGCAGCATAAAGATAAACATAGGATTGTACCTTGCACAAGCAGTGCACAGAATAGATTGCATGTGACTACACAGGCATGCACAATTAATGTCTTATATATGGTATATAGCTTTTGTCTGGCCTCAAAAACTTAGCATAATATTGTTCTTTCTCATTTACTGAAGGAGATACTGCAAGTCTCACAGATTTGAGATAAGGGCCATATTCTGGTTATTAATTTTCCAGGCTCCCTTCCCAAAACTCTCATGGTTTGCAAAAAAGAACTTTGACCCCAATCACCTCTGGCTCAAGTCTGAGTCTCACAGGCCTACCACTCCCCTGAAAACAATCTGCAAAACCATGACCACCTTCCTTTGTCCATTTATTTGAGACAGGATAATCCCAGCCCACTAGGCGAACTCCCAGGTTTTCCTTTGGTGTTTTGAATTAACTGATTTTCAAACCTAAGTCATCGAAAATGTGCTTTTTTTCGGTAAAAAAACAAACAAACTGAAAAACCCAAAAACACAACACCATTTCCTTGGTTTATTTTGGAAAACATACTGAAGTCATTGTTGGGATCTGCAATATAAGCTATACACAAAAAGGAGACAACACTGTTAGTTGAAGTAAACAAACCAGTTAGATAATGCAAGAACTGCCATGGACCCTTCAGTTCAATCTAAAACACCTCTTATCTCTGACAAGTTGTTCTGAAGCACCAGGCCTAATGAAGCTTATTTTATTTCTGGTTTATGTTTCATGATGGATTGACTTTAATGTATGGAAATTTCTGACCCATCTCTGCTTCCCCTGAGTTCTTTTCCCCACAACTCAACATTTTAATATTTCTCTTCTGTGGACTCACCAGTGCCTAGGATAATCATTCGATCAATTCAAGACAACATCAGGAGTGGAAAAAGCAATCCCGTTCTTCTCTTGTACTGGTAGAAACATTCATGTCACTATGCAATAAAAACTGTTTGTATCAAAATTAACTTTATTATTATTATTTGGTGGGTTTTAGTGTTATTAAACAGGAGAAAGAGTAGCCCCACCTCTAGGTTGCACATATAAAAGAAATTAACCTAGAGCTAATCAGATTTAGACAAAACTTGATTTAAACAGATGATGATCACTATGAAATACACCCAAATTTTTGTTTCCTTACACAAGTATTTGGACTATGTGAAAATATCAAGCATGAGAGATTAAAGATAAATCTGCATAGTCAGACACACTAAGCTGAAGGCCATTTTTTTGCAGTCCTAAGTAAAATATAAGCACATGATCTAAAATGCCATTTGTTCAAGATTCAAAGGACAGAGCACGACTGGGGAGTCATGCAGAGACTCACTGAAGAGATTTTCCCTCTCCAACAGGCCAGCAGCAGGCTTTTTTTGTGAGAAGATGCACAGATTATTGCCTGCATCAAGGTTGTAACTCTAATTCCTTTCACAATCAATAACTTTGTCTTAAAGAAAGGGGGAGTAACCTTTTACTATTACTACTGTCATAATCTACCATTTTTATATATGGTCTGTACCATTATCCTCGCAAAATTCAGAATTAACAACATGAAATGACCTCACATCACATTCATTAATAATCAGAAAGAAACATTTTCCAGTAGATGGCTTAAAATTAAGGAACTTTTTTTCTTCTGGCAGACAATAGATAGGAAAAACTTAACTGAGCCAATGCAAAAATGTCAAATTGTTGTTATCAAAATATTAAAAATGTTATGGAAATATGGAGTTTTATTGATTTATTATGAGGAATGAGATTTTTGGTTGCTTTTTTTGTTGTTTTTGCATTGGAAATTACAGTGTTGGGAAAGACATTCAACATGAGTCCATGAATCTACCCATCTTCATCTGTTGTGATTTTTTTTCCTTTGTCATTTGTTGCAACTTACAGAAAGCCCTCCAACACAATTTGGAAAATTCATCTCCTGAAACTGTCAGAGTTCATGGCTGTCAGTAAATGCTGGGAGAAGACTTGTTTTAGCTTTAGTCTACATGCTAATGAGTTTTTTTGGCCTCAGCGCAGAGTTTAACTGGATTCACTCTCAGAACAAGGTGACCTTTCCATTTGCAGCTCTGAAAACTCCATAATTTTACGTAAAATTTTAGAATCACAGTTTTGTATTCACATATTCTTGTGCCTTTGCAAAGTATTGAAAGGAGTTACCCACATATACAGTAAACAAATTTCAAAAGTATAATGGAAACCTGTTAGAATATAGTAACACAAAGGTACACAGGTGCAGTAACTATTGATGTTATGGTTTCACAGCAGAAAATTCAGATATTCCTTTCAACTCACTCTTTTGATCAAGCGCTTCACAAGCAAGTTTCATTAAGATGTTGAAAGCATGTAGTCATCTGTACCTTTCTTCAGGCACAACTCAACATTCCTTCCACAGGGTGGATTCTATTATAGGGGAGATGTATTTACACAGAAGAGGTCACTTTGCCCACAGTCCAGCTCTCCAGTAGATACATGATCATTTTAGACCAAGTTAAAAAAAAACTTTGTGAGAGATAGCTTATTAACTAATGCTCAATGCCACTCTAACATGTTAATGTTTGAGTGGTGGGTTTTTCTCCATTATTGTCCATAAGCAGAACGAAGCTTGTCTCTGTCTCAGTACTACCCAGTGCAACAGTGTGGCTTTGGCAAAACATTGCAAATTTGAAAAAATTGCAAATTCTGTTAAATCAGTTCTGTGAATCTCAAGCTCAGTGAGACTTTTTTCCATTCTCTTTGGAAGAGCTCAGGTTCCAACTATATTTGTGGGTGGAAGAAGAACTTGGTTAAATAAGATTCCTTTCCTTTGTTTTTTGTAATATTTATTGAGACACTAAAGGCAAAAGAAGGAGAAAGGGCCATTATGTGGGAAGAAACGTCAGCTAACCACTGATACATAGCAAGATTGCTCAGAATTAACACTATTGGTTTCATTGCCAATCTTATGGATGAATGTTGACAAGGTGTATTTCATCTATGAAACCAAATTTCCCAGTCCATAACATGGACATATACCTTTTCAGGAAGCTTTAAGATACCTGTCTTAAAATATATATCACCTCATTCTTGCATCAAATTTAATCTTCTGTGCCATATAAATCAATAGTTGCTTCCTATTACCATTCAAGTTTCTACACTGATGCCAAAAAACATGCATTTCTCTTTCCAAATCTGAGATTAACTCTGGAGAGCTTTGTTTGCTCAATCGCAGCATGAAGTTTGAAAGAAGGAAAAGGGCAGATTATGACCAAGGTTTTGTTTTACACCTTCCAAGCACAAGCACAAGAGAGGTTTTGCAATGCCAAATACTGAGCAATACTGTCTATTTTGCAATACTGAGCTTTCAAAAAAAAAACCAAAAGCAAATGAGCTCCCCCTTCCTCTGGCCTTTACTTCAGTGTACAAAATGTCTAACTCTTTCAAGATCTCTAGCTTGAAGTATAAAGTCTGCTTTCCAGGTTGTCTTGAAAGATGGACTTCTAAGTAAAGCCATTGCAACTGGGATGTAGAATGCTTACCTTACATACAATGTATTAAACCACGCTTATTTTGGGTGTGGGGAATGATCATAATAATAATAATCTGCCTAATTCGTCAATTCTGTTTAAAATATCACCACTTTTGGCTGTTAGGCAGCATTAAGTGTGACTAAATACCAAAATTCATAACAAAGTAGGATTAAGTATGAAACACCTTGACAATAGGGATGAATTTGTGAGGACCTGTCTGCAAAAACTGAGATCTCTTGAAGTTTTTATGAAATAAAATATAGAAGCTATCATTCAAAACACTCTCATTGAGAAAATGCACTAGGTTTGTATTAATGTAATAAAGTTATCAACTGTATTTGATCTTTAATTAATTAGACAATGTTGTATTTACCTATGGCTGGATTTATCCAGTGTATTGGGAAGGGTCCAATGTATTTGGCAAGAAAGAGAGCTTTTAGCAAAGAAGGATCGCATCTGCATTTCTAGAACATAAGGGAAAAACTTGTGTGATCAGGTCAATGTAATATGACATATTTAAATGTTTTGTTAGGACCAATATAAACATATGCAGGGCAAAGTTTCTATTTTTTCAGTTTAGGATTTTACAATCTTAATTTTGTTATTTCCTTTTGTTTTCAAAGAAGTCTGTGTTAATCCAAATCTGCTCATTATGTGTCTCAAATCCCCTGGACAGTGATTAGTACACCAAGGAATATTACAAATCACACACACAATTTAGATGTTCTCAAAGATCTTGTAGAAACTAAACATTACATCTTGACTAGTTACATACATACTCACAATTGGTGTTTATGCATTTTTGCTTTGCATATGCACACTTACAATATTAATGTTTGTTTCAAGTACAACCTTTGGTCAAAATATGGGATTCTGTTCAAGGCATTGTACTAAAAGAGAAATAGATCCCCTATCCACAGCAGAATCACTACAGTTATTTTGGCTGGTTGTCTTCAAGATGCTAGAAATTCCTGCCAGCTCTTCTGTGCACATTTTGGAGTTAGCAGTGAGCTTAAAATAGGACTCAAAAAATAAAACCTACACCGAGCTATGGCCATATTTGTATATAAAGGACCATGGCATTCTGGGAAACATTACATGCACCAGTTGTCAGAAAGCAAAAAAAAAAAACTCTTGACCCTTTTTCTTACATACATGCCTATTCAGAGAAAAACTACTGCCTTCTTTCACTAGAACTGCATTTTGACTGCTGGTCCCTCATCCTAGTTTTCATATAAATGTAGTAGATCCTTGTAATCTTACAGATTCTCCAATATTTTAACTGCTGCTCCTGTATCCCTCGAGAGCCTACTGCATATTTGCAGACACATGAGCATAGGTTTTAATATCTGAACACTACTGCTGTCTTCAAGCATAGCAGGCTCCTAAGCACATTATAGTCCTTAGACTACTTAACCATACAAGATATTACAATATGCATTATGACCACAGGACATTCAAGAACTTAGAGAGTACCCCACATTTGAAAAGAATATTTTTAACTTAACCATTTTTTTTAATGAAATGTCAACATTCCACCAACAGATGTAGCCTATTAACAAGTGGTTTGGTTTTCTCTGCATCTCTTACCTTTTCCTTTCTGGAATGGTACATTAGTACACACAGGAAATGTAAACATTTAAAGAGTGGGTTAAAATTCAAGTAAGGGACATAGGATATAAAAAATCTTTTAAATTTAGAAGTCTCCGGTGCTTGTAATAATAAGGTTCACTGCCAAGATATCCCATGTGTAGACCTCATGAGTAAGATAAAACACATGGGAGATAGTCTCTGGTCAGTGTTGAAATAACAAAAATAATTATTATCTACAAAACTTTAGATATAGTTAAGATTCTGAAGGTATCTACTGCAAAGACTACTAAAACAAGAAAGGAAGGAAATTAGGAGATAGGGGACACAAGCCATTGGGTGGGAAAAAGACTGGAAAATCATCATAAGGTATTACAAGATCGTTACACAAACATCAATAATCACTCTCTAGTGTTCTTGTCAAATGGATTTTCAATTCCTTTCCTCTCCTCTTCCTCTGACTTCCCAGAAAACTTTATAAGGACTTATTGCTCTTCGTGGAAGAGTTTTCAGAGGGGAAATGACAAAACGCTAAGTCATTTTAAGACAAAGTACAGTCAAATAGGAATACTGGGACATTCAATCACTTTCAGGAATTTTTATTGGCAATCAGTTGCTCAGATCAATTACACAACAGGGAAATTGTTTCAAAACATGACAGCTGTTGGCCACAAAAAGCAATGGAACTGTCAAAGAGTCTGAACCAACCTGGACTTATCAATGTATTGAATATTGAAAAGCTCTTTTAAAAAGTTCTTTAAATCAAGTAATACACTCCCAGTATATAGTACCAGGATAAAATCTGCAAGACAACTTATATTACAAGAAGTCTGACACCAAATTCATATGGTACAGAGCATTAAAGAGTAAAAACAGAATCTCTAAGAAAAAAGTGCAGTTTTGAGGTGGTCTGATGTTAAAGGGGTAGATGTCATTAGTCAAGCATTCCATACTGCAGCAGTGCAACTGAAGCTGCATATTATTCTCTTCAGGACTTAGAGATAAACAAGTGATCCTGCAAATTAGAAATATTTATACCACGATTTAGATTCTAATGAACTAAAACCTCCATTTCTCAAGAGTCTCAGCAGTTTAAATCAAGGGATATCCTAGAAACTGTCTATGCTCAATGGAGTACATCAGGTAACTACCTAGAAAAGTTCCCACTTGTGCATTCAGCCAAATTGGGAATAAGACTACAAGTATATGACAAGAAAAAAAGCAGAGTCAAACTGTGTGTAGTGGTTGCAGTGATGGCTATAGTGTCTCACAGCCATAAGAATATGGGTCTGCTCCATGAACTCTTGTCTGGGGTTAGAGTTCACATACCCCTTTTTCCTTGAACTCACAAAAGGTGGCCACCTTGAACAATGGACTCTTTTTTTTCCAAACTGCTAATACTATTATTGCACAAGTGGTTGGCCTGTTGTCAGGAATCAGAGTGCCACGACACCTCCCATTCATTTAGTACTCAGTGGAAGGTCACAGAGATTAACGTGGTGACATGAGTGTTAATGATTTGTGTTGGAAGGGACATAAACCCGAGAGAATAGTTTATTGAGTGTATTATACCTCATAAGAAGATAGGTTTTGACGATACAACTATATCTTGTGACTGGAGTTAAATAGCCTTAATAAACCAACAATCAGCAGTCCCTCAAGGTGTTCAATTTGGAAAAAACATTGATCCAAAATAACTAAACTTGACATTGTTGGGTGGTACTAATGGCCCAATTTCACCAAACTGCCATTTTGAATAAAAGGCTTAGATTCATTAAAATAGCTAAATATAGTTCTGACTCTAAGCATTCAAATGAACCTTAGAGAAAATATAAAAAATATGCAGGCAAGACATACACTGAATGCAGTTTTGATATCACTTATGTAATGCCATCAGTACTTCAGATTCCATCACAGTTTAAAATCATAGAATAACTGAGGCTGAGATGGATTTTTGGAGGTTTTCTAGTCCATACTCCTGTGCCAAGAAAGGTAAACCTCACCATCACATCAGGCAGCTTAGAGCCTTGTCCAGTTAAGTTCCGAAGTTCTTCAGCAATGGCGATTGCATAGTCGAGATCTCAGGGAAATCTATTCCAGCATTCAAGTACTTTCATTACACAAAGAAAATAGTTGCAGCAGATAACTGTTTTGACTATGTGAACTGAGAGGACAGTATATCTGTTCTCAAAAACCACATGTTTTTAATCCCTATTATTTAGACTAACAGCAACACAGAACTCAGAAAGTTACCATTTAAATGATATTTACTGATTTAGCCTTACTTTAGGCTTAGGGCACCAAGCATAACATAGCCAAGAAAGAAAAGGCCAGTCTACTTCTATCTACTGTGGCTGAACAATAAGCTCTGGGATGGCAACAATTACATTTAAAATTACCATCGGAGTGTTGTTAATGCCACAGGGCTTCCCTCACAATTATGTTCACAAACTGACTCTGGAGCTTAGTTCATCAGATACTGGAGATTTTTCCTCTTAATTTAAGTAACATGAAGTAGGTGCTGGTTTCTTCAATCGTCACCCATAAAACTTGAGTGACTATTTATTCTTGCTGCCCACTCGCACAGAGATTCCTATCTAATTTCAGATGGATCTTTAATGAGAAGTGTCATTGCTACACTATCAGTATAAGAACCTTTTCATCTTTCCTTAATTTATCATTTCTCTTTCCAAAAGAAAAATCCTCCCCCATTCAGTCATTATCTCCATGTCCTTTCCAGGAGATGAGTGGGCTGATGACCTTCTTTCTGCTTCTGTGTCTTCTGTGTTGTGGTTTGCCTTGAAGAGGCATCAGCTGGCTGTTTTTCTCATCTTTCAGAGGGCCACCAAGTAGAGTTCTTCATGCCTCTCCTTGCACTGAGGAATGCCAGAAAGCTAGGTTTCTGTTCTGTCCTACTTTCCTCGGGGCTCATGGGATACAAAAGAGGAAGACATCTGGCAAGGATCTGCCTACCTCACTGTTGCTTAAAACAGCGTTTACTCAAGGTTACATAAACTATACTTAAAACAATATCTCATTCAATTCACATAGACTTAAGAGTCAATGCAAACATTTAACATAGTTCTAATTACCTATCTCCTACTGACATGATCCATTCATCTGAATCAAAATAAAGCTGGTCAACTGTAGCAAAACACTTGGAAGCATCTTTGTGTTGCAACAACTTAATGTTTGGTTCCCCTGATATTCTTTAAGTGAAAACTGATATTGTTCCATTGGATACATCCAGCAGGAACAATTAATTCATATTCATGAAGATTTTTAAAAAAGAGAAAGCTAGAGAAATGAAGAAAGTGTAATGCAGATAACAAATGTTAAAAGTTGTTTCAGCCAGATTAAAGTGAAATTAAACAGTATTTTTGCTGTGATTTCAGTATGTTACATCTTTAGTGTCTCAACACTTGTGTGTCAGGCCAAATCATATTAGGAAAGGAAAAACATGAAAAGATGCATATATATTTTCCAGGGAGAGACAAGAGATGACCCTTCCTCAAAAGAAAGTACATCATACTAAAACTAGCACACATATAATACAAAATGAGGTTGAAGTCCAAATCCCGTTCTTTGCAATTGTTCCAAACAGTAATTTTGATTCCTCCTTCTCTCCCATGTTTTTTAGTGGATTTAGTCTTTGTACTAGGAGTCTTAAGCTATTCATGACATCATGAGTAGGTCAGCCTTGGGAAAATATATAGATCAGATGATCTGGACATTCTCTTTGTCATAAATATGTAAGCATTTCAGATGACCTTAAAAGGCTCGGTGGTAGTTTTTATAAATTAAAATTCCTAAATTTCCTTCAAGTTTTCAATCTGCATACTAAGGAGCCCAACTTGATGTTGCTTTACTAATTACTGCAAAATGACTGTAACTTGGATATTGAAATTCACAGATACAGAGATTTTCACATCATGCTCTCTTTTGAATAAAAGTCTTCAAAGAGAAGCTAGCTAACTTGAGAACAGTTACTGGTATCTTCAAAAGCTTTGTGGTAAACCCCCAGGGCAAGGTAGTATATATCCCAGAATGTATTAACTTTGAGTTAAAGTCTGTGTTACGAAACTACTTGATGGGGTACTGCAGAGAAAATGGATCCCAGTCTAGGGGCACTGCAGATTATTCTGCCCTGGTATAAAGAGATCAGAAACATTATCATCCCCAGCTGGGAAATACCAAGGATTTGTAAACTCTGCCTTAGATGGAATGATTTTTATGTAAACGTACATAATGTAAATGAACACAATCTATCACTTCTAGAACAACTGAGGTGAGTCTCTGCAAAGAAAATACTTGAGAGATACATTTTCCTTTATGTAGAGTTTCTTTAAGGGAAAATATACCCTGTTTTCCTTTATCAAAATTTACTGTTGTCTTTAAAACTGACTTTAAAGTTGCTTTATACTTAAGCAAGATCATTAAAGAGAAGACACCATTCCTCACATTTCCATTGAAGTGTGCTTCAGAACAGAGAAGGGATAAATACTTTTTTTTTGTAGGTGACAAAAAAAGAGGAAAAAAAACTGAAAAGATTCTTGTTTATGCAAGACTCTTCTCTTTGATTCTTGGCCAGTTCTAGATCATAATCCTTATTATTTGAAAATATTATGTTGGAAATTTTAGTGGAATCTTACTAAACAAATAGCTGCAATGAGAGATTGCAACTTCCCTGCTTCTGAGTGCAACCTTATCCATCATACTGGAGACCAGATTTCACCAAAGAATTCAACAATATTTGTGAAAAGTCTAAAAGGGAAAAATTTATAACTATAAATAGGAAAATAAACAAACAAAAAGTCTTGAAGTTGAAGTACCATGTATTTTGTAGTCGAAATTTTCCACAAAAGACTTCAAATTCTGAATGGACTTTCTTTCTGATTTCTTTTGAGAAACTCAATATACAGTAATTTGGTAGTGAAACACAAATACTGAAGACTCAGGCTCAAGTTTCAGTTCTGCAAAATTCTTTCTCCTGTGTGCTCATTAAGCATCTGTTGTGTATTTTACATTCATGTGAGACTAAAAGCAAAAATTTCAAAGCCTTAATTTTTCATAAAACACAATCCTTATTTTCTTGTCAGCCTTAAGATGTATTTTCTCACTGTCTGTCAAACTGCAACGAAGACAGACATGAGTTTCATTCTTCACCAGCCTGCCCATTACTATACTATCAGGCCAAAGAAGTGCCTTGTTCATCTCTCAAGCTCTTTCATATTCAATAACTGGTTCTGCTACCCAGCTGAAGTCAGCACACAGTCACAACTGTAGCAGAAAGCAGCACATTAATCTACAATGATATAAAATTTAAAATGTCTGCTATATAATACCCAGTAAACCATCTATGACATAATTTTTCTATTGGGACCACTTTAAAATATAACCTTGGAAATTAAAAGCCTTATCTAACCTTGAACACAAATTCACCAAGTACACAGCATTACTCTAACACCACTGTCTACAAGTTCCAATGCAACAATGGTTTTCATTCTAATTAGGACAACATTTCTAGAGTCCTTTGGTCTCATAAGACTGTGTATGTGAAAGAAAAATACAAACTTGTCACGAGTTTATGTGGAGCTGCTCTTACTTGATAACAGCGGGAGGGGGCCACGGTTCTTGAAACATCCCCCAGCTCTGAGGTGGGACTCATCTCCAGCCTGGCCAGGCCAATCCACAGTCAGGGGAGGAAGGAAGGAGGAGTGCCTGATTGGAGATTCTTCTGCAGCCCACAGCAAGAATGCAGACTGTCCATGGAGGGCAGAGGCAAGATTGTGAGCCACCAGCAGCTCTCAGGTGAGTGCAGCCGGATGGGCAGGAAACTGTGTGAGGAGGCAGCCATGGCGCAGGCCATGATGGAGAGCCTACAGGCCCCAGAGCAGATCCACACGAGAGGTGGAGAGGAGCTGCAACCCTGGGGATGAACACACATTGGAGCGGCCCATGCAGGGCTACCCGGCCTGCAAGGGACCCTGTGCTGGAGCAGGGAGGAGAGGCGAGGAGCTTGTCTGCCTTGAGAAGAGACAAACAGCAGAAGCTATTGGGAAAACACTGACTGAAACCCCCCTTCCTTGCCCCTCTGCACTGCACAGGGAGGGGAAGAGGTAAAGACACCAGGATCAGGGCTCTGAGCCTGGGAAGAGGGGAGGGGTAGAGGGAAGATAGTCTTAAAGGGTTGGTTGTGCTCTTCATCATCGTGCCACTCTGTGTTGTTTTCTGTTTGTTATGTTTGGGGTTTTACATCTTTGGTTGGTGTTGGATTAAATTAATTTTTGTTTTCTTGCCCAAATGGAGTAGTCTTGTCTGTTCTGCCTGGGACGATAAGTGGTGAGTGAGCCCCCCCTGTCCTTAGGGGGGTTCCAAAGGCCCTCAGTAGTTTTATCTTCCCCTTCCCTTTGGGAGGGGGAGGAGCGAACAAGTGGCTGATCATGGTGCATCGCTCCTGGATGGGTCTAAACTAGGACAAAAGTATATGATATACTATGACTTTTTAAACAGTAACTCATTAAACTAAGAATACTGATTAAAAGGAGAGGGAGATTTTTCTCTTCACTTTTCTCTGGGGTATCAAAAGCAAAAAACTTCCATTTATCATCAGCCAAGTAAATGCTATTTGGCTCTCAGTAGGATCAGTGTCACCAAAAGTAGTATTTTCTTGCAAGAAACCTTTGTCTTCCTTTTCAAAGTGCACATTTTTACCTGATTATTTCCTCATGACCAGTTGCAGTCAAGTTGTTTTCAAACAGCTAGAACAAATATCCCAGAAATGAATCATAATTCAGAGAAAAAAACAAAACAAACATTCAACTGACAATAAACTTGTTTCTTGCCTTCTCTTTTCTCAGAAGTCTCAGAAGACGGAAGCACTGTAACACAAACACATACTATTAGTTTCTTCAGGTGCACAAAGCCTAATAGGAACTTAATCTAAAACACGTTTGCTGTGCAAAGGGCCTTACCCAAATGCAACATTGTGGATAAGAATTACCTTCCCCTCTCTCAGGTCAAAATTTAGTTTCTCAAAGCACTATTATCTGAGGACACAATTAGACATCCACGTGAGTTTGGAGATTCTTCCGTTCAGTGGTTTAACAGAACCTCAGAGACATAGGAAGCCCAAAAAACTAGGTAAGTATATGCACAGCTAAACAAAATCACATCATTAGCACATTATATCTGGATATTTAAAAAAATCACCACTAAAATACTTTAACCATCAGAGGCAGGGAGGTGGGGACGATGTCTTTTGGGGAGAGAGAGAAAGGCTCTGATAGATATCCTCACATATATTCTCTTTTCACATGGAAATTGTTTTATATCTATATGACCACATGCTTATTTGAAAAGTATGTTCAAGGTCATAGCAACTGTCTACTGTTCCTTATGGCAAAAGTATACAGGAATTTTCCTCAACTGTACTTTATAACATTTTCATTTAAGGACAAAGATCTGTTCAAGTGCCACACAGTCTATAGTATAAGGTTTCTTCGAGTCCTAACATCCATCCTAGAGACAGCTAGATTGCCATAAAGTTGCAAGCACCTACCCTCAAGTAGAGAATTCAAACATAGTTTATTTACATACAAATCAAATTGTAGAGTGATGAAGTTATGATAACACCATGCTGCCAAACCAGAAACACTTTTGGGTGTAAGGATGACTCCTGTTAGCACATAATATGATGAACCTGGGCATTCATCAGGGGCCAGAGAATGTAGATAATAATCAAAAGCCAAAAACTGACACTCTCTCACATTTTCAATGGCCAAAATGCTTTAAGGTGATTCATGATCCATTTGTGATTTTGAATGACTACAAAAAATGTTCATGAAAAACTGATTCACATAGATTAAAGCTGAAGATTTAGTAATGTGCATTAGCCCAGGTTAGTAACACCTGATGCAGTATATTCACTCAAAATATGCAAACACCTAACAAGAGAGCAGAGCAAAAGCTCTAGCTAGGCTTCCTCAGTAATTCTTGATAAATGATTTTGATGAAGTGCGTAAGCAGTGACTTCAACATGCACCGCACACCAGAGATTCAATCTACACTGGCAATGCAAATGCACCTCAAGTATGCAGGCTAACTCACCCATATCCTATGCTGTCTGAACTTTGCTCACGTACTGCAAGTCTGAAGCTTTCAGCAATGGCTACTGTGTGTACAGCAAACCTGGTATTTTCCTTCAGGAAATATCCATACAGAAGTAACATTCATTCAATTTCCAACACTGAAATCCAGCTGCTCTAGACAGTTCTGTAACATATAAGACGATGTTGGCTGTATGGGATAATATTTTGCTGCAGATAAGGACTGTATGTGCCTCATATAAATATGCACGTATTACTTCTGATAAAGTCAGCACACTGGGCTCACTTCCAAACAAGCTGTTTAAAACACACAATATTGACGGATTGAGGATGCATGAACTGAGAACTATTTGGACTCAAACACATATAACCATTTTTTACTTGTAATGACATGTCTTAAGCAAAGATCTTTTAACATCACTGAATGTGCAGTCTAGAATGTAGCTGTGAAACAAAATCTGATAATAAAAGATGAAGACAGACCTGTATAAAAAAAAAAAAAAAAAAATAGGCTATTGCAGTTTCTACTCTGAAATTGAAAAAATGTGTTCCAGAGAAAAGCATTCCGGTTGGTTAGGTGGTGTACACTCTAAATCCAAGAACAGTACTGAAATTGGAGCTAAACCATAATAAAGATTTTATTAAAAAAAGTAAATTTTCATGACAGTTGAAATGGACTTTGCAAAACAAGCTTCCCATGCAAAGTTATGCTGCTTCTCACATCTCCTGCAAACAAGAGTTGCAGGAAATTAAATGACTGATGTGGAATTCATGGACTGACATTGGTTTACATATAAATAACGATGTAAGTTTTTTGAGAAGCTGAAGGCCAAAAGAAATCATGTTTTCAGGAGATAAAACTCATTCATTTGAGAAAGGAGAGGAGTACGTCTCCTACTGTAGCTTTGAAGGGTCTGCAGACACATAACTATTTGGAGATACTAATTGATAAAATAGATAAGGCAAGAAAAGAGATGCTTTCTCTCTACCTTTCTCTACTTACCACATTGATAGAGTTACTCCTGTGACAATCACAGTAATCTAGAATCCATGCAAGTTAGAAAAGCAAAATAAAAATAAGGCAAAAAAAAAACCCAACCCCAAAACAACAACAAAGAAACAAAGCCCAAGAAATCAGCATTATCTCTGGTGGAACAACATGAATCAGGCACTTTCCCTTTATGTTGTGTCTCTTCTTCTAAGTATTTAAAAATACTACTGTTCATGTTTCAATAATCAGAATCTCTGGCCATGGTTGCATTTCTTTGTGAACTACAAGTGCAAAAATATGGCATAAAGGACCCTTAAATAGTGATGCCTACATAAAGCTACAAAAGTATCTGTGTTCATCATCTGATATTGGTTTCAGAGTTATCAATTTCTTTTACTTAGGAAATATTTTCTATAGTTGTTCATGTGAAGAACCTCAGGTGAACTTTTCAGTCTCAGGAGAAAGACAAGGCTGTTTTTGTAAATTGTGCTTGAAAAATAGCCAATTTGGACACAGTAATAGGTTGCAGTGGCTGAGGAAACATTAGAAGGGGGGGGAAAAGTAATTCCACAGGGCCTCCTCCTTTTCATTGGAGGGAAAAAAGCATCCTTTAAAAGTAGAAATATATTTAATCCTAAAGTCACTTGCCAGATAATGTACCTTTTCTAACATTTCCTTTTATCCTGTTTCCTCATTCTCCATGTTGCCATACATTAGCCAGTAAAGTCAAATTCTCCTTTGGAAGTCTTCAGCTTTAGAAGTCTATCGTTCTACTACTACAAAGAATAAGACTGGATTTTCTGCTTTTCTTAAAATAGGCTGCTGCAGGATATTGTTTTCACCATCTTGCTGAGTTCTGCTGCATACATTGTTTCTCCAGTATACCAGTTGAATTACAGGGTATCTTAAGAGGGAGAAAGCATAGCTAAGTGGAGACTTTGCTTAGTAAAATACTGCCTCTCTGATGACAAAAAAAAATCACTACTAATCTGCTTTTTGATAGAAATAGTATCCTTCCTGTATTTGTACTGTGAGCACAACATCTTTTTAGCATTTAATAAGTAATTTAACCAAAATTTACACTTTTAAAATTGCAAGTATTACTTTATATATCCTTTTTCAATTGATATTTAAATCATTAGGCCTTAAACTGTAATAGGGTGAAATACAAAACAAATCTTAAAATTAAATTTTAAGAACCTGACACAGTGAACAGTGTCAGCCATGGAAATCTGAAGCAAAAACAAGGTATGCCTTTATACCTTTGAATAGTCACCTACTTGTCTAAAAGTTCACCAAAAGGAGTAATGGCAATTCTGTGTCACTCCCAGGTTTTCAGACAAACAGTGATGGCTCCTACTTTATGGTTAGTCAGATTCATTCACACAGTAACTTTACATT
Source organism: Colius striatus (assembly GCF_028858725.1). NCBI lineage: Eukaryota > Metazoa > Chordata > Aves > Coliiformes > Coliidae > Colius > Colius striatus. The sequence continues at coordinate 97,251,754 of NC_084759.1, read as the reverse complement.
CCTCAGTAAAATCTCATATTCCTCCTTTGCATTAAGCCTGGACTGTACACACACAAGCACTCTGGTCGAGCATTATGGAAACACACTGGGAAAGGAAGTAATCGTAGGACCAAGAAGTACGTGGCACTTCTCTGGTAGAGCTTAGAAGGGATTTCAATGCCTGACCTCACGCCCTTGGGGATAGACAGGCAGTCACCTGGGAAGAGCACAAGTAGGGGCAAATAAAAGGAAGTTGCAAGGTCTTTTACCAAGTAACAATCACTTTTCTGTTTTGTAACAACTAAATACATTAATTTAACATTCACTCGGTGATTTAATGATACTGTTACTGTTTCATACCTCTCTACTCTTAAACCTCCTTTGAATTGCATGCATGAACATATTACAATTTTTTCTGTTGATATCCCCAATTTTTCTGTTTATATTAGAGACAAAACTACACACAAGCATAGACACCCCACATAACAGTAAATCACGAGCACTGAAGTAAAGATGATCTGAGATATTAATTTATTTTGACAGAAGTTCCTACATTGGTTCTCTCATTTGAGTTACAAAACCTAAGTTTATACAAATAGGCTTTTTTACAAAATGAAGAACATAGCTGGAAATTACTAATCAGTCTGTCAGTATGGTGATTCTAGATTATCGCTAATTCAGTAAGAAACGGAAGTCATTCACATTCTTTGCTAGTATATTGTCTTTGCTTCCTCTGAACCCTAAATATTTTTTTTCTCTGATCAATCTCTGATTGCTCCTCATCAACTCTTTTGTACTTATCAAGTCTGGTAAGAAAACTGGTTTCCACCTTCCTATACTTAGCATGCAAAAATATTATTCACCTCAACTTTGTTCTCAACAATGAAGATTTCAAATATACAGATACCTAACATCAATATTTTGATTCTAAAACTACTCTGATCTTGAAAGCTTCACTTGGTAGCTTTATAAAAGCTTCACTTAGAGGTCTTAAGAATTTTCTCTAAAGGGAGTGTTCCCTGCTTGAATTGTAACTTTTGGAGTGTTCATTAGAACTTTTCCTCATCTCAGTTGGAAGATGAAGTTGTTGCACCTTGTCGGAAATATATTCTCCTGGCAAAGCTGATACCTATTGCTTGCAATGACCTTTACTTTATGGCTATGGGAATGACAACTTTAACAGGTACAAGACAATAAAAAAGTAGTCCTATTTGTATTATCCTATTTGTATCTCTTCTTTGTAGGTTTTGTACTGAAGAGGGCAGAATATGGGTCATAGTCTCCTAACAGCAGTGTTTACATCATGAACTACCTATGTTTTTCAGTATGTTGAAAAAAAAGAAAAGCCACTGGCCTGACAAAGTCACCAGTAAAAATCTTACCTTTTCTTTCCAAGACAAACCACCACAGGACTAAAATTCATCCCAATCTGAATGATAAATATTTTAGAATCATAGGAAGGTTGGGTTGGAAGAGAACTTTAAAGATATGAATGTAACTTCCATGCCACAGGAAGGGACATTCTCCACTATATCAGGTTGCTCAAAGCATCATCCAATCTGACTTCAAACACTTCCAATGATGGGGCATCCACAACTTAGCTGGGCAACCTGTGGCAGTGGATCTAAATCCATTATTTTTCAATTCAAAACCATTGTCTTCTTGTCCAGTCACTACAGGCCTTGCTCTCTTTCAATCTCCTGGATAAGCTCCCTGTACATACTGGCAGGATGTAGCAAGTTCTCCCTAGAGCCTTTTTCTCCAGGCTGAACAACTACAACTCTCTCAGCTTTTCTTCCCAGAAGTATTCCAACCCTCTGATGGTTTTTGTGGCACTCCTTTGGAATCACTCCAACATGTCCATACCTTTTTTGTGCTGGCAACTCCAGAGCTGCATGAAGTAGTCCAAGTGGGTAGAAGAGCAGAGTAGAGGGGAAGAATTCTCTCCCTTGACCTTTTGACCATACTTCTTTATACACAGCCCAGGATATGATTGGCTTTCTGGGCTGCAAGTGCATATGGCCAGCTCACATCCAATTTTTCATCCACTAGTATCTCCAAGTCCTTCTCCACAGGGCTGCTCTCAATCCCTTCATCCCCTAGCCTGTATGGATATTTCGTTCCATTTTGTTTGCCCTCTTCTAAAATATGTCTACAGTGGTAGGTTGGTAGCCATGCTTTTCGAATCTTAATAACCTTGCTACAACCTTGTAGCCCTAAGTAAGTTGCAGCAACCTACTACATAAGTCAAGCTTTTAGTCTTCACTAAGTGATTACACTTAAAAGTCAGAATTGGCTAAACTGTTTCTCCTGTCTCCTTGCTTCAACTCATATTACATTGAATTTGTTTTCAAAACAGCTGGCTCCAGCAAGGTATCATCCTGTTATTGGTCATGACCTGGTACAGAGCTGACAGGGTACATGTAGCTAAATGTCTGCCTAGAGATTTGAAGGCAGGGATAATCCAGCACACCATAAGCTGTACTATGTGCTCTCTCCCAGTTCGTACAGTATGTACACAAAGCAGAACTGGCGTCAGGTAGGACTTGCGCTCCATGTGCCAAAGTGCTGCACAGCTGCAGTGTCCCCAGCTTAATGTGATGTATTTTTCCAGAACATGTTCCATATGGTTTAGGAATGAGCTTATTCTAACTGCCCCCTTCTGGTATGTCAACCTTCAGGCACTACAGGCATGCACCCAACATGCCTTTTATTGCCTGTGGCAAGAAACATAGCCAGGGCAGAAATGGCTCTATGGAAAACAGCCAGCCCTGCTGCCTGCTTCCATCTGAATTTCCAGACCACCTGATGGTGTTCTCCCCTCATACAATTTTTAGGGCTTATATCAGAGCCTTCAGGCAGGAGGGAACAGAGACTAATAGTGGGAAAGAGTGAGAGGAAAACAAAACAAAAAGAAGGCTGGCAAGATGAAGGACGTGTTCAAAATCTGATAACAAGAACAAAAGAAAAAATGGGGAAAAAGTGGAGGAAAGAACAAGAGGGGGAAAATAAAAGGAAAATAATTAAACATCAGTAGTGAACCAGATGTCAACTACAATTGAAATTTTAACTCAGAACATCCTTCTATGTAGGGTGAAAAAGTTGAACAAATAGGTTAAAAAATAAAATCCAAGTTTCAAAGCTCAGGAGTTAAGTGTCTCACCCTTCTCAAACAAGAAAGCAAAACCAAAAGTTTGGAAGCTGGATGAAATTATTATAAGTGATATTTTTTTAAACACTTGCAGTGCCAAAATCAGGGTATTGGCATAATATCCAGTAGAAAAAGAATTGTGTGTTTGTCTTTACTGAAATTGCAATCTCGATAGATTTAAAAAAAAAAAAAATAATAGGGTGTTCTAGCAGTGCAAATAAAATGATCAGGGGTCAGTACCACACAGCAGCATTGCATCATTTCAATACAAGAGTCACATTGAAGTCACAGAGATTCTTATTTGCTAGAAAATGTACTTTAGAGGACAGAGGAAAAAATAAAATAGAGAAGAACAGTTCAATCTCATTTAATTTTGTTTTTTATTGTCTGATTAAAGTGCTACTGGGATATATTTTGTTTGTAGAATAAAAATAATGCTTTTCTTTACTAAAGAAAAACAGGACTCCAGGGGAGAACGTGGGAACTTCACTATAGATTTTCTGAACACCAAACAAAACCTTTGTCCAAAATTTTAAAAGGGAAATGTGAGTGGAACGTCACTTGTGTATCGCCTAGAAGACCCTGATTTGTCACACTTAGCTCAGACTAAGAAAGGGATTTTTTAAACAAGAGTGAAGACTGTTTTAAAGATAATCAAAAGGCATATTTCCCTAAAGTAAACAAAATATCAAGATATTGACAGTGAAAAATTTGCAATAGTAACACCCTATAGATTAATTCTGCAATGTGTTACAGTTTTATCTGATGATAATCATACTAGTGTTTAAAAAAATATAGAAAATGCAGAGATCAAAGGCATTAGAATCCACCTTACTATGATGATAAAAGATACATACAATGGACTTTTATAACCTAAGTATCTGCATGGGAATGGAGGAATTGTCTGCATGGTCACTCCAGAAATATGAGCTCTGAACTATGGCTGGAAGAAAGGAATGAACGTGCAAGAATCCAGCTGTGACCACAGAGTGTTTCCCAAATTCCCCACCCATCCTTATGCTCTGACCTCATCTCTTTTCCCTATCACAGTGAGAAATTGTTGCTCACCGTGTCTACCCCTACAAGTAGGAAACCTGGGCATGCAAGCTGGAAGGAAGCTGCAGGACACAATGGCCAGGTTTCTCAAGGTTCAACACAGCCCAAGAGAAAAAGTCACAGAGTGGGAAATGAGTCATCCTATTAATTTCTTTAAAGGAAAAGAAGGACCAAGGGGGAAGGCAGAGAAAACATTTAGACAACCTTTCTCCCTTCATTCCCCCTGGCACCACCAAAAATAAAATCACAGATGGAAAGTACTGTTTATAGGGAAACAAGAGAGTCACAGGATTTTGGCAAGCCTTCGAAATCTTGGAGAAACTTTCTTACTGTTGGAAAGTCCACTGGTAGTAGTTCTCCTATAGAGGCCCCAAGACAGATCATCTTCAGCTGGGAAAACTGGCTTCCATTACTGTTAGCAAACACCCGATAGTCCTGACCTCCATATCATTTAGGTTTATGGTGTTACTTTGCTAGCTAGACTTTACAATCAGAATATTCATAAAGTCTAATGAATTTTTTAAAAAAACAGATACACTTCAGATACTCTTCATTATCTCTTTGTCTCATCAACTCTCCCTTGCCTTCTCTTCCCTCCCTGCACTATGTTCATATCAATATAACAGAACCACAGTCTGGTTGAGGTTGGAAGGGACCTCTGGAAGTTGTCTTGTCTGACTTCCCTGCTCAAGCAGGGCCAATTAAAGCAGGTTAGTCAGGACCAAGTAGCATTTGAATGTCTCCAAGGATGGTGACTTCACAACCTTCTTGGCCAATCTGTGCCAGTGCTCAGTCACCCTCACAATAAAAAAAGTTGTTTTCTGATGTTCCGCTTGAGTATGTCCCGAGAGATAATTGCTATGTGTTTGGACCATATTAGAAATAACTAAGCAAGCACTAGACTCAGGTCTGATTTAAGGAAAAAGTGTGAGGTTTTTTAATTAAATTCTGCAAGAAATACCAAATTCTTCACTGATCACCGCTGTCCCTCAGCACCGTGTAACAAGACACGCTGTATTCATTTAGTAATAAAGACTGCTCTATAACTCATCAAAAAAACCAAAAAAAAAGAAACCCCTAAACATTTTGAGATTAATTATGTTAATAGGTCACTTAGTTGTCTTAAGAGATTACTATTTCAATAATTCCTTTAGAAATATATGAACCTACTTTGAATAAACTGGAGCTCTTACGCTCAGAACAGAGGTAAATGTCATTTTCATAAAGAACAAGATAAATTTTCCCTTCCAAAAATGTATTTCCCGAGAAAGACAAAACTTCAATAAAAAAAATTAAAACAATATCCCTACATCTTCCTCCAGCTTGATGACTTAGAGTGACTGCATTATTAATAACAAGCTATGGATGTTTTGATATGCTACTGAGCCATGTAGTCATGGTTGTACTGAGATTTGCACTAAAAGCAGAATTAAAATCCCACTTACATTTTTTCTGTTAAGTGTAGTCTTGCCATTTGGCATCATAACTGTGAATACAGTGTAATTTTTACAGATATATTAAGGCTTTTACAAGGGAAACAATTTTTAAGTGTTCTCTTTTTAAAGTTTTGCCATTTGGCTCAAGTATCCCTGAGTTCCTTTAGCTAAACCTCCACTTTCCCCACAGACTTCTTACCCACATGCTAACAGTTCAGGCACAAGCCACTCTTGGAATTTAAAATTATGGTCATTCTTTCTTATTAGTATACATGACTATCCAAAGAAGAGGAGATGAAATTGTCAAGTTTTGCCAGGTCTTCAAGCTTTCTGTTGCTACTTGAATCTCATGCTCCTCTGATGCATACTCTTAACTTGTATCACCACAAAAGCAATCCCACTAACTATATTTTGCCTAAAAGTCCTACAGTCCTACACTTTATTGTTCACCATCCTGTTAGGTATTCTGTGGTTTGGTTTTTTTCATCTGTGATCAGCAATCATAAACTATTACAAGCTAATCACTAGAAAAACTCATAGGCAATTTTCCCTGATTCCCCATTATCTTATTTGCTACTCTGACTTGGAACCTCAACTCAGACAGACTGCAGAAATACTTTGGGCTCAATTCTTTCCTTTGAGAAACTAAAAACTCTCCTTGCATTCAAGTGACATTTCCATAAGCATGCCTGCAGATTTTGTGTGCTTACATGCAAGCTACAAAATTGGAGATGTGCATTGTACAGACTTGCACTTCAGATACACAAAAAATTGAAACGTATGCGAAAAATGTGTTTTCTTGATTGGCAAAGCATATGAACTGAAGTAGCCCTGGGAGTGGGTGTTATTTTAACTAGTCACTTTCTTAATGACATTGTGTTGACAGAAAATACAGTCAGACATCTCTAGTATTAATCGATACTTTCCAACAAGAAGACATTACAACTAAAGTGATGCTGGTTGTACAACACAAAGCAATATACTGTAAGTTTCTGAGTTCTAAATAAGTTCAATAAGGTCTTGTGCTTTAAAGGGAATGTTTTGTCAGGTTAAATGTTTTCTAACAAAATAGTTTCAGGATTTCAACTTCATGAAGCTCTGAAAAACTTTCTGCTGAAAGTATCTTCCTACCAAAAAAATGAGAAGTATTGCCATCAAAGAACTAAGCAGTAATTTATAGCGCCTAACAAATGTTATAACACAGAAAAACTTCAGTGAATGAGGCAAGTCAACAAGAAGGAGATGAAGCACATAAGCTATATAAGCTATATAAAGCTCAGCCCAGACTTGCCTAGATGAGAAGAATGGGAGTAGGGGTTAACTGAAGGGTAACTCCTAAGAGGCATTGGAGTAGCCCTGAAACATGAAGTCTGACATCTTAAATTCAGTTTCTACCAAAAATAAACTATGTTGCTTCAATCAATTTTCAAATGGAAAGTTGGAAGTTTTGAGAGCTTCAATAAATGTCAAAATATTCCATAGTAAGAGAAAAAGAAAAACTAAAATAAAGCCAGATCGAACAATGTATGACTGATTCCAGTACTGATCACTTGATGCTATCAGAGATTAAAATGTTCCAAAAAGGAGACCTGCACAACAATCATATGCAGTTTTACTTTATAAACCTATTGCAATAAGTGTAAAACTGATCAAGCCTTATTTGATGCTGCACACAAAGCAGTGACCTGGTGGCCAATAGACTATCAATATTACAGCTTTAATTCCCTATTAATTTACACCAGAGCCATTTCTAAACTCAGCATTCCTCTCACAGGATGAAAGTCTGACTTTAAAAACATGAAACAACTGTCTCTGTACTAGTTACATAGTGGAAGACTGAGCTCCAAAACACATTTCACATTTAGGCCTAATTTTACAGTTTGGTTCTTACAAAAATAACCTGTATTCCTGTCATGATTTAGCAAGGAGCAGCTTTTGCTTGGTAACAGGGTGAGCGGGTTGCAGTGAAGACCCAGTAAAGAGTTTTTGGACTTTCCCCCGACTCCTGGGTTCACACCCACCTCCAGCCCTGCTGGGCCAATCTGGCGCCTCTGCGATCACTATTTAGAGATGGGAATTTGAAGTGCTGGCAGGAGGTGTAAGAGTGATACAAGATGGAGGCAACCACGCGGACCCTACAAACAGAGAAGGAGGAAGGAAGGAGGAGTAATAGACCAGAGACCCCTCTGCAAGCCGTGGCGAGAATGCAAGCTGTGCCCCTGCAACCTATGGAGACCCGTGGCAGGACCGAGAGTTACCAGCAGCTCCATGTGAGTGAGCCCGGATGGGAGAGGGACTGTGTGGGGAGATGGTCATGGCACAGGCTGTGCTGGAGAGCCTGCGCGCTGCAGAGCAGCCCCACACGAGAGGCACAGAGGAGCTGCAGCCTTTGGGATAAACGCACATCGGAGCAGCCCGTGCAGGGCTGCCATGTGTGTGAGGTACCCCACGGACTTGCAGGGAGGACCGGTGCGGAGCCCACCTGCCCTGAGGAGGGACAAAGGGAAGAAACTATGGGGAATAGACTGACTGAAACCCCCACTCCCTGCACCCCTGAGCCATTCAGGGGGGGAAGAGGTAAAAAACACTGGGATCAGGGCTCTGAGCCCAGGGAAGAGGGGAGATGTGGCAAGAAGGTGTTCTTAAAGGGCTGGTCGGACTCTTCATTGTTGCACCACTCTGTGTTGTTTTATTTTAGTTATGTTTGGGGTTTTAAGGTTATGTTTTAGTTGATGTTGCATTAAATTATTTTCTGTTTTCTTCCCCGAGCTGAGTAGCCTGGTCTGTTTTGTCATGAACCTTAAGCAGCAATTAAGCTCTCCCTGCCCTTTGACAATTCTCAACCTCTTTGGTACTTGAGGCTAATCGTGGTCTTTTGTTCCCTGGTGGGCCTAAACCAGGACAATTCACTATTTTGTGTATGTTTAAACTGTTGCTTACAGCTGGAGTCTATGTATACTTACATGTTCCTGCTTCAACACGAGCCAATAAAGTTTTGGAAAAATCACAGTTGAAACTGTCTCATTGCCCTCACAAAATAACACAACATCATATAGCATCAGTTCATCTCATATTTCAACTGAATCTTTTAACTGAACATTCAGCGGAACCACACTTCCTGGGGAAAACAAAATGTACCAGATTCATAAGCCCAGCTGCTGTCTCAGCTTCCACATCCTTCTACATCACCATCCCAGGCACACCTTCTTGTCCTACAGCAATGAGAACATTTGCTCTTTGCAGAACAGAGATGATTCACCTTTCAACCTTTTGTCAGAATTCACTCCCTCCAGTACGCTGCAACAAAGTCTAATCCACATAGACAGCAACTCTACCACTGTCTTTCAAGGCAAACACTCCCATGAAAATTCAACCTCCATCCACCTTTAGACTTTGATCTTTTATTGATTTCCTACCCTCTTGGCACCTTTCAGTTCCTTTTGAACTCTTTGTTAGTTTAAGCAGATGTGCAGTTTCCCAGTGCCTGGGGCTGGGATCAGGATCTACCACTTAACACCAGTCTTCAGCTAGAGAACCTCAGCAGACTGAGCTACCTACCCCCAAGCAACTAACTAGCTTTTTATTCTACCTCCAACTATATGCTACAATCTCTTTCTTTCACTTGAAAACTCCTTTCTTGGAAACTGTGGTGGGTTCCATGACTGCCAGCCCTCTGCCTGAGCCCTACCACTTAGGGATCAGGCTAACCAAATCCATCTGAGAGCTCAACTTCTTTTTCAGGGTTAATTTGCAAAAAAAAAAAAAAAAGTCAATCAAGTTTGTTCTTTAGCACAAGGGACAGAACTGAGAATCTAGGTGCATTGCTAAATTACCATGCAAAATTGTTCCTAACCTGAAGTCACTGTGGACATCAAGAATCACAGAATCTTAAGGGTTGGAAAGGAACTCAAAAGATCATCTAGTCCAAATCTCCTGCCAGACCAGGACCACCTAGAGCAGATCACACAGGAACGCATCCCATTGGGTTTTGAATTACTCTAGAGAAGGAAACTCAACAATCCACCTGGCCAGCCTGTTCAAGTGCTCCCTCACCCTCACAGAGAAGAAATTCTTCCTTGTATTTCTTTGGAACCTCTTGTGTTCCAGCTTGTACCCATTGCCCCTTGTCCTATCATTTTCCATCACTGAGAAGAACCTGGCTCCATCCTCCTGACACCCACCCTTTATGTATTTGTAAACATTAATGAGGTCAGCCCTCAGTCTCCTCTACTCCAAGCTCAAGAGCCCCAGCTCCCTCAGTTTCTCATCACAAGGGAGATTCTCCACTCCTTCATCACCTTTGTGGCCCTGCTCTGAACTCCCTCCAGCAGCTCCCTATCCTTCTTGAACTGAGGGGCTCAGAACTGGGCACAATATTCCAGATGCAGTCTCAGGAGTGCAGAGTAGAGGGGAGGGCAACTTACTCAATGAAGTTACTCAGCCTTTGGCCTCACTACAAAGACTGCCAAGTTGCAATGGTTGCTTTAGGCCCCGATCCAGAAATGCCCTTAATTATCTGTCAAACTTTAACCGTATGAGTAATCTTATTAAAACCATGGACTACTCATGCTTACTGCTAAATACTTGCTCAAGTACTTTTCTGGATTAAGAACTCAGTGATGTGGATGCTTATCCACTAATACATGAACTGAGATAACTGAGTCTGCCTCTTTCAGCTGTGATAAAAACACACAAGATTTAAATCCCTGTGTCAGTGGGATAGGTTCACTCACCCCCTTCATTAGAGCAGTGCTCCTCATCGGTGCTATAAATCAACTTATATCATGGGGCTAATGCTAAAGACTCATAAAATATGAGCTGTGTTGTTACCAATTGTTAACTCACATGAGCAGTAAGGATGTACGTGGCCAAGACAAAAGTATATAGCCTCTTCTGTTCCAGGCAACCCCTTAGTAAACATAATATTTTCATTATATGACTATTTAGCCTATCCGAGCTTTCATTACTGACAGTATTCTGCTTTTGAGAGCCGCAGAGTGCTGCTTCTCTTCCTAACTTTAATTGTTTAAGCGATGCAATACTGCCATCTAGCATCCACAAAATACGATGAACATTTCCTTTTGTTAAAGCATCTCACTTTGGCACAAGCACCAGTCAGTTTTACAAGGCTTTGGGGACCACAGGTTATCACTAGGTCTCAGAACTGGCCTGTCGGAAAGCTGCTTGCATTCCCAGAAAGCACCAGGAGGAGTACATTCAGAGGCTAGAGGAGTTAGGTTTGCAAGATCAGTCAACCCTATAGCTTTGTGTTCGCTCCAAAGAGGTCACAGAGCAGTGTCAGAGAGCAATTATTCCACAGCAAAATGAAGGCACGACAAACCACTCAACACCCTAAACTCCCATTCAGAGCAGTGAAGATTAAAATATTCAATGACAATGGCTGTCTCCAGGATCTTTATGCTCTTTGACCTTGCTACAGTACTGGCAAGATCAGATCTGGGCCAGAACAGTCATTTCTGTTCTAAAAGGTCATTTATTTCATCATACTACTGAAAGTGCCCAAGTGCTGGCAGAAGTTCTGCTCTCTAGACTTCTATACTACTCTGCAAATGAATGTCGAATGCCCAAATAGTTTCAGTCTGTTTCTGGGTGGAATTCCTAACAGTCTGCACTGGCACTGTTGTTTAACTCCAGCCCAGCTTGCAGCTAGCACTGTACATCCTGTGTCCTTCACAGCTCCACGCCACCATGCAGCATCCACTCGCAGCAAAGGCTGTCAGGCAAACCCCAGTGCTGCCTCACCTCTCCTGGCAGGGTGAGTGCAGGCTCTTAGCAGCACCCCAGAGGGATGCCCTCTCCTCAGTCTAGGAGTGACTCTGTTTACAGGGGTGAGGAGCTGTAGCAGTGGGCCCGGGGCCAGGGCTGGGGAGAACCCCTCTGCCATTTCGCAGCCAGGCTGGACTGTGCTATGCTGTGCTAGGTGCAGCGGAGCAGGGCCCAGACTTCAGGTATCTCCACTGGCAGATAACAGCCAGGTCAACCCCTTGCCTTTTGTTACTGTATATACACTTTGTAGTTACCTATAGTACATATATTGTGTGTATATATTGTGCAGTATATATCTACATACACACAGTATAAACATAGTATATATATCCAAACGTAGTGTATATTCTGTATGTTTTGTGTGTGTATATTGTGTCCATGCTAATAGTGTTTATACAGTAATAGTATATATGTGAAATATATATATACACTAATAGTGTATATACTACTAGTATACATATGTGCTAGATATACACTAATAGTGTGTATATAGTAATAGCGAAGGGCTACAAAGATCATTAGGGAACTGGAGAATTTCTCTAAAGCCTGTGAGACCTGAGACTGTTTAGCCTGGAGGAACCTCATCAACAGTTATAAATGAAGAGTTTGTGTTGAGAGGATGAGGCAAATCTTTTTTTCTGTAGTGCCCAGTGACTGGACAAGGGGTAATGGGCACAAGCAGGAACACAGGATGCTCCACTTAAACAGAAGCAAAAACTTCTTTCCTCTGAGGATGAGGGAGCCCTGGCACAGGCAGACTGGAGACATTTTTTAGTCTCTTTCTCTAGAGGTTTTAAAACCCACCTGGATTGTGTTCCCGTGTGACCTGATTGAGGTGAACCTGTTTTACAGGTGATTGAACTAGATAATCTCTAGATGTCCCTTCCAAACCCTACCATTCTAGGATTCTGTGATATATAGGCTATAGATATACTAATAGTATACACATATATCATGTATATAGCATATATATTCCATACAATAAATTAGGTACTATATATGTACTCTATATATATACAGTGTATAATGTACATATAATGTGTGTATATACTATATGTACTTTATATATGTGTTCAAATATATGTATATGATGTGTGTACTTGTATATGTATGATTTCCTATATATGTAGTAGATATACACAGGTAGTATATATACTATGGAGTGTATATAGTATATATACTATATAGTATCTACACATTCTATAGTGTATATATATCATGAGTGTGTGTATATACTCTATATATACACTATACATAGTGTGTATACATATATCATATATGTGTATATACACATACTGTGATGCAAGGGTGGCAGCTAGGATAGACTAAGAAGGAAAGGCATGTGAGCTCAGCAGCAGATGCAGAAGTGAGGCATACTGCAGCTTCTCCCTGGGCAAGTGCCAAGGTTTTCTTCTCAGGAAGCAAGTTGCACTGCTAAGCACTCCTGTCCCCTGCCCAAAAGTTACCTCCCTGCTTCAGCAGGCAGGCTGGGGCTATGTCCAGCTTTGTGAGCACATCTATTTTTCTTCTTCCTGCAGTGGCAACTCAAACACTTCCCAAGGATGTTCAGCTCTCCTGGTAGCCTTCACAGAAACAGTGGCAAACAAGACAGCTAGTGACATACGCTCACGTCTATTGGTCTATGCTGATATGGATGTGTGCCCAGGAAACAGATATATGATAAAATCATTTTTTTTCCAATCATGTATTATTGACTATTCCCCTGTTTTAAGGACACATTACTGTCAGGATTTTGTCTCACATTCTAAACAACTTGCTACAAAGGGCTACAAAGATGGTCAGGGAACTGGAACCATCTTTCTTATGAGGAAAGGCTATGGGACCTGGGACTGTTCAGCCTGGAGATAAAACTGAGGGAGACCACTTCAACGCTTTGAAGTACTTAAAGGATGAGTGTCAAGAGGATAGGACAACACTTTTTTCTGTAGTGTTCAGCAACAAGACGTAACAGACATAAACTGGAACACAAAAAGTTCCACTTAAACACAAGCAAAAATTTCTTCCTGGTGACAGAGCCTGGCACAGACTGCCCAAGAAGGCTGTGGAGTCTCCTTCTATAGGGGTTTTCAAACCCACCTGGACACGTTCCTGTGCTACCTGATTGAGGTGGACCTGCTTTAGCAGTGAGGTTGGACTGGATGATCTTTAGAGGTCCCTTCCAACCTCTACCATTCTATGATTATATAATTCTATGAATACATTCAGACAGTTCTATGCATAGTCTCACATAAAAAGAAAGTGAAGGAGAGATACAGAGGAAGAGAGATACACAAGTGCTAAACCAGCAAATATCTGAATCCTCCGTTATCCTTCTAGAAGAATATCTTCCTCAGAGTTATATAGTGGTATATATAGTCCCCCTGGACTATAGGACTGAAACTTGAGATCCGATACACACTACCTCAAAGACGCTGTCAGATATTAGGCATAAAACTAAGCTGTTGGTATACACAAAATGTTCATCATAGGGTTTTTTTAGCATTTTCTAAAGGCTAGTCACTGGATTCATAGTACTAAACCATCTGGATTTATGATTTCATTTCATTTCACTTAACTTCAGATGTATTTAATGTAACATTTATGTCTATGCTACCTGTCTAGACTCTTTTTATACTTGGTGAAGAAAAATAAGTGTCGTTTCAGATGTCTACATTAAGATGAGATGAATTGTGACTTAGAGGTATCTATTCATCTTCCAGTAGTTATAAAGGGAGCTTGTACAGCTAGCTCCAGCATGGACTTCTGCAGAGTTGATGTCTGGATTAATCCTGGGCTTTAGATTTTCAAATCCAGGTAGAGTTCAGTTAGTCAAAGTCTTGCTTAACACAGGTCAGAAGCATTCATCAAATTATGCCTGTTTTAAGCTTAGTATCTTGTAATTGCCTGGCAGGTATTTTCCAGAATGGCATTCAACCTGGATTCAAAGACTCTTGCCAATAGAAAAGTCTGAATAATTTGTTCAAGTGTTTTATCATCATCACCGAAATAACATGTTAGATAAGCACGGAAGGAATATTAGTTCAAGTTCTACTTTTACTTTGGTCTATCTTTATAATAAAAACTTTGGGACAGTGAAAGATCATATTAAGAAATGTACAGAATGCATAGTAGTTAAATGGTAATTAACATTTCGTTAATTTCAGGAATTAATTTAATTCCATTTCCTATTGAATTACTCAAAAGCTTCATTAGAAAAAAGTGAGAGGTGAATCTGTCCCAAGTTAAGGTCACACTTAACCTCTCTGTGCATTTTTGAATACATGAAAGAATGTTTTCTCTATAAACTACCTTTAAAATGTGTGTGAACTTCTTGCATATGTAGAGAGAGATGCAGTTCAACCATTAGCTCTAATAATCTCAAATAATGATTCTGTCACATCTTGAAAAACAGAGACAAATCATTATTACCTCTCCTAATTAGAGCACCTGTTTATATCCTCTGCTGGGAGGTAGGATTAGAGGAACACAAAGCAGAGGAGAGACATGAACCCCAAAGATCTCCCAGTACAGCATGCTCCACTAAGATCCTTCCGTTCCACTAACATCAGGCTCAGCCTGCAATGGCCCAATTACTTTTAGCCCAGTTACCAGAACTGCTTTTGATAGTAAAAGGATGTAAAATGAATTTATAAAAGACAATATTCATAAATTATTGAACTTCTAGATTACACAGTTAATTATAAATAAAGCCAGATGAGCAAATCTGAAAATCACAAGCCTATCCTAAAAGCATATATTTATCATTAGTGGTACAAATTTAAATTTCTGTTAATTCCTCTTGAATTTACATACGACTTGAAAACTGACAAAAATCATTATATTTTTTGTGGATGTTAAAAAACATGGGGTTTCATTTTTAAGGACGTGCACACTGAACCATCACTATCACCCTTTGCAAGCTCCTTCTGAAGATTTATGATTCACATGATTTAAACTTACTAATCACTCCATGTTTTAAGAAGAAACTCTCTGTTCATCCCTAGTTACTAAAGTACTTGTTTTCTGTGACCTCAGATCTTTCTCATCATTTTAACTTAGCTCCATTTATTGAGATGCAATAGTGTAAGAAGTAAATGTCAAACTCTTTCCAAATAAATGTCAAACTCTTTCCAAACGTTTAAAAGTGTTGCTTAACCTCATCTTCCTCCAACGTTAAGGAGAACTGTCTATTCAAAGCATGTGACGGCATCTACCATTACTGTCAAAGTAGTCAGGTGATGAATTCAAGAAATAAATACATGCCTGCAGTCCATTGCAGATTTCAAAACTGTCACTCAATTAGAATTCCTGCAGATGAGTAAGAAGAAATTCCCCATTTAGTGATTCTATCAAAGGGAGAAAAATATGAAGAAATCACCCTTCTCCCCCTCCTACTCCCTAAAACCAATATTTACGTAATTTTGCTGAAACAACTGCTGTGGTGAAGTCATTCATCATAGGTATGAATCTATAAAGCAGTTTGGAATATTTTGAGGATCAGTTATTGTACTGAAGTCTTGGGCTCTTTTATTGATTCCCCAAATTTAAACACAACCTTAGGTATTATCACTTTATTCCCTGGTTTGCTGCAAAGAAAGATATATAACTGGAGGACTTCCCACATGCAAACATGTAGGTTGACATACAAAAAGCAGCTCTAACTACCACCACATGGGCCTCTGTTGTTTCTCCCATGTCATGGGAGATGGATCAGGAGGCAATGAGTAGCAGCCCAGCAAGGAAGATACCCCCCTCATGCAAAGGTGTGCATCTTACAACAGCTTGCTAGCCTCTCAGCACAAGGTAACAAACCAATAAATACAAAGGAGAAAACAGTATGGCCTTTATTTCAGTATTTGTAGAGATTTAGCGTGGTTAGTACATGTACAGACAAATGTCAGAGGAAGTTTTCTGGTGTGATGCATGAAGTGAGACTGAACTACCACAGAAGTCACCTCCGGCCGTAAAGTATAACATGCACACATTGCTTCCCTTGTGGGGGAAGCCAACAAATTAAATAGGAAAAAAATGAGTGTGAAAGAGAAGAAAGTGAAAGCATTTCATTAAAACCTAAAAATGCAATACTGAGAAAAATATTCCCAGTTACGAGGCTGTTAATTTCATCACTGTCACTTCTTCTGTGTTCCTATATTTATGGATGCTTTTCAGTAAGTCTGGAGGAATGTCCTTGCTTTTCTTTTTGCAGTGACCTTTTGATGTGGACAGGTGGGTTGCCTTACTGATTTATGTAAGGAAGACAGAGGTGTAAATGAGACTTCATCCATATGGCACTCCAGCAGCCCTGTACCTTCTGAAAATGAGCAACCATGCACTCCTGTGGTAGGCAAAGAGGATTAATCTGTTAATGTGGAAGATTAATTTATTTTTTAGACATAATTAAAAATAAACCTTAACTTCAATAATAAGGAAGAAAGCAGAGAGAGAGGAAGAGACATTTTTGTCTGCTTGCTGTTAATACACAATCATATTAACAGGCTACTTAAGGTGAAATAATGAGCAGCCTCGGGTTATATGAGCCATTTGGGAAAGTCACAAAATTATTTTTAATGGACTTCTAGTTTCAGCTTCACAGAAATCATGATGTATGCTTTAAACTACTTTTAAAATACTCTTGTTATTCTTCCCCAGCACAGTGTAGAGTAGCCTTAGGACCATTCCAATTCATCCTTTCTTTCTATCAAAATCAAAATGCCATAAAAATGTTTTACGATTCTTAAAAGAAACAGAAATTATTGAGCACAACATAGGTTTCCATTTAAAATGCTCCCTTTTAAAATACTGGGAGAAAAATAATTGAGAAAGTGGGACTAATGTTTCTAGCTAGATCTGTATATAGCGTCAAAAAGAGCCAATTATCACATAACGGCTGTGAAAAACCCACCGATATAGGACATATAAACAGAGACAGTTTTGGATGGAGATTTTATTTCACAGTGCCAAATGCACCGATTTCACACCCTGGTGTTCTTGACCGAGTGCTTGGCAAGCTTTAAGAAAAGATACTGCTATAAAATCTGTGACTTGAAGGAAGAGCTTCACAATGGGAAAAAAGCATGCTTCAGTGGAAGTTGAACTGAGACTGAAACTTACCTGATTTTAGCAGCTGGTAGCAGCATCTTGATTTGTCACATATTTGTTTTTCAGAGTATAAGGTACAATGAAACAGTCCATATATTCCATGACTAAAAAGTATCCAATGTCAAAAACACCTTCACTATGTTTACCATTCCTAACTCTGAAAGTGAGATAACAATAATCAAGTATAGTACTGTATAAGGTAAGTAAACCTAAGGTAAACAGGGATAGTTTATATTTCAGCATTATGTTTTTTATTAACAGAAAGGACAGTAAAAAATGGAAGAAAGTGGCTAAAGAGCTAATTATATCTTTTAAGACATTCACGAAAAAAATTAACAGTGCAGATAGATTGTATACATATTTAAATGGTGACATTTACTTGCTTAAAAGTATGCATGTGCTTAAATGACTCATTAAGGGAAGTCTTAATATTGACTTCTCACCATCCTAGGTCTGTCTAAAATGATTAAAGGTGCTATGTTTTCCTCAGAAAGCTGCTTCCTGCTGAGGTATTAACTTTACTAAAGTGCATTTCAAGCTCTGTTCAGAATATTTTTAATAAAGGAAAAATTTCCAAGATTGAGGTAAAATAGTTATCTCACTGATAAGACTGAGGTCTCTGAAAAATATCATTATTACCTGTAATCTTGCAAGCAGTTCTCATATTCTTGGCTGGAAGAATTATGAAATCCTAATAGTTTTTATAGGCTTACTCATGTGCTTAAAATTAAGCTGTCATTTCTGACTAAAAGAATGTAGGAAAAAGAGAAAACTTTTTTTTTTCTAATTTTAGCTTATTGTTGGACTAGTTACATGTGTAGCAGGCCTTTATAGTTTAACTTTATTCTTCATGTCTTCTCCATTGTCTTAATTTTTTAGTATGGCAGAGGATTCTTTTTCTCATCACTGTTTCTCCTCTCTTTCTTTCTTAGTGTCTTTCTCTTTCTTTCTGATAAGTGTCGAAATTACTGGTAATTTTTAATTTTTATTAATTTGCAGTTTAAAATATTGTTGCTGAAAAAGATTCTAAGGACTCCTCTGTAGAAAGAGAGCAAGAGAGAAGTCAAAAAACTTATCAGCAAAAAATTGATGCATCTTCTTCAGGAAGAAATATTTACCAGTCAGAAGATAAATAACTTAGGGTTGAGTGATGGGAAAAGATTAAATAATTACTGACTACACAAACTGAAATATTTGCAGTCAATGTAGATTATTAAATATATAAAAATATATATATGAAGATAGACTGTTACATGGACTATATGCTGTCATACAATGAATTAGAAAAAGGAAATTTTGTTATAAAAATGAGAACCCCGCTAATTTAGTAATTTTTTTTTTTTTACTTGAAGGGTAGCTTGCATGGTTCACACATAAATTTGCCAATATTAAAAAAGTCAACTGTTGATTTAGTACAATATTACAGTACTTGCTGGATATTAGCACCAACAAAAGTATAAAATGAAAAATCCCCTCTCCCATAGGATAGGAAAGCCTGTGGTTATTACTAGACATCTTATACTTAAAGAACATAAAATACTTGAATCCGAAAATACCAGCAATTTGTGTCTGGGCTCAACAGGACAGAATAACTATGAGAAGACATTAATGCTGTTAAAGAAAATAGGCATAGAAAGCTCATTTAACATCTCTTTCTAAGAATCATTGTACAAATACAGACCTTTTCAGTGACTGAATTTTCTCCATTCATGAAAATGGTGCTGAGGGTTTAAGAGAAGTTTGTAGGTAACTGCAAGAAATGGCAGTAATGCTATGGCACCACACTCTTCTAATAGAATATATCATTAATCATCACTGCATTCTTAAATGTCAGAGAGCAGAATATTATGTAGTGTCTTCCACTGCAAAATTATACAGTACAGTATTTCATTTCAAGTGAAGACAAGGAGAGGATCGTTTGCACATTGATATACAGTGTGTCGTGTCTTTGCTGGGAAACTGTGTAAAGCAGCTTCTTATCTTTTCTGTTTGGCTTGGAGTGTGAAGGCAGATTACTCTTGTGCTGCTAGTGTCACTATACTAGCAAGTCCTGATTTAACATGCATTCTTGTTGTGCTGCCTATCTCCTATCTGTTTCCAGGGTATGGAAGAGAGGAGGGCAACGTACAATACACTTGGTCTGTGTGCATTCCAGAACATGATAAAATTTGAAATATATCCACAAATTATGATACTTATAATGAATAAAATAAGTGTGTAGCAAAGATACAAATAGGAAGTATTTGGGAAACTAAAACCAGTATAACTCCTTTTTTTTCCTAACTTATTGCACAGTTTCAGTCCAATGGGTCTCAGGGCAGGGAGATAAGCTTGTGTAGCATAGGCATGGAGTGCAATGAAATGCTAGTTTAGGCTAAAGTTCCTGGTAGGACTGTTGAACTGAGTAAAACTGATGGAGAAGTTTGTAAAGTTTGGAATTAATTATCTTTAGTAGATGATGTAATAGTCTTATTAAAAGCTTCAAAAACCCATACAAGATGCAATGTACTTAGGATACTCTCTGATTTTCACAGTCTGTGAGAGGCTGTCCAGACATATGAGAAGACAGCACACCTTATTCTCATTGTTTCTCCTGACAAACTGAAAATGTTGACAAGAGCTAATATCTAAACTGTATTTTGAATATCTCTTTGGAACTTGTTTTCTGTAAGTCCAAAACAGCGAAACAAAACTTGCTAACAGTTTTTATGGCTTTCTATGTCTTGCTCATATGACCTGGGAAAAGGAATGATCTGATCATAGAAACCACCGTTCCGCTAAAGACACCTCATTTACCTTCTTTTTTTTTTTTTTTGGCCATTTTAAATACTTGTTTTTATGGTCATGGTCATTCTAGTTGATGTCTCTACAACTTAGTTGTTTTTGTCAAACCTATTAACATGTTTAATGTAATAATTATGATATAATGCAGTTTTATATAATCTCATTTAATCCCACTCTGTAATTTAACACTGGAAGTGACTTTCAAATGATAATTAATTCTATATTAGGACACCAAATGTTCTATCAATAATAACAAAATTATATACATACACACACCTGTATATGCTATACTAGAAATAATAACATGTTTTAAATTTTAACTGTGTAGATCTTCAAATACATTCTATTTTAGACCTGTACCAAGAGCTGTATATCTAAAAAATATGGGGTTAAAAAAATTTTAAATCATCAAATAAAATCCCAAATGAGGGCTTAGACAGTGATCTTTTGAACATAGAGGAGATTATTGATATTTATAAACATTTTATTAAAACTAAAACATGAAATATGGCTGCAGGGCATTTACTGATAATGACATAAGTATATTCTACCTCACTTGCTTTAGATAATGCACAATTTGAACAACAACTAAAGAGCAATAACAAATGAAAAGACATTGCACATAGTTCTCAAATAAGACAAAGAGTTTGGATTCATGCCTGTAGATTGCTTACTGTTATTAATAGGGATATGACTAATTTAAAATAAAGTGTTCCAAAGTAAAATTCCACTACTGAAAATATGCTGGGTTTTAAATACTCTAAGCAACTGCCAACAATCTGCAGAAATTGTCATGAGGTACAGTAACTTCCAATGAAAATGTAATATTTCTTTTGCTTAAAGGATGTTCTCATATTTCTGACTCTCCTTATGCTTTATTTCTGCCTTGATTAATTAAGGCAGTTCAGCACTGAGGCTATATGCATTCTTAAACTGAGACACGTATTCAAATACCTTGCTGAACTGTAGCCCAGCTTTTAGCATATGTTAAAAAGAATACTAAATTAGTATGAATTGTTAACAGAACAGGAAATGTTCATAGATGAAATGTTCTATATATAGAATAATAAACAGGAAACATTAATAAAAAATCAGCTGTAGAAGCAAACAGGCTTCCACGTGGTTTGAGATCTCACAAGGCAGGAAAACATGGAGTAGTTAAGTCATATGCTACAAATAAGCACACATCATAGCAGTCATTCCACAGGTACCTTTGACTTCCTTTATTTCTCACAGACGTGACTTAGTCCTGAATTCTGATAAAGAAACTCATAAATAACTTCTTTACAGAGCTACAAATGAATCACAGTTATAGGCAATGAAATCACTAAAGTAACAGGGAAAAACTGAAGGATTTTTGTCTCAAAGGTCAATCTACAAAATAATCTCATTCTGATACTAACTGTACTGGAATTAGAATTTCTTTTGAAATTCTTATTACTTACATTTGAGTCAATCATGCTTTTGGGCTTAAATCTACAAATACTGACTGATCTGAATCAGCTCCTGAGCCAAATCCCTTGAAAGATAAGTGTCTTTGTGCTTAAAATTAGGTTCCTTATTCTATATTATAAGTCTTAATAAAGTTGCTTTATTTTCAAAGGTATTAAAAAAGGGAAAAAGACACTTAAATCAAAATGTCAGTTAGATTAGCGTGTCAAAAATTGTTGCATATCTGAAAAGCTATTTGAGGCCACAAGTTTGCAGCTGTGGGCTATTATAGTAATTAAATCTAGAATTTGTTAGTTTGAGTGGAAAAGTTTTGGTTTAAGTAAACATATTTATATGGGAGAGGTTATTATCCAAAATAAAGTCCCTCAGAAAACACAAATTAGAAACTGTTCTCTGTTCTGCAAAGGCAAGCTACACCTACCTTAAGTATGGCTTTAACTACCCATGTCAAAGCATTTTTCTTTTCATAGTTTAGAAAATGCAGAGCACTACTTGTGCTTGTACAGTAAACCAGTCATTAGTTTTACAACTACTCTTAAAAATGGAGATTGACCTAAACAACTGATGATATAGTAATAAGCAATTGTGCGATTTATTGCTCAATACCAGGAATTCTACTTCTACTTATCTGTCACATCAGAACATCAGAAATGTAGCCTGATAAGAAGGAAACAGAACAACAAAAAAAATCTCTTTATCTTATTCATTGTTGATTTTTTGTTAATGATCTTCATCTCTTAGTTCCTTAGGTATGAATAATTCTGAAAATATGAGACCAAGTTTTCCTGAAAGTGCTTTGTTCTTCTCAAACAATGAATAAATAATGATTTAGATATCTTTTTCACTAGAAGGAAGTGGCATAGAATTATTTTGGTTAGAAAAGACCTTTAAGAGAGCCTAGCCTAGCCTAGCTAGAATGGAATGGAATGGAATGGAATGGAATGGAATGGAATAGAATAGAATAGAATAGAATAGAATAGAATAGAATAGAATAGAATAGAATAGAATAGAATAGAATAGAATAGAATATTCAGTTGAAATGGACCTACAATGATCATCTAGTCTAAGTCCCTGATCAGTTCAGTCCTGACCAAGTTAAAGCATATTATTAAAGGTATTACCCAAATGGATTTTAAACACTGACAGACTCAGGGGATCAAGCACCTCTCTAGGAAGTCTATTCCAGTGTTTGGCAACTCTCTTAGTAAAGAAATGCTTACCAATGTCAAGTTGAAACCTTCCCCAGAGCTTTGAACCATTCTCATGCATCCTAGACGTGCGGGAGAAGACATCAACACTTCCTTCTCTACTTCTCAGGTAGCATAAGAGAGCCATGAAGTTGCCCTCAGCCTCTGTTTCTCCAAACTAGACAAGCCCAAAGTCATTCACCACTCCTCATGGGACATGTTTTCCATTCCTATAACCACCTTTGCTGCCCTCCTCTGGATGCATACAAGGATCTTCATCAAATAGCACCTCCAGATGTTTTTTTCTGCAAGGCTGCTCTCCAACCTCTTATCTCCCAAATTATACTTGTGACCAGCATTACTGTGTCTTAGGTACTGAATATGGCATTTGGAGTTGATAAATTTCATCCCATTAATCTTAGCCCAATGCTCAAATATATATCTCTCTGCAAAGCCTCTTGTCTTCAAGAGAGTCAACAGCACCTCCCAGTTTGATATCACTTTCTTCTCTCATTATGTTTTTGGTGATGTCATGGAGCAGATCTAGAATCACACTGCATTCAGTGTGTCCATTGACCTAGTAAGAATTCACTCTACTGTAGAGAAACTGAGTTGAGGGAGTATGTTTTGCCTTATGAAGAGCAAAAAATTATTTCTCTCCCTTTTTACCCAGATATAGAGCACAGTTCAGGTCATTTCTGTTGATACAACGCAGATGTTTCCAAAGATAACATTGTGTGAGATACTTTTAGAAGACAGTTTCTGGTGCAAAATGTCACAACTGCCATCTCTGTGTCATCCATTTCTTTGGTATATTGTAAACCTTATATGTCATACTAAGCATCTAGATTCTGCCTCATCCACTAAAACAAAATCAGCTCTTAAAGTAAAATGCAGAGATGTGACAGGGGTTAAGTTTGAAATTTAAGAAAATGCTCTTCTGTGTTATCTCTAAAGGATGTTGCTCTGTCTGATCATGCAGAAAGGAGACAAAGTAGCTAGACAACAACAGTCCTTGCCCTTCAGTCTATGATTAGGCAAAATCTGAAAAAACTTTAAAAACCTTATTAACTTCCCTTTATCATGTGACTCATTTCAACTATGTATGTACATATGTTGAAAATTTTCCTGAAGAGTAGTTTTTAAAAGCTTTCCTGATGTGGGGCCTCTCTGAATAAATGCACAGTTCAACCAATTCTTACTCCTTGTCTGTTGCCATATAACCTCTCAAAGCTTTATGTGAAAGATTGTAGCTCCATGTCCGAATCTAAGAGATAAATATGAGTAACACAAGAGAGGACAGGCTATTTCCTTGCACATCTCCCATATCTCATCGTCTGTTTTGTGGATGGAAGTGTCTTATCTTTCTGGATGCTCAGGATTCTGAGCGTCTTTCACAGTACAGTTTTGCTACCCTTGTATTTTTCATTAAAATCACAAAGTACTTCCTGCAGATAAAAGACCTTTTTTTTTCATAAAGACATACAACAATCTCTATTAAATTCTTCTCAAAAGAAGAAGTTGATAAAAGTATCCAGGTTTTTATTCTGAGTGACGACATCTGATCCAAAGTCAATTAACCTTAAAAGTGAATTATTTTCTACTCTATTCAAACAGGCTTTACATGGGATACCTTAGTTGTTTAAACTATTCTCCTTTGTGTTATGAAGTGAAATCACAAAAGTGGCAAAAAATGTATTTCCCACAAAATATTTTAAAAATGATGAAAATCAGAACTTTGCATCAAAGCACTTCCTCAGCCCCGAATTGAAGCCTAATCAGCTGGTGGAAAGTATGCTTGTCTTGGCTGAATTTATTCTATATTGAGGAGGCAAAAATATGCATACAAAAGTAGGAAAAGGTGGAAATGCCATTGAGCACCAGTGCCTTTGTGGGAAGCGAGAAGTGATATAGAAGTTCAAAGTCTAGTTATGTAATTAGTAGTTGAAAGGTCAAAGTCAGCCAAGCAATGATAAGCCTTAAAATATTTACTAATTGGAAAAAAAAAAAAAAAACAAACCAAAAACAAAACATTCAGATATTTCTTGCCCTTTAAAATTTGAGAGCTGTCCGAGAATAGACGTCATGTTTACACAGGCCTGGATCCAAACGGTGATGAGGAGAGCCCTCCTTTAGCCTGCCTCCAGTGCTTCCTTCTCCATATAGTGAATTCCTTGCTGATTAGAGCTGGTTTTAATACAGTTAAGTTACAGTTAGGTTGCTAGGTTTAAGCGTATTGCTTCATCTGGGACTGTGTATACTGCCTTTTGACTTTGCTGAAGATGACAGGCTTTGTGGACTCAATCACCACCTCAGTTCAGGCAGCATGGACACCAGCCTGCTTGTATGTCACTGAATAGGTCTCCATAGCTTGAAATGGTGTGAATGTATCACCTCTCCTGTCATACACTGTGAGCTAAGCATAAACAACAGGATCAGTCATATTGCTGTTGTGTCTATTTCAAAGATACAAATTTCACTACTGACCTTCACCTCGTGAATTTGCTGAAAGTGGCCTTGCTTGGTTTAGTAAGGTCAGGATACAAGCCAGATCAGGAACAGACATCCAAGGACAATGCAAATTCAGGAATGAATATCAGGACTTAGGGAGGGTGAGAAAATTGTCAGTCTATTTTGACAAATGACATTTTTTGAAATAGTTAAGAAGCAACATTTGATCTCCTTGAGGAAAGATATCCTCTTCTTTCCTTGTACTCCTGATTAATGCATGGGAAAGGGAACAGAGAAGGCAAGTATTTTCCATCTTTAGTACAGTCATGAACAATGTTTTACTGGTGGAAATGAGTGCAGTTCTTTAGCTTCATTCAGTGCAAGAACCAGTAAAGTTCAGATCCTAGACATTGTGAGATAGGGAGATGGTTTATGGGAATCCCTGACAACTCTTGCCAGCATTATCTGAGTTTCCTCATAGCACTAGTACCAGAGTTCAGCATTTGCATTTTGCATATATTAATGCTCATACTGTTTTCCAGACCACTGCACATGCTAGCCAGCTTAAAGTTGAAATATAATCCCTGCCCTGGCAAGGGTAATGTTATCCGTGAAAGTCACTCAGATACTTACTTCACTTATGTGACTTCCTGGGGCTTGTGGGCGTTAGACTTGGGTTTCAGTTGCTTAATTCCCTGTTGCTTGTTCCCTGCAAGGCTGAATCTGCAGAAAAGGTTACAGTTTAAACAGTGCCCCATGTGTATTTGCCAGTCCTACAAAGCATAAGGTAACTTGGTTAAGGCAAGCACTTTTGACTTCCTTATGCTTTTTCAGTCTGGCACATCAGAATTTAGAAAAAAAAAAAAAAAAAGATGTAAAGAGGAACTATGGGGTGTTTTTGCCTGTTGTGGACATTATTATGTCTAAATGGAAATAAAAGACAAAAGAGGTTTTTTATGTTACACGTCTAATATTATCAAAAGTAAAATAAAGGCATTTTTAGAATAGCAAAACCAAGGATTGAACTTTTATATTCAAAAAGATTGACTGTAGCTTTTTACTAGACATTTACTTTCTCTTAGCTTTAAGAAAAATCTAGTTTAAAGGCTATATATTTGGTCTATCATGTAAACCCCTCTGTTGCTAAATAATTGTTACTCCATCAAATAAGCTTTCATTTGGAAACAGCATTCCTACCTCACCGGGCTGTAACATAATGACAAAAGAGAAAGAAAAGAAGATGTCTTAAATGTCTTTACCATTAACTTGGTAGGCTAATAATGCTATTTTAATAGCTAAGTAACTAGCCTTACCTAATCACTTCAGCAGGAACATTGCATTGTATCTGAAGGGCTTCTCTCAACCCCCTAAACTGCTACCAAACTGTCATCCTCTTTCCCACTCCACACATCCTCAATCATCTCCCAACTCTTTAACAGGCAATGTTGCTCAGCACACCCAGAAGCATCCCACCACAGATATTTGGATGAGAACAGGCGTAGAGGAATCTACTGTAGGAGTACCATGAGGCCTCAGTGGGGCTCAACCCCTTATTTGCTCTGAAGCATGTCATCTTAAGGGCATTCTTGTTTTGTTCATGGCAAAGAAAAATTAACACAGCAGCGTTTTTGCTTAGTCCTATGTGACATTTCTGCTAAGTTTTCCCAGAAACCTGGAAGGATGATCCCACTATATTTGCTACTCAGGGTTTCCCAGTTTCAACCCATATTTTTCACTTTGCGGAAATATAAAGCACAGAGGTAGAGGTAGAGGGTAGTGGGCTGCTCTCACCTTTACCCACTAAAATCTGCTCATATAGACGTTAAGGTTTTCTGGTCCTATAAGCATTTAGGAATTTTTATTGACTTCTGCAGAATGTGTCTTTCACTTAAAAGATGAGAGTGGTGGTTATCTGTGAAGAAAATCTAAATTACAGGAAAATGTAGTTCATATGAGACAGAAATACTATCTCAAAATTATACCATTTTAATGACAAACATCAATGTCTTTAACAAAATGATACAATTATTTCACTTCAAAAAAAGCAATGCAGAGAGATTCATACAATCAACACTGCTAGTTTTGTTTTCAGGATTGGAGTCTGCATCTGAAATTCTAAATTTAGGTATTAATTTCTTACTACTTGTTAATGTTCAATCATGATATCCACTGAACATCTACTGAATGGGATAATTACACAGTGGACCGAACAAAAATTTGCTTGAGAAGTTTCATACCAATAATGTAAGCAAGCTGAGGAGACACCAAAGTGGGAAAATTAAATTTTTAATGCTAAACTTCATTCAGGCAAGCATCCAAATAAAATATTGGACAAGTGTTTATGATGTTCAATAATGACCAGAAAGTTGCTGCTGAGTTGAGCCAAGGGTTCTGTCATATACAGTCAGTCAGCACAATCACTGCCATGTGTGGGAAAGAGAACATTAAAATGAACGGGGCTAAACAGAACTGCTATAATGACTCCTTGGATTTGCCTTAAGATCTTCTGTAGTTCATCTTGAGAATAATTGCCATGAATCGTCATTCAGTGCAGAAGGATCAGCACAGCAGCTGCCTTCAAATGTATCTGGCACCCAGGTGTTCAAGCCAGTTGCCAAGTTGCCTGTAGCAACCAGATTTTTTGAGGCAATCACACAGCTCAACCCCAGCTCTGCAGCAACATACTTAGCTTTAAGCTCTGTAAGCTGTAAGCTCCTGATATGCAAAACTATCTCCAAGAAGAATTTTCTTCTGGTTTGAGGATTTTTACATAGCAGGCAAACCCATGATTTCTCCTCTGACAACAAACTCCTCCTCTAGTTTTAATCTTCCCGCCTGTAAACTTTGATAACTGGAAAATATCTCTATTGAGAAATAAAAAGACATGTGGAGATATGGAAATACTTACTTTAACAAAAAATAAAGGTGAAAATGTTCTTTGATGTTTGTGGCATATGATATGTGAAACTTTCCCCACTATCGAAAGAGTAAGTTACTTGCTTGACAAAAAGCAGAGGTATTTCCATGTATACTCAAAGGAATCTTCCTCACAAAATCTGATTTCAATGATTGAAAGGGAATTGCAGCAAATGGTTTAGATTTAAGAGTGCTGAAGTACCTAAAGATTTTTTAAGAACAGTGAGTCCAAACCTTTAGCTATTTATGTCAGTTCTATCTTGCTTCTCCCTGTGATAACTTCATCTGAGTTGCTCAGGGAACCATTTTGTGGTTGCTGTCAGCATAAACATGTATAGATTGCTTTGCTTTCACCACATTCCAGCAATTCTCAGCTTTTCCCATGACCCTATTTCCACTTGCATTTCCAAGATCATGACCTCCACTTTGGAAATAACATTTGCTCAAGGATATACTCTGCCAACCGACATACTACCCAAACAAATGAACTGTGTTGAGCAAACCACACAACCAGGAATAACAGTTATAGCTCCAATACCTTTCCCTAATGGGAAATGACCTGTGAATAATCCAAACTCCATTCTGTCAACTTTCTCAACAGTATATACATTATTCCATGAAACTATGGACTGATACCCTTTACGTGACCTCCCCAAATCTGCTCTGCATCTTAATGATGATGAACTCAAAATCAGTTGTCTACAGTAGAAGGTATATCAAACACCGGTGGTGAAAGTTAGCCAGTGTCTTTTATTTTATATCCTCAAGTAAGCTACTCAACAGGATTACTGGTTTCAGTTACATTTAACTCACTAGGTAATATAATTTCCCCAATAAGTGTGTTTTATTATGTCCATCGTGACCCTGAGCACCCTAAATGAAAATGCTGTATCACGACCTTTTTTGTTCATTGCAGTAAATCTTCCCTGTATTTACTAAGTGTAGAAATGAATTCCTTGTTCATAGTTTCAAAATCACCAATGACAAGTTTTCAAGATTCTAGCTGAGCCATTCAAACCCAGAAGAGAATAGGGAGCAGAGTGACAGACCTTTGTTTTCCAGTATGATTCTCAGAAATTTGCTCTGAGAGGGCCAGAGTCCTCCCTTTCAGTTATGCTAGTTAAAACTGGACCTCGAAACAGCCACAGTGGGCAAAGCTCAGGAAATTCATGACCTTAAAAATTATCTTCTCAATTTTGTGTAAAGAAAGAAAGAAAAAAATCTCTCCTAGGCGTTAAAATCAAGATTATTAAATTTCCTGACTATTTGGTCTACCTGCTCCCTGCTTTTCTACATTCGATACTGCATTGCTCAAAGTGACTGGGAGAGGAAAAAAAACTTTCCTAGTGCACAGCAGAATCTCGCTAACGGATGACTGTATGAATTAAGTTTTGATGTTTAAAACATCAACTAAAATATCTTGTTATACATTGCATGTATAAAATTAAAAGGCTTCTGCAAACATTTTGCAAGTATTAAAAAGAAAAATTACAAAAATTAACTTAAATATTTTTTTAATTATTATTGACTGATGGTGTCTAGAGTTCTTAGCCAAAAAAAAATAATGCTGAAAAAAATCTAGGTGGACCTGCTTCAGCAGGGGGGTTGGACTAGATGATCTCTAAAGGTGCCTTCCGACTCCTACCATTCTATGATTCTATGATTGTAGATAATGTCAACATGTTGTATATTTTCATTGAAAATAATCCACAAACAAACTGAGTGGTATATGTCATAGATCTTCGCACAAGCTGCCACAGTGTAAACCGCAAAGGTTGAATATTTTTTCATCATATACATTTATCTGTCTCCTTTCAACTGTTACATCCCTAAACTTCCTGAGAAGTCAGTAAGATATCCTCTCTAGTCAACTGGAATATTTTTTTTGGAGTTCCTTCACAGTGTGCCAGTTCCCATTGAAAAAAAAAAAAGAAAAAATACACTCGAAAATTTTTTAAAGTACCAAAATATCATATATTAGCATCTTTAAAAAATATATATGTAATTATTGAGCCCAGAAGCCTTCAAATAAAGTTTTAGAACAGAGAGGTCATCTTCACATGATGTAATTTTACAAATATTTTTACGTGACCATCAGTGACTTCCAACAGAAGCACTGATTTGGGTGCTCAGGTGGACATGTTTTGCCTTCAGAAGTTATATCTAGATTTAAAATCTAGCTGGTTTTCAGGTGTTGAAGATGGGCAAATAAAAATGTAGGACTCTACCAGCACAGTCACTTCTGAAGCTCTAAGTCAATAGTACACAAAGGCTCTATCACCAGCTGTGACCTTTGGACACAGATTTCAATATCCATCAACAGCACATAGGGATGTTGTGTAAAGGGAGAAAACTAAGGGTGACATAAGTAAGAAATATAGCTTAACAAAGTAGTTCTGCAGGAGAGTAACTCAGGTTTTCCTCTTTCCTTGGCAATAGCTGTAGGCTGTAATGTTAACTGCTTGGACATCTGCATCCTTAGAACAATTTATTCCTTTAGTAACCACTGTAAACAGTGGTGTGCTGCTAGGAACCAGAGTATATCACTACCCAACAAAAGCAATTGAATGCAAGGAAAGAACTCAATCTACTCTTAAATTTAATAATCTTGATTTTAATGCCTGGGAGAGATTTTTTTTTTTCTTTAATTCTTTACACAAAATGGAGAAAGCCATTTTTAAGGTCATGACTTTCCTGAGCTTTGCCCACTGTGGCTGTTTTGAGGTCTATTATATGCATGCTTTCCCAGTGCTCATGCTGAGATTATTTTTTATTGTTATTAACCTCGAGCACAACACCTGATAAAGGTTAAATCTTACTTGCAGGTTGGAGCACACTGGCAGCAGTGACGTGGAACCCACATCCCAGATGTCATTTCACTCTCAGAGGACATGGAGGAAGGAAGGGAAAAAAGGTGCCAAACAGCCTACACGAATCTCTTTCAATTAGCAAGACTCCTTGCCAGACATGTGTAACTGAAACAGACAAAGTACAAGGAGTAGGTTTCTTCTATAACCCTGAGCCTTTTTCTCTCTTTTTTTTTCTTCTTTTTTCTTCTCTCTTTTTTTTTTCTTTTTTCTTTTTTCTTTTTTCTTTTTTCGTTTTTCTTTTTTCTTTTTTCTTTTTTCTTTTTTCTTTCCGGGTAAGAAAGAGAAGAGAGGGCAGTAATTTAAATACCAAAACATCTAGGTGTTCTATTTCATGCTGAAAAAGTAGCTTCTTCCATCACATGTAGATTTGTGATAGTCCTTGTAGCTACGTGGGTTGTGTGCTCAGGTCTTCAAGTTGAATTCACATGAGAAATGTGGGAATGGTATAGAGAAACCATCACATTAGTTATCCTCACTTAATTCCTAGTCACTCAGCTTCCAAAAGCAACCTCTGATTCCTAAAGGAAATACTGTGAACTGTTGGGATGTTAGAAAAAAACAATCAGCTGTGATACCATTTCGTATTTGTACCAGCAGCAGAGATGTCCCCCAGATGCCAAGGGAGTGAGGAATTCTGGATTGGAAAGGTAAAACAGGTCTGTTTTTCTATGGAAATGTATGGTAAGTTTTTCAGATCTGAGTACACTAAGGAGTCATGTAAACCTTTTGTCATTTTTCACTGATACAAAGGCAGACTGGTCTTGAATGGGCAACCAAGACGATCAGTTAGGACAGAAGGAAAAAGATTCTACATCAGTAAAAAAATCTGCAAAAAGCATTAATCATTTTCTCATTTGTTCTGTTCATGTATTAATTTCTGTTTTACTCACCGGTATCCTCTGGAGTACATTTATGCTACACAGCCTGAAGCATCTAGTAGAAAGTGAGCAATGGCATCAACACTAGCACACTGGGGACACATGATTTCAAGATACCTTTCAAGATACAGTGCCATAGTGGTAAATTGCCACTAAAAATAAAACAATTGTAAGATCTGAAGACTTTCTGGAAAAGAGGCTTTCCATTACCAGGGCTTCAGTTTATTATTTCCCTTCTCCAGTTTAAATAGAAAAAAAAAACGGAGAAGTGGATTAATAAAAGTCAGGAATCAGTCTGTTACTATTCCTATACTACTCATATGTAATAATGGGATGAACTAGCCCAGGGGATATCTGTGATGTGAACGAAGAACTAAATCATTTGTCTTAGGTACTGTATGACTGAAGACCCCATCCTGGCCATGTTTGCTTCGGTCTGAAGCCACAGTAACTCTTTTGTGATTAATAGCAACATTAAACTGTTCCCATCACTGATCCAAGTGCCAAGATGGCACACATAAAGACTCTTTTATAGTTCAGATCTCTTTCTAATCTTTGATACACTGAACTATGGAATAAAAGAAACATAAAAACAAACAGTAACAGAGGAAAATCCATAGCCATGAACTTCTCAAAGCAATTTTAAGGAAAACACATTAAAAAGCACCACTAGTTCACAGATCAGCTGTCCAACAGTTCTTACGCCAAATTTGAGAAAGTGGATATTTTCCTTGTAAGCAGTCTTCATTTCCCATAACCATTTTTTTTATAGTGCCACCTGTTCTATACCAGCAACTGACATTTATAATCTTACTGAAAATAAGCCTGCCAATACACACGTGTATCTACTACAAGTTTGTCCCTGTGATAGGCTGTTTTAGACCACTCAGAGCAAAGTAACATCAACTTCTCAGCAATGTTATTTAAAATAAGCAAAGACTATCTGAAAAATGCAACCTTTATTTCTCAGTATTTAGCCACCAGACAGACCTGAGCTGTTATATACACTTCAGGTCAACTTTGGCAGTAGAAGATGGACATAATCTTAATTCATTTCCAGTTTAAGAATATTTTTGCCACTAAATGGCTTAATAAAGTCTCATTTTGGCAAGAACCAGGCCCAAGAATTTGTACACTCAGAGTTTTATAATGCACTCAGAGTATGTAAATTTGAAAAAATACAAATGCTAGAAATTAATTTGCCTTATAGGCTGCCCTTGAAATTATTTGTAGTTTCCTCCTCTTGTTACCAGTTTGATCACCACACTTGTCCACTCCATTTTTTGAGTCACTGTTGTGAACTACATACAAACATCTAATCTCACTCATATTTCTAAGGGAAGGCAAATGAATATTTGCAAGGTCAGAGCTACATTAACCAGGATGCCAGTATTGATATTGCACTCTACTCAGTTTTACTACTTCAGGGGTTTTTTTTATTTTTTGAGGTGGGGGTTTTTTTTGATACCACGCTCTATCTGATAGTAGTGCTAACTTGCAAACTGTACTGCCTTGGAAAATACTTTCCCATGTGAGTATGAAGTAATGGAAATATAGTGAGAGAGTAAACCCATGGTGAGAGGGTTCAGAAGGAAATGGGTGGAACTCACTTGTTCTGTTTGAAGAAGTACCCACTAACACAGAACATCTATGAAAGTTTTACTGGTATTCACATATTTTAGGGGAAATTATGTGAAATGCAGGTGGACTGAGGTTTTAAATTCTTCTCAGAATAATACACATAATCTTCATATCATACCTTACAGATACATTACACACATTAGTGTTGCTCTGCTGAGAGATTTTAAAAAGGACTTGCAAACCACAGAAAATTGAGACATGGTAGTGACACAAAATATGAGCTGCCAATGCAGGTTTTTGTGGGGTCTTCTGTTTTGCCAAAGAACTGTCAGCAGTTCACCAGTCCTAAATGGGGACATCTTACTGCTAATACCTCTGTGGCTCATGCTGCTCTATGTGCTCCAGAAATTATTTTTCCAGAACAGTTAGCTATCAATACAAAATAAAGATGAGCTTAAGCAGGAAAAATCTTTTCCTGCCTACACCCACCTTCCTCCTCCACATTGTTCCTGTTTGCCTTGCTGTACAGTCATGAGGCTGGCAGGGTCGATGGAGGAACTGGTGCCTACAGCAGGAGATAACCCTTTGAGAGACCTCCCTTCCCAAATCTGTGTCAGATCTTCTATCTCCAGGCAAATCCCTGAGGCCATTTCCATCTAGCCCTTGAAAGCATTGTATTGCCTTCTTTCCACTCAGAAGAGAGTAAATTGATTGCATTATTTAATGGACACATGGGAGGGAGACAGACAGGGACATACAAATCTATAATTTATACCATCTCTGAAATATTATTCCATCAGTCTGATGACAGATTAGGGAATGAACTATTAGACAGCAGTGTAGGGGAAAGTGACCTGGGGGTCCTGGTGGACAGCAGGATGACCACAAGCCAGCAATGTGCCCTCCTGGCCAAGAAGGCCAATGGCATCCTGCGGTTGATTAGAAGGGCTGTGGGTAGCAGGTTGAGAGAGGTTCTCCTCCCCCTGTACTCTGCCCTTGTGAGACCACGTCTGGAATATTGTGTCCAGTTCTGGGCCCCTCAGTTCAAGAAGGATAGGGAGCTGCTGGAGAGAGTTCAGCACATGGCCACAAAGATGATTAAGGGAGTGGAGCATCTCTCTTACGATGAAAGGCTGAGGGAGCTGAGACTCTTCAGCTTGGAGAAGAGGAGACTGAGGGCTGACCTCATTAATGTTTACAAATACATAAAGGGTGTATGTCAGGAGGATGGAGCCAGGTTCTTCTCAGTGATGGACAATGATAGGACAAGGGGCAATGGGTACAAGCTGGAACACAAGAGGTTCCAAAGAAATACAAGGAAGAATTTCTTCTCTGTGAGCATGGCAGAGCACTGGAACAGGCTGGCCAGGTGGATTGTTGAGTCTCCTTCCCTAGAGACATTCAAAACCCACCTGGATGAGTTCCTGTGTGACCTATTCTAGGTGGTCCTGCTCTGGTAGGGATATTGGACTAAATGATCTTTCGAGGTCCTTTCCAGCCCCTGAGATTCTGATATTCTGAGATTCTTTACCTCTGTCCAGTGCACAAAACTGAAAAAGTCAGTAAATAAGTGCCAGGCAGGCTGTAACTTTTCTAGCTAGAAGATTCTCTCTCATATGCCTATTTAAATACTCTCATAGTGCTAGTGAAACATATGCAAAGATATTTAAAAAAGGATGGAAAAATTTGCTCCATTTATGCATGGCATCTTGGTAACAGAATTGATCAGAAGAGCATGTGAATCATCTGCACAGGTTTTGTAATGAGATTGTATTTTAAGAAAGAATTTGAACTGGCTATGGGCAAATTACTAACAGAAAAAAACCTCACAAACTGATTATGATGCAAGATTTACAGGATCACATACACCTCCTACTTACGTTTTGTTGTTGTTTAGTTTTGCCAGAGAATTTTCTTTGCAATGGTATATCTTTAAAAACCCTATATATTCACATGTGATGTCCCTGTAAGTATTTGGGGAGTAACCACTGCCATGTGTCTTACTTAACCAAGCAGACTAAATGTTGCAGTCTGGGTTTCAACCATATCAATTCAGGTAAGTGAATTAGTTTTAAGCTTTCTTTTCAGTTATGAAATATGTAGAACAACAAGAAAAAGAAAATAGTCTTCCTGTTTTTATTTCCAGAATGAAACAAAAAAAGCACCTGGCATATGTATACTAAGTACCCCTGAAATAAAGTTTACTTTATTCTCTACATGATCTAGAAGCCATTGGTTCAGGGATGCTACTATTTAAGCAGGATTTTTCAAGAACTGTATTTGAATGCTTGGAAAGCAATAACACAAAAAGTAATACAAGCCCTGGCAAGCTATGAAAACTATGGCAAAATGGGACACTAAAACATCATGCTGCAGGCCTTAAATTTTACCTACCAGGGAGGCCAGGAAGCATTTTTTCTCCTAATAACACTGCATGGTTGAATAAGTAGGCAGTGAGTCTGATCCAAAGCCCACTGTTACTAATGAAGCACTTTGTTTTCCTGAGGTTTGGCTCAAGCCTGTTGTAGCCAGAAAGCTGCTCATCTTCCTTTCAGATCTGTGGAAATTTGACGTTGCTGAAAGCAACAAAGCAGACTAGATGTTTGATTAGCAATCAGACTAGAAAAAAAAAAAAGCAAACTGTTCTTACAACCTCAACCTATGTGAAGTTCCCAGTAAATTCAGGTGTTCAAAGTATGAACACACATCTGTGACCTCTTGAGATTCTTGGCTGCTGAATACAGCATAGTCTCTGCTGGGTCATTAGCAATGCTTTCCTTTCCATAAAGCTTGTCTTCCTGAGCTTGGCTCTGACTGGAGAAGAGAGCTCATAAGCAAAAGCTCTAATTGAGAGGTCAGGCTCAAGGGAAATAATGAGCTCTCTTACTGGAGGTGCCAAAACTAGCTATTGTTTGTCACATAGATTTTCTCAAGGCAGTTCTTCTTTTCCATCTGCAAACTGTGAGAGGGCATAGATTCATCTGGTGAATGCAGAGGACAGCACAGAAGGAACCAGAACTTCAATATTAGTACTTCCTGGTGTGGCATCCATGCACCTGCAAGTGTTCCCACTGCCATCTCCACTTTTACTGCCTACGGCTGCCACCGGCATGAAATATGGTTATCAAATTGATGGAGAAACACGTTTCATTTATTAAACATGAGGTCAGAGATGATGTTCAGGGGGTTTATTTTTTCCTTTGGCTCTACACAGAATGCCCAATAACTAATAAATATTTTGTATCAGCTGGGAACTTCTCAGTGGGAACAATTACCACAAACTGATGTAAAGTATTGAAAAACCTTCCCTCAGCCTTTTAAATTGTTCCAGAAAAGTTAAATGCCAGAGCAAGAAGAGGACATGAAAGCTAATGCAACACAGTATTCACTAGCAGGCTGAAAAAGAGTGCAGGGAGGAAAGGAGGCAACAAGGAACGGTACAATTTATGAAGGCTCCCAAACTTCATTTCAAAATATGGTCAGATGTTACTGGGTTCAGCACTACTGTGCCTAGCCAAGTTAGTTCACTTGGGCCTAGGAAGGCTAGATAGGACTTACAGTCTTCCTACAGTCCATGTGAAAAGATCCACTTCTGTTAGAGTGTAGGCCCTAGTAATTAACTCTGTCCACTACTGCTAGAAGAAGCCCAAGGAGAGAGTAAGTGCTGATACTGCCAGCTGAGATGGGTGCCACTCTGGGCTGTCACCATTCCCTGCTGTGTGTAAGCATATCAATGGCTTTGCAATACAAAATGTTGCTGGTTGAGATCAAAAGGAACTGAGTACACAAAGAAAAATTCTCTCTCCTAGTCTTTAAGCCCCTTCCAGTTTACATGGGTACCATGAGGGGACAAACAGACACCTTAATCTCTTTCAAGGCACAGTACTACCAGTCTGTCTCAGCTTGGTTTTTCTTACGTATCATTTATTAACAATATTAATGCTAGTATTAAGTGTTTTCTTAAAAGGTATAGCTGTAGAATTACACTTTTCTCTTCGTCCTCTTTGAACACACTCTTCCACCTCGTGTCTATATACACAAATCCCCTCTGAACAGACCATGTACTCACCTCAGCTGAGGAGTGCATAGCCCTGGAGTCACTGTGTGCACAATCTCAGGGTGAGATGTTAAAATGTCCAGCTGTCATCTATGTGCAGATTCCTTTCAACAGGTCAGACTTCAAAGGAGGAAGTGCAGAAATGGGGTTAGCACCTGTTCCTTAGATCAGGGCGATCAAACTGTTGAATGTCTTTCTCAGAGTAAACAAATTACTTTCCTTTTGTATTTTCGAATTGGCACAAGTCAAACCTAGATGCTGATTTAATTAATAAAGCTTGTGAGAATTAGTCTCTCTTCAGCTTTTTAATTACATTTTGTCATGTACTTTCACAAGATCTCTCAAGGAAAGTCAAGCAGCTCAGTTGTGCTATTACTTTATGTCTAGAAAATGCATAGCAAGCTGAAAGTAAGGGACTCCAAAGGCTCCTTACTGTTCTTTAGGGCAAGAAAATGTCTCTCACTCAGTGATTTTGAAACATAAGTTAGATGCCAAATGCTCATTTAAGTTTTATTAGTGCATAGTCTGCATCATACAAAAAGATTTTTCACATCAAGTGTACTTGGTTCTTACGAATTATTTAAAAAGCTGTACATTTCAGGGAGAGCAATGAGACAGATTTATGTGGGTAAAGAGGAATGTTAATAATGTTCTTTTTGTGTCAATATTTACTGAAAAGTTTTATTAATGTAAAAAAACCAAAACAAAACAGAAAAAAAGGCAAGCATAGATTGAATAATCACTTTGTAGCCATTACTACCCACTAGAAAATTTTCCTGCCACTTGTAGAAGAGTCTGCAAATGATCTGGCACGGTTTTGATTTGTATGTAGGCTAAGTATTTGGAGATAAGCAGTTTTTCATAGGCAATGTAATTGATTTTATTTAACTTTGCATATTGTAGGACTCTAACATTTTCCCTATTGTCTTTTTTCCTGTGTGAGGCAGAGATCAACAAAAACATTGGTGTTTAAAAGTGGCACATGACAGAGCTGCAGAATGATCAGCAACACTAGTGCAGGTTGAGAGAGTATGACTCTGTCTGTTGCTCATCTGGTTCATGTGATTCCTGCAAACTCCAGAGAGTAAATCAACTGATGCAAAAAAATGTTTCTGTCTGCAGCCAGAGAACAAGCCAAAGTCTGTGAGAAGGCAACTGAGAAGTAAATGGTCGGTAGGTTTTCCTCCTAAATAGGGTCAGATAGACAACTTTTAGCTGAGATGCTCACCCAGCCTCACCAGACAGGACACAATTATTCTGTCTTCTGACAGAGCAGCTGACCATACACTTGTTCAAGATCAACTATAGACAGTCAAGGTTCCTGATGAAGCAAGGTGAAGGAGTTATCTGCATTTTTCCAGCACTGTTCTCGGCAAGTCACTATTATAACATCCCAAATTGTTTTGTCCATTACTTTCTCAATCAATTTGACAGCATTAACAAGCACTTTAGGTCTTTTGACCTAAACTTTGTCATGATGTCATATTTGATGGATAACAAAGCTAAACTGACAGCCTATTTTGCCCTTCGGGAAATATTTAAGTGCAGTACCTACTGCACTTTGACTGGAAATTGAATCTACAGCATACAAACGAGTGTTCCATTATGTCTTGCGGGATAATTTTGAGCCTCTTGCCCACAAACCAGACATCTTCACACTTTCACATGCATCTACTGGGTGCTTGAAATCAGCTCAACTGCACACTTGAACATGTGCTTTGGTTGAAGAGCCAGGGTGGTCCCATCTGTGTCATTTCTCCCACATGTGTCTGAGGCATCACTCAGGATAACCCTTGAACATATGTGATGTAAGGGAAGAAAGAGACTTCCTCCACACCATTGCTTTCAAAAGCACACCTTTTCAGGCCGTAATATCTTGAATTTCACTGCATAAAGCAACAGCTATTATACCTCCATTTGACTTGTTTTATTTGATATTGCCAGATGTTTCAACTACCAGAAAACAGAGGACCTGTCAAGAAAATGTCTGTAAAAACACCACGGAAGGGGACTTTGTTATTTATTTCAGAGTAGGAGCCTTCCCAGAAGATACCAGACCTAATTTCTTTTTAGTTACATCAGCATAACTTCAGGGTGTCCTCACACGCACATGCAGCATGTAAGCAGGAAACGCTGGAGTCTGTGGCAATCTGCAGAGACAGATATCCAGAAGTTTACAATGCTTGTGCAACTTCTTCTGCAGACAGCTTCCCTGACCATCAGCAGATGTCACCCTGGGAAGACAGTCACAGCCCATTGGGCCTAGATGAGAATGGACTGTATGGCAGTGCAGCAAGGACACGGGAGACTCGGAACCCACTCCTGACCCAGTCACATATTTTCTTTCCTGAGGTGGGTGATAGAATGAAACAAAATCTCAGGTCAACAGTGATAAGGATGTTTGCCTTACTGGGAGAAGGGTTGTAAGGAGATTCAGAAAGAGGAGGGACTTATAGAGGCAATAAAAGACTGCTTCCTATTTTCCATCAGGCATCTCCCACATCACATCCTTCCTCCACTGGATTGAGGGACTTCAGTCCTTCACCTTGCTGTAAGTAATTTCTATAATCTGAGTATCATAAAAGATTCAATATAGAAGATCTGAGATTAGACCAGTGTGTTTGAGCTATCTTAAGCAATGTGGTGGGACAGGGACCTGTGCAGACTCAGATATAAATCTCCATTTTTTTTTACCTCAGCAAGGAGGCAGAATGCTCCATCCCTACCACTGAAGTGATGAAGCTGGTAGCTAAAACACGGACTGGTGACACTTAAAAATGAAAAGTGAACTAGTCAGGATATTTAATATTATCAGGGTAGTTAATATTATCTAACCTTGAATTTGAATGTAAGTACAATAAACTAGCATAACCAACAAAGTGTATGAGCACTTCATAACATTATGATGGTGCATGAGTATGTGACTAGTCTACCCACCAAAAAGACAAAGTGTAGTTGCATGTAGGAGTCATAAAAAGTTGCTGAAGGACATGATAAGAACATGGGTCTACAAATACGCAGGATATGCTAGCCAAAAGCACAGAAAGAATGACTAGTAAGATAAAAAAGTACATAGTATCAGGAGCAGAGGAGAACACCTCCACTTTTGGAGGGAGGCAAAAGAGCACTAAAATTTCAAACTCAAGGAGGAAAGACAGAGGAAAAAAAGAAGAAAGTCCACTTTGATGCTCATTAGAGATATCATAAGTTTGATCATCTGGACCTCCATGGCTAAGAAAGACCAAGGACTGCAACTGTCTGCACTTGCTGTATGGTGTCATCTCCATGGTACTGTATACTTACAGCTGATTCAAAATACGAGTGTTAAAATCTGAGCTTTTTGCATGTGTAGCAATGATGATTAATGATATGTAAGAACAATTAGCAAAAATAATGTTGTTAATAAACCAATTTGTTAAAGTTATGGTTTATAGTTTAGAACTACCATGCTTTGTCACTTTTCTAAGCACATGTACCACAGTGTTGACATGGATAGATATGCATATGCATATGGATGCAAAGATATTGAGACATCTGGGACGTAAAGGGAACAGAAGTGACTTGATAAACAAACAGAAGAGGTAATAAGCAAGAATTTTCCAACTTACATTTTATCTTCCATGTTCGGATAATAGAGCAACACCATTACAGAGAAAAGGGTTAAAAGTAGTCATAATAATCCTCATAATCCTCCTTTCATGTTAGAATGTACATCTTCCTTTGGAAATAAATTATGAGCAGTAGCATACAAATGCTCTAAGCAACTGTCTGTACAATGATCTGCTCATTACATTAAGAGTGCCTGCCATCCAAGGAGCAGCCTGATGAAACTTTCTCAGAGTAAAGATTACATCTCAGTGCTCCATTTGAAGTACTTTATCCATTGTTTGTTTTATTTTGTTTTGTTTGCTTTTACTGGTGTTTACAGATTTTATTGGCTGGCTATTTTCTTGCGCACACAACTTCATCAGAGGAATGAATCAGCTCTAAGTAGGAAGGAAAAATCAACTAAAGAACTAATGAAATAGTAAGCTTAAAGGATTTGCAATTTACAGCTTAACATATATGTGGCAGCTCAAACTGAGAGATCTCTGTAAAACTGAAGGAAGTAGAAATGTGGAGGGGTATATAGAAATATAACTGTGTTGAAGAAAATTACTGTAGAAGCCTATATATAACATAGAGTCTATGTTTTGGGCAGAATTATCCTCAAGAAGTTTTCAGGATTTTATTCTTTGGATAGAACTAATCCTCTTCTAAAGGTTCTCAGATGAGTTGAAAGCTTCATAAAGTTTCAGTTACTTTTTCTGCTAAATTTTACAATATTCTTCCTAAAGGGAAGATTATTCTAAGTTGCTCTTCTTTGTTTTAGTAATGCTTTTAATCTCTGACATGAGACTAACCAAACTCAGCAATCAAAGGAGCTAGAATCCATGACTTTGCAACCAGGGTGATATGACAGTGACCAGTTGTACCACAGAGATCTACACTTTCAAACATGCCAGATATACCTTACTCTGGGTAGTACTAAAATGATGTCTCCAGTGAAATGAACTACTTTACAATTTGACACAAAGGTTTTATTTATGCTTTTTCAGAAGTCGGGGGGGCACAGGGTTAGTCAGAGAAGAAATAATGACTGTTTCTTATTAAACACAGAGAGCTTTGAAGTACAAGTGGAAAAAAAAAACAAGTTTACTGCCATTTCTCTAAAAAATAGACATAAGGAGAAAATAGGAGTCCAGTGGCATGCAATAAAAGCAGCTTAAAGAGAACAACAAATACCACAGTTACTTCATGGTCAGTAATTGCTTTCCTTCCCATGTCTATGTTCAATTATGTCCCAAAGTATAGTTCACTAATAAATTCAGATGAAACTTATGAGTGCGTTACAGAGGTGCACTTTATGCCCTGTTTAAAACAGAGTGTAAATACATGTTTAAAAACACTATCCATATGAAGATACTGCATCACAGATTGATATACTAAGGGTTTTGCTCTCTGAGGTCAAACAGGCATTTTTTTCTTATGAGCTGCTACCATTTAGCCAGAATTAGTTATTCAAAATGAAGACAGTTTTTCGTTCTTTGTCTGGCATAGAATCCTGATCAGCCTCTGCAGAGATCCTGAAGTGGTCTCTGTTTAAAGGTGACAACCTTGCTCATTACAGGAGATTTGAATCTCTCAAAAGTACATGGAACTTTTTGTCATGATTTAACTCCAGCCAGCCACTAAGCACCAATCAGCCACTGACTTACTCCCCTCACTTGCCCCATAGGATGAGGAGAAGAATCGGAAATGAAAACAAAGATCCTATGCTGAGATAAGAATGTTAAAACTAAACCAAAATATAGTAACAATAATAAAATATAATAATTATAATAATTGATAAAAACACAACCCAAGAAAAGATGAGTGATCCACACTGCAATTGCTTACCCCCCACTGATACCCTAGTAGCAATCTGTGCCTTGGGGTCAACTCCTTCCAGTTTATAAACTAGGCATGACAACTTATGGTATGGAACAGCCTTTCAGTCAGTTTGGATCATCTGTCCTGACCATACTCTCTCACAGCTTCTTGTACAGCCCCAACCCACCTACTGGCAGGGCAGAGTGATAGGTAGAAAAGGCTTTGATGCTGTGCAGACACTGCTCAGCAGTAACCAAAACATTCCTTTGTTATCAACTTTGTTTTCAGTGTAAACCCAAAACTCAACCTTTTAAGTGGCTACTAGGAAGAAAATTAACTCTATTCCAAATGAAACCAGAACACTTTTCAAAAGTCAGTTCAATTTTCTTTCTAATACAGGTGAAGTTTGTAGGCTTGACAAGCCTAGGATCTGTTTGGTAATACTATTTTTTTCCATTCATTGCAGCATTAAATACCCCAGCCTCATTTTCAAAACTATGATGTCTCATTGACACAATGCAGTTTTCCACCAAGCATCTGGGATATTTAGATGCTTTAAAGATTCTTCCAGAGAACTCATGGTTCATTGTGAATCAGTAACATCTAGCTAATCAACAGCAGCACCTCGATATTTTTTGCTTCCAGATGAAATTAATATCCTCAGTAGATTCATCAAATCATTTGATTTTGCTTTCATTTACATTTCTCTGTCTTCCCCAAAGATGTGTGTATCATTGTTTTTAGAGCATAGAATTGGGTATTAAAAATTTCTGTATAAGAACAAGCTATAACCTGTTTTGAGGGGATCTTTCTGGTTACCACTGATGAAAGTAATCTAGTGAAATTAATCCCTGTTTTGTCAAAACTGACAAAACCAGTTTAAAAAACAGTTTGACAAAAAATAACAAAGTTGACTTACAAAAAAAAAAACCCAAATTGTTGCAAACTGGAAACTTAATGAGCTTAATCATTACACTAGGCAATTCTGTACTGAGGTTTACAAACAAACCTTCCTTACTCACTGGAAAACCATTAGCCATTACCTCCAGGAGACTTCAACTTATTAAATACATGAACAGCCTAAGATCCCTTTGTAAATAATGATGTCTTAATATAGTCAACAGAGTGTAGGCCACAACTTATCTCACTCTGTAATAAAACTCTAAA
Source organism: Colius striatus (assembly GCF_028858725.1). Classification (NCBI taxonomy): domain Eukaryota; kingdom Metazoa; phylum Chordata; class Aves; order Coliiformes; family Coliidae; genus Colius; species Colius striatus. The sequence continues at coordinate 97,207,491 of NC_084759.1, read as the reverse complement.
GTATGTTGGTGAAATCCTGAAATTACCTGATCCTCTCTTTTGTCAGTAAAATGAGCTTAGATTTACTGATTAGGATGCTCAACTCTACTTTTTAAGCAGCCAAGATCAAATGAGATTAATTTTGCCTCTCCTAGGATCATTTCAATGACTTCTGAACACAAATTTCAGATTATATTTTCTAAAGTCACATTTAGACTTTATTAATTCTACTACTCACAACATGGGAAATCTTTCTCTCTCTGCCTTTTTTTTTCTTATTGCATGTACAATGTTTCTGATTCTAGCTCTAACAAAATTCTTAAATGCATAACATGTATTTTTGTCTCTTATGGCTGACAAATACAGAACTGACATTGCACTCCTTGCAATCTCATTCACAACCATTCATGAGACACACGCCTCAGGAATTTTGTCAATCTGTTTCTCACTTGAAAGAATTCCCCATCTTACTATCCATTCCGTTTTTTTGAAGTTACATTTCATAAATGATGAAGGAAAAGGAGAAAGGAAAACACATGGATGAACAACCCAATGGGAAGGAAGAAGAAAGGAGAAAATTTCACTGTGTTTTCCAGGAAGATTATGGTGCCAGGAAGAATACTGACATGGTGTTTTCTATTATGACTGGGCAGTAGATAGGAGAATAGTGACTCAGAGGCATTTGAACTTGACTATTAATGCTCAGTTTTCCAATGGGAACAAGCTATCTGGTTGCCTAACTTTCACTCTAACTGAACAGGAGTTGGCAGTCAAAGTTTCTTATCTTTCTTTTAAAATCCTAGCCCATGGTCACAGAATTATCAGTAAGTAATGACTTAGGGATGTATAGCCCCAATTACTTGTAAGCAGAACTTTTCAGAGGATTAAATAAGAGAGCTTTATTCAAAATATGTATGTTATGGTCTTCTTGAGATGGCTTACGCACCTCCAACAAAATTAACCCAAAGATAGTTTCCAAGATTAGCTGTCTTTTTATACTTTTTTTGGTTTGTTTGTTTAGGGCAATAACTCCTCAAGTCAGAACAAAGGCTAAGTAACTGTTGTTGATATAATTTAAACTGTAGAAAACAATAATACTTTCATCTCAGACTGTGATGAAATGCCAGCTTTCATGTGCTCACAGCAGCTAATGGTATGAAAGTTATCAGTCATCCACTTTTCATTATTAAAAACTAAAGTTTTGCATCTTATGTCTGCATACAAAGACTCTGAAAATATTTCGTACGCAGATACCAGGCTAGCAACAAGACTGCATAAGCAAGTTCCATGCAAACACGTGTATGTGCAGGGCACAGCAATGCCACATCACCCAAAATATGCTAACAGTGAGACTTGTATTTGTTCCTTACACTAAATACGTAAAACTCTTGTTTCAGTGTCAGCACGGAAACAATATATAAAATAAAGGTTTATTCCACTGGGAAGGGAGGAGTTAGATCTGTTGGCATAAATACTATCTATTTATTTATTTGGATTTTTAAATTATTTATTTATTTTTCTATCTATTAAAGAGCTGCCAAAGAGCCTCCATATAAGCAGCAGTCTGAGTAAAAAACAACAGCTCTCCTTCAGACTCTCTGTCAGGTCAACACATTCATTTCAGCTCGATCCTGTGGATATAGGCTTTTGTAATTGTGTGGCATTAGAACCAGGTGTAATATATTTTCTCTGTGTGCTCTGGTGTCCAATGGTATTGTGTTTTGGAGTCAAAAGAGAATCCTTCTGCTCAGAAATGAAGCTGCAAATGATTACAGTTTTGTCATTGTCAATATTTGGACTGAGTCAGAGGCACATGTTTAGGCAATTCCAAGCAATTTACTGTTAGCACTCTTACTATGATGATTGTACTACTCCTGCTAGAACAGAAAAATACATGTTTTTAGCATGTGTAATTAAAAGCACATGTACAGAACACATTATAGAAAGGACAAAATGCTGGCATCAAATTAGCAGATACTTAGTGTCAACAAAAAGAAATTTGGTTACAGCCATGTCAACAACCATTCTCAATATGCTTGAAAGTACCAGAAAACCTATGTTTCCTCAACTCCAAGCTAAGAGTATAGATTTAAATATAAATAGCAACACAAAAAGGAAGCCGTTAGATGTTTCTTTAAGTCAATGCTAATCCTTCATCAGTTCTGTGGAAGGAACTTTCTCTGCTGGTTCTCCTTAGCAGAGCCCATGGGCAGGGGTACTTTTGAATTGGATGAATGGAGATATGCTGGAGGGCTGTCAAAACAGATAAATGTTACTGTTGTTAGCTAGCTCAAAAAGTGTTTGTGCCTCCAGCTCCCAGCAACAAGACTGCAGGCAGTCTGTGCACTCTCTGATCCCTAGTGTCTCAACACAAGTGATATTCTTCTTTACAGCCAAGGCTGGCCCTCAAGAAGTCCAGTCCAACAAGTATGGTAGGACGATCTGGACAACAGGAGACATAACCTTGATGGATGAGGAAGAGGTTAAAGACTTGTGGGACAAACTTAGCCAATGGAACCTGATGGGATGTATCTGAGAGTGCTGAGGGAGTTGGCTGATGTGGTTGCTAAGCTGCTCTGCATCATTTTCCAAAATTCATGGAGAACAGGTAAGGTGTCTGAGGACTGGAGGAAGGCCAATGTCACTCCAATGTTCAGAAAAGGAAAGAAGTAGGACTCAGGAAACCATAGGCCAGTCAGCCTCACTTCCATCCCTGAAAAGGTGATGGAATAACTCATCCTGGATGTCATCTCTAAACACACAAGAGAAAAGATGGTCATCAAGGGAAGTCAACATGGATTCACCAAGGATACATCCTGCTTGATCAACCCGATATCCTTCTATGATGGCATGACTGGTTGGCTAGATGAGAGGAGACCAGCAGATGTCATCTACCTTGACTTCAGCAAAGCTTTTCACATTGTCTCCCACAATATCCTCATCAGAAAGCTGAGACAATGTGGTTTGGATGAGTGGACAGTGAGGTGGATTGAGAGCTGACTGAATGACAGAACCCAGAGGCTGGTGATCAGTGGCACAGAATAGAGTTGGATGCCTGTGATCAGTGGAGTTCCACAGGGATTGGTTCTGTGGCCAGTCTTGTTCAACATCTTCATCAAAGACCTGGATGAGGGGACAGGGTGTACCCTCAGCAAGTTCACTGATGATACCAAACTGGGAGGACTGGCTGTTTCCCCAGAAGGCTGTGCTGCCATTCAGCGGGATCTTGACCAGCTTGAGAGTTGGGCAGAGCGGAATCTCATGAGGATGTAGCCAGAAGGTCAAGGAAGGTTCTCCTACCCCTCTACTCTACCCTGGTGAGGCCTCATCTGGAGTCCTATGTCCAGTTCTGGACTCCCCAGCTCAAGAGGGACAGAGAACTTCCAGAGAGAGTCCAGCACAGGGACACCAAGATGATCAGGTGAATGGAACATCTTCCTTGTGAGGAAAGGCTGCGGGAACTGGGGCTGTTTAGTCTAGAGAAGAGACTGTGGGGGATCTCATTAATATTTACATGTATATAAATGGTGGACGTCAGGAGGTTGGGACATCCCTTTTTTCTGTTGTAGCTAGCAACAGGACAAGGGGTAATGGGATGAAGCTGGAATACAAAAAGTTCCATTTAAACATAAGAAAAAGCTATTTTACTGTGAGGGTAAGGGAGCCCTGGCACAGGCTGCCCAGGGAGGGTGTGGAGTCTCCTTCACTGGAGGTTTTCAAAACCCAATTGGAGGTGTTCCTGTGCAACGTGATCTAGGTGGACCTTCTTCGTCAGGGGGTTGGACTAGATGATCTCTAAAGGTCCCTTTCAACAACTACCATTCTGTGATTCATTGATTCTATGATTCTCCTTCAGACATATTGCTAGGGAGTGCATGTGAGACAGAGCAACCATCAACTCCACATTTTAGAGATAAAAAATTACTAACAAAGAGCATGTTTGCATTGGCTAATACAATCCAGTATAGATATACTCAGTGGGATAATTTAGCTAGATGGAGATTCAAAACCATTATAGTGGTTTTGATGTGAGATAATGTGGTGATGATTGACATACAAAATCATCTGTGCAAAATCAGATCTGAAATACAGGACAGGATAAGGAGCTAAATACATATCTCTGGAGCTCAGCACTATAAGATAAAAAAGATATATAGAAAATATTTCAAATATTCCAATTTGTTGATGAAAGAAAAACAATACCATGTCTAATACGCATTTCACAAACATATTTAAGCTAACAAGCTAATCACATTGTTTCGTGGACAAATTATGAATGTCTAGGTCCCCATTGTCAGTATAAGATGTCAGATACATCTGTATATCAATGTCTGAGAGATAAAAGGCTGGTTATATTATTTTGGAATTAGGTAACAAAAATAAAGCAACACATAAAAATGACAAGAATAAATGACAAATGATTTTAAAATAAACATTACACAAAGTGTTTCCCAGCTTTCAGGAGGATGATGGTGGAGCACTCCAGTTTTCTGTTGTAGGAAGTGAAATGCCATCATGGCTCTCCTTGAGGAGACTTAAGAGATTCATGACTGAAATCTGTGGTATATCTATGCTACAGAATTACTAGGTGGACCTCTCTTCTATTCCTTTCTTTGAAAAGAATCCATTACCTCCTGAAAGAAAATTACCTACAGAAAAATAATCATGCTACAATTTAAAAACACTAAGAAAAATTAAACACTAAACGAAGGCATAGGAAACACTGCACTCTGTAATACTGACATCTAGAAGCAGCTGAGCAGCTCCTTCATTTACACCATGGTTGAATGTGACTCACGTTGAAAATGTGCTGTTTGGATTTGATGATCTGTTCGTGCGTCTGCAAGTAGTTAGCAAGAAAAATATTTTCTAATTGATGCAACATTGTGTATTTATGTTCACTCTAGTTGTGTTTTTTATTTGTGGGAATCTATTTATTTATTTACTTACTTATTTTCCTTAGACAATGCAGTGGAAGAATAGAATGCAAGTCAGTATAAAGTATATAAAAAGATCCAAGGAATAAAAAAACATTTCATTTTTCCTTCTCATTAAAGCCATTAGAAGGATGTGTAAGTCTGCTGCTCTCTGATCCCATAGCTTTCTAGCACACACATTCACACACATTCACAATTCTTTAAGTGCTCTATGAAGCACAAAGGTATTCACTGAATTTTACTATTTTGCTTTTATTATTTCTGTCTAATCTTATTAGCTTCTAATTCTGTTTCTGTTTCAGGTATGTATCCACTACTTGAAATTTCAAAGGTCTGGCATATATATGTACTTCTTGATTCACCAGCAGTTCTGAGAAAACAGAAAGAAGATTGTTTTCAGTTGGACCTAAACCAGAACTTTCAAAACTTCTAAGGAAATTACTTTTTTAATACTGTTGGATTGAATAAAATGTTTCATTTTTATCCTGACAATTTTAAAATTGATTTCTTGCTTAAATCAAATTAAAAGATATTTTAATTGCTTCAAAACAACAATAAAGTTCATAAACCAAAATATCCTGCTTTTTTCTGAAAAAAAAAGCCCAGCTTGGTTGATCACATAGGTGTCATAAGCGTGTTGTTGCCCCTCCAGTAGCGTGACCAGCTGCAGTTCCAGTTGTACAGCAGATGTGTAGCTCAGTGCAGAAGTACACTGTCAACAGGGATGTCAGAGAAGAACTAGAAGAGAAATCCAGACTGACAAAAGGCTTATTACTTTTCCCATCTGTGACCAGGGAAAGCACCAGAGGCTTTTCACGGTAAAGCTTCTCCAGCTGAAGGGGACAGCCATACACAGTTTTCTGCCTGTTCCAACAGCACAACTGGATAAGTAACCATGCTGCAGCAAGATTGGTCTGGTGGTCGAAGGGGGACACTTCACTAATGTAAGACAATAATCCAGGGTTGTAATGCTGATGCTTTCCAATATTTGGTTCTCTTAAGTTGGCACTCACAACCCACCTGCAGGCGTGCATCACCATCATCAAGAGTAAAAATTACCATCAGCAAAACTGCATAATCACTTAGACTTTTAGCTGAGCACTTCAGTCCTGGATAGTGTTGAGTTGTGCATTCACATGACTACCTGTAAAAGAAAACAAGTGATCAACAGCAGGAAGGAAGAAGCTTCTCTGTTTCTCCTGCATCGGAAATGACCTGTTCAGGAACACAGCTCCTTTGTACTGATTTCTAAGCTGACTGGCAGAAAATTTAAAACTTACTAATGAGTCCAACATGTTTTCTCTGTGTTGCAACATCCGAGGCCACTATGTACTCCATTTCTGGGCAGGATAGTCATGTCTCTGATGTGGATCAAGTCCACACAACTTGTGACTACATGGAGTATCTAACGCTCTCTGGGAAATGCAGTGACTGGGGACGGAAGTCTCTGACATACAGCTGATGGGGAGGGCTACCTGCTTGAGAAGGTTCTGGTCTGCCACATCCTTTACCCTGATAATCATCATCTGAGTACTTGGCCTTGCACAACCTCTATATTTATTTGACAGACTCCATATATGCTCTTCCATCCCCACCCTCCATGCCACATCCAAATATATACAGGAGCTCTGCTTCTGGGTCATTCTGAGGGTATATCATGCCCAGAGGACCTACAAAAATATGTGGGAAAATGGGCTTCAGATCTTTCCCAACAGTTTTAGCCTCTGAGAATGATGGGAACTAATCTTCTGGAGGGCTTGTTTTTGTCAATCCTAAACTAGGAAGTGGCCTAGATAATAGCTCACTCTCCACTCACCTACTCAGAGGACTGGACTAATGAGACCTTCACAGAACTAATAAAAGCCCTAGCAAAAAACCCACAGAATTTAATTTGCAGCTCCTGAAGGTCAGCTCAGAAGGCCTAGCTTGAGAGTAGAAATCTCTACACAACAGCTTAATTTTGTACTTTCACTGGTCTGCTGTTGCTGGTTTGGATTGCATGCAGAAATTCTACCAAGTGGTTCTTGTTGGGTAGCTGACCCTAAGGTCATATGTGTTAACGAACACTTTCCAGACATTAATTTGCATCCTTCCCGTGCAGCATGCAGGTACTCCTCTCTGCACACTCAGAATGAGGCTAAAACAGCTTCCACAAGTTTGAGGCATATGCTTTGCAGCCTAAAAAATACCTATATGTGTATACATACATGTGTATATATATACATCTACCTACGAATATAGAGAGATAGATGGTTAGATTTAGTAGAATGAAGGGGAATTGAATCCAGAAGTAAACAAAATATAGACATACCATCTCTTTTACATCTGAAGTAGTATTTTCTAAAGGTACCCAGCACTCACCAAATTTTGACCCTACTAAAGGCAAGTAAAGAGCTTTCCATAAGATATCCAACTAATGAGGCAACATGTCTAGTATTGTGTTGAGTTTTGGGCACTTTAATACCAGAAACTGAGGTGGTGGAGCATGTCCAAATAAGGTTAAGGAAGCTTGTGAAGGGTCTGGAGCAAAGCTCTTAAGAGAAGCAGCTGAGGAAATTGGTATTGTTTAGCATGGCAAAAAAGGAGACTGAAAGGAAACCTTATTGCTCTCTTTCAGAGGTTGTAGTGAAGTGGTATTAGTCTCTTCTCCCAAGTAACAAGTGACAGAACAAGATGAAATGGCTTCTAGTTGCACCAGGGGAGATTTAGATTGGATATTAGGATACCTTTTTTCACTAAAAGGCTTGTCAGACACTGGAATGGGCTGCCAGAGAGGCAGTTGAGTGACCATCCCTGAAGATATTCAATAGACATGTAGAAGTAGTGCTTAGGGACATGGTTTAGTGGTGGACATGTCAGTGCTAGGTTAATGATCAGACAGAATGATCTTAAAGGTCTTTTCCAACCTAAACAATTCCATGATTCTAAGCGTCTAAGAAAATCCATGTTCTTCATCTTGCTCTCTGCAGTTTCTGAGCATCATTTATCCCATTCTCCTGTTCCTATTCAACTGCCTTTTAAGCAGTTTTATGGCTCCTTTAACAGTGTCATACTACCATTTTTTTCTGTTTCCATACAAAAAGAAAAAAAAGCCACATGTTCTTCTTGTGTATATTTTATAACAAAGAAAGTTCTTTGTTCAAAGTCTTTTAGACTTCTGAGTCAGCAGATTTTAAGCAAAAGCTGAAATACCTTGTGTCTTTACTTATTCAGGAAAACAAATTAGTATTTGCATGCACAGTCAGAAAAATTGTGGAATATTTATGTAAACTTTTGTAAGGCTACAGGCTAATGACTAATTCCCTACAAGATTCTACAGTTTCTGCAGATGAAGAGAGCACTCAAAACTGAATTCTATAGGCTTGATTTGTCATGAACTTCTATACTGAAGAGCACAATAAATTTGGATTGAACGTTGCCATTACTGAGATTAGAAGTCATTACTTCTTACTATACTGAATATTGCCATAGCATGATTGTACTTGGTTTTATGGCACCACCTACTGAAATATTAAAATTATGTAAAACAGTTTAAGAATTAGTTTGAAATTATCTTGCTACTCCATGTGTTCAATATGAAAATGTACACTGTGGTAAATTTTATTAATAAAGGTTGAAATTTAATTTGGAACTTAACCAGTTTGTTCTCTCCAGTGGTTATAAAGACATTATTTGACTTAAGGATTTACTCTTCATATGACTGAAAAAAAGATCATGATTTGAATATTTAAATACTGACCTTCATGCGTTATCTACATAAGGCAGAGATTATAAATCACATTGAAACACTGGCTAATGCATCCTTCTTTTACTGTACTTTTTTAAAGACATAATTATTTTCTTGCACCAATACATAGTGAAGATTACATATGTTTAAACTTCAGTTATGTTGGTAATCATAGAATCATAGAATGGTAGGGGTTGGAAGGGACTTTTATAGATCATCTAGTCCACCCCCCCTGCAGAAGCAGGTTCACCTAGATCAGGTCGCATAGGAACATGTCCAGGTGGGTCTTGAAGATCTCCAAGGAAGGAGACTCCACAACCCCTCTGGGCAGCCTGTTCCAGTTCACCATCACCCTCACAGTGAAATAGCTTTTTCTTATGATTAAGTGGAACTTTTTGTGTTCCAGCTTCATCCCACTACCCCTTGTCCTGTTGCTAGCTACTATAGAAAAAAGTGCTGTCCCAACCTCCTGACACCCACCCTTTAGATATTTATAAATGTTAATAAGATCTCCCCTCAATCTCCTCTTCTCTAGACTAAACAGCCCCAGTTCCTGCAGCCTTTCCTCATATGAAAGGTGTTCCAGTCCCAAAGATAAGATAAGAAAGGTAAGAATGTGTTCTTTTTTTAACCCATTAATGATCCCAAGGAAAATCATCAAATAACATTGAGTTGATGTGTACATTCAGTACATTTATAAAAAATATCAGAATAATTTCGTGTCTCTTTGGTTTCATGAAAATATAGATCCAAACATACACAGTAATCAAATATTTCCTATTTCTATAAAAACCTTAAGAATTACCTCAAAGAAAAAAATTCTAAAGGTGCCTTCCATTTTTTCCCCCCACTTACAAGCAACAGTGCTATAATTAATTATGGAGATGATACAATAATCAATGCATTTGATTACACAGCCCCTTCATGCATTCTGACAATTTCATTTACCATTTTATATTTTTAATGAAGTTTTAAATCAAGGCTCACCTGACTTTTCTACTTAAAAGCTGACTCATTATTTCACAAAGATCAGGAGTCTTTGCTTGGCATGTGTTTTTGCTTTCTTCCACTCTTTTTATGTTACTCAGACAACACAACTTCCCTCACTCTGTCCTGGGAGATTAGAAGGCAAGCATGATTACATCCCATAACTTATTTTCCTGTCTCTTGACATCTAAGGCATGGCAATGGTGGGAAAAGTTAGCACGCAGTGTTCTGTCTTTAACCCATGAGTGTACCCATCATTGCTGCTGTCATCTGGGATGGGCAAGGGATGCAGTGAATGATGACTGGTTTCCTTCCTCTTCACTTTCTGGTAACTGTGGAAACTTGAGTCATCCTGTGGTTGGAGTCTTCTTGAAATCAAGACTAGGCAATGAAGGCCTTGCCAAGATTTATGCAAGGATCTCAAAACTCAAAGCGGCAACCCCAGGGGAGCTCTTTTCTCATCTGTGGCGTAGCCAAAGAGGGAGCTGTGGAGCAGCCTTATCCTTCTGGGTTAAGGGCTGGGAGGCACAGGCTGTGCTTCTCAGGTTCCTTCCTCCCCCACTACTGCAATCAGTGCATGACCATTTGGAGCACATTCCAGGGACTACAGGTAGTGAAAGGTTTGCAGGAAACAAACAGGTAACGTAAGCATCTGATTAACACATCACTGTCCTGAGTCCACAGGTGAATAAAACTAGCACATTTCTATCAAAATTATCACATGGATTTGTGTCATCTAGGATTATATATTGTATCGTTGCAAGTTAAATCAGAACTTGCAGGTTAAGAGCCTAATCAGTTATAGAAGTATATATGGTCAATAGGTATGAAGGGGAAATATACAAACCATCACGGAATCAGAGGATGGCAGGGATTAGAAGGGACATCTAGAGATTATATGGTCCAACCCTTCTGCTAAAGTAGATTCGCCTCGATCAAGTCACACAGGAGTGTGTCGAGGTGAGTTTTGAAAACCTCCACAGAAGGAGATTCTACAATCTCCCTGAGCAGCCTGTGCCCGGGCTCCCACGCCCTCACAGGAAAGAAGTTTTTCCTTATGTTTAAATGGAACTTCCTGTGCTCCAGCTTGTGCCTGTTACTCCTTGTTCTGTCACTGAGCACTGCAGAAAAAAGACTCACACCCCATCCTCTTGACACTCACCCTTTAGATATTTGTAAATTTTGATGAGGTCCCCACTCAGTCTTCTCTTCCCCAGGCTCAACAGTCTCAAGAGGCTGAGAGATGTTCCAGTCCTCTCATCATTCCACCTACTCATGAGAGACGTTCCTGTCATCTCATCGTCCTTGTAGCCCTCCACTGGACTCTCTCCAGCAGTTCCCTGTCACTCTTGAGTCCAGAACTGGTCACAGGACTCCAGATGAGTCCTTACCAAGGGTACAGTAGAGAGGGAAGAGAACCTCCCTCAGTTCACTGGACACAGTCTTCTTGATGTGTCACAGGATGTCATGGCCTTTTTGGCTCCGAGGGCACATTACTGTCTCATGGTTAGTTTGCTCTCCACCAGAACTCCCACGTCCTCCACAGAGCTGCTCTCCAGTAGATCAGTCTCCATCCTGTCCTGATGCATGGGGTTGTTCCTCCCCAGATGCAGAACTCTGCAGTTGTCCTTGTTGAACCTCATGAGGTTCCACTCTGCCCAACTCTCAAGCTGGTCGAGATCCCGCTGAATGGCAGCACAGCCTTCTGGGGATTCAGCCAGTTCTTCCAGTTTGGTATCATCAGTGAACTTGCTGAGGGTACACCCTGTCCCCTCATCCAGGTCTTTGATGAAGATGTTGAACAAGACTGGCCACAGAACCAATCCCTGTGGAACTCCACTGGCCACAGGCCTCCAACTCTATTCTGTGCCATTGATCACCAGCCTCTGGGTTCTGTCATTCAGTCAGCTCTCAATCCACCTCACTGTCCACTCATCCAAACCACATTGCCTCAGTTTTCTGGTGAGGATATTGTGGGAAACAGTGTGAAAAGCTTTGCTGAAGTCAAGGTAGATGACATCTGCTGATCTCCTCTCATCTAGCCAACCATGACATCCAGGATTAGTTGTTCCATCACCTTTTCAGGGATGGAAATGAGGCTGACTGGTCTGTGGTTTCCTGGGTCCTACTTCTTTCCTTTTTTGAAGACTTCAAGGGAGGTTCTTCTCCTCCTCCACTCTGCCCTGATGAGGCCTCATCTGGAGTACTGTGTCCAGTTATGGGCTCCTCAGCTCAAGAGGGACAGAGAACTTCTGGAGAGAGTGCAGTGCAAGGCCACCAAAATGATCAGGGTGTTGGAGCATCTTTCATACAAGGAAAGGCTGCGGGAACTGGGGCTGTTTAGCCTAGAAAAGAGGAGACTGAGGGGAGATCTTATTAACATTTACAAAAATCTAAATGGTAGGTGTCCAGAGATTGGGACATCCCTTTTTTATATTGTAGCTAGTCACAGGACAGAGGGTAGTGGGATGAAGTTGGAACACAAAAAGTTCCTCTTAAACATAGGAAAAAACTATTTCACTGTGAGGGTGAGGGAGCAGTGGAACAGGCTGCCCAGAGGGGTTGTGGAGTCTCCTTCCTTAGAGGTCTTGGTCTAGAGACTTGCCTGGATGTGTTCCTATGCGACCTGATCTAGGTGAACCTGCTTCTGCAGGGGGATTGGACTAGGTGATCTCTAAAAGTCCCTTCCAATCCCTACCATTCTAGGATTCTATGATTCCATGAAGACTGGAGTGACATTGGCCTTCTTCCAGTCCTCAGACATCTCAGTTGTGCTCTACAATCCTCAAATAATGATGGAATATTGTTTAGCAATAAGATAAGCCAGTTCCCTCAGCACTTGGGAGTGCATCCCACAAGTTACTGATCCCACAATCATCAGCAAGATTTTGCAGAAATGTAAGTAGATGGATACCAACATCTATATGTTGAAATTCACATTCATAGACAGAAAATACATTTTTTAATACAAAGCCTGCAGAATCCAAGAAATACTTTATAATTTGTAAGCTATAGCTGTATTTTGGTATTATTATCTAAAATGGTGTACTGTCTTTCTTATTCCAGGTGGTCCTTTGGACATCTTTCTAAACTCTTTACTATTATGCAGGATTTTTTTTTCCTGTTCTAGATAAGTAATTTGGGATTTTGGAAAATTGTGATACTAGGAATAGTGAGGAAATGCTTCACTTGTAGTTTCTTTTGTAGGCACAATTGTACAGGTGTTTACAGAACTGCAGTGTTTAAATAAGTGTTATTGAAGACAATTCTGGAGGCAGATGTAGAACTCAGGTAGACACAGGTGTCCCATCAGTTTGAAAGTGCTGTACACATTCCCTCTCACGTGCGTACTCACAATGAAACTTTTTGTATGTTAAGAAAATACAGGTACAAATCACATCACATATCCATTGTGTTTAGAGTATATTATTCCAAATATTTTCATAAAATATGGTTTAAAAATGCTACTTTCTTTAATGTGTGCATATACACATGTATACACGCTGTATACAAATATAGCAATCAAATTCTGACCTAAAAAAACCACATGCAATTCTAAGGGAAGTATTTGGCCGCTAACACAGATGAGTGAAAAATAATGCTGTTCTACAAACTAATGCAATGGCATTTCTTAAAGCAAAGTCTATGTATATAGCAGAGGGAAAAACTAATGTGAAACAGATGTACACAGGAGAGCATTTTGAGTTGAATGGTATGTGTGGTTTCATTTGGGCACGTGTTTCTCTAGCACGTGGAGAGAGGGAGTATATATAGCTATGCAAAGGAAAATATTAGTTGTTGAAGCATGTGTATGCTATCAGGAAAAAAGAGGCTTTAAAAGGGAAAGTATTCGGATGAAAAAGCAAATTCTCTAACTCTCAGAAGAGCTCAGCACTTTTAAACTACAATTAATTAATTCTTTTGCATTCTAGGAGGTCAAAACAAATGTAAGGATTAATTCCTTTCTGTACTCACAAGATGGGGCTTGCTGCAGCCACACCAGCCATGTGCACCACACCACAGAACCAACAGCAGCTGCAGCACTTACCTCTGCCCAGGCAGTACAGGACCCCAGCAGCCTGGGTCCCAATTCACCCTTCCTGGGGAGAAGCACGGCTCATGGCACTGCCATCATCCAGTAGAAAATTCCTGTACATCCAGGTCAGTACATGACATGCAAAAAACAACTGCAGTATTATCATTTGCTGAGCATTCAAGAATCTTGTCTGGAAAAGTAGGTGACAACTCCTTCCTCCCTGTAGGTCAGGAAGGAGGTCACTTTTACCAACAGAACATAACACTGTGTTTTTAAATAATGCTGTAAGGCAGAAATCTTTTTTTATGAAATATTATGGGAGTAGAGCAGTGAAATAACCATAATATAACCATTCCAAGGGAAAATAAATTTTTCAAGGGGAATTTAGGTTACAGATAAATACTTTGCCCACACTTCTGTGGACACTAAAAACTGAGGAAGAGGCTTTTATCTTCGGGTTAGAGGCAGTGTCTAGATATTTTGATGTTTCTCAGAAATATATAGTCCTCTTAGCATAATAACCACCAACTTTATCAGCATCCCTTACACATTCTGCAACCATTACGCAATGTAAAAGGCCTACAGGAAGATACAGCTACTCCAGATCCATGGTTGTGGATTTTTTCTCAGAAATGCTCTAATTCCATTACAGATTGTTTACAATAAAATTTCTGTTCCTCTTGTGTACGTTATCTCAACCTGCAGACAGTCAGTGTTCATCATTTAACATTTTCACAACCTTATTCCATTATATATTATGAAGATTCACAACACTAAAAGATAAGTAATAAATATGTAAATATTGTGTGCACATCTGTGTAGCACAAGACTTAGCAGTTAAAAAAAAGTCTTTCATTTTTCCAAGGTCTTTCTTTTCCCTGATTCACATTAGTAAGCAGATTCTTTATTCAAAAAACACAATATCTTAATTGAAGATACTGCCACATGCTGTGTAAAGAAAGCTCTGCTTGGTCACACACTCCATAAAAAACACCAGCTATTGTCATATTCAGAGTAGCATAACCTCTCTATCCATTACACCTCTCTGTTCTTGAATTCTTTATCAATTGTCATGAGAGCTTTAAAAACTACAAAAGCTGCTTACTGGCTCCATATTTGCTTTGCAAATCCATCCCTCATGACTATTTTGCAAACAGAGACAAACAGATTAAAAGTCAAGTTTGCCATAGCCTGCTTCTGCACACACAATCTATAAAACTCTTCTGTTGCTCTACTGAAATGGACCTGAACAACATGTAGGCCAAGGTCAAAATGAAAGGAAGGAAAAGGTGAAATTAAGGGAATATATTATGGAGTTTGGATCAGGCTTTCAGAGCACAATAAAGAGTTCCAATTTTCAGAAACTGTTGTCAAAGCCAACAATGGGCTGGGCTGCTTTGGGAAGTACTATCTGAATATCAGTATGAGAGATCTTTGTTTCAGGCCTGATCTTTCACATGGCAATGTCAATGAGATCACAATGAAATATCTATAAATCATTATGTTTTTAACATCTGGGTATCAGCAACACTACCTGTATTCCACAGTATTTGAACAGCTTTAATTCAATTCTGTCCTACTCTTTGCAAGATGTCCTCCTTTCTTTCATGCCTTGCTATCCCTGGATACAGAAATCTGGCAAGCAGGTCTGCCAGCACTGCCAGATCCTCTGCTGGAGCCACAGGGCCAGGATCATTTCCATGCAAGGAGAGGTGGCCTGGCACTGCCCTTCTGTCTGATTTAAAGGCTACAGGCTGTCTGCAAAGTGACAGAAGATTTGAAACCCACATGAAAACCACCAGCCCTACGAAGCCACAATCGCAATCTCAGTTTTCCGTTGGCCGTGCATATTCCACATCAAGGTCCCCAAAGCAAACTGGGAATGGTTCCCTACCCTTTTCTCTTAGTAGCTGAATCATATTTTGGAGCAGTTAAAGTAGAAATTTTTTTCTTTGCACAAACTTGGACAAAAACGTAGGAATAGATAATTATTTTAATAAAATTTAATCCCAAATTGTTTATAGTTTGATGCTGCATGTACAGAATAGAGCAGAAATAACAACAACAAAAAAAGTACTTCTACAAAAGAGAAAAGAAAGTAAAAATCCTGGTTTTACGAAACAAAATGCTGGGAAAAAATATATTTTCTTTTGGTAGATATTTTTAACAGCCTCCAACTCTGTCTCACTCTATGAAAGCACTGAGACATTTTGGTCCATTTTCCCACTAGTATATGAAAAAAAATTCCCTGAAAGTCCTTCAATTGTTTTAAAAGCTTTAAAATTCAGCCCTTGGAAAACAGAAAGATGTAAATGAGGACCATTGTCTATAAAGTCATTACACAAATCGATCCAGACTCTCCGATTCCTCTCATTCTTTCCCTAAACTCTTCTTGCAAAACATCTTTTATCTTAACTTGCAGATTAACCACAGGCTTTTGCCACTCTAAACTTTTTCTTCTCTGTCTTTCATCCAGTGGCAATTAAGCAGATCAACACTGCTCTTTCTGCAAGTACTGGTTAAAAACCTCAGGCAGTGTCTAGCTGGGGAAGCTGAAAATTGTTCCTACACGTCCTGCAACTGGGAACATAGTGCTTTTGAGAAGGACTGACCAGAAGTGAGCAGAGGAATGTAGTGCTCTACAATTACCTCCTCCAAAAAAAGTGGACTTAATACATGTGTTTTAAGTTCTCCATTCAACTGGGGCAAAAACCTGAAGCTGTTGAATCCTGTTGATTTTGTTGGGAGTCTTTTGCTATTTTACATCATACTCTTTCTTTTGGTGTGAGATTTCTTAGAGTATATATACAGAAAGAGGAATCGGTATTTGTACTGACTGATATGCATATTTTAAAATCATGTTGACTATTCCATTCAGAAAACAATCTACAAACTATTGTGCATATTACTCTCTCCTCACAGAAAAGTCTTTTTATGCCTTCAGACTGCTGACAAACATTAAACGCTTGGCTGGTAGAAGTTCAGTCTCACAGAAGACTGCATTTTTCATAGGAAGGCACATGAGGAGCTGTGGTTGTGGTCTTTTCTACCCAGTGACCTAATTTTCCTACTTGAATAAGAGAGAAAGTGGGAGGGTTGCATTTCAGAATGTATCATTTTTAATAGGTAACAGAACACGGTCTGAATGGCACGCTTGATTTATAATTAAAACAGTTGGTGTGTGTTGAGTTCCTCGTACAGCCACACCAAAAATGAATGTGATGTGTACTACTGATTGTGTTGAGTTTCCTTCCGACTCCTTTCATTAAGATGTTCTATTCCCGTAAAACAAAAACATTTATATTCTTACATGTACGTCAATGGTAAGGGATCAGTTTTCAAAACCTGCCCCATTTCCTCAATGACTCAGCTTCTCAGCATTACACTGTTTGTATAATGAGAGTAACTAATCCCTGGGGTAAAGAAACCTACTATGGGTAGTCCCTACCAAATTTATATCATTAAAGGTCGTGTAAACTGGCTTGCTTCCTTATATACTCCTTTATATTGTCCCATGTGTGCTCTACATCTTTTTTTAAAGTATAGCTCCAAACACATGACAGTAGAAACAAGAAATAAGTGTAAAAAAAAGATGTATTTGGACTAGGCTTTGAAAACAGAACACTACCGATATTCAAATGGCAATAAACGTGGACCTGACAGTAATCAGATTACAAAGGAAGAAAGAGAAAGATGAATATCTTATTTATATGATATGATTTTGATGTACATCTTCACTTTATGGTGTAAAAAGGCACTTACTCTCTGTGTTGCATGTTCTTTTATATTTCTGAGAGTTACCTCTCTACATATCACAGTGATGTACTTTCTTCAATACCAGCTACAAAACTATCCATCAACTGATTTTCCTGATAAAGTGAGATTTGCTAAACACATTCAAACATTAGAAGTAGTTGCCTAAGACAAATCCAGAATCTCTTCTGGAATTCATGGCAGAACTCCAAGGTCAATAAGAACTCCAAGCCTCAATATAGAGGCTCTGTGCCTCATGATTAACACAGAGACTGTACAGAGGCACACAAATGTTTCCTCCTTAGATACTGCAATACACATACAAGTTCCTTGTTACAACTTTTAAGGCAACATGTGCATATTCTACTAACATCTCACACAGCAATTCCTGAGGTCAGTAAGAAGACAGTCATTAACTCAACTCCAATGCAGGTGAAATATATTCACTTGTAAGAATACTCTTCAAATTTGTGTCTCATATATTGCAAAATAGGTAGCATGCACTTTATGAGCAAGTTTAGAGGGATTTCCTTACTATGGGGATTTTTTTACATTTTAAATAGGAGGTGAAAATGTAAAACCAAATTTTATAGTCGTTACTTCAGAAAATCACTTTCTTTATTCCAATGACAAACATGAAATGTGCAGTTCTGATCTCTGTTCCTTTGCAAGTATTAATTGCACAAGCTCTCCTAGTACCACTGGAAAATGGCTTATAACCAAGGGAAGAACAAGCAACTGGTCCAAATGAGTTACCAGGAATGTAGAGATAACTGTTCTTCAGTGACAAGAGAAAGTTCAACATTGCTTATCTCCTGGTTCCCATCCAGATGCAGTTCACAGTATTAACACTCTCATATTTTAGACAGCTATCCTGTTAACCATGTGTTGCACCGTGAGTTTGTTTATTATTTTAGAGACAACATGCTGGCAAAAATGAGGAAAAAAAGCAGATCTTATCTTTTCCCAGGATGTCAGCTTTACCCAAATACTTGCATTACAGAATCTTTAGATCTGTTTCCAGTTGCAGAGGAGGGTAGCGACTTTAACCTATTTTATCTGTAACAAAACAAAATAAAGAAGATTACTGCACAAGAAGTGCAGTGTAGGGCAACACTTTCTGACATAGCTGACCTTAATCATGAAGGTATATTTACAGTTCAGGTTGTCTTACTGAAGAGGGTAGACCTTGCTACCTTGTCTCAGATAAAAGCTATTGTAGTCAGGCCTGATGTTAGGATGTATATTTCTAGGACTAAATATCTGCAGTGTAATCTTACCTGATCTTGAAATAGAAAAGGAAAAACATGGTAGGAAGCTAAAACTCAAAAAAGGTCAGCATAGCACAAAAGATGACAATCCTAATAGAATTTTAGAAGTCATTTGCATCTCAGGTAGACTGATCCCCTAACTTTAAGCTCAGGACAAAGCTAAGGGTACAGAGGGAAATTTTACTCACAACATCCTCTTAATTCTGAGCATAAAACCAGGCTTCAACTTTAAACATCAGAGCTATTGTTTTGACAGTGTGGGAGCAGTACCCTGAAATGCTGGGATATGGGCAGGAGGGCTTTGGGCAGAGTATCATGTCCTTTGCCTCTGTGCTGGAGGAATCACTCTCTTGTGATGTGGGTACAGAGCAAACAGGCTAGAGCTACATCTAGTGATGTAGAAGGCCAAACTCTTCTGCCTGATATCAATGAAATGAAACAGTCCCCTGCATTCAAACATACCCATATGATTTATAGCTGAATCCTTGCCAAGACATTGCCTCTCCTAACATTAGATGATGGCAAAGGATGACTTAACCAATAGCATTTGACAGCTTCATTTTGAGCTTAATCAGATCCAGCTTAGGGAAGAAGGATATGGCTGCACAAGCTCTTGATTTCTACCTGTGGCCGGATAGCACAGCTGCTGGAGTTTTTTCTTATGACAGCAGTTTGACTCAGACTGGAAAACACTTGGATCTCAAAAATGTCAATGACAGTCAACAAGAAGACATTAATGTCCAAATGCCTTTGAAATGCCTTAATACGATGACCAGAACCTACTTTGCATCCCCTGCACACAACAGAAAATGGGCAGATGTCCAGAAATGGGAAAGGCACTGGACTTTCAGGGCACAACTGTACTGCATAGGATACTGACGGGCAGGATACTCAACTGCCACTGCAGAAGTCAGGATGATTAATGAAAGTAGTATATCCCTGTTAGAGGAATGTTTCACTACAGTGAATTAGTCAGCCTGACAAGGAAATATGGTAAGAGAGAAAATCTGGATAATGTCATGGTAACAATGATGGAGGTGTACATTGAGATAGTTCTAAACTTGATGAGAAGAAGTTGGGGAGGGGAGGAGGGAGGTAAGAAAATTTTTTAAAAAAACATGGAAAAAAAACAAGAGACAAGACAGTGTCTGTGCATCAGCGAGGGGAGTAGAGATTTACACTGAAGTATCCCAGGGTCTGCAACGTTCATGTCTTTTGCCTACTGAATATGTTATGGTGACAGCATGTGCCATTTTTCTTGTTCTTATCTGATCCAGAAAACTTATCTATAAAGGCTTGATGTACAAGTATATATCTGCATGAAAAGCTTTGAAGCTTCAACAAGAAAGTTCAAAAACAGCATTTTCCACTGAAAAATGTTTTGCCAGAATTTCCCAAACAGTTCCAACCTAAAGAGACCTATGCATTGATTTAAACCCTGGCAACACAAAGTCTAAACTTTTCTCATTTTTTCTTTCTGAAAATGAAGGGATTTTTAATTCTAATCATGGGAAAACAAGATGAATCGTAAACAAAGATATAGCTTTCTTTTCCCCTGAAATAATCCATTGATTAAAAAAAAGTCTTTGTCTTCAGATTCCTGGAGTTTTGTTGTTGATGACTCAATAAAAAGCATACACAGAAAGGACGGACAAGGATGTGTACCAAGCAAGTCGTCAACTAAATGAGACAAAAAAATCCTAATAAATCTGAGTGTTGCCAAAAGATAATTCAGTCCAAAACATCTGAAACAGTAACTCAAGTAAAGACATGTTTAATCCTTCTTTGGTCATAGCAGTTGCATTTAAAGGATAAACAAGAGCCCTGAGTTTACAGAGAGTAATTCCAACGTATGTTGTCATTTCTGTAAGGTATAATGGGCTTTAGAGTTTACACACACACTGAGTTTCCAGTAACTCCTGTTTTATTTAAAGCTTTATTGTATTTCTCCTTAAGCCAGTCATCATAAAATATCCTCTTTTTAGGATTTATGAGGTATTGTTTATCTCGAGGGTATAAGATGTTCTCATACCATATCAATTTTACTGCTCAGAAGTAGGAGTTAATATTGTTTAGAGCCTGGTATAGTTCAAGGGCTGTGAGGCTGTGCAGTGGGTTTGGAAATAGATCAAAAATCCCAAAGGGGCGAGGCTAGGGCACTGGCAATTGACTCAAACTATACTATGTAGAAAGTTGAAAACTGTAACTCTTGCTTCTCACTGCTAATTTTTGGGATAACTAAGTATCGACCTTCTAGTCTTCTAACGTCTTAAAAATCCAACATTCAATGAAAATAAGATAATAAACCAGTTGCCTGTTTCTTTCTTCCCAAGTTCATATATGCACACACAAACACAGAAATACTCATAGACTCTTAGTTCATCTGACTTTATGAAACTAAATGATTTTCAACAGAGCAAACAAAAAAAATTATCAAGGAAATCAATCATTTAGATTATTTCTTTGGACATAATTTGCTAATCTTGACAGTTTAGACTCTGACTAACAATGTTCTTTCTTCGTCTTTTATCTTGATTACGCACACTTCTTATGTAGAGAAAGTGTAGTTTTCAAGCTGAAGGTAAAAGGACAGTTGGATTTCATTTGTAAGAGCAGATGTAAACTGTCACTGGAAATAAACACTATCTTCACAAACATCATAGTACTGCTTTGCATTTATAAACAATAACCTAAGTTAATTCTTTTCCAAAACCAACAGTTGATATCAATACTGATAAGGTATCTTGCATGTCATTTTGAAACACTTCTAGAGATGCCTGGCTTGCATAGAATGAAACTTCTGAAAATCAAGGATCTCCAATGTTTCCCAAACAAGACATTCAAATTCAAAATCATTCCAATCAACCCTTCCAAAAATTTGTTTGTGACTGCATATTCCTTTCAACTCAAATGTATTCTGTTCAATATATTCAAGTCTGTATGCTTAGCAATAACCACCTAAACAGCTAAGCATCTTCTACAATCTGATAATTTCTTGACAGTCATGCCTACATTTGAATGTTGGCTTCTAAGAAATACTTTTCTTAAAAGTGTTGAACCTTAAGGCAGCCTATAACCTGTACAAAGCCTGTGTCTTTACATTACACTCAGGTTGTAGAAAAGTGTAATCAATCATTAATGTGTAGGAGGTAATTTGTAAAATAGCCAAGAAAACAAAAAAATGATTTATCCAGAGTTGGAGAGGATGGGTGAGGAGGTGTTTCCCAGAAACAAGAAGCAAAATTCTTCCAGTGTAAATACTCTGGATTTTTTACAACATCCCTTTGAATCTAAAAAGACATTAAAATTTAATTTCACCCATCCTACCTGAAGCCAAAGTTGTTAAAAAGTCTCTGGTAAATCAGTAAATGTGAACTCTACCATTCATCATTCTTTTCAAAATGACCGATTCAAATAAAGAAAGTACAAAGACAAACTCTATGAGAAGGACATTTCACGCTAATTATAGTATAATCCATAACCTTCTGTTTATAAAATAGAAATACCTAAAATAGCTAAGGAAAGCATTTTAAAAATCCAATTTTGCTTGGATTTAGAACAAAACATGATGCTAATGTTAATTATGACGACTCTGCTTAAATTTTGCTAAGCAGTGCTAAGGTCCAAAAATAGGATGGTGTTGTGGGAGCAACAGACTATGTCAATAAAGATCTTAATATGTTATTCAAGGAACAAACTAGGAATGCAGAGATGTCCTGAGGGTAGGAAAGAAAATAAATGTTTGCTATGCAGGTTCTGCTCATATCATGTTCATGTGACAACAAGGATCTTGGGATTCAAGACAAAAAGGTGTCTATGCACAAACAGACCACCTTCAGAACGACTTAGAAATACAGGACCCTGGTGAAGCAGGTAATTATATATGTGGATTCAAAGGATACTTTGAAATACATACCAGATGATAAACTCAGGTGCTTCCCACTTGAACAGAAGTAACTCCCAGAAGATATCACAAAACCATCTGAAATCTGAAAACTTAGTTTTGAATTTTCTGTCTGTAAATTAACAATAACTTAAGTGATAGAAATATACGTTACACACAATTTCATACTGCAAGGCTATGATGCAAAGTTATGTTGAACCTTATTCCAGAATATGTCTTTTATTTAATTTATATACAGTGGAAACTGGATATATGAAAAAAAAAAATAATCATTAAAACCCTAGCTGAATGTAAAGAATTTGTTATTTTAACTGTTAATATTTGTTTTCCCATTTCTTTTGCATATGTTCACACTGGCAGCCGTGTGATCATTAAACGTGTCATCTTACAGATCTGGATACATCTATAGAAAGCCACTAATCACAGATATTCCCACTTTAGGAGTGCAAATGCCCTTTAAGTTCTTTTAAAATACATTTCTTTTCAGAGTTTTAAAATACTTGCATCTAGGGACTACTAGAGAAGACTACAAAAGCTCTATCTATGTCTTACCATTATGGCAAATAGGGAGAATGGACCATGGGAGAAGGATCTGGGTATGTTCCAAAGCAATGTTCTGTTGGAGTCAGAAGTAGAGAAATCTGACTCAATATCATTTCTTCTCACTGGAAAAAGTAAGTTTGACAAAGTTCTTAATCTCTAACCCACAATAATAATTCTGAGGTATTAATATCACAGAGATTTAAAATGTGTCTAAAATTGGGTTCATATAATACATAAATATAGGCTGGAGGAAGGTATTTATAGCACTACTCCATAGTACAATGGGTGCAAATAGGAGTTGAAGGACCTAATATGTTTGAAAAAGATCACTGTTGTTAAGATTTGTAAATACAGAAATAGGAAATTACCAGAAGGAGCAAACAAATGATAATTTGATCCATATTTTTTTCCTGTTCATAAAAAGCAGTAAATTCTTTCACTGCCCATTCTTCTGCCCTAGTAAGTGATGAACAGACACACAGAAAATCCTTGCCTGCCTCAAAGACAATAAGATCTAACTCTACTGAAAAACTCTCACTTGTGGCTCCACATATACACTGGGCAGAGAACAGCAAAATTGGTGACACATAAAATATACAGTAAGAGAATTATCAAAGAAGATGTGGAAACACCAAAAAAAGACCCAAAACTTGGGAGCTATTTTTACCCCCAATTCTGACTAAAAATATGGTGTAATTCCTTTAGTTGCATCAATATCTCTGTAAAGTTCAATAAGGATCCTAAATTAAATAAGGATTGTATTTCTTGCCCTTAATAGAATATGTAAAGCCTACAGAATTAACGTAGTTATTAGACTTGTCCAATTTGAAATGTACTAATAGCAAACACAGTCAATTAATCATACCTTTCAAAAACATGTAAAGAACAGAATGAACATTTTGTTCAAATGTATTTTTGTTATATGGCACTATGAAAAGGAGAAAAAAGGGAAAAGTTTATGATTTGTTCAAATGCCCTTAATGTGACAGCTGCTATAGATGTCATTAATCAGCTGTAAGCACTAAACAATATGTGGAAGACAGAGACAGACTGCACTTCAATCTAGAATTCCACAAAACACCACAGTCTGCAGTATATCTACATCCAAAACCACTTCAAAACTAACATATGACATTAATCATTCTTGGCCATCCATTATAACCTGATGAATTTGCAAAGTTTGTATTTCAGTCCACAGGAGAGGAGGGGAAAAAAAAAAAAAAAGTTGGAGCAGCAAATATTCAAGAGGTCAGAAGAGTAAATAAAGCATATTGACTACACAGTTCAGAATCAAAATGAATGACCACTAGACAAAAATGGGCCAAATAGTGGCCTCTACTATATATACACACATTTTTCATTACAAATGAGGGGCATAGCTAAACAAGTTCACATAAGTTTTCGGTTTCAGACAGTGCAATAGCATAGATTATAATGTCCCATCAAAGTAGTTCAGAGAACTTTAGGAACATGACTAGACACAACCTGCTTTCTTACAAAAACTCTACATACTAACTAGCATTACCATCTCGTAGATGTTGAAACTGGGATATCCCTTCATGTCTTAAACTTGAAAACACAGTACACTTGTTTAAATCTGATGTGACCAGTCTCGTATTTGTGACTCTTACCTACAGTTAAGGATGGGGTTACCAAAAAAAGTAACTGCAGCAATGGAATATGAGCATGAAGTGAATCTAGGCCTCTTTCCTCCAACCTCACCCTTACTGATATAGAGCACATCTATCTCTTGTTGTTACTGTAATGTTAACATCATTAAATGCTAAACTTATAACTGGCTTCAGTGGGGAAATCTATACACAGATCAAGGAAAAAATGCATTCTTTGAGTATATTTACCAATCATTTTTTCAGTTTGCAACCTTCAGACCAAAATCAGCACAGGTACAGCTTTTAGCTTTTATACCTCAAAATAAAATTAGCTTGAAGGACAGCATTAGCAGAAGAAATTTTCCAAAGAGCGCTTTTCTGTCAGAAAATGAGACTCCATCAAAACCAGAACATTTTTCAATATCTAATCACACCCTGGCAGGCCAGCTTTCCCAGTGCCCATTTCCTCAACTGTCTGGCCTGGGAGTCTGGAAATTATGGCTTTTTCCCTTTCAAGACCATGGACTTTCCCCAGTTTACAGTTCTCCAGCATCCCAAGACTGGAGAAGCAAGTTGTGAGGCCTAGATTGGGCTTGCAGCATATTTCTTTCTAGGAAATATAGGTCCCAGGTTCTCAGCATCTTAGGATTTTGGATCACAGGTTCACCAGATTGTGGAGGCCGCAGAAAGGCTGCCAGGCAGGCTGCTTGGAGCCCTCAGCATCCCTGAGACATTCTACACTTCCTGCTGCCTAGTTCCTTACTCAGTAAGCCTTGGAAATGTTTTACAGAATGAAACAAAAGGTCATGTTGACTTTTCCAAATTCCTTGAAAAATTCAGAAATGTATTTTTTCCTCTTTGTTTTTAAATACATATAATTGCTGTTGATGCTGTTAAACCCTTCGCAGAGAGTGTGAATTCAGATTGACTTCCAATCAACAAAGAAAATAATAAAAATCCAGCAACAGCTTGGATCTGCTTTTTTGCTATGCCATTGTTTCTGTAGGTTTAAAAATCTTAACAAGTGTTCTCAGTCCTTAAATAGGAGAAGCAGTCACTGCCTAAGATTTGAAGATGATGTGCATTCATTCCCACGGCACAATATTCCAAGCCAGACTTTTTGTTTGTAACTTAGGGGCTTATCAGACTTAAAGCCTTTGACACTAATATTAAGTAGCCAGTATAACGGACCAAATGTCCCAAAAGCAAAGAACTAAATGTGTGAACAACTGTTTTTCAATCAAGCCAGCGAACGTGCTTCATTCTTCCACTACTCTTTCCATACAGACATGTGCTCTCAATATCTTTTCTTATTAAAAGAAAGAAGGAATGTATGGGTTTTATGAATATTCATTATCGTTTCAGTAACAAAAATCTATGAAATTATTACACTGGGGGAAAAAAAAATCACATGCCTAGTCAGCATAAGTAAAACAAACTTATTTAAATTATATCAATACTAAATCTTCCAGCACAGAATAGAAGGCAAAGAATAAACTTCACTTTGGTTTTCTTATTGTCTAGGATCTGACTGAGTTATTTTTCTCTATAGCAGCTCTCATATTTCTGTATTGGTAGCTATAAAGCTGTTGAAAACACACTAGTGTTTGGCTTCTTCTGAGCCAAACTCCAACATCATCAGGGAGATTTCTCCAACATTACCTCCTCACCCAGTAGGTTGGGATGGGCAAGATATTAGGAGGAGAAATAGCCAAGACAGCTAATCTCAACTGACCACGGGAATATTCCATACTATATGATATCTGCTCACCAGTAAAAACAAAGAGAAGGATGGGGAGGGAGGCATTCATTTTTACATAATTTGTCTTACTGAGTAACCACAACACATGCTGAAGCCCTATTTCTTGGGGAGTGGTGTCACAATCCCCTGTAGGGTCACACTAAATTTGGCAGGAGTCAAGCCCTATTGCTTTTCAACTGACCTAAGACAATTCTGCACGGCTGGAGGTGGCTGTGCTTAACTCTTGAGTGGTGTCCAATCAACCTGTTGGTTATCATGATTAGGTTTCGTGTATTTTCAGGAACAGAATTAAGATTCAGAGTCAAGTGCTAAACTACTTTATTCAATAATGTGAGGAGCAGAAGGGGAAGGGAAAGAGTGAGAGAGTCACCACCAATGTGAGCCCACCACAACCTGGCAGTCCACTAGTCTTCTATAACAATGTTTCTTCTGATGTTCTCCTGAGTCTGGTGGGGTGAATGATGTTCTGTTGGTGCTATCCTCACTGCCACCACCATTGCCATCACCCAGTCTTTACTGGTCTTGCTCTTTGTAACAGTTTCATTGCATAGTCAACGGATTCCTGGAACTGTTTGGCATATCCACACCTCATGCCACATTGATGTGGTGCATCCCCAGTCCCAGCATGGAAAGTTCCGGAAAGTCTGAGCCCTCCTCTCCTCCAAGTTTTAGCCAACCCTGGCCCCAGAAGCATTCGCAGAGACAATGTTTTTCAAAATGGCAAAACCTCATTCTGAGTCCCCAAGATGTACAGGTGACTCTAACAGAAGGCACATAGGGAAGGCACGTGAGCATTGTGGTTTTAGCTGTCAGTAATGTTGAGACATATTTTGTAGAACCTCACAAGTGGCTGGACACCACCTGCTGGGGGGAAGTAGAGAATAAATCTTTTGTTTTTATTTGCTTCTGCATGCAGCCTTTGCTTTTGCTTTATTAAACTGCCTTTATTTTTACTCTCTAGGTTTTTTCTAATATTAGTTTCTTCCTCTCTGCAATAATGAGAAGGAGTGTGACAAAGTGGCTTGACGGGCAGCTGACACCCATAAGAGGTCAATACACAGCATGTCTGTAAGAGCATAAAATGGCACTACAGCTGCAGGACATCAGTAAGCTTAAATAAAAATATATTCCAAACACGTTATGTCAATCTTCAGCAGAATATAATCTTTTCTGGTATGCTTTTTCATCATTTACCTGATTACTTACCAGGAAGACCTAAAATAGGTTCCAAACTTTCCAAAGAATACCCATATATTGACCTTTATGTGTTGAATAGTGTTTTAAGCCTTTTGGGATCATGTCCAGGTGCAGATGGCTAAAGTTTTCCATGACTTCATCTGAGATCTGAAGCACAAGCATCAGTGGGGAAAAGCCCAGTTAAAGATGGACATTGTACTGGCTACTTATTTTTCTACCAGGTAGTTTGAAAACAGAAAGAAGAGCAAAGATGGACCAAAAAAAAAAAAATTCCATGTAATTTTACTACAGGAGCATGAGGTACAGAAAAGCATATCATAAATTTATGAGGAAAAAAGGGAATCATGCAATTCCTCACAGAACACAGTATTAACAAAGAGCACTAGAAGGTCAACCAGGACAGAATAGATAAAAGATTCAAATAGATACATGTGTATGTTTGTATGAATATATATCTTAATACATACATAGATTTATTTTTTTTAGCATACAGTTATTGAATTACTTTAATGTCTTCTTGAATTACGAGGCAAATTTGTTTCTACCTCAAGCTAGAGTCCCCACTTAATACAAAAAGACTTATTTTGCATTTTTAAAAGTGGTGAATTTGAAGCTGCTTCAATAGGTCGCACAAACTGTTTTGATTAATTCTTTTCATATACTAACAAATTTGCTAGAAGACCAATAGTTATGATATGAAGTTAACATCAGTAACATGAAAGGTTATGTTGAACACTGTATCTTTTTTTATTTTTACAGGCATGATCATAGAGAGTTTCATAAATGCAGTTTATTCACTTTGAAATGACATTCCTCTTGTACAGAGTTTTTTATGTCGACCTATTGCCAGTGCATCAGATGACTGAGAACTAGATCCAAATAGTTAATGGGGAGATTCCTTGCATTTTAGCTAAATTGAAACAAAATATACTTTTGGTCAGTTCAATCTTTCCCTCCAGACACTACCTGTCAACACATATACCATATTCATTTCTGATTTATTCTTCAATTGGGATAATATTTTCTATTAATACATATAAAATTAAATTTTTAATGAGATGCTTATTTGCCTGGCAAACCAAATCCTTAATAACTTATCCCCTCTTAAAAGAGAGAGTTAAATGAGATGAGACTTAGCTGCATGGCCATATGTGATGTGCTCAAATCCTTATACTGACATCATGTGAAATATCCCATCAGTGGGAAAGTCTGTATTGCTAAAGCAAAGGTTCAGCATACACAGCAGGAATGCTAGCTGGGGGAGAGCTGAGTGTGCATTCAAACCTCAAGCAGTAAAGTCCTGGACACGTTATATTCAGAACTCAGACATTTCTGGACTTGGGTTCATAAATAGCAGAATACTTACATGAACTGTACTTTGCTGTATGAGGTATGACTGGTACATTTGCATAATCAGTACCTGTCTGCTGGGGGACAACATTGTACAAGGCCTCATTGAAAAAAGTCAATGACAAGATGTCTCTACGTGGTCTGCATGAAACTTTTCAGTTATGTGTTGTGCTTAGTATGCTTTCAGTTAAAATCTGCATAGAATTCCTCTTTTCAAAATCATAAACAATAAACAAATTCTATTTATCACAGAATAAGGATGGCCTAAGAATGGACTCACTTTGAGTCAGAAACTCTTCCTAACGACAGAGATAAGAATCAAACCTTGCATGCATTTCTTCAAAACAGCATAATCTTTACATTCTGTTCAAAAGCTTTGGGGAGTTTGACATGTCATCACTATCTTGAGACTTCTGCCATGAAAGTCTTGTGGCAGTGCAGGAACAACCTGCACCATGATTTTCTCCATCTTCCAATCCTTCCCATTGCCATTTTTTTTGCATCTGACAAACCTCATCTTTTCTCAAATAAATTGAAGAATCCTCTTCTGGGGGGTGACAGGACATGCTATCCAGACACCATGACCATTGTCACTGCAAAAGGTATTGGCTTAGCTTTAAACTCAGTTTTGGTAACATTGGAAATAAATCTGAATAACCTTTAAAAAGAAATTGTCTGGAAACAAATTAGTGAGCTAGCTTGCTCAGTGTACATAGTTAATCTATTTTGATGTTTTTTGTAATGATATAATAGCACTTCAACTCCTGGAATATAACAGACTTATTATTCATTTTTGCCATTTACTGAAAATCCACTTATGAGTCTAATCTATGAATATGTAATATAAATAGGGTCTGAATCATAGAATGATGAAGTCAACGGAAAGATTCCTAATACATTTCATGAACTTCAGATCCTGAAGCAAAGGGACCAAGTAGTCTGCTTACAGCTCCTCTGGACTAGAACAATTCAGTCGTATAAAACCGTAATAACAGTGTCATCGTGGTGACACATGCTAAACATTTCCCAGCAAAGATTTGTTTGCCTTATTTCTTCAGTAGACTATTTGCACCACACAAAATCAACCAGCATATGAAGAAATTTCATTTCCATTATACTGTCCAATGTCTCCCATTCTGAAAATATGGGAAATAGTTTTTATCACCTTTGTCTATCACTGTTCTAATAAGAACAACAGCTGTGGAAGTAGCAAGTTTTATCCTATGTAGATTCCTGGGCAGTGCTGTATAAAAAGTAGATTGTAGCTAGGTAGATCATGCTCTCTTCTCCCAAGTAACAAGCAATAGAACAAGAGGAAATTATCTCAAGTTGTGCCAGGGGAGGCTTAGATTGGATATAAGGAAAGAAATCTTCACTAAAAGGGTTGTGATGCATTGGAACAGGTCACTCAGCAAAGTGGTTGAGTTACCATCCTTAGAGATATTTAAAATATGTGTAGATGTATCATTTAGGAACATGGTTTAGCGGTGAAGTTGACAGTGTTAGCTTAGTGGTGGAACTTCATGATCTTAAAAGTCTTTTCCAACCTAAACAATTCTCTGATTCTGTGAAATGCACAACTATTAGCCTTCCCTCACCATGGGTTGTGATTGTTAAGTGCCTTCATTATTTTAAAGGCCTATATTTTCCTTGAAATAGTTAACATTTTTAAAACATATCTCTCTATCAAATCCATTAAAACACAACCAACAGAATTTGAAGTCAATAGGGCAGGAATCATACAGATACACAAACCAGTAATCATACACACACATGTATATCATAATCATAAAAAATCTTAACTTTCTTACAAAATTGGGTTAAAAAATATCTCCTGAGGAGTTTCTACAAGAAAAAAAAAAAAACAATATAATGTAATTTTAAATCAAAGCAGCAACAACAATACGAAAGCCACCAAGATTGTGTGCCAGCATTTTTATTTAGCAATTTTATGGAATTGGGTGTACTAATTCCTCTTAGCCTTGTACTGCACGTATAAATTATATTAATCAGTTCATAAACATGTAAAGTTACTCATCTTTGGTTTTCTAAAATATAGAGGGAAATATATCTGTCAATCAAGCTACTATGTTGTAAAATTGTTCATTTGAGCCAGTCAGTTTACTAAATGGCTTGCATATTTCAAACAATGGGATCTCACTGTACCAACTGTAAAATATCTCCTTGTTCCAATGAATTTCTGCTCAGAATTGCTATTAAAATTGCTATTAAAACTCTGGATAAACACCTTGTTAAGTGTATGTTGTGATGATAGTACCCAGGAGCACTTGTTTATATAAGTGCATGACAGAGCACCTGACTGGAATATAAATGTGAAACATACAACACAGGAGTTATATCTGGCACCAAGGAGTGACTATGCTTCAAGTGCTGTTAAAATCAGAATAATCTCATACCTATAAGAAACATGAAGCTCAAATTACATGAGAAACAAATAAGATGGTATTTTAAAAATTATCTGTACACAAAACTGTCCTTACATTCTAACTGCTGAAAAAGGCCATAATGAGAGTACCAGTACAACTCTCCAAAATTACTTGCAAAATAAGTTTATTAGGCTTGGATTAGCAGGTGAGAAATAGCTACATCACTTTCCTTTTTTCTCAATTCTCATTATTTTACATGAAGAATAGCCAAAAAAGCTGTAAATGTTGCAAATATTTTATGTACTTTATATTTGCACTTTAATGCATTTTGTTGTACCACACTCTGTAAATGGAGTACAAAATTTTTGTCTACTGCAGACTTTGAACAAGCCATAGGCTTGGCTACATAATATCAAATCAAGGTAAAGTTTAGTGGGTGAACAAAAGGTCTGTGGAAAAAAATTCCTTGTCCACACTGTGCATTTGGACAGGAATTAGACAGTATGACAAGCCTTAGGTAAGCCTCTGAACACAGATAGATTTTGACTACAATATAAAGAAGAATGCACCTCTAAAGGCAATGCAAATACAAGACAGAGAGAGGAATGGATATTTGAATCTAAAACTGAAAAGAGGCTTCCACTGCTTCATTTTAGCACTTATAGTCAAGAGATTGAACATGTGAGTAGAAATTTGACTTTGGCAGCATAAAATATGCCCACTTTCTTTTCATACTCAGTGATTTCTGTTTCAAGGTGAAAAAGGTAATTTACTCCCTTTTTTATTTTAAAGAAAGGAAACTTGAGTTGTATAAAAATGTCACAAGAAATCTGTTTTATAGATTAGAAAGGAGATTGGGATTTCTTAAAACAGTTGCTTGAAATTATTACAGAGTGGACTTTGCTTCAGATCTTTCTTTCTGGGAATTGTAATAACTACTGACAAAAAAAAATCTGTTTAACTAAGTAAAAGTTTCAACGGAACTTAATTCACTGCAAATGAGATCAGCTTATTAGAATTTAATAACTATAACACAGACATAGAAATAAAGAAAATAACCCCATAACCTTCTCTTGAAACACTATCTTCCTTCTATCCTCATTCAGATGCATAGCCAAGATACTTCTCATTTTTTAACTCAGGAAAACATTGTGGCGCTAATGTCAAATGGAAAGTTCTTCTTTACAGATCCCTTTGGATCTCCATGAGGAGTTAACTTCACTAGTTCAAACCATGATTATGGCTGTTCCTCAGCGTACTGAGAAAAAATCTGATATCAGGTTTTGAAGGACCGACTTTGGACTTCAGATCCCGTTTTCTAGGTGGTGAGAAAGAGCACTTGTAATCAGTTCTGGGTGAAATGATCTGTATTTCCTAAATACTTCCTATATGTTTTTTGAGAGTGTTGTCAGAGCTGATGCTGCTCAGCTTTCCCCCAAACACTGCTTATACAGGAAGGTGTCTCAAGTGCAGGGGGCACAAGATGCTGGTTTACTGTGTTCAAAGAAATCAGGTAAAACCAAAGATCACAGGGATCTTAAAACCATCTAAGATGGAGACAAAAAGCATGAAACAAAACATGTCCTGACAAGTTTAAAAGGGCTGAGGACAGATAGAAATTGGATGTTAACTGTAGGAAAAAGGAATGGATAAACCTATCCCCAGGGAATTCCTGTGACCTCAGCAGAGGGAAAAAGGACATTTGAAGCCATGTCTGGACGTGTGCATGGACAAAAGCTACCAATGAGATGCACTCCATGAATGGGGAAAAAAAAAGACAATGAGATTGAGATAAGAGGAAAACAGAACCAGAGTTCCCAATGAAGGAATGAAAAGGGTGTCAAGATGAAGGAGTAAAAAGAGAGCCAAGAAATAAGTGAAACAAACAATCCTATCTGCATCATAGGGTGGCAGAAATTGGAAGAAAGGATGCAGAATAGGTGGATAATATAAAGGATAAAGCACATTAAAGAAATTGATTGGAGAAGATTATTCCTTTATATCCGTTTTAGTAATTGAAAAGACTTTGGTTGTTGTGCATGTATACCTGAAAGATAACATTTCTTTAGTACTTCTTGCTTCACGTTCTCCCATTCCACCAATAAAAAAGGAGTTATTTACTTTCAGTAAGAGTGCTAAGACACATAAAGCCAATTCTGGCAACGTCATGTCTCACACCATCAGTACAGCCTATAGAGAGGACAGTTATTGGCTGAATCCATTTTGGGAGTTGTTTCTTTATGACTAACTTTTCCAAGTCAGAATAGTTGGACAAAGAATTGTTTGGATTAGGTTTGGGATCACATTCCAATCCCTCATAATTCAAAGTATATGGTACATTTTCAATGCTAATACTATACACAAACCAGTAGTTTTGCACACACTGACTCCACTGTAGATACCAGCAATCTTAAGCAGGTCTGAACACCACCAGATTGGATAGTAATAGGTGCCTCTGTTTTCTTAACAAGCTTTCAATTTTATTTTGTTTCTCTAATGTTTAGTAGTGTTGGTGATGATTCACATGGCCAAACTTGAAATAGAGGTAAAAATCCATGGAACGGTATGACTTTCCATCAGTGGCCTTCAGGCTACTGATTTTGAACAATTCCTTCCACAAATCATAAAATCAAAAAATCTTTTAGGTTTGAAAAGACCTTTAAGATTACTAAGTCCAATTGTTAACCAAACACTACCACATTCAGCACTAAACTATGTCCCTAAATGACACATATATATAAAACCACATTTATACATATTAAATACCTCCGAAAATGATAGTTCAACCGCTTTGTTGGGCAGCCTGCTACAGGGCTTGAGAACATTTTCAAAGAAGAAATTTCTCCTGATAGCCAGTCTAAACCTAGACCCTTCACCAGCTTTGCTGACACACTCCAGTATCCCTTTTGTAGTGAGGAGTCCAAAATTGAACATAATACTTAAGGTACAGCTTCACCAGCCCTGAGGAGGACAATCACTTCCTTAGTCCTGCTGGACATTCTATTTCTGATACAAGCCAGGATGCCATTGGCTTTCTTGGCCACCTGGGCACACTGCTGGCTCATATTCAGATGGCTGTCAACCAACACCTCCAGGTCATTTCCCTCTGGACAGCTCTCTAGCCACACATCCCCGAGCTGCATCTTTGCATGGGGTTGTTGTGGCCCAAGTGTCAGACCTGGCATTAGGCTTGTTAAACCTCTGTAGTGGTTTTGCCTGGGCCAGGTTTTGGTAGTGAGGGGCAGGGGGGGCTAAAGGGGTGGCATCTTTAAACAAAGAGTTGCCAGAAACCTTACCTATAGCTGATAGAGCTAATGCCAGTCAATTCTAAGATAGACCTGCTGCTGCCTAAGGCCTGGACAATTAGTGATGGAGGTAATGCCTCTGTGAATAACAGGTGGGAGAACGGGAAGAAGTTGCCGTGAAGTTGCTGAATTGCAGCAGCAGCAGAAGGGTGTGAGAATGTGGGAACATCTTTGCAGACACCAAGGTCAGTGGAGAAGGAGGGAGGGGAGGTGTTTAGGCCCTGAAAGAAAGATTCCCCTGTAACCTGTGGTGAGGACTATGGTGAGGCAGGTGTTCCCCTGCAGTCCATGGAGGCCCTCAGGAAGCAGAGATCTACCTACAGCCCACGGAGGACTCCACGTGAGAGTGGGTGGATACCTAGAGGAGCCTATGACTCCATGAGATGTCCACGTTAGAACTAGCTCCTGGCAGGACCTGGAAGTCTGTGGGAAGAGAAGAGCACATGCCAGAGCAGGTCAGGACTTGTGATCCTGTGAGAAACTCAGGCTGGAGCAGTCAGTACCTGAAGGACTGTTCTCCCAGTGGATGACTCACGTTGAGGCAGGGTGTGAGGAGCTGCCCCCATGGGAGGCCCCAGTTTGTGATGAACTGTAGTCCATGGGAATGACCCATGCTGGAGAAGTTCATGAGGGACTGTCTCCCATGGGAGGGACCCCACAGTGTAGCAGTGGGAAGTGTGAGGAGGCCTCTCCCTCAGAAGAAGCAGCAGCAAAGTTCATCTGTAATGAACTGAACATAACCCAGATCTCCCATTCCCTGTGCTACTTACTGGGAGGGAAGGAAGGAGACATCTGGGAAGAGGGAGAGGAGGAGGGAGGTGTTTTAACCTCATACAGTTTTCCTTGATCCATTAATCCAAACTGTCCAAATACCTTTGAAGAGCCTTCTTATCCTCAAGCAGATCAATACTCTCACTCAGCATCTGCAAACTTACTGAGAGTAAAAAGACAGTCTCCTAGTCCCATAGCTTAAATGTCTCATTTTTTGTTTCCTAACATCCACCCTGGATCAAGCTGCAGAAGAAGGAGGAGTTCGAGTTGGTGGGAACCATCTCTAGAACAAGATAAAATGGAAAACAAAGAATGCAAAGGGAGAGTAAATGTACAGGAAAATGAAACAAATAATCCAAGGCTGCTCTATGCATACAGAGAAACGTTTTGAGTCTCTTGAGCTTTAGTTTAGTATCTGTTCACTACACTGTACATCCGTCAATCCATTGTGTTACTTTTGTTTCAAACTAGAGGAAAGGTGGAGAAGGTATTCATTTTTTTCAGAACTTTTCATCAGGCTTGGAAGTTCACAGCATGAGAAAAAGCTCATATTTATCTTCTTCAATTTTTTAATAAGAATCAAATTGAGCTACCCAAATTCCTATGTGTGTGATAAAGTAATCAGGGAGAGACAGACAGATATGATCACTGCTGAAAACACAGAAAAAATCCCACTCCCAGCAACCGAATTCCAGATACATGTATCTTTGTGTAGGAAGTGTAATGCACCTAAGACATGTTTGTTTCTCCCAACAGATTAGTCAAGATAAAGACATGGAGTATGTTTATTTTTCTTGAATGTTACTTAAATAGTAATAAAAACATATAAATAAAAAATTCAACCCAAAAGATGTAGCCAATGAAAGAAAAAAAGCAGTAAACAAAAAGCCTACCAGCTTCAAAGAACTAACTTGTAAGAAATATGAGACTGAAAAACAGAAAATCCACAAGGTAAGACTTTAGAATCTTTTTTTATTTCTCAAAAATTATCCAGGTATGTACATCATAAAAATAGTTAAGAAGTGGTCTGTACTTGTTAATAGACTTTTAACCAAAAAAAACTTAGCATGATAGAAAATGTATTTCAGGAAAGGAGGGTAAGACGTCTTTCTGAGGCTAGAAATTGGGGGGGAAATATTTTTAGGTCAAATCTTTTCTTTTCTCGTAAATATTTCCTTCTTGTTTTCATACCAGATTTCAACTAACAAAAATTAAAACACTTTGACTCCATCAATATTTTTTTCTGCATTTATATATAACTGAAAGAAATGCAACAAGTCAGAGGCACATAATTTCAGGCAATTTTTTTTGCTTCAGGCAAAAATTACTTTGCTGGGATAGGAGCAAGATATTCTCAACAGAACAATTAATTCTTCTCATCCAACTGATATATCTCTTCTAGCTTTGAAAACAGGAATTTGGAGTTAAGTGAAAGTATGAGCTGATTTTTTTCTGTATTAATGCCTCAATCTGTTCATGATTTAAACTCACAGAATAGTGTAGTTGATTTTAAACTCAAAGGTATTTTGTAGTGTTATTTACACCAACATCTCAATATTAAGACGTTTATTGTAATTGTCTACCTAACTTCTTTCTTCAGCTACACAC
The DNA here is from genome assembly GCF_028858725.1 of Colius striatus. Lineage (NCBI taxonomy): Eukaryota > Metazoa > Chordata > Aves > Coliiformes > Coliidae > Colius > Colius striatus. The sequence goes on along the minus strand of NC_084759.1, from coordinate 97,170,364 downwards.
CCACTGAGAAATCAGCCATCTAATAATTCAAATAATTCTGAAGAAAAACTTGCATATACGTAGTAGCTGTTTAACACTTCTTAATAGAAGTTCATTTTTGTTTTAAGGAAGAAATTCAAAGTTGTCCTCCCCGTAGTAGGACCATTAACATGTTTAAAGTCACAGGTGGATTTGCTTTCTTCGTTGGACTGAAACTAATTTGCTTGGAATATAATTTCTCTCTTTTGCTTTTCCATACCTAAGATGAACACAGAAAATTTCCCATGTCCTGTCAAAGATTTTCTCTCAGCTTGCTAGGATTTTCCTTGATCCGCAGTTATTAACATAGCAGTATCTCAACGTTATCAGTATTTGAACCACTCTTTGCAGAAAATTATAGTCTAAAAAAAAAATTACTGCTTTTCTCCAGGGAACAGCTGTAGCAATTTTTACTGGTTTTGTGATAGTGGATACATTTTAACAGCAAGCTTCAAAGAGACAGTGATGCTGCAGTGGTACAGATTCCCCATACATTTCTTCAGCCTTTCTTGAAAAGCCCAGAAGCAGTTGTTCAACATAAATTATTTATTGAAAACTAAGCAGATTCCATATAAATCCTACATTAGATATAGTAATTATATTATTCAAACTCATCCGTGCCTTTGGGAGGAATAAACTGTAATGGGTGGAAAAATTGTTAGTCCTTTCTTAAAGACCAATAAAGCCAAGCTACAACATTAGCAGCCATAACATGACTAGGTAGTGCCCCATCTCACAAATAATTCCAGATATATCTTGCAAAAACATATTTCAAGTGGGTTGAGAGAAAATGATTTAAATAATTTCAATATTTTTTTTCTTTTTTTCATTTTCTGATAACACAAAAGAAGGACTATCACAATTAGTTGGCTTAAAAAAAAAGTCAGTCACTTACTTTAGTCATTAATCCAGTAAAAGCAGTAAATGTAGGCCTCATTACTATCTTTCTATGGTCAGTACTTGCACTGGATGAATATGTAAGTATAAGCATCTTGATGTCATCATTGTGGCTTCTGTCACTTTAAGTCCTCATCTTAATCTTGAAAAATTACTCCCTTGTAATATTTCTTTTCATTAATGTAAATTACTTCCATAGGTATTAAACTCTGCATATTCTCTTAAAACACTACAGACTAACATAACCCTCAGCCTAAACTGATGCCACACTTTTATGAGTCAGCTGGGTCCTCTTGTATCCAGGCTAAATTTGTTTGAAAGGGACAGATTCACCAAATGGTCCTCTTTTACAAGGGAGGTTTAATCTTTTTTTAATAGTCCCTTTCAATTTCATAAAAAATGGAGATTAGAGTCTCTGGGAATCCTACCATCCTAGGTTTCTGGAGAAGTTGATTTTGGAATTCTGCACTGTAGTGGTATATTGCAAACTTATTTGGCACCAATAAAATTAATTCAAAAGTTTCTTGTATCTAAGCAAGCTCTTCTAAAACGTTGGACTAAGGGGAAGCATATCTACAAGTAATAGTTTTGGGGCAATAAATCAGATTTATTGGTTTTCCTGCTCAAATGGACAGTCCCAATAAGTGTCATGTGACATTTTTCTATTAGATAGTAAATGTACAACAAAATAGAGTTTTGTAGAAAGTAAAAATTCACAAAACTGTAGCAAAATTTTTTAGGAGAATATTTTGCAAATGTTTTGAACTGGAAAAAATTTACAGACAAAATTCATGTTTTGAATACTGGATCTTGGATAATATCTTGAGAGATAAGAGTGATGAAACTGTGTTTAATGAGCAGAGGAGACCATATATTATGATCACCAAAGATAACTGGGTTTACAGTTCAAAAATATTTAGAAGTAGTACTATGTTTTCTTTGAGAAGAGTAGATATTTACATGTAAATATACATTGTTTCATAAAGGCTTATGACAGAGCAGACCACATGATGACTAGATACAGGCTTTTATCAAACGTCTACTGGGATAGTTATTATTTGAAGGGAAAGACATACATCGATGGTAGCTTAGTGATTTCTAAATTCAAGACAACGCATAGCAGTTAATTGCAAAAGATTTCTTCCAATGGAAGCACTGGAAAGGACTAGAGGGCGTGACTTATGAAGAGAGATTGAAGATACAAGATTTATTCAGCTTAGAGGAGATTGAAAGGTGACCCCACTTCTATTTACAGCTTCCTCATAAGAGGGAGTAGAGAGGGAGATGCTGACCTCTTCTTTCTGGTATTTGGTGATAGGACACTATGGAATGGCTTAAAGCTGTGTCAGGAGAAGTTCAGATTGGATATTAGGTAAAAGTTCTTTCCTGAGAGTGTGATCAGGCACTGGAAAAAATTCCCTAGGAAAGTGGTCAAAATGGCTATGGCTCCGAGCCTGTCAGTGCTAAAGAAATGTTTGAACACTCTTAGATATATGGTTTAACTTTCAAGTTGCCCTATGTGAAGTCAGGAGTCCTTATAGGTCTCTTTCAACTCAGAATCTTCTATAACAGTGATTCTGTGTAGATTGATAAACCTTGCAATCAAGAATGTCAGTGACTTTTCCCAGAGACCTACAGGACAGCCTCTCATACATGTGGTAGGTGATTTCCCATCTCATTTCTCAATGTAAATATGAGACTCTACTTGGGAAAAGTCATTTTTATTTGTCCAAATCAGCTTTTCTTCTTCCTGCTGAGACCCTTTGATGGTCTCATGAGTGGCAGGCATAAGCTTCTAACCCTACCAGAGTTATCTGTCTCATTTTCTAAATAATGTATGGTTTCCTTCTACTATGTTCAACCAAACTGCACCAAAACAATATTCTCATTCCTCCAGCAACTTTCCAAGTCCTAAAGGCATTTGACCCTGTTAGACAATAGACAATCCACATCTATATGGAAAAAAACAAGCAGCTAAGCACTTCAGAAAAAAAAACAGTGAACATGCAGTCCTTTGGGTACAACTGCTACAAATGTACAAGTATCAAGTATGGCAGTTGTTTATTGTTAACATGTCAAGAGGAGCCTGCAGTATGTTCATATTTAATCTAAGTAAATCACGACATGGAGGGCAGTAATTTTAATAATATTATCTTTTCCTCACTCCTCAGTAGCAAGTTATAAACACCTTTCTTTACAGTTTGTTACATTTAATTAAACAGAAGATCATTATTGTGTGACTCTTGGCTTCTATCCTGTTTTTCCAGAAATTAAAGTTTAGTTTGCAGACATGTTTCAACTTAGATACATTAATCACGTATCATAGCCCTTCAGTTTAATTTCACATATTATAAATCTTTGTGCATTAAAACTATTGGCTGTGTCCCAGATATTCCAGGTTAATGTTTGACAAGGACATTAGTAAATGTACTAGAGTGATCTAATCAAAACTTCGGCTATTTTTGTAGTTTCTTTATGTATTTCAAAACTGCAATCAATTAATATAAATAAAACAGGTTTTGGCAAATCAGAAAAGCTAAATAAGTGTCTATGAAGAGGTTTAAATTTAAATTGTATAAAAGTTCAACTACTAAAAACATTTAAAAAAAAAACAGTGTACCAATTTTGAAGATAGCTTTATCATAAAAGCTTGAATCTAAAATCAAATTATTCAGTGTGGAGTTAAGCAAGATATTAATTGAGTTTGTATCTGTTAACATATACAACTATCTCAATTCAGCTGCCTTAATATAAGTATCAGATGTCATCTGAGATGTCCAAAGGATCTGAGATGTTAGCAAGCTGGTGCAGATATGACATAAGATCTCCAGCAGACCCATGCCCTTTTGAACTGGCAGATGGAGCCAGGTAGGTCTCTAGGGTATCTCAAATGGCATCAGACTTTTGGTGACTGCATCATGCTCAGGAACTCTAAAATTTCTCTTTGCTAAAGATTACAGGAAAGATAACAATCCCTCTCTGGATATTGCTACAACAGGGGAGGTGGGGGAAGGAAAGCATGACTGTCAATTAAAACAGTTCAAAGTTCTGTTTGAAGTTTACGCCTTTGAAGACTCTGGTGTTAGCATTGCCATAGATCCACTTTTAACCTTACAGGGTAGTGTTGCTCTCACTTAAGGCAATGGCAGATCTTCTCTTTGCTCCTTTCAAGAGTTCTTTTGAGAAACAAGAACAATTATTGGTATTAGTAGCAGGGTATATTGTGGCTGCACTTGTTTGGCAGAGAGCAGGACACCTGGCTGAAAGATGAACCCTATGTAGAGGAAGGAAGAGAAGGGAGCAGGCTTTTCTTTTCAGTGGGAACATCTTGCAAAGGACAGGGAACCTATCCATAGACCAAAATAACCACCCCATTTTTACCCTAGCCAAAGAGTGCTGTAGTTTTCTGTTACATTTGTTTGGCTTTCCTCGCTCTTTCTCAAAATAACAGTCTCTGTTGGAGGGATTTAAGTCTAAAGGCAGTGCCCATATATTTACCTCTATGACAGAGCAGAGAAACTTACACAGGCGGAGCCTTGAGAGCAAGGTCTCTAAATTAACTAAAAGCTCTTCAAAGCTTCAATTTCTAACTCTATAGGACAATTCAAACAATGTAGTTACACACTTTTTTTTCCAAATTCTTCTCTGGTAAAAGCTATCCTCTACTGCTTGTTATAAAGGGCAACTCACCACAAAACTTAGCCAGAGTTATCTGCTGCCAGCTCTCCTCCAATTGTCATATCTGCCAGACATATCCCTTATCCTTGGCATGAGCAAACAGAATCAATGTTTGAAAATGAAAAATTCACATGCAGACAGGTTGTCATTTCTATAGACATCAGACCTGCCACTTAATCCTTTTAATATGACATTGACAGAGCACCAGAACCTTAAAAACATGCCTCTTAAATAAACTAGTACTTAAATTATCTCTTTATACTGTATGTTACTGGCTTAAGAGACAACAGAGAGAGTGCAAAGTAACAATGAATGGAATGTTCATACTTCTGTCCACTGGTAGGGTTCCTTTCTTCACCAGTTTTATTGGAGAATCTTGCTCCATTCTGCAAATACTGTACATGTTAAATTTCAGATCAGTCAGATAAGAGCCTATTTTGTATTGAAAACAGCATGCACTTGTGTGTCATTTGGACTTCTTTGATAGCTACAAGTTAAGACATTAATAAGATTTTATGCTCAATTTTAACCATGACATTTGCAGGTAAATTTAAAGTTTTCACATGACAAAAGCACATTCCTAACACAAAGGAATAGTACATCCTCATATAAACTTCAACAAGGTTTTCTGCACTAAACATTGTAATTTTAGCAAAATGATGTAGTGTTAGATTTCCAGTAGGATAAACGTGATAGAATGGGCAAAATCTCACTTAATGTCACATAGTACATTACTCAAATTGTGTTTCTAATCTGTAAGTACATTACATCATGAGTCATTCAAAGGAAAGGGCAGAGTTTCCTGCGCAATTCATTACAAAAAGAAAGTGACATTTAGAAGGTAAGTTATGAGAAATGGGAACTGTATCTCACAGGTAAAATTCCTTTTTTTCTCATGAGAATTCTTTCATTTAAATAAAAAAATACCAGAATTCTATCTCACTAAGTGCAAATTATCAAGAGTTTTTCTTCAAATTTTAGGACATCTAAGTAAAAGAATTACTGCAAACAAAATGTTAAGTCCTCACATATAGTTCAGCATAACTTTTTTTACATTATTTGGGAAATTAGATAAGGGTTTAGAAGAATTTCACGTGGAAAGGAGATTTTCTGGGTTTAGTTTTGCTATGGTTTAAATACTAGCTTGTGCCCTTCAACGCATCTGAACAGTAAACGCTATTCCGGTGTGAAAAATATTGTAGAGAAGATACCAAGCCAGCAATGGAAGAATTCACCACAGATCATCTTTTATTTACATGTATTAAACACTTCTGGTGTCAAATTCAAGGAAAGTCTGACCTTGTAAGGGTAATATGAAAAGTGTGTCTAGTTCTAAGCACTTCAGTACATATTTTTTTTTTAATAAATGTTGAATATTTCACATCAGCATACTATTACTTGCCTTCTCCTCACAAAATATGCATCACTGTTCCACTTTCAGCTACCCCAGTGACCAAGCTTGCTTATGTGATGTTTTAAAAACTCCAAAGTAGTTACAGAGTACGTGATCTTAGTTTCATCATGTCTTTAAATGTCAAAGCTAAGCACTATAGGGAAACTAGTTGAAAACTAACTGAAACCCATAGCATCCCTTTCTGTGCAATTATTGACCACACCTTGCTCTATGGCATTTGCAGGGGAACTGAATACCAAAAGCATGAAGAAAACTTCATTGCTGAGCATAGAGATGAATAGTTCATCTGACTCCTGTCACAAGGGTTTAAGAGATAAGACAGCAGATATCTAATGCTCACCTACAGACATTCCCTTCCCCAAAAGGCAATGTTTGAAAAGTGCAACAGAGCAAATTGCAGGCACTTAGGATGAAAGTGTCAGTCAGACGTCAGTAGTTTGACTTTGGGATTGGTTCAGAGCAACTAGGAGATTTATCTGAGATTTAACAATCTGGTGCAACAGCTGCATACCATAGCAGAGTTTCTACTACAATTTTTGGAATATTGACAAGTAGCAGCCCATCCACTATTAACCTACTGCTCAGTGATTTTTTGTGCAAAACCTTAGTTTAGTTTTGACTTGCTATTGTGTTTTTTTGAGTTATCAGGGCTCACTGCCTTAGGAAATAACAGCAGCTACAAACTGAGAAAAGTAAGAGGTTTCACTGCACACCAGTAACATCACAACACTATATAGAGCTGTACAACAAACAGAGATGGCACAGTGACTCAATTCTTACTTGGTATTTCATTATTTCCTCATTTTTGGCTCCAGATGGAGACAATTTAACCAGCCTTGGCCTCCCTGCACCCCAGGAGCAGGCATCAGCTCTGCTGCCTCACTGAGGCAACCAGTTTTGCCTGCAGCAGGGCTGAGGATAGGAGTTGGCTGCGTGGAGGGATGATCTGAGAGAAAGGATGAGGCAGACCAAGGGGGAATCCCTCACTTCTCTCAGGCTTAACATCACTTTGTATTACTATCCATTTCTTCAAGATAAAGCCAGGCCTCTGAAGAGGGAGGAGCTTTTATTTTTATGTCCTCTATAGAGCTCTCCCAATCTACATTATTAGATCAAAAATTGCTATTCTACAGCAAGTTCTTATCACCAGCTTGATTAAACCAGTTCTTCTATTACAAACATGATAAAGGAATATTGAAACACAATCCTAATATTTCACCTGAATCTATAAAATAAGTTCTATAAACCTAACCCTACAGTATCCCTACAGAGTGAGAAGTCCACTTTTTTAGTCCATATGGATCAGATACAATTTTTTATTATGTGTGTAAGTTGTAGGTGCTTGTGAGAGTGGAAAAGTGCATACACACAGACAAAATACAAAATTATTAATCTGCAGCTATGATAGCTTTCCTAACTAGCTACAAACAGACAATGGAGCTCTATGAAAGTCGAGTGCTTCCAGTTGCCTTTCCATCATCCTAGGCCTCATATCCTCCATCCTGAAGGCAAAGTCACTATCATCTCTATGGATTATAACAAAGGCAGTTTGGCTGGGGAGATACAGCCTTTGAGGGTGCCCAATTCTGCAGCCAGCTTTGCTTCATGAGCCACTTTTACATAAAAAGTTCAGGTGCAACTGGAGATTGTGACTCTCATTTTCAGTTTTATTGTATTTAATTTAGCTAAATCTTAAAAATGGTAAATAAACTGAATTCATTATGAAACAGATAGAGCATTATGCAAAGCTGTACATTAATTGTGATATACTTAATAGAAACCCAAAAAGAACGTGGAATTTGTCTCCTAATCTAAATGTTATTATCCTATTTGGAAGTTTTCTAAAAAGCAAAACATTATGGCACATGCTTCACAACTTACTCTCATGTTTATCTCTCTTAGCAGTGTTCACTCACTGGTTGAAATGCAGCCCTGCTTTGAGAAAGGAAATTGGTAATTTTGAAAAGATGATTTTGCAGTTTGCCATCTGTTTCTAAACAAAGAAAGAAGGAAAGGTAAAACACTACCTATTGAATTGCATATGCCATCCTCAGAATTGAGTTGTATCTGGTTCAGAGAAGGTGAAGAAGGCAAGATCAACCATCCAAGAGGAGAGAAAGGACAAAGAAACCCCAGTAGTAAAAGTGCTTGCTTTGAGAAGACTGCCCTCTGATGCTGGCAGGAGGTAATTCTTTCTTTAATCGGGTAACCCAATAACCAGGATTTACGATAGTAAAAGGAAAAAAAAAGACTACTTGTGCTGAATAAAACATTACTTTGGACTACTTCTTGACTGGATTAAAGTATAAATACTTACAAAAACTCTGGAAAACTGATTCAGTGGGAGAGCTATAACACTACTGTTTATGCATACCTTTATCTTCCATAATTTTTAAGCCCTTTTGAACTCATGTTCCATGTTTATCGGACAATTCCTAGCTCACATAGACCTACTTAGACAAAGTATTTAACTGTTAATAAAATTAAGATCCTAGAAAGAAGTTGACTGTGATTAATTTCTCATATACACAAACTGTCCTTCATTTTTAGCCCCATTCATGTCCGTATATGGTTAGAAATGGGATTAGATGTTGCCAGATGACTCATTTTAACAACTTCCAGGACAAAAGCAAACAATATCAGATTATAATTCTAATTTCCTGAATGTAATCATGAAAAGGAACAGTTTTATGCAAATCATCTTCCTACTGGAAATTACAGAATCACTCTCCTGAGGAGCTGGGGGAGGTAAATCAAGGGAGTAGCACTGAAATTGTACAATTTGTATGATACTGAAAGGAAGGAAATGCAGCAATTCTGGGGTTTTGTTTCAAACTGGGAGGGATTAATTCTTCCTGTCAACTCCCTCTCCTCTTTTTAAAGCTCATTAATACCTTTGACAGTGAAGCAGGTACCTTGTTTTCAGAACTGACAAGATCAACCTGTCTCTGTCTCACATGAGTTTATGTAGGGTTTGAAATACAGAAGGCTATAGATCTGCTTTCTAACCACACTTCTGAGCACACATATAGCTTCTCTTTTCCCCATTCCTGGTCCCCAAAGGTAAGGAAATACGTTAAAATGGAACACACAGAGCAAAGGGACTAGTCTAACAGAATTGCATCACTGTTTTTTTAAAGTATTAAAAACTAGAATATCCAGGAAGACATCTGTATGAAAATGCACAAGTTAATCATAATGACTAAGTACAAACTATTAAGAGAAAATGGCTTTCTGAATTTAGCTTGAATGTGAAAATGAAAACTGTGCTCTTCTTAAAAAAAACACTCTAGATTCCATACTGTGCATTTCTACACAGATGAACTAAGAGACGCACAATAGAAGAGCTCTCTAAATTGAAAAGGCCCTTTTTAAGTAAGCACAAGTGTCCTTCCCTGGCCTTGTCTCTCTCCCAAAATCTGAATGAGTATTGAGGAGTTATAACCACACAAATACATACTTGGTCTGCCAGCAGGAAGTGCTTTTACTTTAATGGCATTCACATTCCCATCAGTGAAATTGTAGAGCTATGTAATCTGCTCTCTCTATAGTTATTTTTTATTATTATTATTTTGGAATGGGTTCAAGGCAAAAGTAGGTCAAAATATTTGAAGAGCGATTGGCCTGTATTTTGTACATTTAGCAAATTTGGTTGTCTAAAAAAATCACTATCAGCAAAATGTTTCGGTTGCATGGTCATCTTTATGAAGTTGCAGCAACTCAGTTTTAATGCAAGTGTAGTGGATTGCTGAACTTTTACCATTTAAATTTAAAAATGCACATTTTTACTTGCAGAGATGCTTTCAGCACTACTTTTCTGTAACACGGGCATAAAGCTAGTAAAAGAAAGAATTTGAAAAAAAGTATGAACTAAAGCAGGCCTTGGAATTGCTAGCACAGTGGATGTAAAAGCTGTCTTAAGCAACCATATGGCATACATTATCACTTCTTTTACTTTCTCAAGATTACTGTCAAAAAAGCTTCGCCAGTGAATTTGTGACAACATGGCAACTTGAAGACCTTGGGAACTAGTAGGTGCCTTGAAGTTTCAGCTCCTGCACTTTAACATAAAACAAAAAAAAAAGTCAATAATAAAATACAGCTTCAGAACTCACCTTTTTTTTTTTTTTTCAATACTTTCAAGACTCAACAGCACCGTGTCCACTGACTTAATGTGCTGGACCTTATTCTGGAGCCAGTAACATCTCACACAAGGTTGGACAACAGTAGCAACGGACTGGCACAAAACTGCATAACCCAAGTGACATAAAAGAGGGACAATTAGAGACAATTTTCCTAATAGACACTTGGTAACGTATAACACGGGATAAAATAAATGGGTTTCTTGAGGACATGATGCACATGGTACTTGTCTTAGAAGGATTTGACATCTACGCCAATGGTAAACCTTCACATAAACCTGAAGATTCCATCCATCATCACCCTAACAGTACCTTCAGAAATGGCTGTTGGCCAGATGGACTTCAGTTTAAAGACACATCCTTTCAATAGCAGAGGCTATTATTGGCATGTTAGATCTGTGCTAGCTCTCCAGAGAAAGAACCAGTTTTTAGCTTCATGGCCTGGGCCTAGAAAAACTAAAGACATATCTGAAGCTTCAGTATGACAGATATCGTCTTTAAAGGTATTAATACATTTTTTGTAGAAGATTGAATTTTGGGGGAGTAAACATTCATTACAGCCGTTACCCTTTTCTATCTGAAATACAAGCCCTATTATGGACCATCACAAATGCAGTAACAAAACCAAACAGCAAATCTCCCAAAACCAAAATACTCCTCTCTATGTTCATATCCATTTGGTAGATAAGAGAAAATACGACATATGACGTGTAACTTTCATATAATTGGCAAAGCAGAGAATAATATGAATCACTGGTAGAAATGGAGTAATCTAAGTTAAAATGTTGCTGAAATAGAGTGCAATCTATGAAGATTCAGAATCAGTGGAGTCATAGTTATTAAGAGCTTTCATTTAAACCTTCCTAAATTCCTCCATGCATGTTACAAACCCTGTTACTGGAGTAGGTGGAGAAGAGGAGAAAGAGGAAGATGCTGTTTTACAAACAATCTGCAGGCTATACATTGGTACTTAACATTTCTTAGAACATTAATGGAAGTAATTTGTTGTCTTACAGTGAAAAAACATGATATATCAATCTATAGTAAACAGAATCTTGTAGGATCATTATGTATCTCAAATGAAGGCAATGGATTATATCAAAGATGAAAATAAATGTATTTGCAAGCTCTGGGCTACGTTTAATATTTACTCAGATAATTTCCTTTCTTTTTACTCTACTTGTCTTCCCTTGGGAAAAAAGAAATCTACATAGTCAACTAATCTGTATTGATATAAATTTTTTTGATCATTACATGAACATGTTTCTAAAAACATCAATGGAATTGTTAAATTTTACACAAGTATCAGGATGATAAATTTTAAGCTTGTGATCATCTAATGGTAGCCACTGCAGACCAGAGTCTGAGGATATATCCTAGTAATCTGAAAAGGAAAGCTATTCATGCCCTGTAGATTTCAGTAATTCAAGTCCAGCTGCCACATCAGAAAAAAAAGACAAGTAAAACCAAACACCCTTCTTCCCACATACACACAAAGAAATTCAAACAAAATGCACATGTCAAGCAATGTAAAGACGAATAGGGAAGAGAATTATAAGACAAAAAGTATTTATTTTGGACAGGTATACATTAATTATCTGTTTTCAAAACTGCTTGCATTTGCCAAGAAAGTGCCTGAGATGAAGAAAAGAAAGAAAATGAGAAAGCTTGGATTACACACAACTTTGCAGAGCTAAGGAGAACACGATCCTAAGGAACAATGAAGTAATGAGAGATGTTTTTATCACCATTGTACCAGGTGAAAAGATCTCCTATCAGACTGTCACAAAATTCTGAGAAACCACATGAACCACAGAGGCCCTGAACTCCTTGGTAGCCCAGAACCACACATCTTTGCACCAACCAAGTGGAAGTGATAGTACATTTAAACTTTTGCAAGTAAAATGGGCCATGTCACTGCTTTCCATTTTGAGTAGCTTCTTCTTCCTCTTTCCCCCATTTCTCTTCTACACTGTAAAGTGTAAGAATCCCACCTCCAACATGTTTTGGGGAAAATAAATCCTGTGAAATTGGTAGTACTGTATTCTGTGTTTTCTGATGCTTTGTGACTTTAAGCTATGCTGTATTACACGGTGTTGATATTTTAATGTCTCTAAATCTACATTAGCAGCAAACTATTTTAATAGACATTTGTCACTGTTCAAGCATTTCATACAAAGAAGCAACTGAATAGTTTGATTCAGCTACACATGGACCACATCTGTAAGGTTATGAGCACATCACCGAAAATGGGCATGGAAGGCTTTTATTATGATGAATTTGTGCTGGATTGCCCTGCTATGCTGTGTGAAATCTTGTCAAGACCTTGAATGATGTCTATTACAGTTTCCTGTAAAAGTATAGCTCTTGGCAAATACTGACATCACTACTGCCACATTTCCAGCTAGACCAAACAAGGTTAAACTGTAGAAAAAACAACAAATCATCACCAGCTCCAAACTTAGGTGAAAGTCTACAAACAAACTTACTGCATGGATTTGCTTTTCATGTCATTTCAGCAGTACAACTGTCTGATGACAGGTTGTTTCATTAAGTGCTGATTAAGAAAGCTTACAGAAAATGGATACACAATCTGTGTTTAAATTTAGTTCTTGCTTTTACATGCAGGAAAAGCAATTATCTGCATCAGCTAAACATTGTCTGATATTGAAGTGAAACACCCCTAGGACAATTGGATAATATGAACTCTCTGTTAGTAAGTGAAATGTGAAGGCAATTTGTTAACACTCACAAAAATTTTAGCTTGAGGCTGGAACAAATATTTTCAAGCATAGCCAGCCTGGAGGAGAGATGGAGAGCAGAGAAACAAGGATAAGTGCCAGTAGAAAATTATTTTTTGGAAAGTCACATCATAGCAGAGATGGGGAGAAGGAAGAGGATGACAAAGCCTACTCTTTCTTTGTTGAAAATGAGGACATTTGGCCAGTAATTTACACTTGCATGAGGTGCAACTGGAAATAAAGGTAGTATCACCAACACAACTTCCAGTAAACCACTTTTTATTGGCAGTAATTTTTAAACAAGTTTAAACAGTGTTCACAAAGAGATGCAGACTCAAGTAACCTTACTACATTAGGCTCAACGTTCATTAAAGGCATGTTTCTACAGCTTCCCGAGGAAAAGAAGTGGAAGAGGAGGTGCAGATCTCTTCTTCCTGATATCTAACGACAAGAGGCACGGGAAGGGTTCAAATCTGTACCAGGAAAGGTTTCAACTGTACATTAGGAAACATTTATTTACCATGAGGGTGATCAAAAGCTACAATATATTTCCTAGAGACCTGGTCAATGCCCTAAATCTTTCCGTTTCATTGTTTAAGAGGCATTGGACAATGTCCATGATAACATGTTTTAACTTTTGGTCAGACCTGAAATGGTCAAGCAGTTGGACTAGATCATATGGTCTAGTGGAAGGTGTATCTGCCCATGGCACAGGTACTGGGATTAGATGATCTTTAAGGTCCCTTACGACCCAAACCATTCTATGATCCTATGATTCTATGATCATTGTAGGTTACTTCCAACTGAAATTATTTTCTAGTCCATTCCATTCTACCGCAGCACATTGCAACATAGACACATTTTTTAAGAGCTAAGTGACCCAAATCATACATTTACATGTTGTTTTATTCAAAAGTAAAATCTTCTCATACCAAAAACTTGTCAATAAAGAGAATAGTCTTTAAAATTTCACATAGAAAAGTTCCTTGTTACACAAAAACGGTTGTAAATATAGCAATAAAAGACAATGCAAAAGCAAAAGAGCTTCAGAGTGCTTGAGGTTTTTTTGTGAGTAGGGGTTTTTTTTTTTGTCATTTCTTCAAAATTTGAAAAGCCAGTTTTCTCTGAAAGCATGTAAACCTAATTGCAGAAAAATGATATATGAGTAAGTTTTATTTAACTGTCCCACCCACTTAGTCACATTTAAAGGTTTTACCATGGGTTTCAAGTTCTTTAGTTATCTCCCGTGAAATAACTTTAGTTTATTTGCATGGTCAGCAAACTTATCTGGAATATCAGAACAGCATATTACGTGTCTCCTTCTCAAGCACCTGTGTGGTCGTTTTCACATGTGTTGCTCCAGTGTCACTCTTCCAGGATTATGATTTCATTGAAGAGATGCACAAAAAGAGGCCATTTACATAAATACTCATGAGACTAGAAGTTTCTTCTGATTTGTATTCTTTCACCTTCTGCTATGCTTAATCATACAGATAGGTGGCAATTTTCATCATTGTTTGAGGTTTAGCTATGATTTTCCTTTCCATTAACTCTTTGCCTGTTTCAGGCAATAAATCATGCAAAGTTACATAAATCTGACAGTTATCAAATATGAGCTCCTGCTGTTATGTGGAAAACCCAGTTCTAGACACTACCACAAAATATTTGTATTTACCATGTTATCAGCATCCAAAAGCATTGTCTGTTGGTGCAGCCACAAAATCTGACTAACACAGCATCTATGGTTGTAATATTGAAGCAACATTCTACCTATCTTGTGGCTGTTTGTAATCAGCCTCTGGTGATATTTGTCCATCATTGTTCTTTGTCAGCTACTCAAGACCTTGTAGCATAAAGTCCCACTCATGAGCAAATTTTAGAGAGAAATAGACCTCACCAGGTAAAGCCACAGTCCCAAGCACCTTCCTGTAGCATTGCCAGCTTATTACTTACATCAAGTACAGAAGCCGTCTGCTTCTGGATAATGTCTGTGACAGTGCAGGGACTAAACTCTCACTTGCAGAAGCAGGGATTTACAAGTGATTTACACAGTAGCACAGTCACTAATTATGCCAACAAATGCTCTCAATAACTTCACAAGCAGGGCAAACACGTGTCCTGGAGGCTGTAGTTTTTAATTTTTTGTTTGCATACTGCTGCAGTAGTTTGACACAACTATTGAACAGGTTATTTTAAACACAGTATCTCGTTCACTTTAACAGAAGACAAATAACAAAGTAGAGTGTTCAGAAGACTTTGTTTCTTTAGAAACTAAATCCCACTGATTTCATCTACAGAAAATGCTCACGCATTCCTAGCTTCTTTAAATACAAAGTACACACATTGCACATGATATGTTGCTCCTTCTAGAATTCACAGCCCTTACAAATTATACTGACACTGACTGTGATCCTGGAGGGAATCCAAGAAGCATATAATTCATCAGATTTCACCCACACTCAGACAGCCTGGCTGCTTGCTTCATTCTTGAGGCTACGTTGCTGCAATTTTATTTGAACAGGTCACTTCCAATCTCAATCCAAGAGCCGTGGTGTCTAAATTTCACATCGGTTTGACTGACACTGTGTAGGGCATTCACTGCATGCAGTTCTCTTGCAAAAACAATGCAGCTGCTAGATTACAGTTCTGAAAATCTAAAAGGCAAGGGCCCAAACTATTTTCAGAAACATGAGATTGAGTGAATAATGTGGTTGGCACAGTTGAAAACCAAGGTCATCAATTTTGAAATTTTGCCTATGTACAAAAAAATGTTTGGCTTCTTTAAAATTTTCTACTTAAATTCCTGTAAGAGTCAGCAGATTCAAATGACTGATGGGAGAAAATTCAAATTCTTTAATTCCCTTTTAAAATTGAGCCTAAATTTGACCCCAAAAAATTAAATGTACTTTTAAAAAATAAAAACTATTACTTGTGATTAATATTAAATTATCCTACTTGTTTTCCTAGGTAACATTGAAAATATTTTAGGTTTTAACATCAGGAACCATGGAAAACTGAATAAAAACTTCAATACACTCCTGAAATAGCTATTCTTGATGCCCAAATATGAAGCTGGCAAAACACTGTCAATTGGGTTTTTATTTACATAAGATATTCACGCTGTAGCTAAGTATCTCACTTGATTTATAACTTTATGTTATTGATATATTTAGATCTTAAAACAATATGAAACAGTTTAAACAGTACACAAAATTATTTCCAAAGTTATTGGTATATATATATAGATCTCTCACAAATTATGACAGCAGATAAGAAAAATCATTAATAGTTCTGAGACATTTAAAATACATAAGAATCTTGTTGTTTACAGTCTCACTCTAACATTTTATTACTATATCCTTACAGAAACTTTTTTGCTACCATAAGAAATTAAAACCTGGTGATATTTAAGAGTATTCAGGGATGACTTGGATTATTTTACTGCAAATCTAATATGAACTGAAGTAGAGTCTGAAATACTGAGGAGGAGAAGTTCTAGGTATTATTATTTAAGGCCAAATTTTATATAATTCAGACTAAACTTGACATTAAAAACAATTTCCCTTTCTTACAATTCAGTGACAAGCAGAGGTTTTACAGTACATTCAAGACCATGTATATAAGAAAAGTCAAGAAAAAGCCAATATCAAGAAATTGACATAAAAATACATGAACTCACTTCAAAGTTTTATTGGGATGCAATCAATTAGGCTACCATGGAGCTCAGGACAAACAAATCCTTCAGCATAGCCTAGCTTCTTTAGGGAAGCCTGCAAACCATTCAGTGCTCAACCCACCTGCAACCAAGCTGTCTTGAAGTCATTCAGGTTGGTTTGCACTACTCTGTAGTCAACATTAGGTCTACATTAAACTGTCATACCCTGACTCTGACATGTAAAGGATCAGCTTTCTAGTGCATCAATTAATTATTTGTGATTTAAAAACGAGGACAAAATTCTTTCTTTTTATACACTTATTCACTATATTACTCTTACATTTTATTATTCTTAAGTATGCATCCATTCATTGGTTATAAAATTCACGAACCTTCACCAGCTTTACTGAGAAACAGGTTACTTTGTCAATGCGGAGACTGCAGACTTGCACTTATTGCAAGTAAGCAATTGAGAAGACAAGATGTGCAAGAAAACAACTGCTATCATCAAATGCACACAGAAAAAGAACATAGAGAAATTGTTATCCTGTCTTTCCTGTATGTTCACAGACAGGGATGTAAGTGCTGAAAGCAAGAAGGGGACAGAGGAAATGCTGGCAATATTTACTTTCCTTTTCTCAGTCTGTCAGTTATTTACATCATATCCTGTCTGTATGATTTCCAGATAAAAATTACTTTTTCTGCAGCAATTTTAGACTGTGTTCCTTACCAAGCACAGGAGTAACAAATAGTGAAGTTCCTCTTTTAAATTTCTGCTTCTTTCCAGTGTTTATCAGGCACTGAAATAGCAGTTATTTTGAGACACAGCTCAGGAAGGAAGGAAGTAGAGTTATTGACTTTGTATATACATTTAGATGTAAACAATGATGCAATATATTGTTTTATCCTTGTAGCAGGATATTTTGGTTTATTTAAATCAACACTACTGAAGCATCAGAAGGGTTCACCACTAATTGGGCTTGTAGACTAAATCCTAAAAAAAAGATCTCAGAAACAACATAGGCAGTAAGAATGACAAGTTACCTTGTAAAGTCATCTTAAAAAAGGAGACTGAAGAGTTTAACTTGTCCAATAGAGTAATATGAAAGCTAAAACAGCAGTTAGTATACCTCTACAAATTTAATTGGAGGACAAACACCAGAATGAAAGACTTGTCCTTTAAGTCAAAGGAAGTGTCAACCCAAAGAGAAACCTATATAAATTTGCCACAAAAAATACATCTAAAAAGATAAAGTTAAGGTTTTTTTACCATAATGAGACTCTACAGCAGCCTTCCCTTATAGATGAGGGAGAAAAACCAGTTCCAAAGAAAAGCTCAATGGCAAGGATTTCATGCTGTTGTAGGATCCTGTAACCAGAGAATTAGTCTAACTGTTCAAAAATGTTCCTACTAACTCTGTAAGTGCAAAATTGCAAATATCCCAAATATCTTCATTTCACCTCAAGAGTGTACCAGTTTGCCAGCTAGAAATACATAGGAATTATAAGGTCACCATTCATCCTTTGCAGCAACCTTCAATGCTAAATACACATAAATGTAAATAAACAAAAGGTAAACTATTTCTGAAGACAGACTTCAAAAATGCTTACATGTTGCTTAACTCAGAAGATGCTACTCAGGAAAGAGATCTAGCTGTCATCATTGGAAATTCTCTAAATTTTTTACTCTATGCACACAGACATTCAAATCACTAAGAAATGTTTGGGCAACATCTGCAACAGCCTTGAGAACAAGGCATCTTGGTGATATGAAAACTTTTTGTGTTGCCACACCTCGAGTACTGTTTATTGTTTTTGTCTCTGTTTCTCAAAAGGACTTAGAGAAAGGCAACTATAATGTTGAAGAGGATGAAGGCACTGAAAAGCCTGAGGCTTCAGTTTGAAGACAAGGATGAAGGAGGAAGATACAATCAAAGTTTAAAAAAAAATCCTAAAAAAATCAGTATTAACTAGCAATATGCACTTGCAGTCCAGAAAGCTGATCATATCCTGGGCTACATCAAAAGAAATATGGCCAGTATGTCGAGGGAAGTGATTCTCTCCCTCTATTCCACTTCGATGAGACCTCACCTGGAGCACTGTGTTCAGCTCTGGAACCCCCAACGTAAGAAGGACACAGACTTGTTAGAGCAAGTCCAGAGGAAGGCCACAAGGATTGGTAAGAGGGCTGGAGCACTTCTCATGTGAAGATATGCTGAGAGACTTCAAGTTACTCAGCCTGGAGAAGACTCTGAAAAATTCTTGCAACAGGCTTCCAGGCTTCCAGGTCTCAAGGGAAATCAAGAAAAAAAACTGGAGAAGGACTTTTTACAAAGGCATGTAGTGATAAGACAAGGGGAAATGGCTGTAGACTGAAAGACGGTAGATTTTGACTAGACATTAGTAAGGAGTTCTTTACTATGAGGATGTTGAGCACTGGAACAGGTTACCCAAGAGATTATGAATGCCTCATCCCTGGAATTGTTCCAGGTCAGGTTGGATGGGGCTTTGAGCAACCTGATCTAGTGGAAAGTGTCCCTGCCCGTGTCAGGAGTATTGAAAAGAAGTGCTCTTTAATGTCCTTTCCAACCCAAACCATACCATGATTCTATCTGATGATTCTATATGCTCACATGCACTCCCAAATCTATCTCTTCTTGCCACATTTGAAGCAAACGGTGGCCTAGACGAACACCAGTCTGACTCAGTATGGCATTTGTTATTGTGTGCTCCGTGTAGCATTCATTTCATAGCCATTTCAGTCTGACCTATATACTAAAAATATTCAAGTTAGTCAGTGGTCCGTGCTCCCCATGTAGGAAATGCTGGATATCTGGTAGGGCGCTCAGAGATTGGAGCAAAGCTTACTTCAAGCTGTACATCTAAGCAGGTTAAAGTACACCATCAACCATTCTCACTTCATATCTCAGTCACTGCCTGCTCAACTTTCACAACAACCCTAGGGAAGATAGGGATCACAGTTCAAAGAGAACTTTGGTTAAAGGTCACACAAGTCCATTAAATGAGAAAATATGTATAATTCAGTCTTCAGCTGAAGTAGGCAGTTGATAGACTTGTCCAAAGTCAAACATTATAAACCAGGCATTGCCAGTTTGACATGAAATCTCCAAAAGTCCGTAAAACCTCAGCAGAGGCAAACAAAGGAGGGTGATTTAATAAATTACATTATTACTGTGCATTAGGTTCACCACTTTCAACTGTGTACTCGTCGAGCATATACACAGAACTGCCAGTGGCAATCCAGACAGATTAATATTAAAAAAATCAATATATTGGTATTTGTTAGTGTTATCTATTAGCTACATGCCTTTTCACCAAAACATGATTAAAAAAAAAGTCACATAACCACCGGTTTGTGCCTAAATGGCAAATATAATACTGATTTCTATTTAATTACCACGTTTATAGTAACTAGAGACTTAAGTAAAATATAGCCTGACTAGTGCTGTAAACTATTAAACTCTCTAAGAAAGATGTTCTTAAAACCAAAAAAATATGGTCATCCTACATCAGAAGTGACAAACTGAGAGATGTTTCCTCAAGTGGATTGGAATGGGATAGCATTTACCTTTGAAAGGCTTCCAGGCTTTAAGTGCAGATTAATAAAAAGTGTCTTTATTTTCCTATAGTTTACTTATGGTAAACATTTCTGTACACAGAATAGTAACTCGTGATTGGGGAAAAAAAATAAGTGCTTAAATTATAACCAAAGAACAACAATTTTCTGGCAAGTCTTTTTTATTATTAGGATCTAAATTTATTTATTTATTATGATCCATTTGAAACCACGAAACGCAGGTTTCTGACCTAATCTGAAGTCATGCTTTTATGGTAAAAGCTGGACATCAGTCAATGTCATACTCTATTTAAACTGAGTTTGTGCTATGAAAAATAGAGTGATTTCCTAGTTAAAACATAAGATTAGGAGTAGAGAGTTTGCAGTTTCTGGAGGCCCTAGTTGTTTCCCTGAACCCAAGCCTTCAATTGTCTCTTCATTGTTAAAAGAATTCCTGCAATTCAACATAACTTTTCACCTAAAGAACACAATTTGCATTTTTACTTCTTTCTCTGGATAAAATAAACCCAAACAAAGAGAGTAATGGCCTTGGGCCACTATCTTGCTCAAAGTGAGTGTGTGGTTTACCCTTTGTTATTGCTACATGTGACTTTGTGCTTATGAAATGGCAGCTCATCGGATCATGTGCTTATTGGATGTATTGAAAATACATACTGTGCTATTTATGTTTACTTTCCAGTGATCTCAAAGTATTTTCCAGAAATCCAAAATTCTAAGTTGGTTTAAGGAGCTGGGCATGTATATACATGACAATGGCTCAATTACAAAAATATTCTTGGTTCCTATGTTATTTAACAATCTGACAAACTCACTGATGACTACTTAGACCAACAGATCATTTCCCTTGATTTCAGAGGCATTATGAAGAACAAGTCAGATGAAGTGCTGTTTCTCAGTGACAATTATCTTATTTTTAAATTCTGTCATGTTTTCTTGAATTTTTTTTGAGAAAAGCATAAATCTCACTTCCTGTTAACTAGGTTAAGAAAAATTATGGGAATGACTTGCTTCTTCCTGCAAATTGCTAAGGAAGTGGTTTGTAAAACAAACAAAAATTGCCAAATACTTACAAATACTCACAGCAATTAGCTAACGGAGACAGCTTTATTGAGCTCTTTGCGAATCTTCACAGTAAGTTTTGAATTAGGACATTCCAAGTCAGTTACCCAGGCAGATATGTTTTTCAGACATAAGAATACATCATGTAGTTTTTCCAATTGAAATTAAAATAATTCCTTAAGGATATGGAGACAGACTTTGGATGTTAGAGAAATACTAGTATTGTGTGAATATGTAATATGCCAAATACAAGTACTCTATAACTTTTCCCCCAAATATTTGTCTCTTTATTTCTGCTGTATTTGACACAGCACAGTTATGCAGATATCAATTAGTATTTGACATAAGATGTTGAAAACATAAAAACACAACCTGACAGTTATTGCAATAAAACTATCATATTCAACAAGTTGGTCACTCAGCTAGAAAACTTAAATTTAGTTCTACCTTGGCAGTAGACTTCATAAACACTCAAAGAGGTTTTCCAATGCCTCAGTTCCTCACCTGCAAAATGAGACTAAAATCCCCAACTCATAGACATGCCCTTAAATTCTGCAAAGCAAAGGTACTGCAACATTGGGAAACAGATATTGAAAGAGTCAGATTGAACAAACAATATCTGTCATAGGATTGTAACTACATCCAAACTATGCGTTATACAACTTTTATATATATATCTCCACAGACAGGAAACTCATTAGCTTTTCACCTACAGAGTTTCTATAGTCACTGCCATAGAAATCATGGTTATAATATTGTGTTAAATGGGCACAGTACTAAATGTCATTGCAATGCCATTGGCTCAGCAGAAAGCATTACAACAGAGGTAGTCATTTTTCAGGTTGTTTCTTCAGATGGGAGATGCAGATTTTCAATCCACAGAACATTGTCAAGAGCCAGAATCTTAAAAGACATCTGCACTTTCAAAGGTCTCCCTTTGGATGACTCCTTTAGGGGAAGGAGAGTGATGTAATCACCCAGTGAGTTAGCCATAACTGAGGTGGATATGCTTAGACTTTGTTTTTATAATGAGCTCCCCAAAGAAAACCAAAACACTTTAAAAGTCAAAATAGCCAGGAAGACTGGAATACTTAACTTTTTAAATACAGGAAATTTAAAGTGACTAGAGGAGATGGAATATAAATTAAAAGGATTTATACACAGCTTTCCCTGGCCTGCTGCATCCTTGCAGGTATTTCGCTTCCAGGTGAGGTGCCAAGTAGACTCAGTACATTTCTGATTTTCATCAAACCCCTCTCTCCTCTCTTATCCCAAGGAGGTTCACATGTTCCCTTTGAAGGTCACCTGGCAGCTCCCCACTGTATCAGGTCCTTCTCTATGCAAATTCCAGCCTAGCTGCTCACTTGGCATCTCATTCATGCAGCATTCAAGACGCCTCAGGAATCTTCCTTCCCCTTTACCAGTTCCATGACCCCATCCTCTTAAAAGAAATTGACATGCTTATGAATAAAGAGGCAGGTGAAAACAAGGGTAATATAGTAAGAAGTGGAGAGCACCATGTTATTTTATCCACCTCTGAGATTTTGTTATTAAATTTAGTGCTATCATGCATTTAATGCTATCACATATAGTTTTTCCAAACATGTCTTGGGTTTTTTTCTCTCAAGATCTTTCCCTGGCAGAGTTTACAAATTTTGCACATTTCCTTAGGGTTTCCAGCAACTTGCTACTTATTAGAATGCAGGACTTCCAGAAATGTCATTCATGCCCAGTGTGCCCTTGCAAATCACCTTTTACAATGCATCTGTTGAAGACTTGATGGTTTGATACGTGGGACTGCTGCACGTTAAATTCAACCCATCCTGAAAGTCCTGGGAGGAAGTAAAAAACATAGCAACAGGAGAACTCTACATATTCCTAAAAAGACAGTGTGTTAACAAGTCCACTCACTTGTCACTCAGACTGGACATCTTCGCTGATCCAGTGTTCTTGCAAAATCTGAATACAAGCAAAACCTACTAAACACAACATATGTGATATTTAGGTCCAGGGCATATCCAAGAATAGTTTACAGGGAAAAGAGAGCCCAGCTTGAGCCTCAGTAGACCATCCAGGTCACTGTAAGCATGCCAGCCACAGCAGCCTGTACTGCCCAGCATTCACACTTCATGATAGCTCCTCTACCAGCACAGGGTGACTATTGGTTATGTGATAAAACAGATACAAGGAAATAGCAGCTGAACTCTTTTGAGGTGACACATGGGCCAGGAGTCACTAGTTGTCCATTTTCCCTCAATCTGTACATTACTCCTCAATTATTCTTGCATTATATATTCAAAATTCTGTATCAAAGGATTTGAGTGTGAAACAATTCTTTAAAAAGTTAGGAAAAAACGAGGCTGTTGAAATTGGCTTTCATATGCTGCAACTTTATTACATCAGAGAATTGAGAGACTATGAATACACTTAAGTGTTCACCTCATTGCAATTTCCAGTATTGAAGGCAATTAATATCTCTCACTGCAATAATAAATAGAGAGGCCATGAGTATTTATGAACTGCTGAAGACATTGATGCCAAATATGCTGTGAAAACCAAAATAGAATGAATGATACTTTATTGAATAGTTAAAAAACCACACATATAGTTGATAATTGTTATAAGTATAATTTATAAGTTTAATAAGAGTATTTGGATTATCAGATTTCTTAGCAATTTATCATTCAGGTAGGTTTTCACTGGTTCAGGAGATAAGGGTGAGAAACCTCAGATCTCTGTAGATTTTCAATACAGTAAAAGTGTCATATTTGCAAATTTCCTTAAAGTCATGATCCAAGTTACAGCATCTAGTGCAAGTAAATACTGAGAAGTCATATTTTGACACATATTAAGGTCACACTCAGAGATGTAACTCTGCATTCTGTGCATTCCAGTGCTGACTCTATGCAACTGTCTCTTTAAATAAGTGGCACTCTGTAACACAAAGTCTTCAAAGTGATACAGCAGGTGATTAATATAGGAGACATTTAGAGAGTCCTACATTGTTCCTATCTTCCTTCTAGCTCCTCGTTTCTCCAGACTCTGGGCACACAGTGAGCTTTCATCAGTTGCCAGCTCCCATATGAGAAGCACACACTGCCTCTTCTGCACATGCATGGAACATCCAGGCATAATCTGATGGGATGATAGTTCTCTATATATAACGGTACTCCACTGAAGTAACAGAGTATGAACTATCTAATCTTATATCTAATTTGTCTTTTTCAAATCCAGTTGGTACTCTTCAAACTTGTCACTTGTATTAAGAAAATAAATATGGCTACCTTGTTATTAGCACTATTCTATATAATGCTCTGTGATAAGCCCAGAGCAAGTTGAACAACTTTTAAGTCACACATCTAAGACAGAAACAACTATGGTGCATTTCCTATTCAAGCTCTTTAAAAAGACCACAAAATGAGATCACTACTCTGTGGTGACCTGTCTCTGGATGAACTCTTTTATTCCAAAATATATTTCTCCTGCTGGCGTG
This sequence comes from Colius striatus, assembly GCF_028858725.1. Classification (NCBI taxonomy): domain Eukaryota; kingdom Metazoa; phylum Chordata; class Aves; order Coliiformes; family Coliidae; genus Colius; species Colius striatus. Next base: position 97,145,669 of record NC_084759.1, on the reverse strand, counting down.
AGAAAACAGATTTCAATATTTCCTTCACAGTGGGCTGAATGAGTATGTTTTGAGTCATAATGCCCAGCAGACTGACAGCAGGAAGCCTTGTTGATAGGATATGTGACTTTTATTTGCTTCCGGTGAACATGTATTTATTTCCTCACAAGAGTTTTCACAGTGACAGAATCATAAAGCTCACAAACATATGTGCTTAGATAGATGTGCATGGATGACAGAATGGTTTGAGTCAGATTATTAAATGTTCGGTAGTTTGAAAACTTCTCTCTGTACTAAAAAGCACCGAAGCCAGGAATCCACATGGCTGAGATGATCAGATATCTCAGATGTAGTAGGCAGCAATGTCAGTGAGTGTACTGAACAGATTTCAAGTTAAGGCCTTCCATATTTGATTTGTAGTCTGATAAATAAGTCTGATAACTGATAAAAATCTAGAATTGCTTGCTAAAGGACACAACTTTACATCTGCTTAGGAATTATTCTTAAGATGATGAAATTCATTCCCATGGTGAAAGCAAGCCACTGGGCCTGGCAGTAAGTCCCACTCTGACTTCTGCAGTCTAAGCTCCAATTTAGGGACAAACAGAACTGAACACACTTTCCTATACCTTGAAAGAGGTTCATAGGTAAAGAAGAAAAAGGAAAAAAAAGGAAAAAAAAAGTTAAAATGCCTTAGCTCGCTAGGGGGATTCTTAAGTAAGTCTACCTTAAGTTCCTCTTCATCACCAAAGCAAAGAGAGTGATCAGTGCTGTGAACCTACTTGGGATAGTACAAGAGGAATCATTGCAGTTGCTCATTGACCAGACCAGAATACAGAGCAGTTAGAGTTTAAATATTTATCTAAGACAGGTCTGAAACTGCCTGTTTATCTTCCAGGTTAATCAGTTGCTATTCTGATGTAGTTGAGTGTCTTATCAGCATCTGCTCAAATCAATACACAAATAGACAGCAAGGCTCATCAGACTAAAGGAACTTCATAGCAGCATGTCTCTGTTGCTGCCGATAGTCAAACTACATATTCTCAGCTAGCTTACTTGTGTCTGTAAGGCTGTATCATGTAGGCTTTCTCTGATTTATGTTACTCTCATCAAAGGAATTTGACCTCATTGATGTTTTAATACCAGGACCAGCATGGCATTTTAAAATAAGTCAAGTTTTGGAGTCTTTGATAGCAAGTAAATGTGCTGGAAAATGCTTGAAAAGGATGTTTGTTTGTTTTTTCTTCTGTAAAAAGTTAACACTAACCAAACAGAATTTCAGCAAACTTTCAGAAAGCAAATTTTTGGCTGTAGAACAAACAAAAGAATTTTTTTTAAAGGCATTTATTTCCCCACTATTTGGAAAATCATAAGCACCTGGAAATAGGCATTCATAATGAAAGTTGCCCCTGCAATGTTTGTACAGTAACTATAGTGGAGCTACCACGATACTATAAGACAGCCACTAGATAATTGCAGCTATTATGCCCCATTACAAATATTTACCACACTGTGGGGAATGAAAATTGCTATCTCGAAGGAGTATGACTTTCCATGAGGAAAATCATTGTTTTTTGCCCTTGGACAAGATACAGAAGAAAAACCTCATCATCATTATTTACTTTCAGTTCAGAAAGCATAAAATGGGTATCACACAGTAGTTTTTCATCCATGAAACTGTTGCATTGCTGAAAATTGGAAGATAATACAAATATTTTTTCAGAAGGTGAAATTAGTAAGCACTTTTTTTCTGTTGTTTCCAGTGACAGGACCAGGAGTAACAAACATAAGATGGAACACAAAAAGTTTCACTTAAAGAAAAACTTTTTTTACTTGAGGATGAGGGAGCCCTGGCACAGGCTGTCCATGAAGGATGTGGAATCTCCTTCTCTGGAGGTCTTCAAACCCATCTGGCTGTGTTCCTGTTTCATCTAATCAAAGTGAACCTGCTTTAGCTTGAGGGTTGGACTAGATGATCTCTACAGGTCCTTTCCAACCCTTACGGTTATATGATTCTGTCAGAGTATTCCAAACCATTTTATCTGGTTGCTGTAGCTGGTTTTGCTGCTTGGTTCTGCAATATTATCACACTTTCTTCTCATATTGTGTAGCAGATAATAGAGACAACATCATCCAAGGATGGAAGATGGTCCGGAGTTTCTTAAGCTCACAGGGAATGTTTTGCTTGACCACCAGTGCCTGTGCACAGAGCTCCCTTGCACCTCAGCTCTTAGAGCAGCCAGGTCAACCCCTTCTGGAGTTGCAGGAAAACATGATGAAGCCAATTCGAAATTTTTCACAGACCACCAAGTTCTGATTTTCAAACGGTCCAATCCCAGACCAAGACTCTGTGGCTGTGGCCCATCTTTCCCTTGCCTACAACCACTTTGTCTCACTTTCACCTGACACTTTCATCACAGTTCTGTATTTTTAGTAATAAATAGAACTTAGGTATATTTATCCCTGTTTGGCACTCTTCTTGCTCCATCTTTCTAGCTGTGGTATTTCCAGACAGTCAGTAACCCGAGGAAACTGTCAGGTTCATGGCTGTTGTTCAAGACATGGCGTACTTGGAAAAGATAACAAAAACACATTAGAAAACTGCCTGATATGCAGAATTTTAAAGACCAAGTACAGCACTTGTGAAAGTCCAAGCCTGTTTTAGTTTAAATGCAGACATGTTTGGGTTCACCATTGTACTGTATCTCTGTTGCAGAGTGAGCTTTGGTTTCTTATCTGAATTTTAGTAAGAGCCTCTCTCTTTTCATCCATATCTGCAAACATACAATTACCTGCTCTATGAAGTAGGACTTCTGATGAAATAAAACCCTAGCTCAAATGAATGCATCATTTTAATTCTATTCAAAGTCCGCTTCACTTTATTACAGAAACCTCTATGACGGATTGTAAATGTTCTTCCAGCACCTTCCATTTACATCTAGAAGAGTCAAATTTTGTATACTTTGTGTGTTTTCTACACATAAACTAGCTGAAGCACATTGCCTGCTTTTTGGGTAATATATCATGTATTGTCATATAACACAGGAAAATGTCTAGTGAAGTGGCCTCTGAGACAGCCATCTATAGTGCAAGACCGTAAGTATTACAACAAAAGAAAAAAAAAATAAAGAGCTAGAAATTTGATGAAATAAACCAAACAAATTTCATATGAAACTTCTCTTCTTCATCTGGAATTAGTAATTTCTCTCATTGCTAATGTCAGATCATTTTTGGGGAAAAAAACCCTACAAACCATTAAATAGTCCTATACATCAAACAAAATTTATTGGTAATATTGTTGTCTTAACAGACAGAATAGTAAATTAATCAGTCATCTATTAGCAATCTGGTATGTTGTTACTGCATTACTTCTCTGTTTCATATACCTGTTTTTCTCTAGGGTTGTATTTCGGTATGATGAATATACATTTAATAAATTATTTTGCTTCCAATGGAGTTAGTTCAAATATTGTGAACCTTTCTGAGGACCTTCATTACATCTTTTTAATGAATTTTCTTTACAGATACCACTTGCTCAAATGTCTGAGCTCTACAGAACTGATTCACTCATTGCAGAAGCATTGTCCACGTATTACACCACTTGTCTCTGCTCTAGTTAAACATCTTACAGATACAGTATACATCTCTTGGCCATTCTGCCTGTCATTCTATTGCACCCCAACAGGTGCCAGGCTATTCATTTCATCTTTCCTTCCTGCTTATGAAATTTGGATATGGAGGATTTTGTTTGGTGCATCAGTGGTAGAATTAGGGGAATAGTGTTTTCTCTCAGACAGCAGCTATACAAAGTGTCCTTTTAGTGGTGGTCTAAAGTCACTGCGGCGACATAACTGGGTATGAATGATAGCACAGTGTTAAACAGGATTATAAGGAATTGCTGTTCTCCCATGGGATCACCAGCATGGCTCTGTAAACATCTTGGAAACCTAGCAATATCAAATTATATCATAGTGAAATAGTATCCTGCCTCCAAGGACACTGAACACTGCCAGAGACTTCACAAGGAGAAATAAGACAAAGTAATCCTCAAAGTATATATGTTCACCAGCTGGAAATAACAGTACACAAATTTAAATTATTGCTGTGCTGTCACTTGTACTCTGACCAAGAAGTAATATGTTTGTGACATACTGAATACACGTAACATGCCACTTAGAAAAGAAGAGGAAGATAAAGAAGAAAGAAAGAGTCCTGTTACCATTCAGGTAACAGGAGGCTTTAATAAGCAGGTTCCTTAACTCAAATAACAATTGAATTTGAACTGGATATGTGTAAGAGCTGAATTTCTCAACCTGGGCAAATGCAATGCTAATGTGAATAGCAGGAAGCCAACACAAAGCTGATGACCTCAGGGAAAACTCAATTAAAATGAATTGAAAATGTGGGAAGTAAGAAATAATTCAAAATATATGAACCAGCTCCTTAACTGAGGTGAATCATCATCATTAGACTGAAGAGCCTGGCTGTGTTGATGTGTATATGCTGCAAATCAGGCTGCTGGCAGGAAGCCAGAGGATACCCAGTGGCACTTATCATTGACTTGGGGAGTAGGTTGTGTCTTGGCCAGGGAAATCAGACAAGAACTGGGAGTTATAACACAGCAAAATGAAAATTGATCTTGTTTATTTGATACCTACATAAGTCATGCTTGTAGAAGCGAGTGATATTTAGTCACTTGCAGATGGATACAGTCTGGCAAAATATGCCAAGGAGGTTGATCTTTCACAGATTCTTGCCGACTTCTAACCAAGACACACTTTATTCAAATTTAATTGTCTCAACAGCTGGTGTATTTGAAAATTGGAGTGATTATGAGAATAACATACTGCTCTGAATTTATATTGAAAATGTATTTCCCTATGAGAACAGAAGTCCAAAGAAAGGTTGGTGCTTGAGAGGAACAAAGGAGCCCTTCATGTCTGTACTTCTTTTATTGAAGAATCTAACAATCTCCTTGTGAAACAAGATTCACCTGAAGAGTCAGACGTTCTCTGTCATGATAAGCCCAGCAACTGATAGCCTAGTGTAAGTGAAGAGAGGAGGCTCTTTGCTGTGGGAATCAGTGCAGGAACAAGGAGACAGTCCTTTCCCACTCTGATGACAGGCCCAAGCAAACGAGGGGGAAGAAGCTGCCTTCCTGCCCAGAAGTCCCCTGAGCTGTTCTGCTCTCTGGGTATCAGTCCACCATTGCCAGTAAAGGTGCAGCCTCACATCTGGCTAAATTTTATTTTAGGGAATACACCAATGACCAACCAAGCCTAAGACCAAAAGGTTCACTGGGTTGAACAAAATCCATGTTTTTACCAAGTGCTCAGCCTAACCATCACAGTCTGCCTGTAAATCATCCTCCTTGTCAACAGTACTGTAGTTAATATTAGTTATTGCAATGGATTCAAATAGTCATTCATAATTAAATGCATTTCACATTAATCAGCAGCCTGTTAGCAAACTGTTCAAGAGCTAACGGAAAGTTAAAGTGACATTGACAGATACAGTTCCCATTTGTGAAGTAATATTACTTGCTCCTGATGCTTATACAGAACCTGGCAAGCTTACATAGTTATAAATTATACAGTTTTTCCCCCTCCAAAATCCCCAGTTGAATGGAGCAGTAAAGACCTTGTTGAAAGAAGTTCATACTAGTATCAAGGGTTTCAATAGCCATATGTCTTAGAAAAATTGTTTATATATTTTGTTTCATATTATGTGGTTTGTACACAACTTGTTTTATTTTTTCAGTTACCCTACAAAAATCCTTGGATTGCTATACATTATTTTGGAACCCAATTCACATTCTCTGACTGACATGCTCCCAGGTTAGAAGAGAAATGTTCCTATGCTTACTGATAATCATTCTTAGTCCACTCAATTCTTGCTACATATTTTTAGATTCTAACATGTTCTTGGTCCAGAATATGTCTGAACTTCCTCTGTATTTTTTTTTAACTCACAATAATACCTTTCTGTGTGCCAATTCCAACTCTAGAGGTTTGTTCTGTATTCTCCTTTGGGAACACCTAATTAATAATTACCTGGGACACAAATAAACCCTGACATGAAAAAATTAAAAGGTCACGTCCTCCAACTCAGCTTGTTGCTTTGTTTTGGAAAATGCAGCAGACCTTATGAGGGATAGGTAGATATTTGTCCTTTTATCCATAATTAACTAAAAAAATCACACCAAATAAAGGTAAAAACATGAAGGTATAAGTTGAAACCATAATAGGAGCAAATATAAAGAAGATCATTTAAAAAAAAAAAATTCTATGCCACTTAATAAATGAAATGTCTCACCTTTGCAAACAGAAGCAGTAAAGGTTTTTGTCCAAAACTCTTTCTCTCCAAACATCCTGCCATTCCGTATGACTCATCTTTCATGTGGTCAGGAAAAAAAAAAAAAAAAAAAAAAAGGCAGGCAAAATTGTATCATTACATGCAAGTTAGAATTACTCCTTGTACTTAATTGAGTGCAAGTACCATATAAGAGCGTAAATGTTAAGCAAGTCACCAACATTTTTCATTGCTCAAGGAAGACATCGGACACTAATGTCATATTTCAATAAAACCTGTGGGTTTTTTTCCTGAAAACGTATCTCCTGCATCAGGATGGGACTTACTCCCCTGGAGATCAATGGAATTTATTCCCATCCTGTGCTGGAATATTTAAAACAACAGATCTCCTGCTCTCTCTGGTGCAAAGTTTATCAAGAGCATAATAGCCTCAGGCCCTATTTTTCTGCTAAAACATTCAATTCAATTCCAAGGGGATTACTCCCATCCTATGACAGAAAGACATCATCTCCAGCAGTTTCTGTGTTGAGCAAGGAGGGGCACTGTGCTTTCCTCAGGAACGTCTTGGTTTGAAAGTCACCAGCACTGCTGCTATCAGTCATCATTCCCATTTCCTGCAGAGGAAGAGGTCTTGCTCTCCAAGAATCAGTGGCTCTTTTGTTCCCTTCTGCGCAGCAGCGTGGCTTGGGCAAACCCACTGCACAACAAGTCTCCTCCATGCTGGGGACCCCCTATTCTGTCCAAGAGGTATGTCTCTCAAAAGTAGCAAGCTGCAGACCTTGCTGGCTCTACAGCCACACTTCTAAAGATATTTGTTCTGCTGATTTCTTTTCACTAGCAAATTGACACTTCCATTTGAGATGACGGCTTTGGGCTTTGCATCCCGACTGACCAGCAGTACCTGTACATCTCCCTGGTTTACTTGCTGAAGGAAATGTGAGGGACTGCAAATACATGTGTTGAGTATCTCCTGTCAGTCTTCTAACCATATTTACTCCCATCACTCTCAGGTTTTAATCTGACAATGGAAACAGTTAAATTTCCCTGAGCTGAAGTATGAGACACCTAAGTACCTGACTGTGCCTTTCTGTCCACACAGAGAGCAGGCACTCAAACACTGACTTTGCAAACCAGAAGGTTTTTACTGGCCCTTACTTTTCATGCTCAACCAAAACCAGTCTCAGTTTTCTCAGACTGGTTATAGATATAGATACAGATAATACTCTACTGATATAGAGACAAAGATAATTGAGGAGCAAAGAAATCCACCACTAGTGGAGTAGCTCCTTCTGAAAGAAAGTTTTGTATACACATGTATACACTGTATAATTGCACATACATGTATATACTTGCACACAATCTTTACCCACTAGCAGAACATAAATAAAAGTACATTATCAAGACTTTGAAATGCCTAATGGCAGGAAGGCTATTATCTCTGGACCCAAATTATGTTCCATAGCATCATAAGTAATCTAACCTAATTTTGCAGCTCTAGGGAAGCGGTGGATGCAGAGATAAGCAACCAAAGCAGCCAACAATAGTAAAATATTCTAAGTAAAGCATGGTCATACATAAACCAAGGATCTGATTGCCCTCTCTTGATTTCTCTTTCACTTTCCCAACTGAAGCCTCACCTGGGATTCAGTTTTCCTCTTTTTTTCTCTGAGCTTCTGCCCCAAGGTGTCCAACTGAAGGTACTAGACAGGCTTCCTGCCATCTTCCCAGTTATCTCCATAGCAAACATGGAGTATTACCCTGGGTCAGAGAATGTTGTGATCTTTACAAGGCCTCTTTGTTGTTTCAGAGACCTAATCTTCAACCTACCTTTTTCCCTCCGAATTTCATTTTTATATGAGAGGCTCAGAAAATTCTTGCTTTTCTTCTGTTCTTTTCCATGCCATTAATGATCAGGCTGATTTCAATGTGTTTCAAATCTTGACAGAAAAAAAATTAAGTCACACTTCCTCATACACCTGCTTATGCAAAAAGACCTTTGTTCAGTGTATTCACATATAGAAAACTGAATGTGAAAGCAAACAATAGAATATTAAGCAGAACACATCTTTTCACAGTACTATCATATGTCTTAATTAAATATCCAAAGATTTATTTTTAAAAAACAAAACTTGATGTATATATGATGTGTTTAAGTAATTACATCTGCAAATTAAGTCTCAGTCTTCTCCAAGTCATTTAACTGAAGCTACTTTGTATTTCAATACTCCAAAGAACTAAATAATTCACTGGCTACTGTCCTGCAAAGTCATTTCCTCTCTTTGTTTTCCATACTTGAATTTTCCTATCTTTTCCAACCTTTTGTGCATAGAATGAGTCAAGTTTGGTAATTTTGCCCAGAATGGCCCTTTTTTTTTCCATAGATACAGTCTTTATTATCCTCCCTGACTCCATCTAACACAGATTCCTGTCAGTGTTGTCATAAATTATTCTTTTATGCAATTTTAAAACTGGTGACTAAAAAGGATTAAATTAGACAATTTCTGCTAAATTAGCAAGTACTACTGAAGAATAGCAGTGTCTATTTCAAATTCTGAATGTGGTTAACACACATATGGAAAACCCACTTGTTTATCAGTTTTAGTTATCCAGCATATTTCATATAATTTGTCCTGACAATTAAGTCAGCAGTCTTCTAAATGTTTCTGTTTCTATCTAAATACCATGTGCCATAGGAAGTTCTGCACATACAGTGCATCTCTGCACAATCAGTCAGCAGAGAGTACTATGGCTGTTAAGCCAATTGTGTTGAGGAACCTTTCTGTTTCTACCGTTTTTGTAATTTGTTTTTCAAGGTGATAAAGAGAGAGGAAATAATCCAGTAGTAGGTCCCAGACATGATGCTTGGAAAGAACTATTCTCAGATTAGATCTGTAAAAAAAATGACTGGAAATACTGTGATTTGTTGATTACATCTCCAAGAGTCCTAGTAAGAGCTAAAAGATGAGTAATTCAAAATACAGAGAGCGCAGCCAGTGTGAAAGCAGAGGCTTCTATTTTCAGGAAGACACATTATTAATGTACACCAAAAGAAATGGGAACAGAGAAAGAAACAATCTGTTCATTTCAAAACAGAGGGACTTTGTGACTGTTCAAAAGAAAAGTCAAGGCAAGAGGAGAAAGCCTAGGATACAAATCATTATCTATCACTTCATTGTTTATGTTATTCAAAAGGCAAAGAAAGATGGTTTTGAATTTCTAGTAGGCTGGAACAGGAAACTAGTACTTTCCCATTTCCAGGGTAATTTAGTCAAGTCATATGCCAGCTGCCCTCTACAGAGAAGGGAAAGTCCCTATTTAATAGAGCTGCTATTTTCCTCCCAAAGCTTCTGGCCCAAAGCATCAGCATTCTCCAGTCAGAAGACATTACCTCTTCTGTCCCATAGAGCATCTCTGTCTGTACCTTGCAGTTACGGTTACATTACAAAGAGCTCGGTGATGCCTGAGAAGGACATCCAGAACCACTGAACTCCGTGAGAATTTCGTCACTTGCTCGAGTAAGGCCTACAAACTACCCCCTGAAAGCTTTTAGTCACAGATGGCTTTTTAACAGCCTAGTTGCAGTCTTTGGTCCATTCGTAAGAGGCAAACATTTGTCATTTCCAGATCAGAGGAGTTGCCTCAACAGACAAGAAGGCTGACCACTTCCTGGAGGGTTCTGTCTACTCAGAACAGAGCTCACACACATTAGAAGAGTATTAGGACCTCTTCTCATGCTATCTTTTTAATGTAGAAAGACTTGATTGCTGTGAACACAGAAAGTTTCACAACTACTGAAATGGTGACTAAATTTAACTGCTGGGTTTTTTCCAAAATTTACTTCCATTAGTGAATCAACAGAAAACTCTTCCACAAGTTAACACAATGCTATGGAGTCATGGCCTTTGGTTACATTCCTGGGCTGAAGTTCACCACTACTATGGCATCCTGGGATGCATCAAGAAGATTGTGGCCAGCAGGTCAAGGGAGCTTCTCCTGCCTCTCTACTCTGCCCTGGTGAGGCCTCATCTGGAGTTCTGTGTCCAGTTCTGGGCTCCCCAGCTCAGGAGGGACAGAAAACTTCTGGATAGAATCCAGCACAGGGCCACCAAGACGATCAGGGGACTGGAGCATCTTTCTTATGAGGAAAGGCTGTGGGATCTGGGGCTGTTTAGTCTGGTGGAGAGGAGACTGTGGCAAGAATCTCATTAATATTTAAAAATATATAAATGGTGGATGTCAGGAATTTCGGACATTCCTTTTTTCTGCTGTATCTAGTGACAGGACAAAGGATTATGGGATGAAATAGGAACCCAAAAAAATCCATTTAAACATAATAGAAAACTATGTGAGGATGAGGGAGCCCTGGCACAGGCTGCCCAGGGAGAGTGTGGAATCTTCTTCTCTGGAGGTCTTTAAAACCCACCTGGGCACATTCCTGTGTCACCTGATCTAGGTGGACCTGCTTTGGCAGGGGAGTTGGACTAGATCTCTAAAGGTTCCTTCCAACCCCTACCATTCTATGACTCTATGACTACTACATAGTAAAAGCCTAGTATCACAAAAATCACAGAATGGATGAGACTGGCAGGAACTCCTTAAGACCATGTACTCCAAGCCCTGCTCCAGCAGGATCAGCCAGAACAAGTTGCCTAGGACTGCATCCAGTTAGGGTTTTAGTATCTCCTGCAGGAAAAAAAAAAAAAGAGTTCTGAGCACCTCAGTATAAATCCTACAGTGAATCTAAACACCCACTTCGAAGTTAAATATATAGTCCCCTTTTTGTAGTTTGTGGGAGATACAGGTCCATTCTGGTTAGGATTCACCTCCTCTGAAGAACTTTCTGTGTAGAAACAAAAAGTATTGACAGTGTTGGATTAGTTTATCTGGATGAGACATTGACATTTCTGGGCTCTGGACTCTTTTGAAACATTTTGCAAGGTTGATAAACATATCCTTATAGCTAAAGCTGTTCCCTTTTCACAGATGAATTTTACGGTCATACCACTTAGCTGTGAAAGGTACTGTTTCAGTTTTAGGAGCTCTGACATTTTGCTACTGTAATTAGATTCCCAGAAGTGCTGTCTACTGATAGCGCCAAGAAAACACCCAGTGCCAATTCGGCCAAATTCAGACCAAATATAAACGTGTGTAATGCCTTTGCAGAGGCACTGTATCTGAATTTGTCCCAGTTCCACTAAAGAAAGTAAAAAGATCCTAAACTACAATACAGTGAAATGGTCTTCTGCCCCTTCCCCGTATTCATCCCTGATTATAGTCGTAAATCAAAATAAGTTTTTTAACACGCGTCAGTAATGCTGATAACATTATGGACACCCTATGTTACATAGCTGGAAGCAATTTGAGGCACTAGGTCTTTGACTATCTGGAAAGGAAAGAAAAATCCCTTAGAAAGTGAGCAAAGCACTACATTACTGACACCTAATAGCAGGTACTACCCAAATTAATCATTCCCAAAACTTTCCATAGACTGGAACTTGATGCCTGGGAATCATGCCAAACAGTTTATGTTTGATAATCCCTAACGTGGTCACATAAGCCAGCTCTCAACATGCAGATAAAGGAATTTTCATATAGAAGAGCATCAGTGAGTAGTGGTGGTGCCAGATCTTCCCTCCCTACTCAGTCCCCATCCTGAAGTCCCCAGCAAGGTCATCCAAGACAGGATGAGTTTGGTCACAGGCTGGCCATGACAATGCATCACCACATACCCTGAGCAGTGGAGCTGGTGGAGTGAAAGGTTGGGCAGCCCATACATGGCTCATGACCTTGGCCCCAGCCCTACTCAGAGCTAAGATGCAGATGTGGGGACAGCCATCAAGTGTGTGCAGTGGAGGCTCCCTGGGGGAGAAATATGCTGCTAGTTTTTATTATTTCAATTTTTAATCATAAATCTTAAAGTTACATTCGTCTATCTTTGTATTAAAAGTGTCCTGCAGATTAGATTAACTTCTTTGCTGTCTTTGAGCTTAAGTAGGAAAGTCTTTATGAACTTTTTAATAGGTGTCCCTTCTTTATACTTTTATTTAATACCAATGATGGGATCAAGCCTCCTTCCTTAGTGTTTATAAAATAAATAATTAAACACAAAACAAAGTACAATAAAACAACAGTAAAAAGGAGGTACACTTTTATAGAATGCAAAGGAAGTTCTTGAGCTCAGAAAAAAATGAAGAGAGGAAGAACAACATTTGCTTACAATGTCTGAAGAAAAATATTAACAATAAATTTCAGTTGAATTATGATACATTTTGAAATTGCAGAAACTTTTGAAATTTGGCATAGCTACTACAAGGTTTTTGCCTAGATTTTGTGAGGTAAAATTCAATTTGAAATCTTGAGTGTAGGTAAAAGGTCTTATCAGTCATAGATTTCCTTAGGGAATTATCAATATTCTAGGTTTAGAAGATATTCACTTTATTTCCACTCTTTAAAGGAAAATGATAATTTATCATATCTGCATTTAAATAGTGATAAGTGATACAGAATATTTAATCTGATTTTCCAAGCATGATGTTTTCAGATTTAGGGGATTTGAAAGTCATTTCTATAAAGCATTTCTACTTTCCCATTCAAAATCATTATTTAAAGTTAAAATTTTGTGTCAATAAAATGGCAGGCAAAAGAAGTCTGGTTAAAGGTTTCTTTTCTTCTTTGATTTAGTTTTCAGCTGAGATTCTTGAAGTATAGTCTGCCACTTAAAAAATTAATTTGATACTAATTGACTCCATAATTATAGTTTTGTAACCATTTCACTGTAGTTAAATTCTCCTTTAAATATTCACAATTATCATCTGTAAAGTATTTCTGTAGCAATTACTACTGGAAATCCATGAGGTTTCAACTATTTCAAAGGTACTCTGGCAGTATAGTTTGATTTGAAATTATGATCCTAGGCTTAATATCTCTCAGCTGCCTGACTGACTGTCATCTCTTCACAGCAGTTTGTCAGTCAAGAAATCCCTAGGCCAATCTCCCCAGTGGTGATGGAGAAACTACAGCAAAGCTCAGGATGCCTACATTACACATCTTTGGAGAGACACTTGCACATTCTGGCATCTAAATATTGCAACCTGGGTAATTAGGATTACAGAGAGAGCTGGAGTGTACCAAGTCATAGGCAAAAGATTACCAAAGTCATCAAGCAACCAATCAAGTCAAAGTAGAAAAAGAGTACTTTCCAAGGAACCTGGTGGTTTTGAGATGAGTTAAGCAATTTTCCTGATTTCAACTTTATGAGTATTTATCTAGATAAAGTCTATACTCCCTGGAGTTCCTTTTCTCACTTTACTAATTTTTCTGGCAGATTTTGAACTGAAAGTAGGTAGTGCTTCATGAATACGTTTTATGTAACCATAATGTTTGATTCTGTGATAACCAAAATTAAAACATTGCACAAAGCTCATGGACTGCAAAACAAAGGAAAACTTCTCACACGTTGTAGTGGGTCTGGGGCGGTGGTGATTTTCCACAGCAGCTCTTGTAGTGTTGTGCCTTCTGTTGGTAGCTAAAAGTGTGTATTGATTGCACATCAATATTATGACTACTGCTATTATGATGTCAGCTCAGCAATATAAACTCAGGGAGAGCAGTAGGAAGTGAGGATGAGATTCATTTTGACCTTCCAAAGCAACCATTACACATACCGAAGCCTTGCTTCTTGGGACATGGCCGGACATCGCTGCTGATGGGAAGTAGAGAGTAACAGTTTTATTTGCTTTGCTTTGCTTCTCACACACATGGCTTCGCTTTTTCTGTATTATACTGCTTTTATCTCAACTCAAGAGACTCCCATCTTATTTTCTCCCCTCCTTGGCTTGTTGAGGAGGAGGTGAAAGAGTGGTTTGGTGGGCACCTGGCATCCAGTCAGGGTCAGATCACCACACAGGTTCCCAAAGGATCCAGGCATCATGGGGAGAGCAAAATGCAACAGAAACGGAGACTTATTTCCTTTATGTTCCTCATTATAAATATGTATACACAACTCACTAGAAATATATTTTAGTACAGGGATTATAGGTCCTGTGGCCATGCTTTACCTCTTTTCAGCCCTGCCATTCAGATTCTGTACCTTCCACTTTTGCCTAGTGCATAAGTTTTTGCTCTTTGTTTCCTACATCCCCTCATTCAAATCTCAGCATTATTTTAAATTCAGTGTGTTGAAGTGCAGCATCATGAGCCAAAGCTTGATCTCATGGAAGTGGGTGGTCACTCTGCAACTGCCCTTTAAGGAACTATTTGGTCCTGACTTCATTTCCTATTGTTTCTCCAGTGTGAAAAAATAAGACGTTTCTATCATTGTCTCTCTGAGCGTATGATGAGCAATGACTTTATGCCACAGGCATTGTATTTATAATCATAAACACAAACTCAGGCTCCAGCTACATCCAAGTAACACCACAGTTTTCAATAGTGTTGTCTTGCTGTACAAAATTTCCCCTATCTTTCCAAATTTCTCCCTCCACTGACTTTTCTGTCACAGTTCTTCCTTTTACTTTGGCTTCTAGTTTTGATCTCATTTTAACAACAACAAATCCAAATATGTTGGATAAAAAGTTTTTCATGGAAAATATTTTTTTTATACTTTCCATTTAATGTGAAATGCTTCTTTTCATGGATGAAAAGTTATAAAGATATCTGATTCCAATCTTAAAGGCAAACTCCTCCACTTAGGATAAGACAAAGAAGAAAACAGATCTATTTCAGACACTTTGGAATTTAAAAAAAAATAGTTATTCACAATCAGATTTTCATATTCCTGTACTGTCTACACTTTAGGTTTCCCTTCTTTCTTCCTGCATATTCAGATAAAGTTCTGAGACTTCCTTCGTCTTCTTGAGTAAAATTATTTCACCTTCCACTCTCTATCACATAAAATCCAGTAAAAAGAGAAGTTTCCAGTGTTTCCCTGGCTCCTATTCTTCCCTCACCATATCACAGTTGGTTCCTCTCATTTACCCTGTTCACATAGCAGATTTGGGGCAGTTTGAGTGATCCTTTGCTGGTGGTATTACAGAAAGAGAAATGCAAAAGTCTCTAGAAAAGCAATAGATCAGACCTTTCTGGTATGTGAGAGGCATCCAGTATGTAGAATAGCCTTCTCATCTGTAGTGGTTTTGCCTGGGCCAGGTTTTTGGTAGCGGGGTGTTACAGGGGTGTCTTCTTTAAACAAAGATCTGCCAGAAGCTTTCAATGCAGCTGATGTCTAATGCCAGTCAATTCTAAGATGGACCTGTTGCTGACCAAGGCCTAGCCAATTAGTGATGGAGGTAACGCCTCTGTGAATAACATATTTGAGAAGGAGAAGCAGTAGTTGAGTAGTTGCCAAACTGCACAGCGACAGGCAGTGAGAATATGAAAATGTCTCCACAGACACCAAGGTCAGTGGACAAGGAGGAGGAGGAGGAAGAGGATGCTTAGGCCCTGGAAGAAGGACTCCTCTGTGACCTGTGGTAAGGACCATGGTGAGGCAGCTGTGCCTCTGCAGTCTATGGAGACCATCAGTGAGCAGAGATCCACTCGTAGCCTGTGGAGGACCCCACACCAGAGTGGGTGGATGCCTGGAGAAGGCTGTGACTCCGTGGGAAGCCCATGTTGGAGCAAGTTCCTGGCAGGACCTGGGAGCCCGTGGGGAGAGGAGCCCAGGCCAGAGCAGGTTTGCTGTCAGGACTTGTGATCCTGTGAGGGACTCAGGCTGGAGCAGTCAGTACCTGAAGGACTGTTCTCCCAGTGGATGACCCACATTGGGGCAGAGTGTGAGGAGCTGCCCCTGTGGGAGGCCCCATGCTGGAGCATTGCTTGAGGAACTGTAGCCCATGGGAAGGATCCATGCTGGAGGACTGTCTGCTGTGGGAGGGACACCAAATTAGCAGTGAGAAGTGTGAAGAGGCCTGCCCATGAGAAGAAGTAGCAGCAGCAAAGTCCATCTGTAATAAACTGGCCGTTACCCTCATCCCCCATCCCCTGCACTGCCGGCGGGGAAGGAAGGAGAGGTCTGGGAAGAGGGAGGGGTGGGGGGAGGTGTTTTAAGATTCAGTTTTATTTCTCAATCTCCCTGTTCTCATGGTTCATTAATAAATCAAACTCTTTTCTCCCCAAGTTGTGTCTGTTTTGCCCACCACACTAATTGCTGAATAATCTGTTTATCTCAACTCACAAACTTCTCATTATATTTCTCTTTCCCCTGTCCAGTTTAGGAGAGGGAAGTGAGTTTATGACTTGATGGGCACCTGGCAGCCAGCCAGGGCTAAACCACCACATCATCTCAGCTTAAACTGAACCAAGAGTCCTCCTTTACAACTGCAATATTGGTACAAGACTAGAATCAGTCTTGAGTCTGAGACTTTTCTTTCATACATTAGTAAATATATCATACACCTCCTTTCAGGCAGAAAGTATTCAAATACTGCCTTCATGCACCATTTCCACTGTGCAATATCTTGAAAAAAGAGTAGAGTGAAGTAGAATGAAGTTTACTAATACTCTATGTAGTATCGCTATCTCAGAATGCCTTGCTTTAGCAGCTAGTCATAGCAACAGGATACTAATTCCATTTTGTCTTCTGAATAGTTCTGTATTTTCTTCTTTATTAGGGAAACTTAGTTTACTGTCTTCAATGGAGTTTGAATTAGGCAGTTTGAATTATTCCAGTGTAATAGATCTTACACTCATGCATTTATAACTTTTATAATACACAAACATATAGACACAGAGAGCTACATATGACCCTATTATCCAGTCTTCTTTGATCATGGTGAGGTTTCTCTGTTCTTGTAAATTAAGAAAAAGCTTAGAAACTGTAATGAAAACAGCAGGATTCAATTCTGTTCCTGGGTCCAGCATCTAGACTGGTCCAGTCAAGGGTAACTGACTGAAGCCACAAACGCCTTAAATGATCATAATATTGATGGCAATGATGGCAACACTGGTACATATAGCTTAGCAAGGAGTCAAGTTATCCTGAAGAAAAGCCACAGAAAGTAGAGGACTGTGACTGACAACCATGAGGAAAAAATATCAGAATAGCACAATCAGATCAGTGTTACTACGCTATCTAGGCAAGAAGTTTTCAGCTGTGGTTACTGGCACTTGTGTAAGAGCATGCAATGATAAATTGTGTCTTTGTTTTACGAACACACCAACCTCTTCTCCCCTTACAACCTCAGAACACAAGTTTTTTCTGATGGGTCAATGTTACACTGCTACATGGATTAGCTTCTGTTTGAATAACATATAATAATTTGTTTTAATTACACACCACAAACTGCATGTATGCATAGAAAGAAGAATGTAGCTCATGACTGAGTCTTAGGGGCCTCCAAGCTTTCAGTTAGTTCTGACCAGAGTGCAAGTATAGGAAAAAAATAATAATGTCTAACATATAGACAAGTCCTGTTGCTATTCTGAAGTAGATAGACTTTTTGCCCCCAAAATACAGAACTAAAACTGTATTGCTATATTTTGGTCCACACTTTTAATGGAACTGTATCCAGTTTAGGGCTCCCCAGCTCAAGAGGGACAGGGAACCTCTGGAGAGTATCCAGTGCAGGGCCACCAAGGTGATCAGGGGACTGGAGCATCTTTCTTACAAGGAAAGGCTGCGGGAACTGGGGCTGTTTAGTCTGGAGAAGAGGAGACTGACAGTGGATCTTATTAATATTTACAAATATCTAAAGGGTGGGTGTCAGGAGGATGAAACATCCCTTTTTCTGTTGTATCTATTGACAGGACATGGGGTAATGAAATGAAACTGGAACACAAAAAGTTCCATTTAAACATCAGAAAAAACTATTTTACTGTGAGGATGAGGGAGCCCTGGCACAGGCTGCCCAGGGAAGGTGTGGAGTCTCCTTCCTTGGAGGTTTTCAAAACCCACCTGGATGCATTCCTGTGTCACCCGATCTAGGCAGACCTGCTTCTGCAGGAAGGTTGGACCAGATGATCTCTATAGATCCCTTCCAACCTCTACCATTCCATGATTCTCCGATATTATGATACTTTTTGCTCACAGGAACATAAAATCCAAATCTGATTCAGTGACAAGAAAGGAAAAGAAACTGATAGCTTAGGAAAATAAGCACTTCTGACCATTTGAAGTTTTTAATCTTTGATTTGCAACCAGTATGGCCTACGTTAAAAGCAATGTGAGGATTTAAACTGGGAAGATGGGGAAGGATAGATGAAGGCGCAAAATCGCAGTGGGCGAAGAACCCATCTTCCAGCTCATCAATGTTCCAACCCTGATCTACCACTGCCCCTTGTGCTGCCTTTGCCTCTCATCTGGCATCTGGGTAAGCAGACTCAAACCATTAAATGCCCCTTGCTTGCTTGATGGAGGAGGAGGAGGACGAGGTTGCTGAATGTTTTTTTTCCAGTTTCCTGATACAAATCAAGGGCTGCAGAGCACCTTCCCTGGGTTCAAGGGAGGTGACAGTGATGCCGTGAGGGACAGGACACCAGAAGGACAAGCAGCACTAAATGCATTAAATTTATTAGTCTTCAAAAGGAAAAATAAAACATTAGTAGGCATATTGCAATTTGCATCTATTTGTCTTTTTTTTTCTACTCTTGGGAGACAACCTCTGTAAAAAATTCCACGTGGATTCCTCTACCATACTCATACTGAAGCTGGAAACCTGATTTATGCTGGTTACCTTTAACAGAATTCAATATTCTATTGTCTTGTTCTTTGACGTTTTCCAGTCTCCTTTCCAAAGAACTGTATTATAAGTTTTGTTGAGTTTTATAAATAACATATAATAACAACACAGCAACTTTGGAATTCATTTCTACGCAATAGGTGTCATTTTGGTCTCCCTCTAATTGCTTCTGCCAACATATTCAAATATAAAATCCATAGAAATTACATACAATATGCTAACTACTACATATATTTTTCCACAACCATTAATTTCTGTGTACTAAATTGTATACTTTGACAGAATCTTCAAGCACGTACAATTTGGAGATTGCAATATAATATGATATGGCTATATGAAATGGCAGTACTTGGAACACTGATCAGACAAATTTAGTAAACGGTTTAAAATAGGTAGTTCCAGATTTAAATACAATAGCAAATACCATATATGTCAAACCAGTCCTAGTAGGCTAACAAGAAAATTCTTTATCGTCTTTACTTGCACACAACCACGCACATCTCTACAGTTCCCATGAAATAATACTATATATAAACTCTCATCGAGTGACAGTGAGATTTTAAAAAGATTTAACAGCTTTGCTGAATCAGAAAATTCTCCTCTAAAGCAAAACTAACATATGTATAAAAGTATGTAAACCAAAAATTCTTAGTTAAGATTTTAGTTTAATATTTAAATTCATTGTTTTGAGAGACAAAGCATATTTTAAATAAAAACAATATCTGAATAAGAAATTGTTCATCAATTCTAAGTAAAGATTACAGGAATATGCTGAAAGATAGATAGAGAGAAACATGAAATGATCAGGAAGAACTAAACATAAAACACATGCTAGTTCCTTTACAAGCATTCATCCCTTTCTGTTGAAGAGCTGCACATCTCTTTTAGATTTCATTGGATATATTAGCACCCACATCTCCAGTTCCTCCTGCTTACTTCCCAGGCTGCATGCATTGGTGTAGAGGCAGCGCAGGGGCTTACTCAAACACACAGGTTTCCCTGGGTGGGTGCAGGAGGTTCCTCCCCGGTTTGGCTCTTTCTCAGGGTGGTCAGCCTTCCATATCTCAGCCCAGTGTGTGAAGGGCACTTATCATTGCATTCCCTGTACTGCCCTGTTTCTCAGCTAGAGCGGACAGCTTGTTCTGTTTTGCTTCTTCCCCCACCGAGTTGGGGGGTAAAATTTGCTGGCTGAGGGCAGGGAAAACAATATCCTGAGAGCATGCATGTCTAACAACTTTGGTAGCATTTCTTACCTGACCCCATGATATTTCAGTGGTACCAGTATATTGACAACTGCCAGTGCACATTACCATTGGTTGTGCGTATATAGGTATAAAACCTGAATACAATAGTGAATTAGAACTGAACAATTGGTTGGCATCACAGCAGTCACAGTTTTCTGAGAAATAATTTGTGTAACTTTCAAAAGTAGATATATATCAAGAAAACACAATTCTGGAATAATACATGGCATCAGAGGTATTTATCATAAATGCATAAGGTAGGTATGTCTATATTTTGATACATTTATGTAATGTGAGATGCTGCGTATGCATGTTATAATGACATGGATATACTCAGTCATATAGGTAGATACATAGAAGGGAAAGAAGTACAATAGTGAATCTCCACATGTTTTTCTGAACAGGAAAAGATTTTTGTTCAGACTCCAATATTTCTGGTGGAAATACTTTGCAAGGCAGGCATGTTTTCCATTAACCTAAATACTATTAACTCCATCAGAAAAGACACTGTCAAGAAAATTACGTGATTATACACTCTTCAAAAACTCCATGTTTTTGGGGACCTGTGCACTATAATCTATTAAAATACCAGCCTAATTACTTTTCAAAGTTATTTATTTATTCTGGAAAACTAATCCACAGATTCATGTTAATTCACAGACAGTAAGTCTGAGATCCACATGACAAGCTTGATCTGGAGCATATTAAAGTCAATGAAAGTTCATTGACGTCAAAGAATTTCGGATCAGAAACTAAAATAAGGTATTACAGCACAGCATTGAATAACTCTTTTGTCAGCCCTTCATTCATCTTGGTGGATGAAGGCATGAGTTGTCCTTTTCTTCTTTTAACTCTCTTGTCTTTTTTTTCATTTTTCCCTGCTTTCCTTCCTGTTTCTCTCCTTTTCTCATTTTCTCATTCTCTCTCCTTCTCACTATTCCTTGTCTGTTTTTCAAACCAATCAAACACTATGAAAATTTGGTCACACCTTAATACAAATTGTTTCTCCTACATCTGTTGTCAGATATTGTATGCCTTCTACGGTATGGCTAACGGGCATTTCAGCATGCATCATTGTAAGCTGTTGCTGCAGTTGACTTTTCCTATCTTACGAGCAATTCTACTCTTTTTGTCACTGTGTAGTACTTCACTGTTTTCTGTTGTCTCAGAATCCTTACTTGACATTTCTACTCTTTCTAGGAGAAAACAAAAATACATATTATTTCTTCTGAAATGTGTGGCTTGCTATTCATTTCTGTGTTGTGCTATCTGCCCTAGTCACAGCCAAAACAAGGGGTGAACCACAGGTGGACTTGATTCTAAAACAAAGAGTTTACTTTTTCCAACTTAATTCTTTAAATAGATCAGACAAGAGTTAAAGACTTTAGGGGAGGGGGATATGATTCTTTGGCTTGTTTAATTACTCTTGTAAAGGATATTTCACATCTCAACTGGGTAAGTTCTGCTTAGAATTTGAGCAACTCTTTACAGCACACAGTGTTATTACTTGAGAACCAAGAAAAATCAGTCCTTCGAGGTATCCAGAGTACATCTCTTTCCAACATGCACTGAACAGTCCTGAGATAACAATGTTTTTTAGCCACATGAAATGAATGATGTCAGAATCTATAAACAATTTCCCCTGCACACAGTGAAAGGCAGCATGCTTTTTTAACTGAGTCAGCTCCACTCTACTCCATGAGTTCTTCTTTTCCACCTATTTCTACCTTTCTACTATAGAGACTTGTAATATAGAGGTCTATTAGAGAGAATTTCTTCTGACACACGTGTGTGCACAGTCACTATGTCTAGAAGAAGCATCTGAATGTCAATTGGACATTCAGAACACTCAGTGCTGCTTTCCCTGGGTATGATTTTTCCAAATCTTTATTTATTGTATACTTTAGCAAAGTTTCTAACACTGGAGAAAACAAATGAAGAAAGTCCATCATACAGGAATTTTGGTCTGAGACAGATCTCAAAAATATTAAATGGGTGACGAACCCCAAGGGACTGAGTTGACTCTTTCACACTAGATCATTCAAAATGCTTACAGTTAATGTTATCCAAACATCACTAAAAAAAGTGTGCAACAGAAACAGGAAAGAAATGGAGAAACAGAGAATCACAGCCTCATGACTGGCAGAAGTTGGAAGGCACCTTTGGAGGGCATTTGGTCCAAAACTGTTGCTCAATTAAGGCCATCCAGAGCCAGCTGCACGAGATCATGCCCAGATGGCTTGTGAATACCTCTGGGGATGGCAACCCTGCTGCCCCTGTGGGCAACGTGTCAGTGCTCAGTCACCCTGACAGTAAAAAAGTATTTCCTGATCTTCACACGAGTCTCCTTTGTTTCAGCTTATGCCATTGCAGATGGTCCTGTCACTGGGCACCACTGAAAATGAGAAGTTCCTTTCCTAAATAGAACTAACAGTTGGATAAAAGATTTAGCCAAAAGGTGCTTTTGACCAACTCCACTTCAGATCCATTACTGGGAGAGCAAAACCCAGTAATCATGTGACTGCTGCTGTGCAGCATGGAAAGAATCAATTGTTCAACTAGCTTCTATTCTGAGAGAGAGTTTTTCTCCCCTTACAGCATAGCATAGCCTATTAAGCAAATTTTCTTTGCAAGTTTAGTCAGTAGTGCACCACTGACCTGATCAAGACACATGGGAAATATTACCTTGGTTTAGTACTCAGTCTTCCACTGGACCTGGATGCACAGGGTCCAGTAGGCATCCTCTATTCCTTTGCCATGTTATACTTTCTTTTTGTTTGGACATGTAATAAAAGTAATATTATTGGAAACAAAAATCAGCTCACTGTTAAAGCTGTCAAAATATTCCCTAGAAGAACCAGATGTTTTATGACAACAACAGCTGTCCTGGTGTGTTATAGTTGTTTCACCTGGTGAAGCTGGTTTACCTTGTTTTTAAAACTGTTTCATTGACTTCTAAGAATAGAGTGATTCTTTTCTTCTGAAAAAAAAAAAAAAGAATAAATAAGTGTATTGTATTTTTCAAGCAATAATAACAGCTTTTCAGTGAAGATTTATAGAGTAAAATGGTAAGTATGCTCTGTAATGATTTCTGTGAGATCTTAGACCATAAGAAGCAATGCTGAATGAGACAAAGTTATTTCTGTAACAAGGCAAAAGAAAAGACAGTGGTATCATTTGTGGAAAGACTGCTAAAGCTATAATTATAGTGCTCTTCCTCATGTTCTTATGATGAGAATCAGAGGGGTTTTTCCCATCTAAGCCTATAAGAGCAGATGGACATGGGCACACCTTGCCTTCTTTGAAACTGATTGGAATTCTCTTTTCAAAATCAATAGAAGTAGCCCACATGTGGCCAGCTATCAAGCATCCCTACAGCAAAATCTAAATTTCTATAGAAACTGTGTTGTGCTTCTAAAGACTCTCAGTTGACTGAATCTTCTCACAGGCTGCAAAGCAGAAGAGT
The DNA here is from genome assembly GCF_028858725.1 of Colius striatus. NCBI lineage: Eukaryota > Metazoa > Chordata > Aves > Coliiformes > Coliidae > Colius > Colius striatus. The sequence goes on along the minus strand of NC_084759.1, from coordinate 97,121,991 downwards.
TCAGATGCTAAGGGCTGAATTTCTCTGCAGTAACAAATGTCAAAGAGATATGTATATATTTAAACCAAATCCATAGGCCTCATGAAATCCTCACTGATTCCAAGGAAAACATTTCCGTTTACACAATCCTGACATTATAGTCTGTCACACAGTATAAACAGGGGTCAAAGATATCTCAAATAATGAAAATATTAGCTCTGAGAATCAGAGTGGATCTTGTAGACCTTATTCACATGTTTGTGTTGTATTCCCAGTGATTTGCAGGTCCAGGAAGGCTTCTCAGCACAGATGTGGCACCATGCAATATTGGTACTGATGTTTTCCTGTAACACTTCACCCGGTGTAACAACCTGGTGGTGATGTATAGTGAGGCACCACACCAAACATTTAGGCAGGTTGAATGAAAATGCTCTGCTGAATACACACACTGTCTGTCACTGCCAGTCATTGCTCCCCCCAAAGCTCAGGTTTCAGGACTGTGATACAGGTACATTCAAGCTGGTTCCCTGCAGAAATGGCTTCACACACTGAAGGTTCAAATAATCTTTGGGTTTAGAGGAGGTTCCTCTTAGTAGCAGGCAAGTTGATTACTTTTAGACCCTAAGCTCACATCAGCATAAATCTATTTTTTGTTGGTCCAAACAAATCATTGAATGCAGTTGAAGAAGAATAGTATTTTGGCCTTTTCTTGGCATTCAAAAAAATCTCCTTGATGTGTATTAGTGAGTGCAAATATACAGAGAATTGAAAAATATCGATATTACAAATGGTACTTGTTCCAGAAGGGTGTGCAGTTACAAAAGCATTATTTCAAATGGCCATGGAATTATATTGCACTTTTGAACACATGAGTAGATACGCCACCTTTTGTATAATTTTTCAAAGACTCGATTGTCTTATAATCCTACATGCTTATATAGTATTGAATATCTAAACCACTATGTTTCAAAATTCACCCATTTCATTTTTTTCAGTAACTGCATCTGTGAAGAAATAAATATTCTCCTAATTACCTTTTGTCACGTATTAAGATTCAGCTCAGACTCTAATGTTGTCACTAATACCTAAAATATTTGAGGTTTTTTATCATGGAATCAATGCTGCTATGGAAATATAATTGTTTGATTTCCACATTAGTATACCTCAGAAAGAGAAAAAAAAGGACATTATTACTACAGACAGAGAAGTCTAAGATTTCTTAAGATGTTCATCTCCTTGGAGCTGTTCTCATATGCTTTTGAGACATCTTCTATCAAATACATAGAGCACCTGGAAAGTAGGTACCACTAATTTAAACCACATGTCTTAACTTCTAGCTGCTCTGGTGATCTCATCTCTCAACCATCACAGGCAGTTGTGCATTGTGCAATCCTTTCCATTTTCACTCCTGGTTTATTTAATAACAGAGACCTTTTGAACTGTGTTTTTCTACAACACATAGGACTATTAATATTAATTTCTCACATTCTGTACCTACAATTGCATTTCACTTCAGGAATATTTCCAGAGGTGTTTCGAAAACATAGTTTGAAAATATCAATTGTAATAAATTGAACTCCCTCTATATATTGAATATAGTGCCCCATAATTTTTGTTCCTTTTTTCTCTGTAATGGCATATAATTGCACCTATTACTTACACAAACCTCCCAAGGCCTTGCACATAAATAACTTCCACCTACCTGGAGAGAAGTTAGTCATATCCTGCAGTAGAAAATTACTCCTGTTTACATTGCACTACAGATTTTTCTTCAAAAACTCCTTCTGTAACATAAAGCCAAAAAACTCACCTACATACCTGAACAATGTGCACAGATACAAATGATGAATGAAAGAACCAGAAGAGCTGAAGCATAAGAAAAAAATGCTTCAAGGTAGTGCTTCATGCTTTCAATCATGCCTGAGAGGAGCATATTGCTTCAGAACCAAAAATGTGTGAAAACATATGGTGAACTCTCTCAACATTACTCTTCAAATCCATTCTTAAAACCATTATTTGCCTTGCTTAGAAAAGGTTTAAATTCATTATCTAAGCTGCTGATAAGGCTAAGGTGCTGATTCTACTGTGCATTATGTTAGAAAGTATCATTATTCTGTTTTACATTTGAGGCAATCTTCCTTTATACAGACAGCTGGTCAGCGAGGTGCAAGACCATGAGGCCCTACAGCAGTGTGTATATTGGTATGCATGACAGAACTGAACTAAGGCAGAAATAATGTTTACATACTATTAAAAATATAAAGCCAGGATCTTATTCAGGTTCTCTGCTCATCTGGGGAAGCAAGTAACTCCACAATCAGATCTATTGATTACAACAAGGCTGCCCAGGGAAGTGGTTGAGCCATCAGTCCTGGAGGTATGCAAAAGACATATAGATGTGGCACTTAGGGACATGGTTTAGTGGTGGACATGGCACTGCTGGGTTGTCTTTTCCAATCTCAACAATTCTATAACTGAAGATTTTAAATCTGTTTTCAACTGAAAACAGAGTCCAGCTGTAAAAGCTAAAATATGGATTAGGTATATAGATGCATTTGTACATGAGGTATATGTATTATTTGCCTGATCACTTTGCCAAAGTCTTCCACCACTTTGCTCTATTTAATACTTTAACTACTTTAATCTATTCTTTAATCAGCTAGCCCCAGAGATAGGAACCATTTCAAAGATCAGAAAGAACTGCATATATTTAAGATTCTTTTGAAGTCTCAGTAAGAGTTAACCATACTCTTATCATTCTTATTATCAACAGGTATTAATTTAATTTTAAACAGTAATGAGTAAATATTTCCATCTGCAGGCAAATTACTATGAGTCTGAAATCTTGATTTCATATTTCCTGAACAGTTGGCAATCATAGGTTTCTAATTTTATTGAGTGGGCAATTTCTTCTTAGTTTTAATTCTCTCTTGATTAAATCTTCTTTCTGGTGATTAGATTTTTATGCACTAAGCTGGAAACCAATTTCAAAGACAGATGTCCCTTGTCTTTCACCTATCATGAATCTTTTCCATATGGAGAAGGTCAGTCAGAATCCCAGTCACCATTTAAAAATCACTGGATTTTGCAAAGCAGAGGTAAAGTGATATTCAAGTAGTGCCTAGAAGTGGCTCTTGCTCTTGCAAGGAAGAAATTTCACCCATAAATCTTTATGCATTTTATTCCGCTGATAAATTAGTACTGAGACTGAATTTTTTGGTACAAGGAATAGGTAATAGTTACACTGCTGAGTGGGGTGTTTTCAGTGTCTTTGGACTGGAATTAAAGTGTTCCCCAAGTGGATGTAAAACATACAGCAAGCTTAACAAGATTCTTACATTGTCTCTTAAATTTTCCCAGGCACAATGTAAAAATATATTCAAGTGATTTCAGGTAGCTTTAAAAGAGAGCTCCAGCATCCTGCTTAAAATCAGTGCTAACATCATCATCCACCGTGTTTAGGAAACTGTTATTTTACAAGGAGCTACTTTCTTTGTATGGACAATAAAAATATTTGCTGGCTGGAAATTTCCTATTTATTAGGAAGAAGTAGGTAAAATTGTTTTTTTTTTTAATCCAAATACGTAGTAATTCTTCCACTTAGCTTGATTCCGGTTAGTTTAAATGCAAACTGCAAAGTACCTCCTAATTCAGTCATGATGGATCATACCTGTGAGAACTCTGTACAAAAACACTTTTGACTCCCTAGACAAAACACAATAACAATATCTTGGATGTTTACTTGTGCACATCCAGAAAATCAATTATTTGAAAGGATTTTCCTGCACATATCTCATTACTGTCTACCTTGTTTTTATGTAGCAACTGACAATAAAGTGTGAAAGTAATTGGAGGCTAAAAAAAAAGGCTGCCTTTAGTCTATAACCTTGCATTAACTATTTGCTGAGAGACAGTTATAGAGATGTTTTTCTAGTATATTTCCTGCTAACATTAGAGTGTATCCCAGAGCTATATTATTATATGTATGGTACGACAGCTTTCACCCAAATAGGAATCTACACCTCATCTTGACAGACTGGACACTGGGTTAAAAACAATGACCACCGGCATGAAAAATATGCCATTTCCTTCCTTTCCAACAGACCCCACACCACAAATCACCGTTGTGCCCATGTGCAATGCTATCTTGCTCCAGAAGGTGCCTTTCCAATATTGGGGAGCAACTGAAATGTTGAGAAAAAAAATCCGCCAACTAGCTAGTTCTACTGCTTTCATGTCTTGGGTGCCCAGGCCTCGTGAGCAGTAGGGTGCCACTGTAAGACCCGAGCAACTTCAAACCTTTTTGATGCAAAGAACCACTCAACCACATGAGTCCCCAGCTAAAATCATCCAAACCAGACAACGTAGGTACTTGAAAAAAAAAACTCACACACACACATAAATTGTTATTAAAATGAGCAGTATGTGGTAAGGACCTGAGTGCAAGGTTTCACCCTTGGAAGCTGTAAGCAACTAATAATTCGATTTCCAGGTCTTACCAACTCTTTACGGGTTTCTAAATTTGAAAGAGAGTAAGTGACCAGTAAATGATCTGCTGCGGTCTTGAAAAGCAAACTGAATCAATATGTGGAGGACTTAGGCCGTTTCCATAAATACATTTAAAAACAAAATTGACGGGAGCTTTCAAACAGGTCTTGAGTGAAGAAAAAAAAAATGAGGGCCTGTACAATCTCTCCAACTGATAACTTCTCCATATGTGCCTGAACCACACACAAGCCAAGAAGCTCTCAGAGCTCAGGCCACTCCGACGAAACCTTGCAACGCACCGCTCGAGTGGATGAAGTGCACAGCTAAAATTCCTGGCTAGGAAATACATCACTTAAAAACAAATGTGGTCCAGGAAAAAAGTCATGGAAAACATTGAAAACAGTCATATGGCAATGCGAGATGTCAGCAAATGTCTTCTTTTTATTATTATTAAGCCAAAAAAGCTGAAAGTCAGCATGACTGAGTACATCATGCTTGCTTTCTTATCAGAAGTATCTTTTTTCTGGCCATTTATGTGTAAAACTGTTATATAAAATTTTAAGAAAAACAAGCATCAAGCCTATTCTCACTGTGCTAAACTGGTAAATCAACTGCAAATTAAGCATTGCATGCACTCCCAAGCCAGGACTCAACAAGTTTGTATGTTCAGCTATCACACTCATAAATTAGCATTTGAGAAATAAGGGAACTGTTTCTTAACTTAACTGGATGATTAATGATCTGCACATCACATGATAAGAATTTAAAACAACTTACCTACAATCCATACATTTAAAAGAAAAACAGCCTTAGAAGGCTCATCACCTCATACAGCGTGATCCACAGAAAACTCTGCATTCCTGCCCTTAAAAAGAGCAAACTCAGAATGGGCTGGCAGAAAGCATAACAGAGGTATATATATCACAAGTAATACACTTCCCTCCATGTGCCAGGCTATTCTCTCCATTCTTTAAAGCTGCTCGGTTGTCCCTAGAGTGTTATTCTGGCAAGTCAAAAGACCCTTCACAGACCTCTGCAGAGCTGTTCTAGTCACCCTGATGGGAACTGCCTTTAGTGTTCATTAAGTCCCTAGGGAGTAAATGCTGACACCTCCAGCATCCACTTGCCCTTCTGTCTCCTCCTGAGACTGGTTCTCCACATGCTGATGTGGACAAAAAAACCGACAGAAAGGACAGTGTAAAAGAAACATTCTGCTCTGCATTTTACTGGGATTTTACTGATCATGAAGGGGACGTGGTCTCACCACAGGATCAAAGTCCCATGGGTTATGCTTCTAGAATCTGCCCATTTCTAACTCACAGGGTGCCACGAGCAGCACATGCTCTCCTCACTCCCCAGAGTCAGCTTCCCACGCCTCTCAGCACTTCCCAAACTGCTCTGCACGCTGCAGGAACTGGGGACAGGACCTGATAAAAGAGCCATTAATTGCCAGAAATTTATTCAGTTCCTTCCAAACCTGACCTCATGAGACCAAAGCAGATCACTATTCTCAACTGCATATGGAGAGAGAAATATCTGAGTACACTGCATGGATTAGCTGAGATGGGCCTGGGCTTGTGTCAGCAGCAGTTGATAGCTCTCATTCTGATTCTCCAGCTCTAGAAAAAAATAAACAATGATGTGGCTTAGCCCATGTTGAAGCATATACTAAGAAGCGCAGATTAACACGTCTATACCATGCAGCAGGGTGTGATAGTGCAGAAATCCTGTGCTATGCCTGATCTGAGCCAGGTAGCACAGTTGAGAAGTCCATCCACCAGACTTGCAAACTTGGGAGCACTTCCAGATAAAAGCAGCTGTGCATCTCTTAGGGTTGAACTGGCTCACACGAAGTTTAAACCCTAGTTCTTATACTTTATATTGATGTTTTGTCCTTTTAATCACTTATTTGAAGTTAACATTAAATGAGAACAGAGAACATGAAAGGGCAGTTCAACCAAACTAACTGCTGACCAGGAAATATATAAAAGACAAGATGCATTAACATACTGGTTGTGTGTCTCCAAAAGCAAGTAATAAACATCACTTTATCTGTTTTATCATCTTTTAAGCGACATGAGATTTTCTTTTCTTTTTTTTTCTTGCTTAGTAATTTATTCAGACCATTAAATTATTCAGTTATATTTAAACCAGATGCAGGTTGCTGAGGTTATTTTTTTTCTTTTTGTGTTTGTTGTTCATTTGCTGTGTTTGGCTAACAAAAGCTGCTTTTGTTAAGAATTTTTGCTTCAATACATTTAAAGATCAGATGTCATCTAATTCCTTAACCCCAAAATCTGTCTAATTTATCAGGATCCCTTTTTTCCTCACCAGATTAAATCTGAAGTAATTTTTCATGAAGACTAGAGTTGTAATAAGAACTATTCTTCTAAAACAGATCTTATAAAATTGCCACTTAACAGTCCTGACAGTCAAATCAGGTATGCACGTGTGGTATGGACGCTTTGTCTGACAGTCACTGCCTGAACCTTCACCCAAAGGAGTGATTTGAAATGACATGATGCTGCTGGGTTCAGCTGAGAGACACAGCTATCTCTAGGAAACAAATGGTGACCTGGGTGAGAGGTTTAAGATGTGGGGCTATGACTCAGGCAGCTATGGATGTGGGGCCAGGGAGTAGAATTGTCTTTTCCAGCACTACCCAGGATTCACTTTTCTGCAAGATGCACACAGCCTGTGCCTGTAGAAATGCAAGCACACTGGGAAGCGCCATATTGCAAATTTGTGGAAGCCCTGAGCCTCAGGATCTGTGTCTGCACTTTCAGAAGATCAGAAAGACACATAAACACCCACAAGAACTGGCAAAAAATAAACAAAAATATTTGTCATGGAAAAATCTGGGAAGAAAAATTTTATAGTTTTGGCTTTGGGGTTTATTTGAATTGGAGTGTTTTTTAAAATGGTGAGCTTGGGCTTTAGAGCAATAAATATTTGTAAATCTGAAAAGCAATAAAGAAATAAAAACATTTGTATTTCCAAAGCAAAGCCATTTTTCACCCCCAAAAAAATCTGACTGAAAAATACCATGAATATACTTATTCCCCTTTCCCCAAGTGAAAGAAACAATGGCCACCTACAGAAAGCCCTCCTTTTGACTCTGGGTTGACACAGGAAGAACGGGCTGAATGAGAACAGATATGGGCATACGTAAAAACAGTAACATGAAAGAAGAGATGTTTAGTCAGAGTAGTAGGTTGGAGAGTATTTTAGAAGTACTGCTGTGTATTTCCCTGTTCTCATTCTTCCTTACGCATCCATTATTGACCACTCACCAAATGTGTTGTCCCAAAGCAGCAGTTCCCATACTCTTATGTATAATAAATGGCTCTGTCACCTGTACAGAAAACATCAGTGTGTCCACTGTAAAGGCTACATGGATTTCCACTTGATGCTTTACCCCTCCTTCAAATGTCTCATGGAGGAGTGTTAGGGGGGAGAAACCAAGCCATTAGAGGCTTCGACAGACACACATAGATGCAGCATTTTAGCACAGGTACATAAAGCCATTGCCAACAAAATAGAAATGAAGACCTCCTCAAGCCCTTCTCTCAGAACCACCGATCTTCAGCCATGCACCACAGGAGTACCGAATGACCTTGCCTCCTTCTTCCCCTTCACTGCTTGTCACTCCAGCACAGGAGTGCCAGCAATGAAGCTGTACAAGAGATAATAGCCCACATAGTATGCTATTTTTTAATGACTGCAGCACCTAGAGATGACTCTACAGGTGAAGGTGCATTAAAAATAGATTTAGAAGTTGTTATAGGCAAGTGGACACCAGCTGTGACATTTCACACAGGTCTAGCTTTTAATGGCCTTGAGTTCTCTTTATCATTTCTACTTGGTTTCCCTTCCTAAAGCCTTTTAATTTACAGCTCCAGATAGAATTTGTTCTTGAAGATCCTTTTATTTATTGTTGATGAAAAATCTACCTAAAATGTTACATAAAAATAAATCAGAAAGTGGATCACATATAGATTTGGAATAAGAGCTTGGATAATTTTATCATTGGACATTTATCTTTAATCCACTGTTCCTGTGTCATTATAAAATTAAGTTTTGTGTTCTCACAACTGAAAACCATACTCTGAACAAAAGTAATTAACTATCTCACACTGTAGAGCAGGATATCTCACAGAAGCTAGGAAATTAAAAGCTAAAGCAAGTAGTATTATATACTTCACTTTTTCACCTGTAAGTGCACATTTATACCCTAATCATGTGCCAAAAAGCAGTCTGTAGCTCTCTGTGGGTGCCCATATTACTAGGCACTACAAACATCCATGTGACTACAGCAAGCAATGCAGTGGCTGAAGAAGAAAAAAAGCAGAACTAAGTCTGCAAGAACAGAGCCAAAGAGGATGACAGCTATTATTTTGTTATATGTGTTAGTTAATTTATACAAGCAGCATATCTTTTCCCCTCTTGACATAATTACATACTTGCAAAAGTTATTGTTGTTTTTAATTGTCTGAGGATGTCTTTCAGCTTATTTGCAGGATAGCTCCAGTCTTCAAAAGAAAATTAAGACTGTGAAATATTACATCATAGTAGGAGTGAATACATTGCTGCTTTATAACTGAAACTCGCAATAAAAAAAAAAGTTCATGAACTGGGAATTTTATTATATTAAAATTAAATACTCAGTGGAAAAATACAAGCATCCTAATGGAGGCATCTTGATTTGGATCAGATGGTGATGTGACTCTAAAAGCTTATTAGAGTCATGAAATACTCTGATATTTAGGACCTTTACAAATCTTGATGACAGCATGCAGATAAAGCATTATAACTTTTTTAATTGCTTCTGATCGTATTTTAATCATTATCAAAGTTTCAGAGTACTCCAAAATAAAAGCATTAACCACTTGTTCTCATTTAAAAGTGGCGACCAGGCTCCACATATGGCTCATATCCACTAGCTTAAGGTGGTGGGAATGACTGCCCCAAGTCAAGGTCAGTTAGTTTATTTATCTTTTCTGAAATCTGTTAAATCAGTCCAACTTCTTCAAAATATCAGCTGAATGAGGTACTGTCTTTTAAAGCTGTTATAGTTTCATACTGAGAAGGAGGAAGATCAGTTATTAATGGCTACCAAAGACAAAAAATCTTACAGTGACAATTTTGATAGAAAATGAAGCAGCTTTCAGGCACAACAAAGAAAAAGGTTTTGGTGAAGAGTGAACAGCGTACTCTTTAAATCACACACAAGTCACTTACGCATGTGTCCTTCCAGGGATTAGGTGAAATATTTCAATGAAGTGTTGTTTTGAATACTCCCTAATTTCCAGGAGACAGGTAGAACTCGAAAAGTGTTCAATTCAAACCTGAGCAGGCAGAGGGAAGAGAAGACCACTTTACATCAAATGAATAAGAATACATTTTATAGCTTCTTTCCAGTTTCAAGTGATAATTGTAATGAGTTTCCAGTGTTTAAGATAATCAAAGACCTCTGCAACTCATAATCAGACCAGATGAATATTTTTCTTGGTGTGCTTTATCATTTGGACAATCTGCTTGTATCTTACCTGTCTATTTCTTTTGTTTACAGTTTACAGTTTACACATAGCACTATTTTCCTAATCCCATTTGGGGTTTTTTTACTATAAACTCTCTCCTACCTAAAGACCACCTATACCTTGCCATCCACACTTTCATGAGCTGTTTCTTAAAGGAAAAAAAAAAAACCACAACAAAACAAAAAACCCTATTTGTCTTGTGTAAGTCTGTATATGTGTGTTTTCCAACCCATGAAAGCCTGAAGACAGTGCACCACTGTAGAGGTGTAATTAAGAAGGTGTCCTCTCCCTACAATGGAAAACTGACACTGAGCACAGATTTAAAGCTCACTTGCTTCATTTTCCAGCTTTTAATATTGTTATCCTGGGAGACTAAGCTGCCTGAATAGCAGGAAGGAAAACATGATCTTTTTAACCCTCCTAGTCATTGGTCTGAGTCCAGGTATGGCCAGCAGTAATCTAAAGCCATCTAGTAGCTTTTTAGAAATCTGCATGCCATGAATTAGTGGCCACATGCCAGGAACAGATTAGGCATCACTCACCACTGGTCCCTGAAGGACAAAGCGATGGCACACTGATGAGGGAATGTGAGAAGCTTGTTCAACTGCAGGACCTGTTCAGTGGATAAACAGAGGACTTTGCACCCATAACCTTGAAGTTTGGGTCTTCTTACAAGCAGACACTTTTTCGGATGTGGTAGTCGGTGTCAATATTCCCATTTTCACTGTGCCTTCCCTCTGTTATCGCTTCTCTCTCTTATCTCGCATATGGATCAGGGTGAATGTAAAGGCACACCCACATCCACTCACAGCACAGGCTTTCCAACCCTGTCACAGCACTGAGTATAACTCTAACTCAGCTTCTGAACTAGATGAAAATAACCAAACAGGCACACATTTCAATGACTAGATGATCTTTTGGGGTCCGTTCCAGTCCTTAAGATTCTGTGATTTCCAGCCTAAGGATACAGGCATGTGCCATTTGAGTCCTTTGGTAATGCAGTCAGCCCATCCTGAATGAGGTACGGAGAAATTTTCACCTCCAATTTACCAACAGGAATCTGAGTCATGAAGAAATTTGGGCCTGGACCCACAGACACTCCAACAAAAATGATTGTTTGACGCCTCTTGTTTGTGACAAGCTAGCTTGAGGATTTTTCCACACTTCCCATCCTGACTGTAGTCATGCTCCTGTCCCCAGCTGATCTCTTTCTCCCCTTGCCAAAGACTGACACCATCTCAGATCTGCCAGAATAACGGCATGTGTAACCTCCCCCTCAAGCAGTTCATGAAAAATAGTATGGGCTAGCAAGACTTGCCATGTACAGTGCTGAAGATCAAGGAAATCAGCAACAGAGAGGTTATCCTGGCAGAGCAGAGGTGATGGCAGTGGCTGACGCAAGGGATAAGGGACTGAAGAAGGAGGTACTGCTATTGGGAGAGACACGTCATGCAGCACACCTGGCACCAGCTCAAGGCTGAGCAAAGCAGAGACTATCTGCAGCAGCAATTTAAAGCACCTCCAGCCTCCACCCTGCCTGCTTCACCTGCACAGAGGTCTACCAAGAAACATCTGTGAGGGCTGTGGGTGATGCTGCCATTGCAATACCTGCAGCAAACCTGGTCTGCCAAGGGCTTTTTCTTTCTCCTCTGCTCTCCTCTCAGGATGTCTTGGCACTTGGAGCTTCAGCCAGGCTTCAGCCTCACAGCCCAGGGTCACAGAGGGAACATGAAGAAGCATGGGACAGAATCCTGGCTCTCCTAAACCCTGGGCTGATGTCCCTCCTTCTGCTCATAACAGTAAGAGGCAGCGGAGTAATCTACCGATCTGCTGCTAATCTCCAAAGAGCCTCTTCCAAACCACACGATACTGGCTCTCACTTCACAAAAAATCTTCCAGCCCAGCAAAAGTGAGGCTTCTTTGAGCATCATTTACAGTCACAAACTGTGTGGTTTCTTGTAGGTGGAGGCACAGTCAAACACTTGGCTCAGCACACGGCGTTCCTGGTCTTCCCAAACACTCGCAGTGAGCACCTCGGGAAATGGGGAGCACCCGTCACTAATGATGTAACTGCACTGGCCGAGAGACACTCATACTCCCTCACACACATAAAAGCTTTTATATGGTGCATGAATTTTCCCTTGTACCTTCTTATGCTTTTATGTCAACCATGGCAGCTACAATCTCCCTCCCTGCTTGCAGCGGCAAAACATCAGAAGTCACACACACAGATTCTTGGACAGAAAGTGAATTTATTTCTTGTTGCCAGTCTCATTAGAAACAAATAATAAATATTCCAAGACATTTGCTGTTCCTGCAGTCTCTATCCAAGAGCCCTGCTTTCTGTTACAACTCAAGCAAACTGCCCCACTCAAAGGTCACAGAAGGAGTCTGTGAAAGAACTGGAATTCAAATCCAGGTTTCTTAAAGCCCAAACTGATTAAAGTTCTATAATTAATTTACGCTATGTAGCAAAAATGTTACACATCTTCTTTTATTATCTGGATGTAGAGCTTTCTGGGTTCTAATATTTCATCATAGGAATCAGTACCACAAGTACTTTCTGCATGTAACTAATCCTACGCAGTAGTCAGGCTATTAAAACATATGTTTACAAGATCAGGGCCTAGATTTGTTTTCAGTCATTCTTTTAAGAAATTATTTAGTTTCTGAACAGTTAAGCTGCATTTCAGAAGGTCTCTAGGAGGAAAACTAGAGGTTTCCCAGAGCATGGGCACATACCTGCCCTCTCTTCAATGTCTCCGAACACCCCCTCTTGAAGCAATGGTGTATTAGTCCACAGAAACATGAATGCATGTTTCAGTGGTATCACAAAGAACTAATTAAAGAATGTTAATTACTCTTTATACCTGCTACTAAAGTATATCACTCTTTCCAGCTGTTATCATTTGTTAACCTTGCTGGACTGGGCTTAGAAGGCGGACTGTCATGCGACGGAAAATTACCTGCAATCCAGTCCAGAGTGAGCACTCAGCAGCAGCAGGCCTTGTTTATGGCACAAAGTTTCATCATCAATTACAAATAGCGGATAACTCGGCTACAAAGCGGTGTTGGACCCAAGCAATTTGAGTTAACCTCCAGCCATCTACAGTCCTATACTGCCATCTGCAGTCTCCCGATAACAGTTTTCTAAACCAGCAAGCTAACACCTACCTCAGCAACAGCATGGTCTCTGTAAACATCAGGAGACTTCAGTGGCAGGCAGATGGTTTTCCCCACAAATATTATCATATTAATATAACCAAAATACTCCTCTTTTTCAAGATTATGTTTGTTCTTTTTCTAGCTTTTTGGATTTTTTTTACTTTTCTTTTTATCTCACTTCTCTGCTGGTTTTGCTACGTAATTGAGGTTGCATGTCAGACCCAAAGTGCATATTTAATTAACATATTTAATAACCGAAAAAGTTTGTATGCTGATAAATAAGAATGTTTTAGAAGTTACACAGGATGGCTTAGCTACATAGAGAAGTTATTTTCATTTTGTGTGATTATAGTTACAGCATAAAAATTGAGTTTTAGTGGAATGGATCCCCTAACATCTATTGCCAAAGAAATATAAATGTCATTTCTTATAAGCTAAAGTTGCTTGGACTCTAAAAACATGCTAGAACATTTTCTCTGTCTCACGTTATGGAAACAGATAAGCAATAATGACACTAGTCTATTACCCATCAGCGTACCAGCATGTGGTTGAATATAACAAGGTACAATGGCTTAGTAAACTATCGTGCACCAGTGGTGTGCAACCACCGCTAACCATGATCCTCCATGAAATTTCGTCCAGTGTGAGAGGAAAAACAGCAGCTCCTTAGGGGTTGTTGAAACAAATGGGTTTAACTCAGGTGTCCCTTCTGACATGCAGTGATTTAGTAAACGGTGGTAACTATTTCATAGGACTGAGCCCTTCGGCACTTTTGGAATAATTTTTTCTTTGTTAGTGATTGTAATGGAAAGAAACAGTATGTTGTTTGCAGAGACAGTCACTGCTACACCAGGAATGTTACAGGACAATCAGAACAATCTTTTCTCGGAGAAAGAAAAAGGTCTTGGATTAAGAAGAGAAAACTGACATGAAAAAAAGTGGTTTGGGAAGAATTTACTTTTATAATAATAACATAAATCAGGAATATCCACTGGCTGTCAAAGAGCAAAGAAGGCACGTCAGAACACCAAGTCAGCCTTGAAGGGAGCAGCTCAACTGCACCATTTGCCACAATCACTCTAAGACCTGGTGTAACTCAAGTACAAGTCAGATCTCCTAGAACCTGAGTGGCTAACAGCTGCTTTGACATTTGTTTTGCACATCTTGTCTCTGTGTTGCTAGGTGATGCCACATCAGTCAGTGGATATTGATCATAATGTACACGCACAATGCAAAACAGGATGCTGCTCTTGAAGAAGTGTGAGTCACTGAGTGTAGGAACCCTCCCAGCAGAACTAGGAACACGAGGCTGATGTGGGATGGGGCTGTCTGAGCAGACCATCCTTTTCCAAATTAGAAATTAAGTGTGCTGTTGGGATCTCAGCAGGAGCCAGGGGGATACTGGCTGTTGGAAAGTTAAGGTACCACATATTATCAAGGGTATCCCACATTCCTGTAAGGCAGCAGCTCTCAGCTCTTACTCTGCTTAGAAATCAGCAACATAAGAAGCCATGAGCTGTTGTCCTGCACGGATGGCTTTCTTGAGCTGCTGCAGCATCAGGACCCCGGCCCTGTGTCTGCCCTGTTGCTTGGTGCATAAAATCCACCCACACACTTATGCTGCTGGCACTAACTCCTCCTTTACAGCAGACTTTCAACGTAAATTGTTTCAATATTGCTCATATAATATAAGGATGTTGTAGGCTTTCATCTGACATAAAAACAGTCTCAGAAGATCCATAATTTCAATAAATGTATTCAGGACAATTGTAATGCTCTGAAATAACATCTCTCCAGCAGCCCGTGACCCAGATAATGACTTCTAGACACTTTTAACTAGAGCCCTCATGAAGCAGAGGGGGAATAGATACTTGGTCAGATTTATCTTAAGAGAAAAATGCTTCTTCTGGTGTTTGGCCAGTCACAATGACTACTACTACACCCAGAAGTCTCTTAGGAGATGGAGGCTGAGCTAGAGACATATCTCTCTCTCTCCTGTCCAGTTTAGAAGGGGGAGTGATTTTACGACTGGGTGGACATCGGACTAAACCACCACGCTAACACTGGCACATGAACAGCAAAAAACATCATCTCAAGGAAATCAGCAAGAAAGATTCTAAAACCTGGAATTCAGACACATAATTGAGGAGGTTTAGTGCCCTGAACTGAGTACTTGCAGTTCCCCAGGTACTGATGACACACAAAAATATAGATTTAATTGCTGGAGCAAAGGTCTGCATGTGGAAATTTAAACTGTACCACAAGGAGAAAAGAGGGAAATATGGAGAGAAAGTGACCCATGATTTGGCTAATACATAATGCTCTCTCTGCACATACTGCTTCAAGGAAATGGTTTGTAATAGTACAACTAATCCCTTCTGCCAGTATCTGTCCTTGCAAGTGTTAGCAAAGCAAAACAGTAGCCAAAATGTAAAGATCAAGGACACATCAATATTAGAAACTATTTTAAAAGGATATCAGTTATATTCTCTAACATCATTTTTTATTTTCAATATACTGCCCTATGTGAAGGAGTCACTGCAAAGAGAAGTATTTATGGCTGTAGTGATAAAAGTGCAGGACAAGCTGTAGTGATAAAAGTGCAGGACAAACTGTAGAGGTAAATTAAAAGATTATGTTACCAGAGAGACTAGAGTTAAAAATTGTACTGCTTGAATCAGTGTGCAGGACCATGGCTGGATTTTCATGCAGCCAGACTGACATCTCGTGGTTTGTGCAGAACATTTAAACATGCACCTGGGGGGATTAACTTGTAAATCCTTATGGCATGGTGAGATATATCCTTTATTTTTGCCAATAGATCAGTATATGGCTCACCCAGTGTATTGGTGGTAATAATCATGAAGTTTATATATAAACTCTCATTTCAGTTTCTGCTCTTATATGTACTTGTTACCCCTGTCTCCATTCTTAGTCAAATGGTAGAGGTGCATTTAAAGCCAGACACTCAAAAAAGTGTTTTAACAGTAAAAGCTTTTGAATTGGCTCTGCATTCAGAAAATTTTGCAGTGAATGTGTATCCTCATTGCTGCTCTTCATTTTTAATATCAGAGTGAAAGTTCGTGAAGCACAAAAATGGCCCTTTTTGATCAGTTAACAGATACCCTTACAGTAATATCTAGTGAACAGCAATTACTGTTTATGGAAGAATATTAATAAAGTTTGACCCAAATAAAATTGGAAAATATTACTAATTTCAATTTCTTCAGTCTTAGCAAGACAACATCATCATACCAGTTTTAATCTTCTCTGACTGCCAAGAACATTAGCTCTTTTCTCTTTTTCAGCCTGTAAGGCAAAGACAGTGGGGAGATCAATTATGATATTGGAGCAAGGGTAAGGAAGGATTGCTAGGGATCTGTACAAGAAAGGCGACATAAAGGAGTATGTGCAGGGACAGATAAAAGGCACATCCACACTGGGCCATAAGAACTGGCACAGATCTTCAAGCTACCAGCAGTCAAGTCAGCAGCACATGAAGGCTCCTGACCCTTCCATGTTCAGGACTGGGGAGACTAGGAACAGTGCCAAGCTCACCTAGATGCTCAGCTCTGAGCTTGGAGCCTTGTCCTCTCCAGAGAGCCGCCCAATACCAGGGGGGCTCAAGATAAGCTCTGTGATCTTTGTACCATAGTTCACTTCATGGTGTAGGCTTATTCCCAGCCATCATCACAGGTCAAGCCCAGGGGAAGGGGCAAGGAAGAGTTGGAAGATGCGTTAAATAAAATAGAGTGAAAACAGAAAGCAAGGAAGACAAATCCTGCCAGAAGAAAAGTCATCCATCCTCTCCTCTTTGTTTTTCATGGCTTCATGGAGAAAAAAGATCATCTCAGGGCCATTCTGCAAAGCTCCACAGTGACACTCAACCCAGTGCTGAATGTCCTGTGTATCTGCAGCATGAATTCTTAGAAAAATGGAGAAAAATGAGCCTCTCAGTTACAAAAAGTACACAGTTGCTAATACCATAAATATCATACACTGTAGGAAAAGCTCCTCCAGAGAACAAATGAAAGCAAGAGCACACTTAAAACTGTGAAGCATCCAGAGTAACCACCTCCCTCTCTCTCCACAGACAATGCAGGAGTTGAGAAAGGCCTGTGTCCTAACCTAGGACACTTGGGTGGCTTCCCTGAACTAAGGGGCAAATGTTCCAACAGCAGTTTCAAGACCGTGTAAGCCTGAATCCCAGAAAAGTACATTTACCATATGTGGTCAGGAATATCTCACACTCAGGAGCTGGAAGTGAGGTGTGGGTGTAGTCCCCTGATGATAAGGGGCACAGGCAGAACTCTCTGATAATAAAAGATAGATTTTTTTTTTCCCCTTTATTTTTAACATAAGAGAATAGAAAGGGAGGAATTAATGTCACCATGCTAAGATAGGTATTTCTGAAGGCAGAATGGAGCCACATGCCCAAGTATATCAAATTACTTCAGCTGTAGTTACAGAGAGGCAGCAGCCAGAGCTGGCCTTGAGCAATAAACTCAGACAAGCCTCTCCCACACAGCTCCGTTCATGTACCTCAAACACAGCTTGGATGCAATGTCCTTGCTGTCTCAGCTGGGATCTGCTTTTCATCAACAGCTGACATTCACACCAAATTGTAGAGTTTAATATTTATCCCTAAACACATAAAGCCTCCTAATAAAAACGGACTGGGAACTATTTGGTTACAGTTACTAAGGCACCAATAGGCAAGAGTGGGAGTTCACATCTCCAAGCCCCAGGCTGTTCCCATCCTCCCTAACATGCTGCTCCCAAGCCATTTCTTGGCTTCTTAGTACTGTAAACAAACTCTGCCTCTAAAATGTCCAAAGCCCTGTTACAGGAAGGGCAAAGGATGAGAAAGATGGTCCCTCAACATATCCCATTCTGTTTTCCACAAGGTGTTTCCACCTTTTGTCCCTGAAAGGGGGCAAATAATTAAAAGCAGGATATTTAAAAGCAGAGATGGAGGGCTGTGGGGGTGAGAGGGTACCCTGTCGGTATGAGCGCTCTCCTCTGTTTCCGCCATATCTGAGACCATGCCTGTCAGGCTCTTGTTTCCCCACTGCCTTTAAAACCACACATAATAGAGGGGAGAAGACTAGTTCATCTCGTTTCTTATTTCCCATTTATCTTGATAACAGGCCCTTAAAATAAAAGCATTATCTAAACACTTAGAGATTCTCCTGCCATTATTGCTAGGCAGCAGGTGGTGTTTGCAACACAGATGTCCATGTAGGTGGGAAGTGTTCAGTCTTCCAGTCTCTCAAGTCAACACTTTTCATGGCTGGTAAAAACCACAAAAAACAGTTATGAATAGTGACAATGTAATTAATAACTAATATCAGGACCATTTGGTTCCTATAATGGCAGCTGACACGTAGGTATGTGATTACACAGATCCTCCCTGCAGGCCTTCACAGCTCACTGTATCTAGAGGTATCAAATCACTGCAGATAGCATCAGTTTATTGTTAACTATGGTTGCAAGAAATTCTTGAGATGTTAACCAAGTTAGGGATGTATGTATCATATCTATTAAGATCTCTAAGCTTCCATAAAATCAGAGCAGCTATCTCAGCCACAGTTGTCAGCACTGGAGCTGCTGGACTGAAGACCAGGTCGTGAATGACACTTCTTCATTCTAGAACTTCAAGTTGCATAGGTTAGAATTGTATGGGACAAGTACTCTTGAAGTATTACTGAAGCTGCTAGGAACTACGGATGTAAGTACAGTGAGGTTTTCAAGGTGGGGGAATACTTTGTATTAGGCCAACTAACTGGAAACTGGAATAAACAGGCAAGCTATGGAGCACCTTAGCTGAAACCCTTCTGAGCCAAAAGGAGCTTGTGTGCCCCAAAGCTTGTTCAGTTTTCCCCATGTGTATGAGCTGCCCCAATAAGGGACAATACTTCTCCCTAGACGCCTTCTCTCACTTATGGGACACTGTCACAGCAGCACAATTGCTGCTAGTGGCACCACCACAACAACTCAAGACCTTCTCCAAATCTAACAAACCAGACAAGCTGGCAGGCACTCAAGCTCTTTTTCAGAACGATGACTATGAAAAACGCTTCTGCCCATCTTCCTCTTGCAGTGTTTTCAGCTATTGTAACAAAGAATCTCTCACCACAGGCACCATATTGCTTAACTAGGCCAGTCTGTGGTAAAGCTTTGTCTTCTTCAGCTCCCTTACTAAAAATTACAGCACCATGTGGTAGAGGTCATTATTTTTAACTGTCCAAATCTATACTATAATTATCTGCAAGCAGACAATGCTATTGAGAACTGGCCTTGTCAGCAAAGTCCATGCTTGTACCTTCTCCAGGAGGCAGAACAGTCCAAGGAAGAGGAAAAAGCCTGGTAAATCTGAATTTGGCAAACACCGACTCTCAGGGTTTCGTCTGTTTAGATAGGCTTTGCAGGCTCTGAGAAATAAGCTCATGGCTACTGTGTCTAACATTTCACTTCTGATTATTTCACAGTATTGAACAACTGTCTGAGTGAATTATGTTTCCTTTGAGATATCATAAGCTGTGCCGGTCAGCCTAAGGCACAACGTGCTGGATTTTTGATCAACAAATCAACTGACTAGGTAAGGCTCTCCTGTTTCTTTTATTATAAATGTGTACAGATTTTGCCTTGCGCAGACTTCCACAGCTTACTCTCACATTGGTTCTGGAAAAGCGAAGAGGCAAAATGAGGATCTTCAGCTTCCTCTGGCATCAAAATACTATGTGTTCTTGGAGAGATCCACCAGCATCACCCTCATGCAGCTGAAGGAAATCTTTCCAGAGCTATACCCTTTACAAGCAAAGCTCCAGCCTCCTCTACACTCCTCAGGTAAGTGGCATTGGTATTTATTGGAGTAGGTTTTGAGCAGCTTACACATGGAGCTAATTACAGAGTCCACATTGCTGCTAATGACAGCCACACCCCTAATCCACATGCAGCACATCAAATACATTACCCCATGAAACTGCAGCTTCACGGTTATTGTACTTCAGTTTACTTAGTTTCCCTTCTGCTGCGCTGAATGGATTTTCATTCTGTGTCCAGGAGCATTCCAGTCCCTCCAGTAGCAAACAATAAATGAATCTTAGGAGGCTTTGGTGTACTTAGGAGGCTCTGGTGAACCTATCAAAAGAGGCAATTTATTTCTGAACTTGGCACTAGGCACGGCATGCCTTGTAAATGTCAATTTGTGTATGTGTGAGCATCTGACACTACTCAGCAGCACATGGCTGGGGCCAAGAATTTGACTGATTCTGGATGATTTGAAAGCCTAAAAATACTCTCTTTTATCAATATCCATTTTTTGTGCTTATTTGCATGCTAAGAAAATCCTAAGCAGGCAGTGGTTTCATGGATCAATCCACAACAGTTCTGCAGAGATCAAGTACATGATGACCTGCCATAAACTGTGTGATGACACAGAAGCATTGCATAAGAAGTAGCCCATATATAGGCATACTTTGATTTTCACTCTCTATTCTAATGCTGAAAGAATCAGAGACATTTGAAACTCTTTTATTGTTTTGTATTCATTTACATACAGTGTTTAAAGGCCTCTGGAAGCAGAGAGAAGGCTATAGAAGTCAAGCATTGTTTTTACTACTGTAGTTCCTATCATGGGCCCAATTGTCTTCCCATTGACGTCAATGGTAAATCTTCCAATAATTTCAGTAAGAGCTAGATTAAGCCAAAAAATCTGTGATCACACCCTGTTATGATTTATACTAATACTATGGGCTCCAGATGAAAATTTTAGCATTTATTAAAGTTTGAGAAACACAGGGGGATTTAAAAAAGGTTTTAATGATAAAAGGAGTGCATTTATGTGTTAAGCTGCTCTGTTTGGCATTAGAACACGACAAAAATGGGTGTCAAAATACAGTCTTCAGAAATACCAAGAAAAAAATGCAAATTTTCAACTTTTCCTAGATCAACTCAGGAGAGTTTCATGGTTTAACACAACAGTTTTGAACATCAACGATTAGCCTGACAATACCACACTGTGACAAAGCAGTAGAATACACAAATCACAGCAGAGGTTTATAGCTTGAGTGTACTATTTTTACCATTTCATCAGTCCTCTTCATTTGGCAACCCTCAGTACTGCCCTGTCACTTTCAGTTTCACCCACTGAGTCCCTTCATTTTTCTCTTCAGTTTTCATTTTCCTTCCTTTCCCCAGTCTTCTCACCCTTTTTCCTTCATTTTGAAACTCTCATCTGTTCACTGCTTTTCCTCTGTGTTTGCTACCTCTCAAAGGCCTCTCCTTCTGTTGCAAAGGAACTTAGTCACTTACAGCCATCCAGCTCTTCACACCTGCAAAGCTTCTTCTCTCTACTGCCAATTTTTGTCCTTTTTCAAGACCAAGCATGCAAACTGCTTCCAGCTCCTACCTTCAGGACCATTTCCTCTCCTTCCATCTTCTTGATTTAGCTTTCGTTCCACTTCCTCAGCACTTTAACATGTGTCCCCTAAACTCATTGTTTTTCACAATCACCTTTTCCAACATGAAAGTTCAATCTGTTTTGTCTGATGGCCTCTGCAGCCCATAGATCTGCACTGACACCAGTGATCTTTCATGAAATACAAAGAGTATGCCAAAACAAGACGGAAAATGTGATGGTTAATTAATGCTCAAAATTGAACCAACAGCCAGTCACAAATGGCATTGCTCAGGGGCTGATATGTGGTCCAACATATGTATTCAATGTATTTTCCAGTTATCTGGGTAATGGGACTGAATTCCCACAAGTTTGTGGATGCCACCAAACTGCAAAAAGGGATATGCTGGAAGGAGATGATTCACCACACACAGAGACCTTAACAGGCTGAAAGACTGAGCCAACAAGATTGCTGCTCTACTTTGAGGTTAAAACAATAAATGTTTGAGGTTTAATGAAGACAAATGTAAAGTCTTGACACTGGGATAGAATAATCCCAAGCAGCAGTACAGACTGAGGACTAGCTGGCTGGCTGGAGAGCAGCAGTGCTGAAAAGGCCCTTGGGGTGTGGGCAGACAGCAAACTGAGCATGGGCCAGCAATCTGCCCTGGCAGCAAAGAAGGCAAACTGTGTCCTGGGCTGGATCAGCAAGAGTACAGCCAGCAAACCAAGAGATGTGATTATTCCTCTCTACTTGACACTTGTCAGGCCACACCTGGACTATTTCATGCATTTTTTCTTTCTTTCTTCTCAAAAGAGATATTGAAAAACCAGAGACAGCCTGGTAGATGATAATTGCCAGTTATCAGAGTGATGGAGAACTTGATGCAGAAGAAAAGGTTGAAGGAGTTGAGTTTATCAGCCAATAGAAGGCCCACAGGGAATCTAACCACAGTCTTCTAAAATCCAAAGGATAGTTTTAGAGAGGTTGACAGAGAAACATTGTTTTCACAGAGATGCACAGCAACAAGATTAGAGACAAAGGGCACAAGTTACCTCAGGGGAAATGGCATCCAGGTATAAGAAAAAAAATATTCACTGTGAGAACAATTCAGGATTAAAAATGTTGCTCAAAGAAGTGGTGTCATCTCCTTCATTGGGAATACTCCAGATTTGGCTTGACAGGGCCCTGGGTAAGTGAACCTAACTCCCTGCTTTCAAGAGAGGGACAGATGATGTCAAGTTACGCCTTCCAACCTCAGCTTTTCTGTTATTGTGTGAAAACATGGGAGAAGAGGCACAGGTAAAATTCTGGACGTCTCTTCTTAAAAACATTAAGAACAAGGTATGCAGGTAATGAGATAGACATAGGACAGTAGATGAAAGTAGATGACAGCAGATGAAAGCAGATGAGAAAGTACACTATGAAGGGAAATGGTCTTTGTAGGCTCCCCTCCCTAATGAAAGCAGAGCTGATCTCTGAAAGGAACAAATGAAAAATGGATGAGCACAGTGACCAGGAAATGCAGACATGGAGTAAGACACTGCAAGGGCAGATGTTGCACAAGTGACAGTTACCATCTCAAAGAATTTGTCCACGTATAACACAGTATAAGCCAGGAGGTAAATGACACTTACAGACTCTCTGAAGACTGACAGAGACTAATATAGTATTAGTCAACATGAGTGTTGGGAACCAGTTCTGGGAAACAGCAGCTGAACAGTTGAGGTCCGGGGTGTGAAGTCTTCAGTCAGCAGCATGCAGCAGTGGATGCAAATCGAAGCCATTACACGCTCTGGAAGCTCTTAAGCTAATTTGCCTTTCAGCTCTCACTGTGCTGCTGAAATTTTTCTGAAGGCTGTGGTGATGAAGGCCTAAAGCTTCATCTCTGGTGGCCCTGAGACATCCTTACCACCCTAGAGATAGCAGAATCCTCTTGTGAATAATTCACAGCTGTGGGTTAGTGCAGGCCATTTGTCAAAACTCCCGGAGAAGCAAGCCCTTCAAGGGATAACTACAAAAAATATTAGTTCTATCAAAAGACTTCAGATTGTTGGTCAAGGAGGACTAGGACTAGGTCACAGCTGTTGCGTTCAAACACGGGGAGTGCAAAGTGTTGGGAGACTGTCAGCAAGATGTAGGCACATCCCATACTCCATTTTCCTGACAGACTGCTCTATTTGTGCCACCAAGGAGAACTTATGTCCCTCAAGGAGGATCTGCAGGATCTGCCCTCACATGTGTTAAAAAAACTTCTGCAAATGTTGGCAGAAGATTTAATGTCACCACTAGTGCAAGTCAATGTTAAATCCAGGCAGACTGCTCTTCTTAATTTTCTGGTTTATTGCTGTGACACAGCACACCTGAAATAATCATGCAACATCCAACACTAAAAAATACAAACAGAGGTATTTCCAAAAGACCAAAGTTTCAGGAAATGCACCACTTCAGATACAGTGCAATGCCCCTTGCTTTTAAGTGAACCACCAAGCATAATTTACAGCACACATAGCCCCAGAATAATCTGTGAGCTTTGAGAAGAGATATCCTGCATCTTAAGAAAAATCACAATACCCACATAGACTAACCTGCTGGCTAAAAAAGACCACTTCCAGGACAAACAGCTTCTAAACACTTTGTGTATGATCATCATCATGCTTTTAACAGACCTTTCTGGAAAGCTCAACAGAATAAAGATTATTTGGCATTATATAGATGTGTAATAAGATTAGCCAGCCTAGATATTGCAATCCATTTGAGATGTGTTTACCTCAAACATTATTTGTGTTTGTTTTCATAGCATTTCTGAGAAGTAGGGAAGTGAATCACAAAGACTTCAAGTGATTTGCCTTACTCAAATTACAGCAAAATAGAGACTTGAACCCTCTTGAGTCCTATACTACTCATTCTATGGACCACCCTACCTTAGCCTCTAAATTACACGATGTCAACCCTAGCACACAAGAGTCAGCTCCTGCTCTGAAAGCAGAGCTGCAAAATTAATACATTTCTGATGATGTTAAGAGTCATAATAATATTTTTTTTCTGCCGGAAGTAGATATTTATTCTTATTTCTATCCCTTCTAAGTACTGAAAATCCACATCCATTAAGGAAGAATGAATAAGACTCTACTGTGAATCGTGTATCTTTATGTTTTACTGTTCTGCATCATGAATTAATGGTTTTCTGTTCTACATCGTGTATCAATATGTTCCAAGTCCACGGCCATAATCCTGTCTCTCCAGACAGCCTCTGGAAGACAGCGAATGAAAAAGATTAACTAGAGACAGAATCTGAAGAACATGTGCTCGCATAAATGCAATGCAAAACATGGTTTGGCTGGTGGAAAGTTGTGGTGACGATGAAGAAGTCAAGGAGAATGCAGGTTGGATTTCAAGAAGATCAGAAGCCTGCAGAGCTGGCAGGGGAACAAATACATCTTGTAAACTCAACAAAATTCCAAAAGAGCTGCTGTTACATAGTCATGGAACTGTATCACGCCATTATTTGTGTGCTATTGTTAAGAATATGACCTCAGAAGGATTTTCAGTGTGGATTTTGTACTCAGCTTTTAGGACAGCATCTGAAAATTCAGTGCAGATGGATAGCAACAGCTGGTGAGAACTGCATTTGAATGGGTTGTGTACCGACACAACAGCAGACCCATGAGAAAGTCAGGAAAAAACAAATCAGAGAAAGCACAAACATTATCCCCAATTCTCTATGGGCTCTGAGACCAGCTCCCTCATTAGGGGCACTTCAGTTTTGTGTTAGTGAGGTCAAGGGAAGGGTGGAAGAAATAATAATTTATCTGAATGAACATACAAAGTATGTTGATGATATTTATATGCTTTTTTCTTTATGCTCAATGGTAGAAAATGATAGGAAACCAGAATACACACCCTTCAGCTTATGATAACTGCATGCAGACAATAAATAGCCATCAACATTCAGACAGAGGCTTAGTTACTGAATCTTACGGCAAATGCTTAGAGCAAGAAACATTTCAAATAGTTCACGGTCTTAGATACACAGAGGTCCCAGCTCTCATCCCAAGAGTAAAGATTTGCTGTTCTATAAGCTAATTAAATCATCACATTTTTAGCAAAGATAGCACAGCAATATGGCACGTTATGTGATGGTTTCCTTCTGCAAGTAACCACAAACTGCTACACACTGCAAATAACCACAAATTGTAAATACTGCTGCAAGTACTTCAGTACTAGTAGTTTCTGAGACTAAAGAACACTGAAATAATGGGCCTTATAGGCTCAAAAGACATCTCTCTTTTGAGAAGAAGGAAAGGCAATCATTGGACTCAGCCTATAGACACCTAATGCTTTATAGTAATTAACCAAAGCTCTATTAGTCACAAGATAAATTTAAACAGACTTCAGGAGTAAAATGGCTGTCTCAGGTTTGCCTTACGCAACTGAAGAGCAAAAGAATAATGGGGTTTTTTTCAATCAAAAACATTTTTGTTTGAGCTAAAGAACATTCACAAAATTAACTGCCAAATCACATTCTTTGCAAAGGAAAACATTTTAATTGATTTTCAAATTTTTCCTGATAAGGCAAATTTGTTACCTTTTCCATCCATACCTAAAATGATCCTCTGACTGAGATGAGTTCTTTAGGTACAATGTTATGGTTGTCATTATTATTCGAACTATATCATCTGGATTATTGTGGTAGCTTTACAAAATGTTTTCCTAATGGTACACAAATCTTGTCAGCAATGTGCTTTGTTCTGCTCTTAGCTGGTGTGTACTAAAGATAAATAATAGCAAATAATACACGTGACTTCATTTAATATTCTTGATAAACTGTTTATTATGCTTGAGCCTATACACTGCTCTTGCACTCTCTCCCACTCTGCTTTGCACAATTTCATGATTGATGGTTAAAAAAGACAAAACTGCTGCCAGTTTGAACAAATAGTTCTGGGGACTCAATACAGCTGGGCACGATTCCAGGTTCAAGGCGGCGCCAGTAAACTAATGAAGAATGTTACTGATCTGTTCTAGCCATGCAAAATCAGGATTTCATCTTGTACAAACTACACAGGGTCAAACACAGTCAACATTTAGCTTGGAAGTCCTCAGGATGTTCCTGAGAGATGGCAATTCACCAGCTCTGATCCAGTGTTTCTGATTGCTCCTAGGAAGCACTATGCCAGTAGGTGAGACACTGAAGTCACAGAATCATAGAGTCATGACTTTCAGAGTCCTCAATACCAGAAAAAATTCCTATGGTACATTTGTTTGTTTGTTTGTTTTTGTAAGAGGAGCTCTGTTAAAGTCTGTTGTGCTGGACAGATTCCAGCTCTGAGTAATTTATGCCTGCTTAAGTGACCTATAAAATATTTAGCATATATGGTTTTATTCTTTGCTTCTAGCCATGGGATTGGATCCAAGAGCTCCAGACAACACAGATATAGAGACCTACCAACACAATTGCTAAATACAGTATTTTGTGAATGAAAGCAAGAGATCTCTCCTGCAGTCTGGGGACAACTAAGTCTTAGTAAGCTTGCAAAAGCTAGGGATGCCAGCTTCTGCAGCCAACAGAACTGTCCAGAAAAAAGATAGTCAGCTGAGACTCTTCAGTCTTGAAAAGATACATCTAAAAGTGAATATGATAGTGGTCTAAAAAACCACGGTATGACACAGAGGGGCTGCTTTCTCTTCCAGTATAAGAACTATAAATTAAATGCATTAAATGAATCTCATAAGATCAGGTTCTGAGCAAATCAATGGATGTGTTTTTTCATGCTATAGATCTGCTTCCTGTAGGATGCAGATGCAGTGAATGCTAAAATTTTACATGAACCAATGGGCAGTTACAGCAAAAGCACAGGTTAAGCATCTTCTTAATTATACAGAAACCTCATATGATTCAGAAAGCTGGAGGCTGGGAAAGTATTGGATAGAAGTACTATATATGTAAGCTCTGTTCACATACTCTTCTCCAGCCTCTTTAGGCTCTGTCAGAGGCAGAAAAACTGAGAAAGTTTTATCTTTCTCTTGACAGTACTGCTACAGCCACAACTACTAGTTGTGTTCTGAAAAATAAAACACACTTCTGGAAGTAGTGATGCAATTAATGAAATGTTTGGGCAGCAATGAGAACTCTAAGGGTTATTAAGAGAGACTTCAGGGCCTTGGAATGCCTAGTTAAGTGATCAGGAGCTCAAGTTGTGTTCCCCTCTAACCCTTTGATTATGAGGGAAGATGAGGGAAGTAACTGGAAAACAGATTAATACCTGGCTCCAAGACTGGTGCGACCAACAAAATTTTGGGACTTTTGATCATGAGGCAGTTTACAGGGCATCTACTTCCAAGAGATGGGATACACCTGTCACAAGAGGGAAAAGAATACTGAGTCAAGAGTTAGCAGAGCTCATTTTGAGGGCTTTAAACTAGATTTGAAGCGGAAAAGGGGCAAAACCAGGCTTGGCAGAGATAATGGGGCAGTATGCAAGCATCTGAAGGATGGTCTGCTGCCAACATCCTTGAGTCTGCCTAGAGATCTTTGTGGCAGCAAGGAGGCATGGGTTAATCCATTGGAAGCCACAGAAATGACTGAAAGTGATCATGTGCCTTCCTCCTTCCGAAAGGTGGCTGGATCAGTAACCCACTTGAAGTGCATCCAGACCAATGCACACAGCATGGGAAAAAAATGGGACAAGTTGGAAGTCATTGGGCACCAAGGAACATATGACATAGTTCCTATTACAGAAATGTAGTGGGATGAGGCACATGACTGGAGTGCTGCACCAGATGTCTACAGACTCTTCAGAAGGGATCAGCAAGGGAGGAGAGGTGGAGGGGTAGCCTTGACTATGTCTTGACTGTTTAGAGGTCAGTAATAGTGAGGATAGAGTCAAGTGTTTATGGGTAAGAATCAGGGGGAAGGACAACAAAGGGGATGTCATGGTAGGAGTCTGCCATAGGCTATCCAAGCACAGTGAAGAGCTAGACAAAATGTTCTTTAGGCAGCTGGAAAAACTCAGGATTGCTGGTCCTCATTCTCATGGAGAACTCTAACTTACTGGACACCTGTTGGGAACACAACACAGCAGAGAGGAGACCGTCCAGGAAGTTCCTGGAGTGTGTGGAAGATAACTTCCTCATGCAGCTGGTGAGAGCACCAATGAAGGAAGGTGCCTTGCTCAACCTAATGTTTGTAAACAAAGAAGGTCTGGTGGGGGATGTGATGCTTGAGAGAAGCAAGGAGGGGGATCAGCAGAACTGCCATCTTAGATTTCCAGAGGGCAGACTTTGAATTGTTTAGTAAGTTAGTTGCCAGTGTCCCTTGGGAGGCAGTCCTGAAGGGCAAAGGAGTCCAGGGAGGCTGGACATTCTTAAACGCACAGGATCAAGCTGTCTCTATGTTCAAGAAGATGAAGCTGTCGGGCAGAAGACCATCCTGGCTGAACAGGGAACTTCTTCTAGAGCTCAGGAGGAAAAAGAGAATTTATGATCTTTGGAAGAAAGGCCAGAGAGCTCAAGAGGACTACAAGGAGTTTGTGAGGTCATATGGTAAGAAAATTAGAAGGCCCAAGGCTCAACAAGAACTTAAGCTGGCCACTGCTGTAAGAGACAATAAGAAAAGTTTCTATAAATATATCAGCAACAAAAGGAGGGCTAAAGGGAATCTTCACCGTTTAATGGATGGAGAGGGAAGCTTAGTGACCAAGGGATGAGGAAAAGGCTGAGGTACTTAATGCCTTCTTTGCCTCAGTCTTCAATAATAAAATCATCTGTTTTCTGGATACTCAGCTCCATGAGCCAGAAGACAGGGATGGAGGACAGAATGAAGTTCTCTTAGTCTAAGGGGAAATAGTATGTGACCTGCCGCTCTGTCTTGACTCACACAACCCCATGGGGCGATATGAGATCCACCAGAGGGTGCTGAGGGAGCTGACAGAAGTGCTTGCCAAGCAACTCTTTATCATCTGGCTCATCAGGAAGGTCTCAGAGGACTGGAGGATGGCAAATGTGACACCCATCTACAATAAAGGCTGAAAGGAGGATCCTGGGAGCTACACATCATCAGTAGGCCAGTAAAAGCACATACTCCAAGTGCAGTGCTGGGTACTTCTGGTCTGTGAGAGCTGCAGCTGCCAAGGGAGGTTTTAGGACTGTAAGCTTTGCCTTAAAAATGTGCAGCTTAAATGCAATGGAAAAAGGGCTATGAAAAGATCTTAAGGATGAATATAAGAAATAGCGTCTGAAAAGACAAATTAAAGCTTATAGATGTCTTTATTTAGTGTGACCTTGAATCCTCTTCAAATCAAAATCATCAACAGAAGTTATTTTTTAAAGAAAAGATACTGCGGTAGGCATCATTTGCCAAGGCTCCAATTCAGTAAAAAGGCTTTTGCACTTGGTTAGTTTGTGTTTGCTAGATTGGATCCTCTGTGCAACACAAAGAAAATCTACTAGGTTGGGATGGACAACAAACTCTCTCTTCAGCAGGAGACATTGTTATGAACTACAGGCAAAGTCCAAGACATTACTACCTCTGTAGGATACCATCACGTTCAATTTATGTCAGGTAAACACCTAAGTTGCAAAAACAAATCCTTTTGTACATATAAGTAAAACATGAAACTGCTTTGCAGTCCTTCATGCACTGTAAATGAGACATTGGGCAGAATATTTGCAGAACTGAATCATAATTTAGAGTCACTGAGGTTGGCCAGAAAATTTTCTGACTAGCACTTTGTAAATCAGGTCTAAATTTTGCAACTTATGTCTTAGAACTTTAATAAATAACAGAAAGTGCTTCAGGGAGCTTATTTAGTTGATTTGGACTTTTTTGCTTTTTTATAAGAAGCATGACATATAAGCTGCTTTCTTGTATCTTTATACAAACTCCTGCCTGTGCAGCTACTGTTAAATTCTGGACCCACCTAAGCTTATCCTGGTTTAAAGTTTGTTTCACTTATCAAATCTTGAAACCATCTGTGACTGCACTGAACCTTGCATTATGGCACTGGGCCTGGGAAGCTGCAGCACCCTAACAGGGAAACTACAAGAGCAAAACACTGTTTCAAGTTTCTCTGGTGCATGTTCAGTATGTCTTAAGAGATTTATACTCTCACAACATACATACTGTACTTTGTCTTTTGTGATGAAGTGTCCCACTCCATCTCACCACAGCAAATGGCCAGTTCTGATATTACCACGTTGCAGTGAATGCAGTGTAACATGGATGTACAACCAGAAGGAAGAGCAGTATCCAAATGAGATGAGCAGGCAGTTCTCCAAAGACAGGACAAGGAATAACTGAAAAGCACAAATGCTAATACACCCTTTCCCAGTAGACACAGCTGAAAAAATAAACCAACCAAACAAAGGCCTTTTTATGTTGGAAAATCCCAGGTTGTGTAACTTCTGTTATGACTTTACTATCTGCTGTTCACAGGCTGTCATTCTCTTCTTTTAGTGAGGTGACAAAACCAAAGGAGGACAAGGATTGAACTAACTGGAAGAAGATAAGTACTTGTGGGGGAAAATTAGAAGAAAGGGTGGGCCAGTCCAAATAACAGAGTAGGCATGTACGTGGGATTGCAGACACTAGCAACCAAAGCAGCACAGGAGGAAAAGATCAACAGATCAGAGACATTGACGCTGAGGCCCTTCAAAAGTTAGATATTCTAGCACTTAGAAGGACTGTGAAGCAGTTGAACTTTGTTAACTAGGAAATTCATTTTCCAAGCAACTAGAGTTGAGTCTCTCCATGATACCTCTTGCAGAGGAATTAAGTTCAAAGCCCATGAGGCAGAGATGCAGATCAAGCCCAATATGTGCCCTGGCTATCAGATGCCTGGATCAAAGGGAGAGAGCACTAGCACTGCCATCAAGCCCATCTCCACCAGTTCTAGAAGCTGGTTCCTTTGTTTCCTTGGTTCCTGTTAGAAATGGTTTAGACAGGAACGTGTTGCTCCAATTCTGATGAATTTTCCACAAAAACCTCTCAGACGTTTTTCAGGTTGGAAAATAAACCAAAGAACTTAGTATCCAGTGCAATCTAAATGATCTTTGCCTCTGACTTTTCAGTTTGCCTGGCTGAACTATAATCTCTCTAATATGGTATTAAACAAGGCCAGCTCTCTTTGTTGTATTCAAACACCTCAGTATTCTGTCGCTGAGACAAGTTCACACTCCACCAGAAACGAAAGCACCAGTTGTTCTCTGCTTGCTTCAGGAGACTGTAATTTGCTTACTGTGCACCTGCACAGAGATTGATGTCATTTAGCTTTATTGAGACCTGACAAGAATCTTTTCCCTTAGCAAAACCCCAGATCAGCCGTATTTAGAAATATGTGGATGAATCACTCTAAAAGCTGTATAAACAAAAGCATTCTTCTTGCAGATTTGAGGCAGGACGACTTGATAACATATTTTTGTAGGAATTTAAATCTTCAGTTACTTCTGGAATTCTTACAGCACTGCCAATTGAATTTGCAATTCCATAAGTCATGAATTGTGTCTATTAATTAAAGGCTACAGGTCACTCATTTTGTATCCACAGTCTAAAGAGTTGCACAAAAACATTGTCTTTGGATGTCTTTCTGAAGCTTGTTTTCCAAGATAAGCTATCAACTGTTAACAAATCTGAATGGCATTTTTAAACAAAATTTAAGACAAGAAAATAAACTGTCCTTTTTTTAAATAATAGAAGGCCTGATCATAGAGAGGAAAGTCCCTACTTTAACTAAATACAGTAATTAAAAACAAGCACAAATCCTAGCAATAAAGCAGAGAGGAAAAGTGTTATTTCGCCATTCCCTTTGGAACAGGCAATAGAAGACAGTGCTACCTCCGTTTTGTAGATGTGAACTATAATGCAGAAGGCAGCTATACGCATTTTCAAAATTCAGATGGAGCTGTCAGAGTCGAGGTGAATGCCCAGAATTGCCTGTATCCCCATCGTGGGTTGCACTTGCCTGACTGTGCTACTATTTAAGATTCACAGTACTGAGAGAGATCTCTGGGGAAAGAGGCCCTCGGTGTAACCAGAGGTAGGCAATGGTAGCCAAATCCTGAGTAGGTCCTCGTGCGGCACTCACTGCTTACTCAGCCAGTGTGGCAGCTTCCAGAAGCACAGTGTAGGATCAAAGGCTTGAGGAGAAGGTGCGAATGTAAGCCTGCATTTCCTCAAGAACACTATCAAATTCTTTCTCATAAATGACTTAGAGCTAACTAAAGTTACAGCTGCTATTAACTATGTGATGGTTTGAAACCTAGAAACATGACTCAAACCTAGCTGTCTGTACAGTAATCATACATTTCATGTGATTTCAAAGACTGGGGGAGATGCTATTTTTGTCTCTCCCACAAAAGTTACTGCTAATTTATTACAGATTATATGTTGCTGTTTACTTGGCAGCAGTCCCAGTATCTCTGCTGAATTTATTCCAAAGAAAGACCAAAATATCACTAGATTATCATCCCTACAGCTGCATGGTGAACACCTGAAGACTGTAAATCGTATTTCCCAAATGGCTCCTAAAAAGGAGGTAAGCGTTTGAGTGCCTGCATATACAAAGACATGGCATGATAGTGCTGGGTTCCTCTGACCCGTAGTCCTTCTGTCTCTCACCATAGCCAAAACCAGAGACCTTACAAAGAGTACAGAATAGAGCTGACTGTTGAGCAGCTCAAACAACCCAGAGGGCAAGTCTGGGATTCACATTCAATGGTAAGACAGGAGCCTGCGAGGACAAACTCAGTCAGTTTCCTCCTTCAAGGATGAAGTGAGAGAGCTTGCTAGACATAGCGGGGTGCAACCTCTAGGCAGGTTTTTGCAGCCTGTATTGAATCCTGCCAGTGCCAGAGCTAGGCTCTTCAACATGGGCTAGAGCTCACCACTACTCAGAAGGATCCTTCAGACATTAGAAGAAGATGAAGGAGATGACCCTCAGGTCTCTCTTTTCAAGTGAGGACTGTAACAGAGAAGCCATCTCCCTAACAGAGCAATGCTTTAATTCTCTCCTAACTCCCTTGGTGCCTCCACATCTATCACAGCATGATTCTGCAGGCTTTACTATAATTTAGTTAAATCGTAGAATCATAGAATGGTAGGGGTTGGAAGAGACCTTTAGAGATCATCTAGTCCAACCCCCTGCAGAAGCAGGGTCACCTAGATCAGGTTGCATAGGAACATGTCCAGGTGGGTCTTGAAGACCTCCAAGGAAGGAGACTCCACAACCCCTCTGGGCAGCCTGTTCCAGTTCACCATCACCCTCTTACAGATTTTCATTTGTAACAACTACAACTCTGGTTTTAAAAGACTGAAACATACCCTTCCTAAAAGTAGAGATTTTTGAGTTATCCATTCTGTTTTAACATCAAATTTTTAAGAAAAAGAAAATGACTCAATTTACTTTGAACTTAGATTAGTGCTTTAGCTTCTTTTAAATTCTTGAGGTTTTCTTCTGTGTTTAGTGAGCTTAGCAGTGTTTTTAAAGAGCAAGTGTTTAACATGTGCTGACCATACAATCACCAGGATGAGTTCCACTGAAGAAAATCATTTAAGGTTCTACAAATCAGAAGAGAATTTGCAATGTTCTTCTCTATTTGCTGAGAATAGTTTGAATGTAAGAGAAGGAAAAAATATATTAAAATAACAAAACACATTTTAACATACTGCAAAAAAAGCAAAACTCTACTGCATTATTGTAATGAGATCAATTCACTAATTCACTCTCTAGACAATGTCATACAAATCCTAAATTCAGACATTGTATGTGGTGGTTACATGATGCTTTCTGCAAGCTGATTGAGCCAATTGTTTGGGCAAAAAAAATAGGGAAACAAGGAAGAGCTTTCCTTGGCACACTTGCACAAACTTTAATGCCCAGATCAGAAATAAAATTACCAGACTTCTCACAGCTTGTCAGAAACTCTTTCATATAAGAATGTATGTAAAAGATGTATATAGGAGAAGACTGCTGGGATTTTAAGAGAATCATGAAGAATGTTTCTTGTAATGCCAAGATAAACTACTGAAGAAATGCAAACATGAGAATTAAAAATCTGCTGAAGCAGCACAGCATAACTGGAATAAATTGTTGTTGCACTAGCACCCGAAAGCTTTATGAGAAGTTGAAGTCTAAAGTCCAGATAAGCCTATTTAATATATGTGCAAAAGACATCTGTGGCTTCAGGCCAGAAGCGTGGTTGAAAAATAAATTTCCATGTGCTTGCAGGTGTCAAAAATCAAAATAACATTCAAGATACAACACTTTTGTTTATAACTCTGTCATGAGCGAAAGTTTCATATTTTTACAGGTTAATTTATCACTCATTTTGCAATCACTTTCTGCATGCCACATGGAGTGTTCTGTGAAAGAAGCTAATTACGAAGTCCTAAACTAGATTCATACCCATGTTCAGCACCAAATAAACTTTCTCCTGTTCACTTCAATGCAAGATTTGGAAAATAGAGACAAAATACAGTGAACCTGGATTTCTGTGAGACATCAGATGACTTTTGAGCATGTATCTAGTGCTTCCAGATGTGAAGGTTTGAAGCTTGCCCAGTTTTTGAGATAATAATGTCATCAAGATCCTCAGAGGTCACCGTGCACACTGCAAAAACAGTGCCCAATGGAACACGGCTGGCAGGTTGTATTCAAAAGAAAGTGGAATATGAGATTAAAAGGGCTGTTAGAGATCAGGATCTGACTGCGACATAAATATGTGTGGAGCTTACACAATGCCTGCACTCTCCTGACTCTTGTCTGCTCATGATCAGTGAATTAGTTATGTCTGTTCATAAAAAAAAACACTGTGGTTTGCAAAGGCTAATGAATCTTCCTTAAACTCCTCTCTCTGGTGCTACCTCCCTTCCCTCGTGCTTATGCTAGAGCAGGCTGCAGACTCAAAGCACCAGAACTACACTGTTCATCCAGCAGCAGTGAAAAGTAATTTTCAAAAATAGGAGACACAAGCAAAGCCTATCAGCTGCAACATGGCAAAGATGACAGGAACTGGCTCTAGTGGACACAGACACCATGAGGTAGCGGCACCAAAACCTCTGTATCAGACAGGACTGAGAGGAACAAGATGATCAAGAAAAGGAAAATGCCTTAAGACTTGGCAACTGCACTTCATAATATTTATGCTCTAAACTGTCTCCCCATTTGCCAAAAATCCATCTAAGAAAAAAAACCACATTGGCTATTTTGCCTTCATGATGATGTGTCCTCTGATGGATATCTGTTGTGGGGAAAGAGATGGCTGGTGGAATGTGAGATCCATTTAAGGAGTGAACTGTGCAAAGCATACGCCTGGGAAAAAGTAAATGGAAACTGTGCTATGAGCAAGGTGATGCACTGGTCCTTACCAGTCCTATGCCTAAAGTAGTAGAGGCCAATGCCCTGTTCGTATTGCAGTACATCGTTTGCATTAACTCAAACTACTTTGAGTATGAACATAACTTCAATCACTACACCTTAGTGCAGTGATTATACCTTATAATGAGTGGAGTTGACTTTTAGGAAGCAGGGATTATTCTCCAGGCAAACTTATCATTTTACCTGTCATATTTTCTCCATTCAAATGTTCTGCCAAAGCATCTGAGGATGTCTGGTGGTATTGTATGAGGACATGTGGGTTACTGTGTGTCATGGTTTAACTCCAGCCAGCAACTAAGCACTACACAGCTGTTTTGTTCACTCCTCCCCCAGCCTTGGTGAGATGGGGAGGAAAATAAAAAATGAGTAGATCTCATGGGATAAGATAAAAACAAGTTGATAATTGAAATTATTATTATTCATAATAAGAAGAATGTAATGAAAGATAGCTAGAGTGAAAGAAACCCAAGAAATTATAAGTGATGCTCAGTGCAATAGCTGACCACACGATTATTGAAGCTCAGCCAGCTCCTGACCAATGACTGGTCTCTCCCAGCCAACTCCCCTCAGCTTTTGTACGGGGCACTATGTTCTCTGGTATGGAATAACTTTTTCGCCAGTTTGGGTCAGCTGTCCTGGTTGTGTTCCTTCCCAATTTCTTGTGCCCCTCCAGCTTTCTGTCTGGCGGGGCACAGGAAGCTAAAAAATATCCTTGACTTTGAATAAGTGCCACTAAGCAACAACTAAAACATCAGCGTGTTATCAACATTATTCTCATACTAAATCCAAAGCACAAAACCATGCCAGCTACCAGGAAGAAAATTAACTCTGTTCCAGCTGAAACCAGGACACTCTGTCATCTTAAAGACAAAAGCTAATGAAGGGATAATGTATGTATATTGCACAGAAGAACAGGGTAGCTAACTTAGGGAAATACCTGTTGAATTTGGAATTCTGTGCCTCTCAATGCACCAATGTTTGCTTCAGTTCAGAAACAACTGACTAGACAAATGATCATGTCATTCTAAATTTCTTTTTTTCTTCTTTTTATTTAATTTTTTTAATGGAAACTTGTTGACACAGCTTTTCTGTCTGTAATGGATAACACAACTAATGAGCACAACTGCAGTGGGCTGTAAATAAAGAATCACATTTAGAACATAAATGCAAACAGACTCTCTCTTCCTTCCTCCCTCAAAACCACAAAGTACGATTGGACCCCAAAGCCACTGCCATTTCCATTGATTCATCTGCAAGTGGTTTTGTGTGGATGGCAATAAACACAATAGCACTGGACAGGGATGAAAGCACAAGTATTCAAAGAAGTGGATGCCCTCAGCTTCTCGCAAACCAAGAGTGGGCATGCTGTTTTGTCTAGCAATTTCTTCTCCTGAGGCATATTAAACTCTCAGGTATTTTGAAAGCCTCTTTCTCATGTTTAACTGCCATGTTGGTGGCCTATCCCTCAGCTGTGGCAATGGAGCCATACCTTTTCCAACATTGCAGGGCTCGTTTACAGTCTCCAAAGACCTCTTTTTTGCCACACTAAATTGATGATGGATCTGGTGCTTTGTTCAACTTTCTTGCACCTCACGGGAAATAGAATTGGGTTACTGCAAAAGTATCTCCTCAGTAATGTTACACATTTCAATATGTTTGCTTGTTACAGCCTGCAGGCAGTGTTCAAAGCAAACATCATATGGAAAACTACATTGTAATACATCACTATCAACAGGAGAATAAACTGTGTGGATTCTTGTGTAAACTGGTTATAGGGGACCAAAACTACAAATAAAAGTATAAAGAACAGGCTTTAAACTGAGGATTCTTGGACAGAAAGTTAGGGGCATCAGCACTGACAATCTAAAATGTTGAACAGTGTTTTAAAAATTGTTTCGGACATCCAAATAAAATATCCTATTTAATTTAGACAAGCTGATTTGTCAGTGTTTAAAATAAAATACTCTTGCAAACATAAGACTTAAAGGATGGTGGCAGAGTCACCATCACTGGAGATATTTAAAAGATCTGTTAATTCAAAGAGCAATAGTCTCAGGTGTGGAAAAGTAATGTTTTTAATGAGCTATTATCTGGTCCTTTATTGTACTTAATTAAATGGATCCTAGCATGGCACTACTCAGTTCTTTGACAACAC
Organism: Colius striatus; assembly: GCF_028858725.1. NCBI lineage: Eukaryota > Metazoa > Chordata > Aves > Coliiformes > Coliidae > Colius > Colius striatus. The sequence continues at coordinate 97,083,887 of NC_084759.1, read as the reverse complement.
AGATGGCTGTATTTCCTAAAACTATACAATTAAAGAAAATCTGATTATTTCCTGTTTGCTTGCAATTAATGGTTTAGCTTGAAGTGGTTTAGTAAATGTTTAGTTTTGTCTTATACCTATAATGTAAAAATCAGTATAGAACACTTTTAAAATGTAACTGATGCTGCATTTGCCATTGATAATGATTTGTACATTCTGTATCAGAACATTTAGTGGTATTCATGTTATGAGTTAAGCTTTTCTGTATATAGTATCACAGATTTGGGGTGCATTTTTTACTTTATTCCTAAGCAGCATGAAAATTCAATTGTTGTACAACTGTAAGAAGGTAGATACAATTTTCTCAATTATTAAAATATTCTTTCATATAAAAGGTATAGATTTGATATTTTCTTCTGATGTTTACTGTTGTTCTGTGAGATGTATGTAGGGGGAGTGCATAGGAAGCTGAACACAGGAAACAAATTTAAGTGAATTTAGCGAGTAAGCACATTTCCTCCCTAACTGTCTTGAACTGCGATACAAAGTGTTTTCAGTTCCCTGTCACAGACATCTTCAGCAACAGGAACAAAGGCCATTCATCTCTTTGAACCTGAATTTCTCTGTCAGTCTAATTGGGCAGTAGCCCTTCCCTGCTTTATCAGCACAGGAGTAACTCCTACACACCACAAACTGGGAAAGGTCAAGGACTATATTAAGGAAGACTGTGTAAGTGTGTAAGGAAATTGAAGTATTTTGTATGCTTCAAATTACCGTTCCAAGTTCCCTAGTATAAAAAGGAAGCATGCCTTGAGTGTTTTATCCTGCAGTATTCCTCAGGATACTCTCTTCATTGCCTAAAAAAGATGCCCTTTTCAAACAAAATAGCATCAAGATAAAAAGCAGTGTTAATATTTTCTATTTCATTGTAGACAGATACACTTATTCTTTAAAATTAAATCCCCCAGAAAGCAATAAAGAAAAAGATTACAGAAGTGTATTGATGTTTTCTCACTATATCTAGATATGACTTCATTACTGAAGTCAGATTTTAAATTTATATTGAGTGAACTAACTGTGGCACTTTCAATAGTGTTTATTGGACACTTCCTGAAAATATTCTGTATTTAAACTGCAGCATCAAAATTGCTGATTGTTTTTTTGAAACCTTGACTTCAAAATATCAGCTTCCTTTTTGCTTCTAAAACATCGTGAACAACTTCCTATATATTAATTAATATCTGCAATGTTGTTAAGAATGTATCCTTGTGATTTGTCTTGCTACTAATATTGCAATTATTCAGGAGATACAGCTGTAGAAAATACACATGGGTAGAGACACCATCCACTAGATTAGGTTGTCCAAAGCTCCAACCAGCCTGGCCTGGAACATTTCCAGGGATGGGGCATCCTCAGCCTCTCTGGGCAATCTATTCCAGTGCCTCATCATTCTCATAGTGAAGAACTTCCTTCTAATCTAATGTAAATCTACTCTCTTTCAGTTTAAAGCCATTATCCTTGTACTGTCACTACCTGTCTTTGTAAAAAGTCCTTCTCTGGCTTCCTTGTAGGACCCTTTTATGTACCAGATGGCTGCTGTAATGTCTCCCCGGAGCCTTCTCTTCTCCACGCTGAACAACTGCAACTCTCTCAGCCTGTCCTCACAGACTTCAGGACCTTGATCATCTCTATGGTCCTCCTCTGGACTCACTCCAACAGGTCCATGTGCTTCTTGTGTTGGGGACCACAGGGCTAAACATAGAAAGCAATTAACAGTTCACAGCAGCAAGCAGTAAAAATCACAGGCAGCCTGAGTAAGAGATTGAAGGTCTATTACAGATTGACAGCCTAGATTCAACACTGCAGCACATATGATACAAGTCCCTGGTACAACATTGCTCCAGCTGGCAGCAGTCACCAGTTCAGAGTCTGGTATGTCATTACAGACAATAAAATTTACCTGTTGCACATCTCCTCATTCAGGTTTTTTCCAAACTGCTTTGACACATACGGGCTGTTAATTGTATGCTGCTTTATGGTGTCTCATTTTCAAGCCTACAGCATTCAACAGTCTTAATTTACAACAGAACAAGACAGCAAGACAATATTGGGTGACATTGTTAATGTAATCTCACTAGCACTCACAACAAATTTGTTCAAGATTGTTAAAACATGGTAAGTGGATTATTCTACCTTTCTAAACACATATAATGGCAAAGGCTAGCTTCATTCTTCAGGTAGACATTGGTGTTAGTCAAAAATTCGTGTAAATAATCTTTTAACTGATCTGGCTTTAATTAACTGCATGTAAACAGGCACCTTGGGCTGAAAACAAGACGTAACTGCCAGAGTTTTCATAGGCAATCTGCACCAACCATAAAACAGTCAGGTTTTCACTCTTGCTGCTCCACCTCATTATGAATACTTGAACACTCCTGAAAACGAGTCTGCATTTATCTAGGTAGGTGAACAGAAATGTAGTCACCCAAAAGGATCCACCTTGGTCCTAATAATCAGGGTTCTTTCACTACCTCTTAAGCTCATAAAACTGTATTTACCAGTATTTTCTAACTTACTCTTACATAATTAGAAGGATGAGTTTTCATTTTAGCTTGAGTTTCATATGTATCAAAAGAAGACCAAAACTTTCTGGTAGACTGAAACCTAGCAAAAGGTGCTGTACTTTCTTCATGCGCAGGGAAGCATCATGAACTACAAAAGCCCATAAAAGATACTTATTTAGAAAATAACAATAGTAGTATTGATATACTAAGATGTGATTGAAAATATACAGGCCTTTCCAGTGCATGGTCAGAATTGAAACACTGGAGTCGTCTTCCTCCAGAAAGTAACAGCTGTAAGTTGTTTTAGATCTTGGAGGGATGAATTGAAATTCATCCACTAACGTCTAAAAAAAAATGTTGTTTGTTTTCGTTTTTTTTTTTTAAATGTTCTTGCTAACTTGACATGTGTAACTTATCTATTTCTCTTCCACGAACCTCATTCTCTGAGTGCTGAGATCCACGTCCCAACCATTGGAACCAGAAACTTTCAAGAACTGTTCAGCCTGCAGCTTTGCCACAGTTGCATGCTTTATTTTGCTTAGGGACGTAAAAGGTCTTGGAAAGCACTGGCTCAATGTAGAACTGCAGCAATGCTCAGTTACAAACACCCCCTCAGCTATCAGATAGAGTGTTAAAGCAACTGAAAAATGGTTGTTCTTCCCTCCATTGCCTTTAACAGAAAACACACAGCTCCCCTTCTTGAAGACTGCAGGTGTATATTTCCACACAGCTGACACTTTGACATAGTAAGAGTTATCTTTGCACTGATCTATCTTAATGGATACACAGAAAAAACATACATAGTATAAATTAGCTTTTCAGCTCTATTTAAGAGAAATATTCTGCACCATCAGAGTTGCCAGAACTTCCAGGGGTGTAGGACAAACCAGATGCCAGAGACAAAGGACTTCTGAAAGTGAGCAACAGGAACAGGTTAAGTCCCCACATCACAAACATATTCTGTTGAATAATTAACGGGAGGCCTGAAATTCTGGGATAGTCAAGGAAAGGTGGGAAAGTCAGTAGCGGCTGTGTTTTAGAGATAGATCTTAGCATGACATTGGCTAATGTTTAAGGTGAAGAACTGGGACAGTGGTTAAGTCCTATGGAAAGATGTAGATGAGGTTAAGACCTCTTATAAACTTTTGGAAAACTAATATCCAGTAATCGATCTCAACCAATAGTGAGGAAATTCTATAAAACTCGTCTGTCTGGTACAGAGACCATAGGGACTATGCCAACACTAGTATTGCATGAAGTACATGTGAGATATTGACCTTCCCTGACAAATTCTTCACACCATTCTTTATATATAAAACCCCATGCAATCCAAGCAACAGTGGGATATATTTCCACAATTTAGAAATCTCTACCTGGAGACAACCAAGAGATCAACCAAATGTTGAAAAGTATAGCACTCTCTACATACTATATACTAAAAGTGGCTTTGCTTGATTAAAAACAATTAGGTTGTGCAATCATTTGGCTCCATGACTTTTGAAATCAAGACACTGTGCTGTAAAAGGGGCAGGATGATTTTTAGTTCTAACTGATCAAGGAACATTGCTGTTACAAGAGCACCTTCTACTGCCTGTGTAATGGCATTGTGTTAGAAATGCTAAATCTTAAAACTCGAGTTCCTCCGAACCTTCGGTCTCTTTAGTGCCTTCCTAAGAACTTTTGAAAGATGATCTAATGCATAACATGGCAAAGGAAATTATGAAGATTTCAAACCATTTTTATTTTATAAGTACAGTTTCTTTGAGCTTCAATTCAAAATCCCATATATTTCAAGGTTTACCCTCTCTGATACATACAGATGCTTTTCCCACTTCAGAATAGATTATACTTACGTTGAATTTCTAGGTCCTGTTGCAGTTCAAGTACAGCTGTTAGTACTATTTCCAACTTTGCTTGGAGGTGGGTATCACATAGCTCACAAACCACCCGTTAATAAAGCAGTAACTTTAATTACGTTTCCAACATCTAGCAAATGAACTTTAAATTCCCAAGGAACAACAGTTTAGTGCCAAACTATGTGCTAAAAGAACTCTAAATGTTTTTTAGCAAAATGGTACTATAACCATGAGATGTATTTAGAATTATGGATTTATCTGCCAGGGTATACTGGAGCTTTTCTTGGTTTTCTTTTTATTTGTCCTATGTCCTCTGGATGAACTGCCCAAGTTAATATTGAGTATTACTGAATATATATTGAATATATTGAATATCCTCACCTGAATATCTCTTTCAAAGGGAAAATATCCATTCATGAGCTGTATGTTAACCATTACATTAAACAACTCAATTGCAACACGACATCAGAACAAAGCTGTGACCTTAATAAACCTCATGGACACTAAAAGGGATGACTCAGCAATTGAATGCAAAACAATAGGCTGCAGCAATTATTCATTAAATCATTCAGTGGCGACAAGCTTTTGTGCCTTGTAAAAGATTTGTGTATATTATGCTATTTCCAGTCTTTCCACGAGTTAGTTACCTATTTCTTCACTAATACCACAAACAATTGGCAAAAAAAAGACAGAGTGCTGTAGGCACTTGTGCTTATGTTAATTCCCTCACTGTTCCCTCAGTCACCAAATGATTGCCATTAAGTAAAAGAGAGGCCATATCCTCAAAATCTGTTACAGTTTCCCAGTTCCCTTCAGTTTCATCCTGATGTATTCCCACCTCTGCTCTTGATGTTTCCTCTGCAAGATCTCTAACATTCACACACGTAAAGCAATTTTTCCCAGTTAAACCTGCATTTCCATTGTAATCTGTTCCTCCAGTGACTTGTCACACACATAGTGTGACATCTTCTTGGTGGAGGTGTGCTCCACCCCCGAGAGACTTTAGGAGATGACTTGTTCAATCTGCAGAGCCTTAGCTCCTTTCTGAAGGAGACTGGAGGGAATTGCCAGTCAACATTACTGGGCAGCGAATGTAGGAAGAAGAAAATGCCAACATTTGTAAGAAGGGTCTAGTATCCTGAATCAGTAGAAAACTTTATGGGACAACTGTTGAAGTTAGATTTCCACTTATAGGAAATAATACTTTTAAAGACAATGAATTCCAAATGTGTCTTAAAAAAAAAAAAAAACCACACTCAATTTCAGACTGCCTTCTCTGACAGTTTATATATAGATAACCTACTCTATTTTTAAAGATAAACCTAAGGAATCTTGAAAAATCTAACCCAGGACTCAGTTCCAAATAGTTCCCATTTCAGACACTCTATACAAAAAACAGCCCATACAAAAAACTCAAAGACCTTAAAAACCAAAATTCATGGCCAGCTGCGAAGGATTAAAGAAAAAATATTTTGGTTCTTGTAGAAAATCACCTTTGGACTGGCACAGCAGGACATCTCTCTGATTCTGGGTTTTATTCCTCCATCTCTAAGATGAGACTTCTAGGAGCTGTTCCATGACTAATCTCTAACAACACGTATAAACATTTGGAGTTTATCGCATTGTTCTATTAGGATGCAACAAGAGAGCCTTGTGTATACACCACTGTGTATACACAACTGTCACCTCTTTGCATAACAGTGCCCCACTGCCTAACCACTAAGTGAAAAGGCTAACAAAATAATCTTCAGAGATGAATATTCAGCAGAAATCTTAGCACTTCATTTTTGCACAGCACTTTCCTTAATCAAAACTTAGCTCAGTTTATCTTTTCTCCTTTTTCTTCCTTGTCTGGATAATATCAAATGCTTGCAGTTAAGTTAATTCTGCTCTTGTGTGACTGAACTCATTTTGACAACTTGCTAGACTTGGCCTCAGTTTTGGGTACATACCACTGGGTACAGGTGGAATTTCAATAATACCTCTTGTCTCCTTGGTTGTGTTATAAAGCTAACCTGTGGAATCCTAGCAGACGAAGCAAAAGTATGCTGAGGTAAGTTGCATTTTATAGAGATGGAACTTTTTTATTCTTGAGTATATATTTCAAATCCTGTAGACAACACTAGTTCATGTTGTGAATCATATGAAATAGTAATTTGCTTTATAACACTTGTTTCCTTTGCCATCTTCTTAAATTTTGTTAAGAGTCCGGATATAACAGGAATTTTATAGAACTTTTGTGGAATAAAAATATGTGAGGAATTGCTGCAGTTCGTTTCATTCTTTAACATGAACTGCAGTATAAAGCTAGCTACACCGCACTTCAAATATTTCCCCATATGCTCTTAATAAGTAGTGCTGCTGCACTATACTAGTATGAAACGGATGAGACTGACCATCTGGGGCCATTTCTCACACAAAGGGAAATGGCTGAATAATTTCGCTATTGAACATGACTGCTGTAATTAGCCAAGATGCAACATAGTCATATAATTACTCCAAATATAGACTTTCTGAGACTTCGAAGAGCTTGGCTGGCTGGCTGTAAAAATAGTTTCATTCCCCCCCTCCTCCCACAAGCAGTTTAGCAATACAGGCTGGCGGACGCTCCGCTCAGTCTATTTTTGCCCCCATGTGTTTGTGCATTGTGTGTTGACAACTGTAGCATGTTTGTACTACAAACCGTGCTTTGAATGAGGGCTTGAATCTGTTCAAGTTTTCTAATGTGAAAAGAATGTTGGCATGGCTAGAGAGAAAAAGAAACTCTTTTAAAAATCTTCCTTTGCAAAGAAAGAAACTTTTTCTCCACAGTAAATGTGATGTGAATAGAACAGGAGGACTAATTGTTTTCCTCTTGTTCTGGCACATATGCTGTCAAACGGGTGTGACCATATTTAATTGCAGCATCTATTCAAATTGGTAGCAAATAATTAAGCTCTAAGTAATAGGGTTTTTTGGGAAAGAACTTTTGTACAGCTCTTGCTGTAGATTTCAGCCTATACTCCTCGAACGGAATGCTTTTTCAGATTATGCCTTAAAAAATATAACATACATATATACACATAGTGAGCAGACAACTCAAAGGTAGGTACCCTATGCGACAGGCATGATGACAATCTTTCATTGCAGTTTACTGCAAAGAGTATTTTTTTTTCTCTGTGTCTTGGGTGAAAACAACAAGGAGTTGCACAGACTTGAAGAGAAAGCTGTTTAAGATAGGCATTTTCAAAAGTCCTTTCGGATTTTAAGAATGACATAGAAGTCTAGTAGATTGCATAGAAAACTGTGAGGCCTGTTTTTAAGGACACACCACATGGGTATCTGTCAGTAATGACCACAGTGCCACATGGGACAAGGAAGTTCTGGAGAGAGTCCAGCACAGGGGCCACCAAGATGATCAGGGGAATGGAGCATCTTCCTTATGAAGAAGGGCTGTGGGCACTGGGGCTTAGTCTAGAGAAGAGGAGATTGCAGAGCGATCTCATTCATATTTACAAATATCTAAATGGTTGATGTCAGGAGGTTGAGGCATCCCTTTTTTCTGTTCTATCTAGTAACAGGACAAGGGGTAACGGGATGAAGCTGGAACACAAAAAGTTCCACTTAACTGTAAGGAAAAACTATTTCACTGTGAGGGTGAGAGAGTCCTGGCCAGGAAGGGTGTGGAGTCTCATTCCTTGGAGGCCTTCAAAACCTGCCTGGACGCGTTCCTGTGCGACCTGATCTAGATGGACCTGCCTTAGCAGGGGGTTGGACTAGATGACCTCTAAAGGTCCCTTCCAACCCCTATGATTCAATGATATAGTGCTTAATCTCCTCAGGAGGGTGAAAGTGGGCATAATCGGACATTTAAGCATCTTACCTGTTTCCTCACCAGAAAATGAGTCAGAGAAGACCCCTGTACAGGCCCTAACTCTACAGGTCTATCCAAGACTCACCTGTGTCAAGTGCTCTATATAGCTTTAAATCTACTCTGCAGTCAGCCTAGCCCTCCCTAAATACTCCCTCCATTCTCTGTGGCCCCTGTGCACTTAAATTTGCAATTGGTCATCCAGAGAGACCACAAAGCTCTCCTTCCTTGTGCCACAGTAGCAATGGACTCACTCTCCCAGAATCAGGAGTGAAAGGCTGGCATACTCATTCAGGATGGATGCTGCTCAGGCCTCTGGCACATAGCTTTGGGCAAAAGGATCTGTTCAGAAAATAAAACACTTCTTTCCATTCTTGTACATATTGGAAGACAGTGATGTATTAAGAACATCCCCATATATCTGCCCTGTTCTTACAGAATCACAGAATGGTAGGGGTTGGAAAAGACTTCTAGAGAGATCATCAACATTTAGTAGCTGTTTTATTTCTGTTCCTGGGGTTTCTTTGCCTTTTGGACTGGCAGACTTGGTAATTCTAGGAAGGCATTTTTACCAATTTTTTGGGGGGGAAAAAACCTGCTTTACCTCTTTCATTGGTTATCTTTCTCATTGGTTGAAATGGAGCAATTCTGCTGCTTCTCATCCAATTTCTTTAGCCAGAATACTGTTGGTAGCTAATGTAGGACCTAGCTTGGTAAAAAAATCACAGAATCACAGTGTGGTAAGGGTTGGAAGAGACCTCTAGAGATCATTTAGTCCAACCCCCTGCTAAAGCTGGTTCACCTTGATCAGGTCACATAGGAACACGTCCAGGCGGGTCTTGAAGACCTCCAGAGGAGACTCCACACCCTCCCTGGGCAGCCTGTGCCAGGGCTCCCTCACCTGAACAGTGAAATAGTATTTTCTTAGAAAATCATAGATCGTTACAGTTGGAAAAGACCTTTAAGATCATCAAGTCCAGTCACCTCGCACTGCCAAGCCCATCACTAAACTAAACCATATCCCTCAGTACTTAATCTATGTGTTTTTTATGATCTTTATATTGTGTATATATATATATATATATATATATGTATGTATGTATTCTGTTTTGAATAGATCTTATGTTAAAGTGTAACTTTGTGTTCCACTTTTTGCCCATTACCCCTAGTCCTGTCACTGGAAACTACAAAAAAGAAGTGCTGCCCCATCCTCTTGACACGGACTTTTAAATACTTGTAAGTATTACTGAGATCCTCTCTCAGTCTCCTCCAGGCTCCTGAGCTTCATCTCTGCTCAGCTCTCAATCTGCATCTCAACAAATGGCAGCACAGCCTTCTGGTGAATCAGTCAGTCCTCTCAGTTTGGTGTCATCAGGGAAATTTGCTGAGGGTACACTCTGACCCCTCATCCAGGTTGCTGACAAAGATGTTGAACAAGACTGGCCCCAGAACTGACCCCTGTAGAACTCCACTGGCCACAGGCCTCCAACTGTACTCACCTGCGTTGATCATCATCTTCTGGGATCTATCATTCAGCACTTCTTGATCTACCTCACTGTCCACTCATCTAACCCACACTGCTTGAGCTTTTCTATGAGGATGTCATGGGAGACAGTGTCAAAAGCCTTGCTGAAGTCAAGGCAGATGACATCCGCTGCTCCCCTCTCATCTAGCCAGCCAGTTACACCCTCATAGATGGCTGTCAGGTTGTTCAAGCCTGATTTCCCCTTGGTGAATCTGTGTTGCCTTTCCTTGATAGCCATCTCTTCCTTCACGTGTTTAGAGACGGCATCCAGGTTGAGTTGTTCCATCACCTTTCCAGGGCTGAAGGGCAGGTTGGCCTGCCTCTAGTTTCCCAGGTTGTCCTTCCTGTCCTTTTTGAAGACTAGAGTGACATTGGCCTTCATCCAGTCCTCAAACACCTCACTGGTCCTTCATGACCCTTCAAAAATGACGGAGAGTAGTTTAATAATAACATCACCCAGCTCTCTCAGCATTCATGGGTGCATCTCATCAGGACCCTTGGATTTTTGGATGTCCAGCTTGCCCAACAGTTCTCTAACCCCATCCTCATCCACCAAGGGAAAGTCCTCCATTCTCCAGACTACTCTGCTGTTCTCCAGGGACTAGGCTTCCCAAGGGCCAGCCTTGGCCATGAAGACTGAAGCAAAGGCGGCATTCAGTATTGCACAAAGAACAGAAGAGGGTGAAGGATACTGTGCAACTTTAAATAAGATTTTGCCTCCTTTAGCAAAACCATTCACAAACATGGCAGCAATGATGAAGGATCAAGAACACAATGGGGCTTTTGGGCATTGGGTGGTTTTTTTTTCTATTGTAATGGTTGTTCATCACTTCTGAGGGAAGAGCAGCCAGAATTAGAAGAGCTGCAGAGAGCCCACCACTATCCCAGGTGGAAGAAGGGCTCCACAGCAAAGCAAAAACCATGCCAAGCCCAGTCTCTGGCTGCTACCAGCATAATGCTACTCCCCATGCTATGAAGTGCTGGAGCTGCTCACGGGCAGATGGAGACTAAGCACCCCTGCCCACGTACGACTTCTCATCGCGGCATTAGCAGCAAGATAAATCTCAGTTCTCTGTTTAGCCAAGATGTGCCGCGAGCGGCTCTTTGCGGGCGCTGTGGGGCGCACGAACGAACCCACACAGGCCGGAGCCTCCGCGCCGCTTCTTTTCCCCTCAGCGTCCGGGCGCGCGCGGTGGCGGGAGGTGGCGCTGCTGCCCAGCCGCGGGCAGGCGGCCGGGGCGAGCCGGGTTCCCCGGAGGGAGCCGCGGGCTGAGCCCAGGCTCGCTCCAGACGGCCCGAGAGGCGCAGCTGGGTTTCTCCAGAGAAGGGTGTGAAACCGTGCGTTGTCGACGCAGTCGGTGCCGAGCCTCGCACCCTAGAAACGACCCGCTTGATTCCTGACCCCGACCTTGCTTTCCGAGTGTCACACGCAAAGCGAGAGGCACTCTGCAAAACAAACGGGCATTTTTATGGAGTTAAATAGCTTCTGCACTACATGACAGCAGTCGGCACTGTAGCGATTACCCTCCTTGTCCATTAAAGCCATTAACTTGCAAAGAAAAGTGTCTGTGCTAAAATACTAGAGACACCAACTCACATGGCCAAAGTACTGCTCAAACTCCTGATTTCTTATTTGCTCATTTTTTGAAAGAAAATGAAGGTTATATAGATCCAAATTTAACAGTAAGACCTTTGGCACCACAAAGTATTTATGCTTTTGATTTCACCCACAGTTTTGGTGTTTCTTTGCTTTTCCAGAACTGCTAGTTTCAACAGCTGCAGAAAAGACTATGGTGTTGCTGACTTTTCTTCCTATTTGTTTTGACATCTGGAACTCTGATAAGGTTCTCAGGGCTAGGAAAGGCAGCCCTGGTTTATACCTTGTCACTGGGTGTATAATCAATACATCCTTAGCACAGACACAGAAGGAAAAATGGTCTGCAGGGATGAACGCTAACATCAGCGTGAGTTAGAAAAATCGTTATCTTCTAATTATAACTCCACGCATGGCTATTTGTAAGATCTTAGGCAAATAGCACCTCTCTGCCTCATAGTCTACATCTGTAAGTTACAGCCAAGTGCAACAGTTAACCATGTGAAAGGCGGGTGGGGAAAAGCCTCCCCCTTTATTTTATGCCTTCATAAAAGCATTGTTCTGATTTGCCCCATTTCCAGCTGAAGAAGAATGAATGGTACTTTGAAGAATTACATCAAGGCAAAATATTGTATTTGGCATTTAAATGGAAAGTTGACAGCTGCTTTAGAAATGCCTGAACTAGACAGGCAATGCCAAACACTACATTTTTTATATTCTGTAGTAGTCTTCAATTATTGCTCCAAGACTCATATAGAGAAAACAGTGCACAGTGAAGCCTGTTACTAATACAATGATCAAAATCATATGATTTGCCTTTATGATTTTTTTCAAGTTTCAGAGCTGTTTTTGCTTTGTTTTCTGGTTTTAAGTGTTCTCGATGCAAAGTACCACTTCCATATTCATCACAGCTCCTGAGGTTTGGATGTAGGCTCTATAAGTAATAACTATCAAGGTGCAATATATTTCCCGAGGATTAATGACTAGCTGGGAGGAGATGAAGGTCAGCAGCACAGCCAGGGATCATTACCCCAAACTGGAAATAAATCAAAAGCATTTACCTTATGCCAAGGTCAGTATTGTTATTTTAAGCTGAAAATGAAAAAACACCCAAACCAATACAGGTCCTTTTGAATTTTTATTTGATAGGTTTAACTTTAACATCTCACATATTTTAGAAAAAAAAAATCTTTTATTTGGGATAATTATATGAGCTAATCAGACCACGTTTTACTGTTTGATTATTTTGCTTTCTTTAACATCTGTGCTGGACTATGACAGGCAGAAAGGATTTATAACATTTCTCCTCCGTGTGCAATTGCTGTGGGCCTATTAGTGACCTTGTTTATGTATCAATTTACAAGTTTTGATTTCCATCCCAAATTTTATCTCCTAGAGCTTACTGACATCTCTCCTAAAATATTTGTTTGACTGAACATCTGTTGAAGTTATTGGAGTTTCGAAAGTGATGTTGCAGAAGATTATCATTTGTAAAGTGAAAGTATTATAGGTAACTAGAGGGTGTCAACAATTTAGGGAGCATTTACTCCTTTTAGAAAGCAGTACTTCCTTTAGAAGAAAAATAAATTGATGGTTTTGCTATCTAATATTCACATTTGCATTTGTGGTCATCTAATATTTAAATTAACACTGCCAATCATTCCTTGATGTAACCGTTCACCCTAATTCTACAGCAGTACAGATCTGCTGGGCCTAAAAGATCTAGTTAGGAAGGATCCAGCCATCATCTCAGCAGCACGCCTCATGAGGGCAGACTCCTACACACATCCTCCCAAAATAGTCTACAAAAACCTCAGGTGCTGCCAATCCTTGCGTCTAGGCACAAAAAGTGCCTCAGGAGATTAAATATCCCCCAACTCTTCTGGCACATTCCAGTTTACAGTCAGCGTAGGTAACAGCTGAAGAAAGCATGTAGACTCTGCAAAAGGAGAACAAATTATAGTTTATTTTGTGCAATACAAGAAATATTTAGATTTTTCTAAAGTAAATAACATTTTTGTTTGTTTGTTTCAAAATGTTTCCTCTTGCTAGGAATTTTGTCCCTGTGAATTCTTCCTCAGCAGTTTAAAATCTTCAGTCTTTTTGCTCACAGATGGGGATTTGCTGCTGAAAACCACCAAATGAATCTTTGAGTTCAGTCCTTGAAGTTTACATGGAACTGTGTGATAGACACAGATCTACTGAGCTTTGACTATGTTTGACCCAATTCACCACCATCATTTCTTAAAAACATTAGATCCATGCTAAGAGACCAGAGAGTGTCACGTGCTACACAAAGATCTCAGAAGCAACAAGGATCGGCTGTGACAATTTTATTTGCTTGACTATGTCCTGTTTCCAGCTGAGGTCAATCTGCAACACTTTACAGCATGGCTCACCAACCATGAACCTTGAAGATCTTAATAGAATTCTAAACCACCTCATTTATTCTTACTGACACATGTTATGTCTCTACTTGTAACATACTTTTAGTATTTCCTTTAAAATATATTAACAGGTGTGTGTGTGAAAAACAGACAGCTTAAGGAGGTTGTTGTTGCTGGACAAAGGCTCAATTTGAGTGAAGTCCAACGAAAATGTTACACTTTGTAGATTACAAGCCAAAAAAAGAAAAAAAACATTCCCCAAATCTCACATTCTGATAGTAGATCAGGCTAGCTCAGCCAGAAATAAGCTAATCTTCAGGCTTCTTCCCACAATGTATTTAGTTTCTTCTTTCAGTCATGCTTTTTTCTATCTTCTCCTTCTATTTTTCCTTTAAAAACCAAGGAAATGTAATTAAAGTCTTGATATCAAGCTATTGAAAAACCTGCAACCCCCATGAAACGCAGGATTGCTTCATTATTCATTAATTGCTAGCAGATGTTTGTTGTTGTGGAAAGCCATAGCAAATGTGGACTCCCATCCACAGTCCTTAGCATCAGGTTAGACTGTTTTGGTAGCAGATCTATCTTGACTGCCTTGCACTGAGATAAGGCCCTTCTTCATGGGCCAAATTTTTATATTCTTTTTTTTGACTGAACAATGTTTTTCACCAGGAGGGTTGTTAGACCCTGGCACAGGCTGCGCAGAGAGGTGGTGGAGTCACCATCCCTGGAGATATTTAAAAGCTGTGTAGATGAGGTGCTGAGAGACATGTTTTAGTGGTGGGCTTGGCAGTGTGAGGTTAGTGGTTGGACTCAACGATTTTTAACATCTTTTCCAACCAAAATGATTCTGTAATTCTGTGAAAGTAGCATTATGTGAATACTTATGGCCTGAACTTATACAATGTATACCCATCAATCATCTACACAGCTATATACAACATATATTTTGCATAGCATTAGTGTCTTTTTCCTAAGTCTGACGTTTATTTAGATAATCCTCAAGAAAATCTCTCCTCTGAGGTGCCTGATGACATGTTCTATCCATTACCTACCAGGTTTGCTATGTCAACATCCAGTGTTTTGGTAGACAGCTGCCTAACTCCTCCCTGCTTTTGAAGCATAACTGTAATAGAATATCAGCTATCATTATGAAACACATTACAAGGGTGTTTTGAAGTGAAAATCCTTTTTAATATCACTTTATTAGATTTTCATACTAAAATATACAGAGGGAAAACTGCCACACAAAACACAATTACATGCAAATTTTATTTTCTTAACAGTCACACTTTACTGACTATATGAACACATTAAAATTGTTCAGGAAATAGTATGGATAAGGTGGTGCTGGCAAAATGTTCACAATATATTCAAACAGAAAGACATAACATTTACAAATGCAAGAACCACAGCCTGCCTAATCAAGTATCAGTATCCACGCAATCAGTATCTGCAATGTTGGCAAGAAGGTGGTACATGAAATCTTGTCCAGGGTAGGTGTTTTCTCTGATGTTTTTACAAGCATGTTGCATTATAATGGACCGCTAAGCAAGTTTTCAAATGAACAACTGAAGGATCGGTTCTGTGCTGGAAGGACAAGAAGCTGATGCAAGAAGGACACAAGTTGAAACAAGAGAAGGTCAGGTTAGATGTGAAGAAAAAAACCATTCTCACCCTGAGGTCAGTCAAGCCAGTGGAACAAGTGGCCAGAGAGGTTGTGCAAGCTCTGCCTTTGAAGAGTTTCAAAACATGCCTGGACAAATCCCTAAAGCAGCCTTGTCTGATCTCCAAGATAGCCTCAATTTGGGCAGGACCATAGACTTGAAGCCTCTTCCCACCCAGGTGACTCTTTGGTCCTATTATTAGAGGCCTTTTAATAGAAATAGTAAGAATTGGCTCAGATATTCTCACAACATTTGGTTGTTCTCAGCCCTCTTCCTTAAAGGTTACTCAATTCAAATGGAATCACTTTGCTTAGCGAGTTTCTCCTGGTATTCCTGGTGTAACTGGCTTCAGCAAGTCAACAGAAAATGACTTTTTTTTTCTTATTAGCAACTCTCAGTAGTCACTCTTAATGCAGAGTAACCTCATTAGAATTAAAACTAAGTGCATAATGTTTGAATAACCTGGCCATTTAATAAATCTTATTCTAGATGCTCATTTGCAGGCAGATGCTTTTTATTTGAAGCAAAAGTGTGTCTTTTATTGCCTTTTCCTTAAATAAATTGCTTCAAACTGTTGGCTTCATTTACATATTTTGGAAATTAGTTCTGTTTATTATATACTGGGGGAAAAAAATATACGTTGCCTTTAACTTTTATGAGTTCCTGAGAACTCACTTAAGGTTTTAATTTCTTTAGTTCATACAACGTAGTTTTCAGCATTCACTGGTTTAAAAGCTTCTGTCACATTTTATTCTTACTCTTCCCTTTTCTAGCATCTTTATCTATTTTCCAGAAAATCAGTCTTTTGCTGATTTCAGCAGCTTTCCATTATCCACTTATGAGCTCCTTTACAAAACCAAGACACGACAAATATGATTCATAGAATCACAGAATGGTTTGGGTCAGGAGGGATCAAAAAGGACCATCTAGTTCTGACCTCCCTGCCATGGGCAGTGCACCTTCCACTAAGTTGCTCAAAGCCCCATCCAGCCTGGCCTGGAACACTGGCAGGGAGAGGGCATCCACAGCCACTCTGGGCAACGCCTCACCACCTTGACAGGGAAGAACTTCTAATTTAAATCTGCCATCTTTCAGTGTAAAGCCATCACCCCTTGTCCTGCCACTGTGTGACCCTTTGAAAAATCCCTCCCCAGCTTTCTTGTCAGCCCGCTTTAGGTACTGAAAGGCTGCTATAACGTCTCCCTGGAGTCTTTTCTTCCTGAGCCTGAACAACCCCAACTCTCTCAGCCTGACATCACAGGAGAGGTGCTCCAGCCTGCTGATTATCTTGACTTGATTATCTGACCCGATTATATACTTTTATAAAATATATGTAATATATTTGTATATCAAAAACTATATACATCATCAGGTAACATATTACGTATATAACATTTTTTCTATGCCATTATAAATATATGTATGCTTATACTCATCAGCAACAATATATATAATAGTTTTGCAATTTTATTTTCTCTCCTATTCTAACCTAAGCTATTCCTGTGGTATATTTTGCACCTGTTAAACAGATTTTCACAGATTTTGTGTGCCAGTGATTGATTTTCTTACGAGTGACAACAAATTTCCTCTGAAATGTACAATTGTTATGGACAGTTTTTCTTCTGTTTATGAACAGCTCTGACTCTGCTGAAATCAATAAAGTTATAATAACTTAAAACAAGTATTTGATCTGCTGTTCTTATACCTAAAGAGATGTCTACAATAAGACAAGATTGATGTTTATTATAGTTTTCTCTAACATTGACTAAATAACCAGCTGACTGTGGTTGCTGCTTCTCTAACAGTCCTGTACAATGTCAGAACTATTTCAGGTGACTTGAGCAATCTGTCAGCCTCCTTCTATCCTGGAAATCGAGCGTGTATTCTTTGATTTCCTTGTTAAATGTTCTCCAAGCCAAAAAGGAAGACGTTATCTCTGGCTAGGTCATACACTTTAATGTTCTATCAAATGTGGAGAGAAAGATTTAACAACCAAAGAGCTTCTTAAAGAGATGCATGAAAAGCTGCCCCTCTTGAGATAACTCCTGAATGTATTCAGTCACTTCTGCTTAGCTGTTCTGTTTCACTCCAGTTCCAGTGGACTGACACACATAGAAATTATCCATTATTCACGTAATGAAAATATCACTCCAGCCTGAGTTCTGAAACAGGAGATTTTTCAACCTTTCTGGAATGTGTTTGCTAAATACATATCCTAGAAGACTTTTTTCTAATTATATACAGACTTACGTATTATATACTCCCAGCCAGTATGTTTTTCTCCTGTGTCACATTGCTCTCTGCAGATAAATACATTTCATTAATAATGTCATTAAAAAGCATTAAAAATCTCTATATTATGTACATATACATTCAAAACAGATATTTGGTAATTTCCTTGCCATGATCCTACTGAGCCCAACTGCATTGCAATGTTGCTATTTGTAAGAGTTTCTAAATCAGATCTTTACGTCTTCGTGCAGATACTGGTTCCAGCTAAAACATACAGGGAACACAGCTACATTTTAGACTATTGTGAGTACTGCTGACAGACTAACATGGTGATTTAGAGTGATGTACATTATTTTTAACCTTTTTTAAAAGGACTCCTGATCTTTTATAATTATCAAGAATAATATTGCCTTGTGACAGCCCATCATTTTCCTGTTTTCTCTCCTTCTGAGTTCTCCATTCAAAGTCTTTGGAGACAAAATAAGAAAGTATACTCAAAACTAGCAGTCATGATAGAGACCAGGCAGGAAGTAAGGGAATCTCTTATGTTGCTACTTCGTTTGTCAAAAAATCAATGCAAAACTCCATCTTTTAGTCTTATTTACCTCTAAAGACTAAGTTTAAAATAGCAAGAAAAAGTAGAAATGTCCTGAAAATAGCTGAAGTCAATCTGCCCTCAGGCACATTGTTGAAAGTTGTTGGGGAACAACATCATTCCTACCCACTGAAGGAGGCAATGTTGGTAACCCAGCTATAAAAGAAAGCTCTGCTGTGACTCTGCTGCTTGAGGTGTTGTGTTTTCGCATGTAAATGTAAACCAAAGGATTTATTTGTGACTTTAAAATCCCAATTTAATTTTTTGCATTTGCAGTAAGTTTCTGGCCTACATCCAGTTAAAACAACTATATATTACTACTTATATAATCATTCTCTTTCTGCTTGGTTGAGTATGGTATTATTCATTTTCTCTCCTGAAGTGTTGAAATACTTTTGTAGACTATTAAAAAGTTCCTTGCTTTCTCCCTGAGGTAGCTGCATTTCAATGACTGAGTGATGTAATTCCTTCAACAGAATAGTTGGTAATTGGTTTGTAAAGTTTATCATGCACTCTGGGATCTTTTCAGGATGGGCTATAAACAAGTATCTATCATTCTTACCCTCTAATATGTCATCCCTGGAGCTTCCCTTAGCGGGTCTAAAAATTCCACAGCTGTGATTAAACATTACCATGCCACAGTGTATTGAAGCCATGTCATGATGTAAGGGCAAGAATTTTCATCAGTCAGCAGGGAAGCAAGGAAGTGAAAAAAGATCCAAGCTATTCACCTTAAAAATACAATACAAAGAACAGTGTGTAAAAGCCAGAATTTACTCATCTGACAGTTATCTACAGAGAAGGGGGAGCAGAAAAGTTTTATTGGAGTATAAACTCCAAGGTTTGTCTTTTGGTATGGTTAAACAACTCAATAACATGATTAGAAAGGGAAACGTAATTGGGAAATTTGACATCTGGACAAAGAAGTTAACCATCCATAGACTAGAAATGAGGAACATCCAAGTGTTCTTCACATGAACAGGGTCATAGTTCTTCACTTAATAATCAGGGAAGAAGTAAAAAGATGATAATACTTTTGACGTCACTAAGTAATGAGTATGTTACTTCGAGGATATCAAGGAAAACAACCATATGTGACTGACCATGGAATAACTGAATATAATTAAACAAAGGATAAATAGTAGGTCTGTAACTAAAACTTACTACTCTAAAGTGATCAACTTTAATAATTAAGAGAATAACTGAATGAAATCAAACTATGGAAGTGATTTCAGAATGTGAATGTGAAAGAGGTTTTAAAAAAGGGGATGAAAATATTTGGTCATGGTTAAAGGTGGAAGCCTGGGAATGAGTGCATGCAGGAATAACTTACTGGTTAAATAATCATCTCAAGCAAGATTTTATGAATATGTAGGGTGTAAAAAAGTAATAGAAAAAAAGACTCTTCAGTAAGAAAAGCTGTGTCTTAGAAGCTAGAATACAATGTAAAATAAGAATTGTTAAAATCCATCAGAAATAGTCTTAATGAAGATATTAAAACACAGAGCAAAAGGTATGCACATGTGTTCAAAAAGACCAGAAGGAAAGCAGCAGGACCTCTGTACAGTTCAGCTGGGACAACACTTAAAAACAAATGGATGATGGCCACAGTGGCAAAGGCAGTACATCTTGATACATTAGTGCAGTGTCTGTCTCCATTTTTTAACAAGAAAAATGAAGCACAGTGAACCTACTTAGACTCCCATGCATCTTCTGATGTCATGTTACATGGACAATTATGAACCAAGCTGGAGATGATGGAATTAGCAGAGGAAACATGAGATGAACAAGCAGCTGAGTAAAAGTTAGATAGTCATACATCATAATGAAAAGGAGTAGTATCAGGTTAAAAGCAAGTCACTAATGGTGACTTCCTGAAAGAGCAGTCTTGGGGCTGAGTTTAGTGTTTTTACCAATATGCTTGACATCACTCTTATGACAATAAATGAAACTGGGAGACATCACGCACAAAACAACCAAACAAGGGATATGCAAACTGGACTAGTGAAAACAATAAAATGCTACAGAATTCTCACTCAGTTATTTGGAAACCATTGAGACAAAAAGAAAAAACAGATGATCACAAAATGGTGAGAGACCATTTCTGTAAGCAAAATACAACTATAATGTTGGGATATACCAAAAGAGATAACAAAGCCAGTACGTTCTTCAAAGCATCAGTAAGATATTACCTGGAGTATTTAGTACAAGTCACATCCAAGGTAAAGTCAGGCTTGAATCCATACTTGGAAAGTCTAAAAGAGTAGTAAGAGACGGGAGAAGAGTGTCTTATGACAGGAAACGCTTTAGGAGCATGTCTTATTTAGTCAAGCAAAACAAAGGCTGATGAGAGCCTTTCTTTGTCTGCTAATCCATCAAGCAAAAACAATTAAAATAATTGTTTCAGCTTCCATATTTACCAGAAGCATGACTCTAAAACCTACCACCACCACATTTATGCTGAGAATTACAAGGTTTCTAATAATTAGAGCACTGAAGTGTTATAGGAGCATTGCATTAGAAGTACTGAAGGCAAGAAACTCTTTTAGGAAGATATTTGCATAGTTTAAGAAAGATTGCAGGATGTGGTTCCCTGCCAGACTACTTTGGTAGAGAGATTTGTTCCAAATCTCTTTTAGCAGTTCTGTCTTTGTAGTCAATCTGGTTCTTAGTAATATTTCATCAATATATGATGAGGCTGGAACACAAAAAGTTCCATTTAAATATAAGAAAAAGCTATTTTACTGTGAGGGTGACGGAGCAGTGGCACAGGCTGCCCGAGAAGGTTGTGGAGTCTCCTTCCTTGGCGGTCTTCAAGCCTTTCCTGGACATGTTCCTGTGTGACTTGATCTAGGTTGACTTGCTTCTGCAGGGGGGTTGGACTAGATGATCTCTAAAGTTCCCCTCCAACCCCTACCATTCTATGATTCTATGAAAATAATTTCTTAATTACATTAAGTTCCACTTCCTCAAACACATTGAAACAGGTGCATTCACAGGTCCAGCACAGGCCTACATCTCTTCTGAGATGTGGAGGGACAGACAGAGACAAGAAATGTTTGAGTGGTTTACAGTGGAGACTTCCAAGGGCTGACAGGCAGCTAGGAAGTTATGGGTTAAGTATCGCTGTATGAGAGGAATGGCGCTTAATTCCAAATGGGATAGAGCCATACAGCTGAGTTAGTGTAAACAAATGCTTATGATTGCTGTCAAGATCAATTTTTCATCTCCATAAAGCCTACTTTAATAACATGGCACAGGCACCACTGAAAATGGGAATATTAGCTTTCCAGCAATTTCCCCAAATTGAAATAGAATCTGTTTTGGCAAAAACACTACAGTTGTCTACCAAGAAAAACATTTTAGGTAGTTATGTAAGCAATAAAAACAAATGTTTTATAAAATTCACCCATCAGGACTTACAAGTATTAAAACCCCCAATAATAATTAACCAGATTTCATGAAGTACGACACAGCCAGAAAAAACAACCAGTACAGCTGAAGATGGTGAGGTCATTTCTCCTACTGCATTCCAAGGCCTGACCACCTGTAGAGATTAAAAAATATATATCCAAGGAATTAATTCTCCTAATATGGACACGGTGCAAAATTCTGTCTCATAACATGACTTCATTTTGCCAAGGTAATGGAATTTTATGCAAGCTTAATATGTTTCACAAGTACTCGTCTCTGGCGCGGCAGCATATTGTTGGGAAGGTGGATGGAATGAAGGAATATTTACTGGGTTTCCTTTCGCGTTTAAAAAGCTGGCAGCGCCTCCAGGCAGTCTCCTGCTCACTGCTGCCCCCCGAGGCAGCCCGTCGCGCTTCACTGACGATCGAGGCTGTTCAGGAAAGACCGGCAGATGAACATTAACTTCTGACAGGACTTGACATTCTGACACTAACATCATAATCTTACTTTGCATCAGCCAAGGGATCTCTAGTAAAGGAAATGGTTAGTATCTCCTCACAGGCTACGTTCTCCTTTAGCCAATATGAGGACGTTGTGTTGAAAGATAGAATAATTCCAGTTGTCAGAACACGTTCACAAAAGAGCTCAACAGGGACATCAATTAGCAGGCAACAATGGATAATTTTGTTGGCGAAAGGTTGAAACAGGTTATGACAACACTTCACGTGGGGGAATACATTAAAAGAAAACAACATTTCAAGCTAAAAGGAAATACTAGTACAAGATCGGGTCTGTGAGTAAATGTATTCTGAACACTGAAGTTTTCTGAAGTTCTGAGTTTCTCAAATCTCTTCACACAAAGAATCGCACAGAGAATGGTTTAGGTTGGAAAAGATCTTTAAGATCATTGAGTCCAACTATTAACATGACACAGCCATGGCCATCACTAAACCATGCCCCTAAATAAATGGAGCAAGAAACCTGAGGTGTTTTAAGATAAAGCTTGCTAGTTTCATTTCCGTGACAGGACAAAAACTATCATTGAATTGAAATGTTATCTTTGGATCTCTGAATATCTGATTTTGTTGACTTACCCTGAAAGACTGGACATAAAGGGCACTTGTGTACTACTGACTGATAATCATTCTTTGCATGTATTTCTGTTATGTTAATTCTGAATCCCTGTAATTTCCACTAGCTACTTGAAAAAGCATTGGCTTTGAGGCTAAAGAGTAACATGTTGATTCTACTTGAATATGCTGAAGGTGGGCCACAGCTAAAGGCGGACGTAAGGCAGGGTGCACCAATACTGAATTTTCAGCTAAGCCTTCCAGATACCTGTCTGCTGAGCTGGTATCCAACACTTGGGTCAGATAACTCCCGTGACCAGATCTACAGTGAGAATGGAATTGTTCCCTCCTGTAAGAGTCCTGGAGATTCAGCATTGGCTGCTCTTCCTTTTTTCCTCTCCAGCGTGCATGTCTATTCTTTTCTCTCAGAGAATTTGCCCCAACAAATTTCTTGTTACCGATGACATCATTTGTACCTCACATGGGTACATGGAATAGATTAACTCTGCACTTTCAGAACAAAATATCTATTTCATAGTTCTTTGCAATGAAGGGTAAAGGATGAGACCCTCCCGTGAAGTAGGAGCTCCCTTTCTGTGTCTTCCTATATTCTTACACAAAGCCGACCTACCGTGGGTACAGAAATAAACAGAGCAAATCTAACTTCAAAGTTAGTCAGCTGCATTTCTGAACTATAAGCTGCTCAGAAATCAAGTTATTCTGTAGAAATACTTCTGTAGAAGATACTCTATGTTTCACAGAGACCATTTACAGTTGCAAGTGAAAAATGGAAATTGGTAATCTCCTTCCACAGCCAAAAATGGGAGGCCAGCAAACAAGATACACCTCATCCCTTAAATGTACTTGGCAACAAAGACTTACCTACTGCTTTAGTCATGTTCTTTTCTCCTTTTCTCAAAACTGATGTTCTTTGAAATTATTATGTAAATAACTTTTAAAAATTCTGGCCTGTTTGTAAGCATTATCCTTTTCCTTCACTGACCTATAATTCCACCACACTGTCAGAATAAGTGTTCAGTGCATGAATAACTGAATACAGACATTTCATGGGAATTAGACACTTCTCTCCTGCTTTTGATCAGAATTTGTTTGCAGATGTATGTTTTGATGTGTAGAGCAAATTATTAATCTGATCTGTGCCCTGAAATTTCCTCTCAATGCTTAGTTTTGCAGAGCCTCGTTTTCTGTTTGAATTCGGCAGTTTATGGGGTTGGACCTTGCATTCACCATTAGTATCCCAACTGAACCTCTCTGAAGTGAAAGTCCTAAAATGAGATTTCAATTCAACTGTTTGTACAAATGAAAAAAACCACAACTTTTTATTTTAGCCATTAATTTAGCCATTTATCAAAAAATGGTGCCCAGGAAAAGTAACAGAATAAAACAGTAACAAAATTTATATAAGCTCTAGAGAAGCACAGAGACATGGTGGAGCAGATGGGAATGCTGAGAGGTAAAGTCAAAAGTAAATAAAACTTTAGAAAGGACAAGAAGGGGGAAATATGCATTGACATCTATGCTGTCTTCTTGGTATTGATTGTGAAAATGAGACCTGGGGAAAGTTCCCGTGTGACTTACTCTAGGTGGCCTGCCTGGCAGTGGGGCTGGACTAGATCATCTTCCAAGGTCCCTTCCAACCCTTAAGATTCTGTGACCTAAGGGTGCCATCAAGTGTCACTGGCAAAGAACCACAGAAACATACTCTTTCAAAAAGAGCTTCATTTGGCTATCAATGCAGTTCTTTCCCCTGTGTGCTTCACTGCAGAATTGTCACTCAGAAACTTGCCTCGACACCTCTTTTGTTTGGCTTCCTGATAACTTGCCATGCAAATGTGGTTGTTATCCCACACACAGGGTTTGGTTTTGCATGTGGTGTACCAGTCTGCACACTGAATCGAGGGATTGTGTTGTATGCGTGGAGACAGGTGCCAGGTGGTAAATCCACAAAGCTTGCAGCCTTTTTCCTTAACTCTCACACAATTTGAACTATTACACTTTGGTTAGTTCCTCCCCAGAACTCTGTCCCTCTCCTAGATTGGGTTAGAAATGTGCATATAGTTACACAATCATTGTGCCATGTTGCACGTGCCTGTGAGTGAGGACCTTTAACTGGGCAGTGGTCTTTTGACCTGTCGGTATGATTTTTAGTATTATAATGAAGACAGTTCATGACAGCAAACTAACTGTCCTTCTCTAAAGGACACTCTGACAGTTCCCAAGCTTATAACAAACAAGCTTAACTAAATATGTATGTTCCAGGGTGTCCTGCTCTCCAAGGACAACAACTCACAATTAGAAGTTCCCTGCTTAATCATCCTTATCATCTTGAGGAGCAGATCAACCTAATACTTGCCTGACATTCACATAGTTTCCAATCTGGCAATTGCCGAGACCAGTCTTTAAGATTCACTATTACGATGGAAAAGCAATTACTTTGGGAAGCTGTCGCAGAAGTAATCTGCAAGGAGAGCAGAGAATCATAGAATCACAGAATGGTAGGGGTTGGAAGGGACCTTTAGAGATCATCCCATCCAACCCATCAGCTAAAGCTGGTTCACCTTGATCAGGTCACACAGGAACGTGTCCAGGCAGGTTTTAAAAATCCCCAGAGAAGGAGACTCCACACCCTCCCTGGGCAGCCTGAGCCAGGGCTCCCTCACCTCAACAGTAAAACAGTTTTTCCTTCTGTTTAAATGTAACCTTTTGTGTTCCAGCTTCATCCCATTGCCCCTTGTCCTGTCACCCTATACAACAGAAAAAAGGGATGCCCCTTCCACCTCAGTCTGCACGCACTGTCAGGTCGCCGACTGCAGGGATCGCTATGCGCGCTTCAGTGGGCTTAGCGAAGGTTCCCGACGCCGGACCGATGGAACGGGTACGGTGTGACCTGAGGAAGGAAACCCAGCGGGAACGGCGGCTTCCACCGGTACTGGCGCCTCACGCTGCCGCTACACCCGCGCTGGGGGCGGGGCCACGCCGACGCCCTCCCATTGGCGGTGCCGGTGGCGCGAAGGGCCCGGCCCTGTCCGGCCTCCACGCGCCCGCCGCAGCCCCGCGCCGGCGCAGGGCGGCCGGCCGTGCCCGCGCACGCGCGCCCCGGCGCGGGGAAGGATGGCCGGGCCCGCTCTCCCGACGCCGCGATACGACCATCTGGGTCCGAGCGGGCCCTTCCGGGACGTGTACGAGCCGTCCGAGGACACGTTCCTGCTGCTGGATGCGCTGGAGCGCGACGCTGCCCAGCTGCGCGAGGCTGGGTAAGCGCGGCGCGGCGCGGCGGGAGCGGCCCTCGGGAGCAGCCAATGGCAGGGAGGGGGCGGGGCCAGAGCCCGCGTGGCGCGGGGCCAAGGCAGCACCGCTTCCGGAGCCACCCTGGCTGTGGCGGCGTGGTGATAACGCGCTTGGGCGGCAGCGGCAACAGCTGCACCAGCATGTATGTCACTGTTGGGAAACTGCCCCGTGTTCCAGCCCTGAGGCAGCCGTGTAGAGTTGCGCAGCAGCTCAGGGTTCTGCCCAGTGCCACGGCTGAAGTGTGTAATCGTAGCTGTAACCACCATAATAGTCAACCGAAGAGGTGACCTTAGGAATAGGGCTTTAGAAATTACCTGACGCTGGCGCCTGTCCAAAGCAGGATGAAGCCCGCCTGAGGTGTTCTGTGTTTGAGTCCTGCTTCTGCTGTGTGGCTTCATAGCGATCTTCTGCAACTTCTGGGTGAGCTGGGTCCAGATCCAGGGCATTTGCTGGATGACCAGGGTCCAGATCTCACCCTGCCACTTTTACCTTTGCCTCAGTTACTACAGATTTTTGCTGATTTTATGCTAATTAGGCAGCCATCCAGCTTTTGGGCCTTCTGAGGCAGGAGGTTCCCTCTTTATCAGTCTCTAGTCCCTCTTGAAGGACACAGAATAGTCAAGCCCATGCAATGAAGCTGTTGATTAATAGTCATCCCAACCTAAACAGGGTTATTACAACCTCGACGTCAACTCCGTCTTCTAACCACCAGAGCCTGTTTCTTAAGACACTTGTGTCCTTGTACTTGCTTAAAAGCAAACTGATAACAAACTGAACATGAGCCACAAATGTGCCCTCGGGGCCAAGGCCAGTGGCATCTTGGAATGTATCAAGAAGAGTGTGTCCAGCAGGTCAACAGAGGTTCTTCCCCCCTACTCTGCCCTGGTGAGGTCTCATCTGGAGTCCTGTGTCCAGTTCTGGGCTCCCCAGCTCAAGAGGGACAGGGAACTTCTGGAAAGTCCAGCGCAGGGCCACCGAGATGATCAGGGGACTGGAGCATCTTCCTTATGAGGAAAGGCTGCGGGAACTGGGGCTATTCAGTCTGGAGAAGAGAAGGCTGAGGAGGGATCTTATTAATATTTACAAATACCTAAATGGTGTCAGGAGGTTGGGACATCACTTTTTTGTATTGTATCTAGCAACAGGACAAGGGGTAATGGGATGAAGCTGCAACACAAAAAGTTCCATTTAAACATAAGAAAATACTATTTCACTGTTCAGGTGAGGGAGCCCTGGCACAGGCTGCCCAGGGAGGGTGTGGAGCCTCCTTCCTAGGTTTTCAAGACCCACCTGGACATGTTCCTATGTGACTTGATCTAGGTGGACCTGCTTCTGCAAGGAGGTTGGACTAGATGATCTCTAAAGGTCCCTTCCAACCCCTACCATTCTATGATTCTATGAAATTCCATTCTAAAAAGTACATCATGGACACCAGCAGGCCTGGCAGCACCACAAAAGAGACAACATCATGTGGGCCTTGAGGGCTGTATGATCAGCAGGTACTTTGGTATGTGTGGGAGAAAGGCAACAACAGACTTCATAATGCCATCTGGACTAACTCTGTGTCTCTTGCAGATGCTCTTACATTTTACAAATGAAAATCATCCCGAGTTTACTTTCTTTATAGAGTTGAGATCTGCCTTGAAATAGGATCTGGGTCTGGTGTGGTTTCAACATTTCTAGCTTCTTCCATTATTGGATCCAGTGCACTCTACTTGTAAGTTGAATAGCACTTAAACTATTATTTTCACAAAGAAGTGTTAGCTCAATTCTACAGATAAAGAAATCACAGCCAAGAGAGGCTAAACTATTTACTTCAGGTTCTGTCACAATTAAGTGACACTCCTTAGACAAATTGCTAAGCTTACACTTGTGTTTGCTGGGTTGAATCCTAAATTTTAGCCACTGACTAGTCTTCCTAAGGTCTGATGACAGCACTGTTAACTGATGTTGGCAGTTAACTGAATTAGAGATTTGTCTGCATAAACATGTAGCAGAGCTAGCTTTGAAAACGAAGTCCTATACTTCAGCTTTCAGAGAGTCATTAAAACTTCCTGTGTAGTGTTGAGTGGTTTAGCTGCTGATACACTATGTGTATTTTACTGGCTGTTTTTTTGCTGCTTACTTGCAAAGTGCGGGAAAGAACATTTTCATCGAGAGTACGGAAATTAGCATGTGGTTCACAGGGTTAAACTTCCAGATACAGTAGCCAGTAACTTACACTTGGTGATACTTTGCTTTTAGATGCACAGATATCAACCCAATGGCAGCTTACTGTACACAGGAGACAGCTCTTCTTAACAATGTTCACCTTCAGCCAGTCATTACTGACTTGGTAAGTGAAATGTTTCAATAAGTCTTTACAGTTTTTGTAAATTTTTAATACTTACCAGAGATACTGAAAAGTAACCATGAAGTCTACAACAGCATCCTCTTAATAAGCACGGATGAGAAAAACAACAAAATACTACAGTCTTTCTGAAAGAAGGGAAAACCAAACTACTCGAGCTCTAACATTCAAATTTAAGCTTTAAAGTTTAATTGAATTATTTAAAAGAATAATTTATGTAGATATAGTTTGGAAAATGCTGAACTCTGCAGTGACCTGACATTATCATAATGCAACACAGTTCTTGGTTCTGATTTAATTAGGAACTGTGTGTGTTTTTCCTTCTTGTTTCTTATAAACTTTGGTATGGAGAAAAGCTGAGTTACTCATCTCTTTAGCAAGATATTTTTCTTAAAACATCCTATATATATGTTTATTAAACGATGAAGATGGGCAAGAATAAATTATCTAAAATGGATGAATGACTGCTTGTACTTGAGAACTGGACTGCAGTTGCCACAGATGGGTCATTGGGGGTAACAAATGTTAACTGATGATAAATTCAAAATTCTTTTACATCTAACTTAAATTCTGACCCGAGCAAGGAAAAAGTACCATGACTGCATACATGTCTCTTGCTCTTCTACATCCCATACATAATAAGGTCTTAAGACCTGAAATTGTTCTAATATGCGCAGGTACTTCTTCCTGATTTTTCTCTTGCACATAGAAAGTATAGTGTTCCTGAGTCAGGCTGAAATGCTCAGAATATCCAGCATTATGTAACTGTATTTTTACAAAATGTTCACAATCTTTATATTTAAAATCAAAAGAACCCAGAAGAATCGTCAATTTCATCTATAGGTCAAAGGACTGTCTCCACGATTAAATGGGAAGGTTGATCTGCTGCTATTTAATCCACCGTATGTGGTAACACCTTCTGAAGAGGTAGGAAAAACTGGAAATGCGCAATAAAAATGGTACTTACACTGTCAGAAAATAGATGGCAAATCAAATAAGCTCTGGTATGAAAACTGCAGGGTTTTTTTTTTTTTTTTTTTTTTTTAAATATACAGTAAAGGATAGTGTAGGGCCAGCACAAGTTTAGTGAAAATGAATTGATAGAGTTGCTTGTAAAGAATACATGGGATAAGGATTGCTAGCTGCTGCTTCTCACTATACCTAATCTTTCCATCAAGTATAAAGCATGTAAGGCTTCTGTTAGGCATGCTAAAGTATTCTTATAGAAGGCATTAGATGAAAAATGCATTTGTTCTCTGCAAAATAAATATCCCCTGCTTCTGCACACTCCTACTCTCAGAACTTGTGACCCATGAACAATTAAAAGGGTTTTCTGGCCACCTTCCACTTGGCAAGCAAGCCCACAAAATATTACAAGAAAATACATACAAAGCATGTGACCAAATGTAGTGCTCTTAATTCAGTTTAAGACTAGAACCTGGAACAAAAGTAATATATTCATCATGTAAGAGGTAGTCTTGCAGTCATTTTGCTGCATAAACTAATCTACTGAGCCACCATTGCCAACATTTCTCATGGCAGACACCTAGAGATTACAGTGGTATTTCTCCTGTAAGTACCACTGACACTTCTGTCAGTCTATACTGTGAAAATCTTTGCTTCTGTTCTTCCTAGGTGGAAAGCCATGGAATAGAGGCATCCTGGGCTGGTGGCAAAAAGGGCAGAGAAGTAATGGACAGAGTTTTTCCATTAGTACCAGACCTACTTGCACCAGGAGGATTATTCTACTTGGTCACAATTAAAGAAAATAATCCAGGTAATTACTTTCCTTGGACCCTTAAATGTTCCAAACCAGGCTTGACATTGTTAATCAAAACACTGCATAGCAACGTTGACTGGGTTATCAGTCTTCAGTAAACAAGAAGTAGAATGGAACATCAGCTGAGTCTAATGTGGTGGAGATGTGGTCTAACTGGAGATTGCCAGCACACATTGAAACCCATAGAGGTGTTCTACCTCGTCTACAAATGCTGTAGCTGGCTGGAGCGTTGCTTCATACAAACCACAGCCTCCCTCTGGACTCTTGAGCTTCTCAGTTTGGGGGAAGTGTTTGCTCTACAGAGGGACTTTTATGTAAACTGATGCCTCTTGGAACCTGCTTTCTGAATTCATGCCTTGTGCATCCAGTGTATGGTGAGATACACCAAAAAGATATGCAAATTTACCAAAACTGTGAACTCCCTAAGTTGGTTTGGAAAATGGCAAGATGTAGGGTCCTGGCCTCAGCAGCTCTGCAAGACTTCAGTTCCAAGTCTGAGATGGGGCTGAGAATCATCTGAGCTACTTTACAAAGCCAGGCCAGCTTTTTCTCATAAAAGAGTAACATCTTCCATTTTGAGATGTAGAAAGAACAGAGTTGCACCTGCTTCCTCCGATCTAATGCTTACTGCCTGCACGTTATCAAGTAGTTTCAAGAAGACTATTTTTTCACACTCGATTGATGAGGCAGCTTTTGGGAGAAGGTGACACAAATTTTGGTTGCTCCTACCAATTAGCTTCATAACTGAATTGTTCCTTGCTATTAATAATACCAAAATACAGAACTTCAGTTAATAAATTGTAACCTTTGTGTTTGCTAGGTGGCTATTTTGAATAAAAAATTATTGTATGAAAGAGTAAGAGGACACAGTTTATAATCTTTGCTTTACAGTATGGTTTTGGTAGCTACTTTAGCACTGCCTCTTACACCTGATTTCTGTATAAGCTCAGTTCTAACACTGCACTTTCAATTACAGATGAAATTCTGGAGGTGATGAAGAAATGTGGCTTAGAAGGCACACGAGCACTGTCCAGGCAAGCAGGACAAGAGATGCTTACTGTCCTCAAATTTAGGAAGTCTTGCTAACTGCTCTTAACCTTCCAAATACTAGGCACACAGGAAGTTGTCAGATCAATTTTTAAGGCAAGATTTTTACCCTCTTAAATTGTATCCTCACCTCCTGACCACTGCAGTGGAACTGATCAAGACTCCTGTGTTTATTTTTATTCTGGATTTTAACCAGCTATTGTCTGCTGTCAGAGGGACAGTTGCAGGGGAACGCTGAAATACCCTACCATGGTGCGTTTGCACTCTTAAGCACTGAAGAAATTTTCTTCTATTAAATATATATTTGTATATTTGTCATTGTGGCTTATTAAAATAATGTACTTGATACAATTCTTGCTGTTTTAATAGCTGGTCTGTATCCTTGCTGGCTCTGAATGAGCACTCAGAACCACCGTTACTGATTTTGATGTGGCATCAGGCACAGTTACAGGTCTAAGGCAGAGTTACCAAGTTGGTTTCTACTATAAGGAAACTGCAGTTCTGTACAGAAAGGGGCTGTAAGCATATCTCAGGAGCTGGGACAATGGCAAGCTGGGACTCTCCTGAAGTCCTCTGGGCAGTAGTGTTGGGCTCCCTTGTGCCATTTTTCAAGGAGCAGACTATGTACTATGGAGCATGATATTTTGGACCAAGAGTCCTCATCCATGAAAAGGTATAAAGGAGGGGGAAAACAAAGCATATGAGAGGCTATTAATAAGACTACTAATGGGGTATCTGAAAAGAGAGACTGTTAAGTAGAGAAGCAGAATAAAAGGTCATGAGGTTTCTTTGTAAGATACTGAGGCACTGAAAAAAATGATTAGTTTTCAGACTTTGAAACTAAACTTAGCACTCTATACTTAACCCAGGTTGCACAAACATTAAAAGTCATCCTGTGTTTTGAGCTGACCACCTGAAAAACTTACCTAGGAGACTGCAGAAAGGTTTTGGGCAGTCAGAAAACACACATAAGATCACAGAATGGCAGGGGCCAGAAGGGACCTATAAAGATCATCCATTCCAACTCCCCAGCTAAAGCAGGTTCACCTTGATCAGGTCACACAGGAACATGTCCAGGTGGGTTTGGAAAACCTCCAGAGGAGGGGACTCTACATCCTCCCTGGGCAGCCAGTGCCAAGGCTCTCACCCTCACAGCAAAGAAACTTTTCCTTGTGTTTAAGTGGAGCTTTTTGTGTTCTAGCTTTTGTCCATTATGCCTTCTCCTGTCACTCAGCACTACAAAAAACAAAAAAAAAAGACTCAGTAGGTGCTGTTAGCAGAAACATGTGACTGCAAACCTAGCTCAACCACTTGAGGTATTTTACTACAAAGACCTGTGAGAAGCTACTTTTGATGCATTCAGGGCAAAAGTCAATGCTAGTCTAGCATAAAAGCTTTCCTTACACTGTCATGAAAGAAAAAGGATTGGACTGCAGGAAATGTGGCATGATTGTTCTACATCCTGAGACTCACCATTCCCCAGCTTAGAAGACCACTGAAGAGCAACACTCCAATACAGTGCAACAGTTCAAACACACCTAACACATCCCCTTTAGGCAACTTTTCTGTCAATTTATTTTTTTATAGATAAAAATGAAAGTGAACACACACAGTAGGAGGGTCTAGAGGGAAGACAGTCACATTAATGATGTTAATCTTTATACAAGAAATTCTAGTATTAAAATTCCTGAGTCTAAAAGAAAAGCCTTTCCTTGACAAAAGTGAGGCTGGCTCAGGTTCACACTTACCTTCTGAGTAACTTGTCTGAAGAAAGTCAAAGTTGATAAATTGAGAGGAAACTTCGTGGGCACTTGTGAAATCACAGGTGTTTCCAAAGCTTTCCATTGAAGACCTTAGGCACAGTTTTCTTGCAGCTTACCAAGTAGTCAATTCTCCAAAGCCAGATTTCAAGTTGACTGCTTCCCACTTCTAGAACCTTTTTGACTTGAGGGCAGGCTCTTAGCTAAGCCACACTTTTTTATTTGGTTCAGTTTTCCCTTACAAAACTGTAAGAAGAGGCTTTATGCTTTTATGCTGAAATGATTTTACTTTTACTTAAGAGTCGTGGGTTTTGAGGTTATAACCACAGCCCCAGGGCTGTCTGAACGAACCAAAATGCTGTCATCCTTAGACTGCTCTGGAAGTTTTATGTTGTTAACCGTTTTGGCTAATGAAGTTAGGTTGCTGAGCACAAGTTATAATATCAAAAGAAGATTCTAAGATTTAGTTAAAACACATTATATAGAGTCAAACTACAGGTTTAACTAAAAGAAGTTTTAATTCCTCTGTCTAGCTTTGAGTTGTAACTGAAGAACTAGTTTTAAAAGAGGTAATCAAAGATAAAAAAGGGCAGTTGTCTGGTGCAGTTGATCACAATGCTCAACTGTTATGCAGTTTTGCATTATAAGGGTCAGAAGGATAAAAATCAGAACAGAACAGAACAGAAAGTGTAATAAAATATAACCTGCCTTCAACAAAAGTGATTGCCATGAAGGATCTAACAACTGGATATTTGGGCAAGGAAATACGTGTTTCCACTTCCATAAATCTTAAGTCCATTCTCCTGACCCCGCTCTCTTGCTGTTTGATGCAGCCTCAGGGGAAACCCTTGTCAAAATGCAATCCAAGGAGGAACACGGGTAAGCTCTGTACAAAGTGATTGCTGTTACACTCCCATCATCCTGGTGAAGGCTGGGAACTAGTGACTGGTTAGCTAATGGGTTCTTTTCGCAAGGGCACATCTACTCCCATCTCTTAGAAGGCCAAAGAACATGACACTTTCTGGTCAGCTGCTGGAAGCCTATTCCTGCACCCAACACACCTGAGAATGAGCTGCATGGCACATGCAGACTTTCTACATAGCATCAGCCTTACCAAGAAGAAATAAAAGCTGCTGATCCCCAAGAGCCCTGGGGGCTGCCGTGTCACCAAGTACCAAAGGACACACTGCTGCTTTGCAAGCACCTGTACTTCTTGTTCTGGCAGAACCAAGCTCACCACAAGGCTGTTCCTAGTAGACAAGTTGCAAGTTTGGGGTCTGCTGCAAGAGTTTAAGATGGCTCTTCCCAAGCTATCAATACCTGGTTAA
This sequence comes from Colius striatus, assembly GCF_028858725.1. NCBI lineage: Eukaryota > Metazoa > Chordata > Aves > Coliiformes > Coliidae > Colius > Colius striatus. Next base: position 97,049,580 of record NC_084759.1, on the reverse strand, counting down.
CCACAACTGGCCTTAAAAGCAGATTCTGAACTTGAAGAGAAGTCATGTAGAATAACTGAAGTGATGCAATGAAGACAATCCTGGAGTTCTAGGATGAAAACAACACATCTTGCTCCTTAACCTGTGTTTTCAGTTAGTCCTTTTCAAGATCAGTTTAAATCCTTTCCATTCTCTCTTTTCTCAAAAAAAGGTCAAGAATTTTCTCCTCTGGAAGCCCAAAATACCCATTAAAAAGACAGGCTTAAGTTGCAACAGCAAAAAATAATTTCTAGAGCTGTCACCTCAAAAGGGACCAACTTTGAGAAAACACAGAACCAAAAAAAGCCAACCCCACAATAGCTGTTGAGGTAAAACCAACTGAGTATGCTGTAAAGTCAGTGTCTGTAAATGTATACTACTAGTTGCTGAAAGTGTATCACACAGAAGAAGAGACAGCAACCCAGAGGCCACAGAGATTGACAAAAACTCATTTATTCCCTGCCTTTTATTGACTTTTCAAAGAAACTCACCAAAAACACCATCCAAGTTAGGATATATTAATATGCTACTGCTGTTTAAAAAACAAACATGAAAAAAAAATGTACAGTTGAAGACAATACTAAAATCTGATCCATCTGTCATGTTCACATAAGAGTCCGTATTCTTAAGGGACAGTGGAAGGACAGTGTACACTCAGTGATAGTTAATTTGCCAGCTAACGAAGACATTAACTGAAATAATGGAGACAGAAATTGATCAGTGCACAGGCCTCCTCTTTAAAAGCCCATGGGCAATACATAGGTAGTGTATTTCATTGTCATGCAGGAATAATTGTACTCTCTCTACTTACTTGAGGCTTCTGTGTTTTCATGGTTTTGGGGTGCCCAACAGCTGAGGGCTTTTGGGAAAATGAGACACTGGAAGGTGAAAGCTCAGTTTATAAAATGTTAGATTAGCGCACGCTATGTTTAAGTCTTTAACAGAAGGTTACTACCCTAGTTCCAAGCCTTCATGTCTACAAGCATCAACATTATTTTTCCCCCCATAAGAGGAACTGTTATGAACATACCACCATAAAAAATATAGAGTCTTCATACCACCCACGTTAAATTCACCTGTTGTATTAAGAGGCATGACTCTGGGTTAAGTATGTCACACCGTGTTAGAACAGAGAGGTTTTGATCTACTATGCTGTGGTTTAAACACTTTTCAGGTGTAACTCTGCATTATTTTGGAATTTTTAATATATCTTGATATCTTAAAAATATACAAATTAAAATAAATTATTCTTATATATTTCTTTATATCAAAGAAGAATCTTCAAACTTACAAAAAACAGTCCCGAGGTAATTATGTGTCACGTCCCCCTAGTCAAGAATTTTAAAGTAACTGACATTATTTCCAAGTAGTTAGCTTCTTTCAATATACAGTTTATTGCCTCCCTTTTCATTTACCATTTAAGTCACAGAACGAAGAAAGACCATTTCATTTCAGAAAAATGTCTCTCGACAGAGTGGACAGGTGGACTTGTTGCTGGATGTGAACCATTTGTACTGGAAAAGAAATATGGCCATTTAATATACAAGTGTGGGCTGAACATTGGGAACACTGGTTTATCACCAATAACAACCACTATCTGCCAGTGAATATCACTACCAAAACATCAACTATACTTCAAAAGAACCCCAAGAAACAGTAAAAATAAACCCCTCCACTCATGGATGTATCCATGTACATGTGTACCTATACACATATGTATTTGCATATGCATATACACAGATTACATACACACACAGAGTAGTAAAGCATTATTCTAAAAAAACATGACAAAAAGGACTTCTCATCTAGTCTCATTTTAGAATAAAAAGTCAGTGTTTTTAAATGAGCAGTAATTCCTCCACTGTATGGCCACAGAGATGCCAACCTGTATACCCTTGGGACCACACAACCCATGCTTAGGTTGACTTCGATAAAGTTAATCACCCAGATCAGTGTGGTTTACTAAAAAGCATGCTGCTTAAATTAAATTTAACCTTTTCTATTCCCATATCTGATCTGATAAGAACAAAACACTGTTGCTCCACTCTATGTAGATGTAATGTCTCACATCTCAGTGAAGACGAAACAGATACCAGAGAAGTGTAGCAACTCTCTTGTTATGTGCACTTACAGCTTTGTACAAAAGCCATACATATAGTTTACGAGTTCAGTTAATCCCAGATACTCCAAGGATATAATGGAGAAATCATGGTATTACAATAAAAATTCCTGGTTCAAACTATAAATAGATATTTTACCTATTTAAAGAAGACTTAGGTACTTACCAGACAAGCTGAATGAAACTTTTTCTTGCATGTTCTGCAAGCTTTTTTGGGAAGAGAGTAGTTGGAACCATGAATGACTGAAAAACATATCATGCAGTCTTCAACACCCTCAAAACGTTTATCCACGTTATTTTTCCACAAAGACAAGCCTTCCATAATACTTCCATTCTAACGGAGGGAAAAGAGCCCGTTAATACTGCAGAACTCCTTCACAATATTCTTACTGTTATTCATAAGTACATGAAGAAAACAAAGCCTGAAGGCTTTATAATCTGAAATTATATGCAATAATTTATAAATCCAAACATATGAAACACAGATGACAGTCTAATGTGTAGAAATGCAAGCGTTCATCACAACTAAAAGAATGCATTTATGATCACTTAAAGGGCAGGGGGGTGGGTGGAAAAGTTTAAAGCACTGTTTTGTTTTGTTCTAACTACCCATGATGCAATGTCAGCAATCACCAGTGGTTCAGAGAATTTCATGTACTCTGGTTTTAGTTATCCTTTCTTTTTTGTTTATAATTATAGTTGAGATGGCATCACCACATTGGGCAAACACTGTCCTGTGTCTTAAGAGATCTAAATTTTCAACTTTGGCTATGGATTTAACAGGCCTTATTGGGCTGATAATTTTGCCTCTGTTTCAGCATCTGGAGAAACTCAGATGGTGAGTGATCAACTCTTTGAAGTCCTTTGAGATGTACTGATGAGATCCATTACACAGATCTGAATCACACTAGGACTGTTTCTTCTATTATCAGGACTCAAGTGTTCAAAACTAGGGGCTTCTCCAAGCTCACCTGATGCGTAAGATATGTGCTTAACTGCAGCATCCAGTTGCGCCATTGCTGCACAGCCACACCAACCCTCTTTCCACTCTCAACTGTTATGGATCCCAGTGGGTAATTTGGTGGAAGCTGTATTATTAGTTCAATAAATATATCATCAACTGAATAGGTGGCAATGACTTCCCGTGCTGCAGACCGAGCTTTTACCTGTGAACAAAAATGCACGTATTAAAACAAATCCAGAGATACACCATCTCTGCTATTTTTTTTACATATATGTAAACCATAAATACTTGACTACACATTAAATAATTTTCTTAGGCCAAGAAACGCTTTTGTCAAAGAAAACAAAAATTCTATTCATACCTTGTCAAATCAAAAAGAAATTACCAGTCATTTTTCAATCTGATTGATTGCATTATTTAGTAAATCCCAAAAATAAGTGTATTGATAGCAGTGCCTTCCACTTACCCCCTCAACTTCTCCACCACCACAGAATCCATTTTTTTCTAGTGTTTTCCAAACAGAATATTAATAGCCATCAACTCACTATGTTGATACTAAGCTAAATTATGTTTTCACCAGACATTTAAAACAACAAAAGTGCAATTTTGTCAACCACGGTAATATCACCTGGCATCTAGAAGTAACGTTTCTTAAAATGACTGCAGAAAGACCTAAAGCAAATACCAAAAAAATAAAGCCTTACTAACCGTCATGCCATTGAATGACTGTGTGCTAGTCTGAACAGAAGATATTTCCTGGGAGGAAAGAACGCTGCTGACATATTTGCTTGTAAATTTATCCACAACGTTGAAGACACGTTTTTCACAACTGTTCCACCAAAGTCTGACCATGGCCGGCAAGTCTTTCAGTGTTATGTGGTACACAGAGCAGGCCAAATGCGGAATCTGGGATGACAGGGCTCCTGTCCCTGGCAGGGAAAAAAAGGATGCTGAAGTACTCTTTAGTCACAAATGATGCTTCCTCCACACCACATAACTTTGTACTGAGGTAACTGTGATAACAGGAATTTCTTGTACATGGTCCTTCTATATTTGCCACTCTAAGCGCAAATAAGTATTCGACTCTGCCTTTCTCTATTAGTCTGGTTTCCTTGTCTCTTAGGCTAACGTTTCTCAAGTGGAGAATCATCTTCTAATTTAAGAAAGAAGTCTAAGGGGACTATCAGAAATTATAAAATGCTCTTGGAATGTCATATCAGTAAATCTTTCATACTGTCATCGAGATAAATTGTTCTGCAACATATAGTGATGTTCAAGCAAAAAATTAAGAAGTGAAAACTCAGCATCTTTGCCTACTTCTCTACAGGTACATAAAATAAAAATTTCAATAGAATAGCTTTCAAAACTAAATCTCTTTTCATGGGTCTTAGCTTAAAAAAACAAGTCTATTTTTTTCTCAACGTAGAATCACAGATCATTGCTTAACTCTGGGTCTTCTGAACAGTGTGATGAAATCAGCATGCAATTTTCTGTCCAAAAAAAAAGGTGGGGTTTTTTTTATGTATTAAAATACAAGGAAAAATATATATTCCACTTAGCATTAAAAAAATACCTACAACAAATGGAGATATCCCAGAACATACCACATATTTTCCCAAGTAACAAGTGACAGATGAAATAGCCTCAAGTTGCACAAGGAGAGGTTTAGACAGGATAGTAGGAAAATATTCTTCACCAAAAGGGTTGCCAAGCACTGGCACAGGCTGCCCAAGGAACTACCCCTGGAGGTATTCAAAAGAGCATAGGTGTGATGCTTAGGGACGTGGTTTAGTGGTGGATGTGGCAGTGCTGGGTTAATGTTTGGACTGGATGATCTTAAAGGTCTTTTCCAATCTAAACCATTCTGTGATGCTAAGATTCAGGACTCAGACAGTAGCAATGAATTATTTCTGCCCTAGGTGAATAAAGTAAGCATTTGCTGGGTAGAATGGTTTTTTTCTTCTCCATTTTTCTGATAAATATTTCAAATTTGGTTAAGCTTCAAATGGGGAGTGTTAGCCAAAGATATTTAAACTTATGTTTGTATTTGTGTGTATCTTTTATGGATTTTCTAAATAAGTACTTTTAAGCATAAAAGTATATTTAAACTCTATCAATATCAGAACTGTCCCAAATGAACAAGCACAATTTTTACCAACCTTTAACAGCTAAATGAAGCTCTTCAGTAAAGAAGGTTTTTGTGTCCTTATTTGGAACTTCAGAAGTTGGCCCAGAAAAGACAGGGTTTTCAGGCATAAGCCTGAACAAGTGATAAAGTAGTTTATTCAAGCTTTTAGTTCTTCTAAGGTACTGCGAGTAGAGAACTCGTAGCTGACAAAAAACAAAAAATAAAACAGAAAATGCAGATGAGACTTAACAAATACAGCTTATTCTGTAAATAACACAAATATGTCCCTGCAGGGAAGAAAAGCAAGACTGTGATTCAGAACAAGTGCTTCGAAGAGTAATTTAGTTGTCTGCACTGTTAAGATCATAAAACGTAGTAAGCTTGTTAAAAAAAAAATGCCTGAAAGAATTATCTCTTAATGAATCCTAATTCTTTATTACTCTAATATTACCATGCTTAACTATTGCAATGCAGAAATCTAAGTTTATTAATGCTTTCAGAATTCCACTAACTCCATAAAAAAAAAAAAACAGGTGGGAAGATACATAATTAAATTAATTAAAAAGACTGGATAAAATATTGAAGGTTCAAAGCAAAGAAGCAGTAGGAAATTCAAAGAAATTCAGTAGGAAAAAAAAAAAGGGGAAAAGATTGAGCACATACCTGAGAAGAAGCTGCTTTGAAGAAAGCTAATGTTAACTTCCAAGTGAGGAGATACCCTAAAACAAGGCAGAACTCATCACTCAGGGGTTGAATAACTGCAAATTCTCCAACTGGAATGCATTCCAGGATGTTTTCTAACAAGAGTTCTTGAGTGGCCAGAACAGACATAAGAGCCGCTGGAGGTGATCTATGGAAAAATGTTATCCGACAATAGTAAGCTCAAACCTTCAGCAGAGCATTAACTACACTTACATGCATAGCTTTCCTAGAAACTTATTAGTAAAGCCAGACATGGAGAACATAAAGGGGGTCTTCTGTTACAGGAAAATTTACTTTCAGATTTACATATTAGTGCTAGATTTTAAGATTTAATTATTTTTTTTTTCCCTGAAATGGACAGTTGGTGTTTTTTCCTGTCGTAAGATGAATATGAAGTGAATGCCAATCACTTCATCTGAAAACAGACTATGGCTCAGCTGATTTAACTTTCATCCCGGACAGCTGGTTTGCTTGCTTGCTTGGTCAAGCCACACCAACGAAGAAGCAACTTAACAATAGATTTCCTAAGCACTGAATGTGTTTGGTTTGGGTTTGGATTAAAAAGCCCTTTTCAGCTCCATAGTATGGAAAGGTATTAATCCTTTCAAAATCAGTTACCATAATCCCCCTTGAAAGTGTTGTCTTTATCGGATTGTTGTATAAAACATCCAGGCCAATTTTGGAGTTTCAAGAAACCAAAGCTACAGCAGTCCAGCAAAAATCTGTCAAGATTTCACAATATAAAGCAGACATGTTGTGCTCACTCTAGTAACTGTACCTAGAAATCAGCTGCAAATTACAAACATTTTGTATGTGTGTTTTAGCACAAAGGCAGACTAACTATTACACTGAATATTTTCAGTATTTATGACCTTACTATCGTAGCCATGTCTTGGTTTTTTCTTTCCTTTCATTTAACATCTGACAGGTGACTACTTGCTGTAAATCTCAACTCCTGTAGCACATTTTAAAAATATGGAAAGCGGTCATTAAAAAAACATAAGGCAAAAAATTTACACACAATGCCAATTCTTCCTCTTCATCACCATAAGATTTGAGGTCTTCATCATCAAATTTAGGCAATTCAGGCATTAATCTATAGAAATATGGAAAGGAAAACAAGATTCTGTGATTTAATTTTTTACTGTTTTCATAGATGTGATGCACAGTTCTTTGCTTATCAGTGTCAACATTAATACTAAGCCATAAAATAACTGCAATTATTCCTGAATAACACCACAGAATCTTCGAAAAACATGTCAACATTTGTGAGTCTGGTTCTTGAATGACAGCAGTGACACCAATGAGCATGCAGCTGTGCTCTGTTTTTTCCAGAACTTTTACACTTGCCATGTCATGCCAAAATAAACTTCTCTATCTCAGAATAAAGCTAGTGCAACTTGTGCCTTAGTACAAGCAAAAGATAATGGTAGCTTCTTGTGCTTAGGCCAGCTGCCTCACAATCTGCTTTTTGAGAAGCCAAACACGCACATAACTATTTTTCATATTGCATATTCTCTCTTTCAGTATTAGAGATATCAAAAAAGTTCACAAGTATACTGTGCACTTTGATTCACTTTTTCATCAAAATTAGTGAAAATAAAAAGGCCACACTATTTAATGACACTGTCAAACTCAGAACAAACTTGGAACGTTCCAGTTTACATTTCAGGATTCTCTTGAGTGTTAAAATAGGGGCTAAAAGTGAATGGCTTTATAGTTACGATACTGATATCTATGTAATTATGGCCAAGAAAATCAGCTGGTATCTTCATGTACTGCAGTAAAATCTCTTAGTATCAATTCAGTCTACGTTTACAAACTTTAGCATTCCTAGCCTTATATCATGTTCTCCAACACAGAACACAAATTGCCCAGTTGAGGATTTTCTGTGCAACGGAACATGACTTTGCTAAACATACAACTGTTAAACGCATGTTCTATAGCACATTTTTTAAAAAGGGGGGTGACAGGGGGAGGTGAGAGAAGCAAAAAAACGTGATGATTCTTACTTATGCAACATGTGGTAGACACAAATCTGTACAGGTCTAGCCCGGAAAAGCAATAATGGAGACAATGTATTTAGTAGAGTCTGGAGCTTATCTGGAAGATTTGTTTTCTGGCCTGCAACAAACTTCACTGGCAACTTATGGTTTAACAACTGGTCCTTCGAGATGTGTGTTAGAGCTTCACCCAAAGATGTTAACACGGAGTTCTGAAAAGAGCTTTCAGATGCATTTTTGGTTTCTCCTGTTTAAAACATAGGAAGACAAGCTGTGATACAGAATGTATGGATGATACCATAAATAAGCATTACTAGAAACAACTCACACTGCAATTATCAAAATCCATCTAATCTTAAGAATCACAATGTTAAGTGCAATTATTTTACATTATTGTTTTTAAGTTACGTCCTAGAAATTCAAAAACATGGCCTGTCAGGTTTTATTTCAGTATAGCCTGACGGGGAACACCAATTACTTCCTTGTTATATACTTGCCTGTGACTTTCACCAACAAAGGTAACAGCAGATTGTGAACTCCCTCAGAAAAGAATTCTTTCCATTCACCGATCAAGTTCACAGGAAGGTTTTCAATAGCTTCAGGAGCTGCAGCTTCAAAGTAAGAGCTAAGGGCAGATGCCAAGTCACAACTGACACAAGCAAAAATCCGCACAAGTGGGATATGATAAAGCAAATGGTTTTCACTTGTTGTCTAGGAGGAAAAAATAAAGAGGAAGATTTCTTAACCATAAATTTGCTTTAAAAGGTCTGTTTAATATTCCCTGCCTATCCCAGAAAGTGTATTTTTAAAGAAGACTCAGTTACAAAGGCCATTTTATAAATGACCGGGGTAGGGGGGGGGAAGTTTAAAAATGTAATCTGTACTTTAGTAAGACTCACTGAGTGCATTTCCAAGTGTCACAGATTCAGAATCCTGTACTGTTTCCCTTCTATGATCTCCTTTATGATGACAGAAAGAAACTGCCACCAAGTGGATTGAGACCAGAAATGTATGCGGCTGTAGCTTATCTGTAGCACTCATGCAGACCATCAAAGTTGATATAAGAACTATTGATATATGAAGTAATCTCACTTTTCTTTCCCAAAAATATAAAAAAAATACCAATATCATGCTGTACTTCCAAACTGAAGACAGAAACTGGCACCATGCTATTGTAAACTGGACATTATTGAAGTGGTGATCAGGAGAGTATTTCTTCTCCCCTAACATACCTCCTTTTTAATTTTATTCTTGCTAGTATCCCTCAAAAAGGAATATCATTAAATATTAAAAGTGTTCCCAAACACTTAATCTATGCAAAATTTTTTTCATACAAGTTTGTTGTTGGTTTTGGGTTTTTTTTAATTAAAAAACCCCAAACCACTTTTGAAGGACATATGGCATAGATAAGAGTATCGATCCCGAGACCAAGAAAGGCCAGATGGAAATTTCCAGCCTGCCCTTCTAAGTGTGCAGTGACAGAAGGTGCTGTAATTATTAAAACAAATACACAAAACAAACAAAAAATATAATCAAGAAAACCCTGAACAACCTCCCCCTTAAAAAGCCCCATATAAAGCGAGACGGTGAGAGATCCTGTAACTTTATTCGATTAATTAAAAAGTCAGCTGTTGACTCTGACTTATTTTCTAATAGCATTAGACTATAATGTTGATGTTTCAGGTGATCATTTAGATACTGAAATGGAGATACTGCTTTTAAGTCAGTTAATTTTTATGTCTTATTAGATTTTGGTCTTAAAGGGATATTATTTTTCAAGACAGAGACCCACAGTAGCCCATTTCAATGTTACTCTCCAATTACCAATGCCATTATTAAACATTGTATTACTTCAAGGAGGAGGGGGTGGTGGGGGTTGGTAGTGTCATTTCATCTCCATATACAACAAGAAACAGAAGGTATAGTATTCCTTGTGCTTTTCAGCCACACACACCTTTGTGAAAAGGGATTTGAGCAATTATTTTTAACATTGTGCCAAATTTTACTGACATGAAATAACTATGGCTCTGCCACATCCAGAGAAAATCTCAAACGTTAAGTAGACCAAAACCAGAGATCCAGCATCAGCACTTCTGGGGTAGGCAAAAGTTCTTTTCTTAGTTCTGTATTTTGGTTGAGATGCTTTTCAAAAATAAGTTGTCTTTGAAATGCCAAGTACCCAGCTATCATTACTGTAAAATACTAGAAAGTTAACAGGCACAAAGTTACAATCCTTAAGACCACTGTGTTCTAAACTCCAAGTAAGAATCACTAGGAGCACTCTGATTACCATTCCTCTTGGCAATCCTCATGCATCTTTGTTCAAATTTAATTGCTACATGGCATAGCTTTTGCAATGTCTAGCTCTGTCATTTTGACAGAACTTTTAACTTACAGGTTTCAAATACTGGGAATGAAAGCAAGATTATAAATGTTCAGCTATTTCCTAGCTTATTTTTTTAACCCTCCTCCCCTGCATCAGTCCAGTAAGTTCAGAGGGCACTGGGAAGATCCTATCACAAACTGCAATGCAACCATTAGTAATAGTCTCTTTTGTATTACCTCTAACCAAGCCAGCATGGAGCACATGATAAAGTCCCACTCACTATCAGCCAAAGGAGATGTGGAATACTTCAGCAGCAAGGGAAGGCAACGGATCATCTCTATGTTGAAACCGAGCAACTGAGCACTTGTTTCTTTCAGATTGCTGTAATAAAAATACAACTAAAGCTTACATATATTCATGTTGTAGACTTGAGTATTATATTCTTGCCTTCGTTCCTCCTCTTAGGAAAGATTAGTCTCACACTAGGCTTTGCCCTCTGTGCTTCTGATATTCTGTCTTTCCAAGTTAGAACACTATGTTAGCTGCCAAGCCTATGTCAATCAACAGATATGAAATAGACTGTCAGAGCTAATTGCTCATTTACACATTAGACAGATTGCTAAAATGGTACCATTCGTATGCCTATATTACTTGAGTGAATGTGTAAACTATTAAATTTAGCAATCCTAGCTAAATCAATGCAAACCCAAAATTATTTAGGTTACTAATTTTTAAAATAATGTTAGTCCTCAAGTGTCCAGATAGTGTATGTTATTTTGAGACTTTGTTGCCTGGATTTTTCTCACTATATTCAAGACAAATGAACATCGGTATATTTCTACTCTTTTCTGGAAGCTTTCCAAGTTATATTTTCAGGTCCAGAACTGTAAAAAACAGACACCTGAGTATAGTATTCAAGTTTTCTTTCTGCTACCTAAATAAGCAATCAGAATTTGGAACTAAACATCCCTCCACACCTACAAAAGTTGGTCAGTTCAGAATGTGTTTGAAAACAGTTGACATCTAGATGCATTACCAAAAAAATCTCCCAGTTCCTTCCCCAGCCTTAAACCATCTGTGTAATTTTCTTCAGTATTAGTTACTAGATACTTAAATATATTAAACTGAGGGATGCAGTTCTACAAAGGCATAAAACTGTAATATTAGAGCAGTTGTAACATACAAATTGATTTTGTTGGAGTTAATAACCACTGTATTTTTAAACTTTTAGAAAAAGCCAAATTATCTCAAAGTTGCACCCACCAGCTAAAGAGAAAGCTGTCCTCATTATCATTTTTCCAGGATATTATGATCTTTAGTATTCCAGGTAGAAGATGATCACACTCAATACTTCTATCATTCAAGCAGGAGTTCAAAATGGAAAGACACCCAAATGCTCCTACAACATAATAAAAATATATTACTGAATAGGTCTTGAACTTCAAGACAAAACAAACAGTAGAACTTGTTAATTGACTGGATCATTTCAATTGATCTTAACAATATAAGACAGTTTTGGTAACACCTAAGCTTTCCTGTTTCAACATGTAATCCAGAGATGCCATTGTTAAATCAAAAATGCTATACCTGACCCAAACTTAAAAAACCCAAACAAAACAGAAAAAAACAACCAAAAAAATCCACCTCAAACCAACCAAAAACTCTTACGAGGTTAGTTGTTGGTTTATACAAGTAACAAAAAGGAAAAATACCTGCTAAGATTTAAATCTATAAATGTGGAATGTTAAGCAATAATTTGGACAGATAATGAAGTAAATGTTAACTACTAGCTATGAATTCCATTATCTTTTTTAGTTTGAGAGTGAAGTACTACAGTTGCATTAGTACTGTTTTCCATTTCTAAAGCAAACTGTGTGTATCTACATGTCTTGCAGAACAAGAACTTTTCTTCGAAGCACAATGACAATGAACTGAGTTAAGTGATGTACCATTTATGCAGAGCAAAACCAACCAAACAAAAAAACCCACTTCACTGAAGCAGCAGTGCAATGGCTTACAAGAACTTCACCAGCACCTCCCTGATCTGAAAAAAATTAAAACTTGAACGGCAAACCTACAACCTGTGGCACGCTTCATGGGACAATTTGAGTATATATATTGTCTGCTCAGAAACCTCTAGGAAATTGAGAAGCAGAAGAAAGGAAAATGCAGACCAGTGCTACACAACAGAGGAGGAGCAAAGATTCTTTTTCGCATGTTCTGGTTAAACTTTTGTAGACATATTTGGTTAGTTCACCAGTTCACTCAGAAAACCAGGAAGGTTTAACTAAATCTGAAGACTAAGAGTTAGATTAACTACCACAGTAGAAAGACTCAATATTCATCTCAATTTGCTGCATGACACTAACTCTGAACATTTTCACACTTCGAGGACATCCATTTGCAGAACTCATTGGAAAACCCAAGGACGCTGCCAAGGGACGGATATTCACAGTTTAAAGTCACCAAAAATAGGTTTTTTTCAATTTATTTAAGCACAGCCGTGTTAAAAATACAAAAATCATCTTTCTAGTTTTTATATAGACTAATCAATAAAAGTATGTGCAAGAAAGCAGAGAAAAGTACTGAGAAAAAAGAGATTTTTTCTTTCCAAGAACATCTAATTAAAACATGCAGAAGGACTGCACGTGACAATTCCCAAAGAATGTTCTTGAAAAGCAATGTTTGTGAAAACAAAAAGTTTTTCTAAAGGATATTCAAAGCATTATTGTAACACAATCACCTCAAAGTAATTTTTCAATAGCTACTGAAAGTGTATGTACAGCAGTTCTGGCTCAGCACACCGAAAGAACTAGTCAAAAATTGTACATAAACTGTGGAAGAGTTCTTGCTAAAGCATCTAAAGATAATCCTGACACTACTAGTTGACAATAGTAATATTTTTTGCATGCTGTGTAAAGTCTAAATGATTAACGGGAAGCTTCAATATTTACAGATGTGTTTAAATCAGATGGATCTAAAAAGAAGTTCAGCAATATCAAAATTCTTTTAACAATATCAGCCTAAATCCTTTAGGTCTAATTTCATACCAGGCAGTATAGCTTTTACTTCCATAATAAGGAAGAAAACTACTCCTACAAACAGTATAGAATATGCAAACTGAGAAGATATTTCTTTCTAGAAAAAAAAAAAATGATGTTATTGTGGTTAACATGTTTTATCTTAAAGTATTAAAAAATAATGTTCTTAAATTCTAATAAAATGGACTGAGGTAAGAACATACTCACCATCAGTGCTGGAAAGCTGTGTCTCTGAGCACGTCATAAGTTTGGCCACACAGTGGAAGACAAGTTCTTTCTTTTCTTCTTCAATTAAAAAAGGTGACAGGCACTGAAGTGTATGCAATCTGCCCTCTGTTAATGGCAGAAATCTATTCATACAAACAAAACATCAGGAATTAAAGAAATGCAAAGAATTAACTAGTAAACGAAACACCAATTGGCTCATAATGATCTACTATCTTATGACATAACTGAGCTCATACACTAAACTGAGTCTAACCATTACATATCATACACACAGGTTACCAAATTTTCAGCTTTCAGTTGCCATTTATCAGAATCAGCATCATTTAACATTATCAACATTTGCAGCAAACAAAACGTTTATAGGCAGCAGTATTAAGATACCCCTCTGTTGTCTTAAAAAGTTGTTTCATCTCACAGGATACAGTGTTTTCCACACTAGTAACTTTAGCCATGGTTAAGGACCAGAGTCTTCCATGTTCTTCTGATCTTCAAAAGAGAAGAAAAGACCCTGGTTAATACATAAAGCTGCACACTTCACAACAAAAGCATTTGGATGAAGTTTGCATCAGTACACATAAGGAAATATGGTGACACTCAACAGTTTAGAAAATGCAAAATGTGAAGACAGAGTTAAAGGCTGTCTTACTTGTTCTTACATACCTATCAAATACTGTTTGCTGAACGCTAGCTGTATTACCAAGTGTTCTGAACTTCTCATAAGTGATATGCATTTCTTCTAACATATGAAGATATTCCAGAAGTAGGTAAGGAGGATTCTCCAATTCTTCAATCCATTGTAATGAGTACAACAGCTCTGCAACTAATTAAACAGAGGTGATTGTTTACAAACAACTGCTGAATTGATTCAGGTCATAAGCAAGAGATTTGAAGTCCAGGCTTTGTCATACTTTTTTAAAGTACGTTTTTAATGCACTAAAAAGATGATATTTCTATGTAACCTCAGGTGCTTCAGAGAATGAACTAGATCTTTGCTACTGCAGCATAAAAGTGAAAATAAAGCTATAATAATCTATTCTAGATGTTCAGGAAATTTTAAAGCAAATCAAGCATGACAAGAACTCTAATTCTTCTCCATATATTTTTTAATATGTATATTTCTTTCAGAGAAGGCAATCAAGATCTAAGTCCAGAAAAACAACCCAAACAAACATACAACCAAATTTTATGCTAAGAGTCAGAATGTAGTCTCACCATTAGCTTACAGAGACCTACACTGAACAACTACAATTCTCATCATGGTTAGACTTCTCATTAATTCATTAATTTGATAATGCTGTCTCTAATATGAGCATTCTACAACTAAAAATAAAAAACATTCCTCCTATTGGAAGTAAGAAAAATTGCTGCCTTAAAATATCTTCACACTATGGCTAAACACTCAGGGAATTTATCTGACAGCACAGATACACTTCTTATTGCCTACTCATGACACTGTTCCATGTGTTTTGGCAATGAACAACTTCAAAGTTCATCATAAACTCAAACTTCTCCAAATTCAAAGTTCTGTTGGGATAACGTATATATAATGGCAAGAGGTCCTAGAAATATAAACACTGTACTCATGCATTCTTAGACTTCTAAAGAATAACTAGAAAAAAAACCAAAAAACAAATAAAAAAAAAAAAGGTGAAAGGGTGATTTCTCATCCCTATAGGCTAAACTTTAATTATTGATTTCCAATTACCAATTCAGGTTCATTTACAAGTAATAGAAATTGTAATTCCTTTAGGTTTTACCCTTATAACTTACTTATATTGTCAATTTTCTTTCTTTCAGCATCATCATTTTCACAGACCATGCCATTTTCCAATACAAGTAGCACCATTTTACTTAGTAAGGCTGAAGTACATAAATGGCCTGGAAGTTTAGTCGTGTCACACAGCTTGACACATGATCCCAAAGGTACACAATTCATACTAAGCCTTCCCTCCAGAAGAGGTTTGTGCATCCACTGTAATATGTACATAAAAAGAGCATGATCAAATAAGTGAACATTTTAATGATACATAGAAAAGCTGTAATTTGTTTGACTGTGAAAATTCAGAATTACTGAAAAATAACCACAAAAGAAACCAAAAGCACAATGGTGAGAATGACCCACTCCAGGAATACTAAAACACCTAAATGCACAGCAGTAACTTGAAACTGCATTGCTGCCTCAGAAATACATCAGCATCTTTAGAACTCTATATATTTTACAAGAAATATTGAAGTTTAGTGGTTGGATAGGAAATTTATGTCCTTCCCCACTCTCCACTCTACGTATCTCAGCATTCTGATGATAGTTAGCCTATTATGTTCCTCTGCAGATATCGTTGTCTTTCATAAAATTAATCTTACAGAAGAGTTAACTCAAAGATCACCTTCATAACGTATATGCTGAGACAAAACTCCTTAGTTAGACAATGCTGCTGAAGTTCCATGCAGAAAAGCAGGATAAAGGCCAGCAGGTCAAGGGAGGTTCTTCTCCCTCTCTACTCTGCCCTGGTGAGGCCTCATCTGGACTACTGTGTCCAGTTTTGGGCTCTTCAGCTCAAGAGGGACAGGCAAGTGCTGGACAGAGTCCAGCACAGGGCCACCAAGATGATCAGGTGAATGGAACATCTTTCATATGAGGAAAGGCTGCAGGAGCTGGGGCCGTTTAGTCTGGAGAAGAGGAGATTGAGGGGTGATCTCTTATTTATAAATATCTAAAGGGTGGGTGTCAGGAGATTGGGACATCCCTCTTTTCTGTAGTAGCTAGCAACAGGACAAGGGGTAATGGGATGAAGCTGGAACACAAAAAGTTCCATTTAAACATAAGAAAAAACAATTTCACTGTGAGGGTGAGGGAGCAGTAGAACAGGCTGCCATGAGGCGTTGTGGAGTCTCCTTCCTTGGAGGTCTTCAAGACCTGTCTGGACATGTTCCTATGCAACCTGATCTAGGTGACTCTGCTTCTGCAGGGGGGTTGGACTAGATGATCTCTAAAAGTCCCTTCCAACCCCTACCATTCTATGGAAAGGGTAATTTAATAGATTTTTTATTTTCTCTGGTAGCATTGGATGATGCCAAAAACATATAGATTTTTTCCTCAGTGTCATGTCAAAATAACGCTTATTTACCCTAAAGGACAGAGACTTGAGGTAAGATAGACTATCATGTGCACATCCATCATCATTTTTATACCTCAGTGGAGAGAGACTCGTGCAATTTCTTCCACTCAGTTTTGTTTGGAGTGATGTGCTCAACATAAACCCCCACAAGATATCCAGAATCAGCTTCCATAAGCTTAGACAGCAAATCACTAACTGCAGAGATCAAAACCTGAAGGCTGAAAAAAGGAAAAAACACTGCAAACAAGTTCAGCACTATCCAATGAAAGTAAGCTGATTCATTTTAAACTACTACAATGCTATATATACAATATGCATACCAATGGCATTTTAAGTTATGCTCTACATCACAATCTCACCTCTAACAGGCTGAAAAAGCTCTCGGTAACACAGATGTCAATTAAATATACAGAGAGAACTGATCGTGGTTTGTTTTGGAGAACAACATTATAAAATGGACATGTACATCACAATTACCTTTTAACATCCAAAGAGGAAGACTGAATTTGATTCTTGACCCACAGTGCAGATTTATGCAAAAAGGTACTCTGTTTCTGCATACTCCGAAGCTGATGCACAAGTGAATTTACACCAGACATCCAAGTGTGTTTTAATTTACATACAAGTAAATCTATTGTAGGAAAAGAAAAAAAAAACCAAAAACCACAAACAACAACAACAAAAAAAACCAACAGAGACTGGCATACCCACCACAAACAGATAAACTCAAATTACAACCTAGAGTATACTATAACAATTGCAGGTCTAAAGGTCCTAGAGGAGAAAGGAATTCCCTTTTCTATGTGGTTACAGGCAATAACTCTCAAAGGCAAATATAAAGATTTTTTTGTAGAGCAGTTTTAAATTAAATCTGACACACATGCAACGTTTTAGTTGCCAGTAAAAGTGATGTTCCTGATATCTACTACAATACGTCCATATGGTCTTCAAAACCACAGATCTTTTTTAAAATACTGAAATACTGAACATTCACAACATCATTTGAAAAGCAGCAGTGGTTGTCAGGCTAGCTTTGTCCTACTTCTACAACAACAGTGCAATGTTTGCTCCTTTGTATCTATGTCAGTAAATAAATATATCGATTTATCTCAAATTCTGCATTTGAAGAATGAAGAAATTAGGATCTCAGTCTGCAAATAAGATGCTGGTAGAGAAAGAAATAGGTCATAATTTGTCAGAGCAACTTGACCAACACATATGTTTTCAGAATAAATATGTCTCTTTTCACTGAAGTGATTGCAGACATTTTTTCACAGGCTCCCCACGTTGCAAAATGAACAACAAAAAAAAATCTCATTACTTGTATTTCGTAGATGTTAAATAATTTATGTAACACTCCAGAAAGTATGGAATATCATAGACTTAAAGACAGCTGAAGCACAAGGAAAACATCAAAAACATTTCAAATCCCTGTAAAGATGTTCAGGACTTGATGTTTAGTAACTGTTGGCACTGTAAATTAAAGCCAAATTTTCTTTTCAGTCACAGCTGCAAGTGCTCAATGTCCATGAACTCAACATTCTATTATACACTTGAAATTGTTTCATGAAAAAGAAAAATTTAGACGTAAGCATGAACTACAAAATTTGGTTGAAGTTGTTCTTCCAAATTACCTGTTAAGTGCGTAGCATCCTGCCTCTGAGCACACAACTGGAAGATGGTGAGCAGCAAATCTTCGGAAGATGGCATCAATAAACACCCTTTAACTGAGCTGAAAAAGCTGGAGGCTACATCACAGATGAAAGACACTGATGGTTCAGAATTCCCAGCTTCAGAAAGATCTTTAGCTTTAGACAGAGCTGCTTGGAGTTTATCAATAATCTTTTCAACAAAACTTTCACCAATCAAAGATTCTGTCAGGGAGAGTAAAAAGACAGCAGCTTTGATTACTTGATAAACACGATCATTCAAAGATATTATATTAATATGCATTGATTTAGTTTTTATTTATTCATTTGGAATGCAAAATAAAGTGCAAAGAAGTTTCAGCCTGATATATACCTAAATGCACCTTCTTATTCCAGAGTCATCTAGGATCACTTAAGCCAAAGTTTCACATTGCCAAGTATCCTTTCTCTAAATCAGCTGAAGCAGCTTAGACAAAAGATATTCAAAACAGAGCAAGTGCAGCATGATCCCTTCAACTTTTACACTTTCCTAGCTTCTCGTAGCAAACTATGAGCTGGAGATTGTACCCCAACCATTGCCTATTATTAACCCAATCAGATCAATTTTCCAGGAATATGCTTATTCCCTTTCTCGTTGGATCTAAGCAGGCTAATCCCATTTGTCCTTCAAGTTCACAGCTTCGTATGGTAATGAGTTCTATTATTCAGTTATGAACTGTATCAAGTAGTTTACTTTTCTCTTTCTTCAAGCCTGCTATTTAAAATGTGTAAGTAACCTCTGGCTCTTCCAGTTAAATAAACAATTAAAAATTTCTCCTCTTTGCTTTTCCTATACCAATTATGATTTTATGGCTCCTTACCATAACCCCATCCACAATCACTTTCATTGCAAGCTAAAACATCCTAGTCTATTTCATTGCCTCTACAAGCAGAAGCTGCTGTGATTGCCCAACCATCCCTGCCGTCTTTCTGTGGGCATATTCTAATTGTCACACCTTTTTTTTCAAAAGCATATAAGTGAACAAAAATATTGCAGTAACCAAAACTACAGGCAGTATTTGAGATATTCACAAACCAACGCCATAATATTTTTCAATTGTCCTTTGGTTTTTTCACAACAGTTCCTTTTACTCTGTATTCCTGTTTTTATTGTTGAGTACCAACCTGCCACTCAAAGGGAACCACCACAATGACTGAAGATCTCAAAGTCTGAACAGCTCAAAGCCTAACCACTGAATAGATACTGTTACAATTGTGTTCTTCCCATGTATACTTTTGATGTTTTCATTTGTAACTTTATGAGTTTATCATTCATATGTTACAGGTCTGTGAAGCTTCAGTTTTGATTACTCTGTATAATCTATCAGAAACAATTGTCATCTTTTCAGTATTTATCCTTCTCCTTTAATTCCTATCATCTGATAGGTTAAAGATTCATAAAAGGCCCTTCCATTTCCTCCATGACAGTTTACCTTTAGAAACTTAGGTGAGAGATCTCAAATTTTTTTTGAAAGTCCACATAGTCTAATTTTGGTCTAAATCACTAAATCAAGAACTACCGTTGTTCCTGAAGATCTCTTAGACTTTAGCTAACACATTTTAAAATCAGTCACACAGCACCCAGTACAAAAGGAGCTCAGTAATACCTCCAGTTCTAGAGCCAAAAAGCAAAATTCCTGGACAATCAGCCCCAGGATACCACCAACTCACAATTAAGAAAGTTTATTCAATCCTCTCTGGAGAGTTTTTCCTGATGCTCCTCTGTTAAAAGTTCCAGTAACAGAAATAACCATCTTACAACACCCTTAGGATGTACTATCTATAAACACCCACTGCAGTCAACTTGTGCACAGCTTTGAAACTTGAAAGCACCACACGGGCTCAGCATTCAGATCAACTGAAGTATGCTACCTCAGAGATCAAAGCAAATGCTGAGTTCAACAAAACATAAGTGACAAGCTGACAGAGAAAACATCAAAAAATTGAACTTTGGTAGAAGTTTCTATCATAAATACCACAAAATGCAGGAAGAAATTAAATAGGATGTTATTAATATAAACCAGATTACATATACAGCATAAGTGCACAAACACATCTTTTAAAATACATGATTCTAATTGAAAATCTCTCAAAGCAATTAGGAGGTTCCGGAACAAGGCATTGGTCTGTAGCCATTGCTTTTTGGGATTTTAGTTTTTAAGATAAATTTCCAATGGTTTGGTTTAAAAGTAAATATTCCACAGCACATCAGCTAATAAACCAAATTTACTTCAATTTCCCTTATGTTATCCAGACTTACAAATCCGAATCTGTTCTTTAAATACTTTTGTTTAGAAATGTAGACCAAAAAAAAAAATGAAATGTCACTGCTGCAAGTTAAGTGTTTATGAAATTAAACTGGACATGGTTAATTTGCTTAGATTAAAAAAAGACAAAACCACAAACAAAAAAGCCCCTAAAGCAAAAAACCCCAAAAAAGAACAAAGAAGCCACCAAATACCACCAGAGGAAAGACTAAATGTTACAAATTGAGTATTCTGAAAGATCTCAAATACCCTTCAACCTTAAGTGCTGTGTTTACACTTCACAATCTCCAAAGAATAATATGCTTACCATTTTTAATGTGTTGTGACAACACTAAGCTCAGGAGGGTCCACCTTTCTGAAGAGGATGACTCTGATGAGGTTGCTATAGGTTTTAAACCCAGGTGACAGAGATCATCTGCCAGCATTACAAGTCTTTCTCCAAGTGTATCTCCTTTCAGCCAGTCAGAGACTAAGGAAAGTTTTGTTGTGCTTGAGCATGCCTGAATTACAAGAGAATAATGATAATAAACTTTACAGGGTATTAACTTAACCAAACAAAAGATTACTTTGTCAAAGCTGCACACAGAGTGGGAATCATATCACGCGTCATGGACGGTTGGAAGGGATCTGGCAAGATCATCTAGTCCAAACCTCCTGCCAGAGCAGGACCACCTAGAGTAGGTCACACAGGAACCTGTCCAGCTGAGTTTTGGATGTCTCCAGAGAAGGAGACTCAGCAACACATCTGAGCAGCCTGTTCCAGTGCTCCCTCACCCTCACAGTGAAGAAAATCTTCCTTGTATTTCTTTGGAACCTCTTATGTTCGAGCTTATACCCATTGCCCCTTGTCCTATCATTGGATATCATAGAGAAGATAACATCTATTTACAGCATTTGAATTTCTCTAAAAAGAAATGGAAGGTCACAAATCAGAAAATCGTTATTTTGATGATAAGTCTTTGCAAGTTACAAAATCATAAAAACTGAGCTTCCAAGGTATATGTGAGGAAAGAGACTATGGTCAACATACTGGACTTGTCCAAAAACTTGTAATACACTTCATATTTCATCCCAATCAATAGCTTAAATGTCAGTCTCTCAATATCACATATGGAAAAAAAAGGGTACACTATCTTTTCCTTGTAAGCACAACGTAAGGGTGATGATACAAATAATCATATAAATTATTGGTCTAACACCCAACTTAGCTTAGAAGGGATAACCACAAATTTATCAGCAATCTCAGTGGCTTGAAAAGCAAACTGACTAAAAACAGAAGGGACAGAGATGCTTTTGTTTTGGAATCATCATTTCATTTCTAAGACCATCCCTACATTTAAACACAGTTAAAAAAAACAACTCTCTGAAACTATTACTACAAGATTTTTAAACTATGGAAATTATCACTACTTCAATTTTTTTAAAAGTCATTCAAAGAATAAAAAAAGGTAATTCAAACACACATAACTGAAAAATAACACCAGAAAATATGTAAAAGAATCAAAAAGTCTTAAAGAGATACCTTTTGAATTATCTGCAGAAAAATAACCCATTTCAGATCCATCTGAAAAGAAAAGCAAAATTATACAATGTTTAACATTCTTTGCTGAATAGGAAGCATTTAATACCATTGTAACTGTTTGGTTTATGACTTTGTTTTTTGCAGGGGATAAGCAGAAGTTGCTAAATTTCAGCCACAAAGTGATCAATTACATTATTATTTTTTGCTTTCAAGTCTTTCTCTACCACACATAGCAACAGGAACTGTTTTTATAAGAAACACCACTAGTATAAAAGCACACTGTATCAGGAAGAGCAGAGAAACTCTGATGTTACTTTTTACAAAAAATATTTATACCATAGAGAAAGGGAAATATATACCACAGTCTTTCACCTCAACACTGCCATGTCAACATTTTCCAAATCTGCTTTCTTATGCTGAACTGACTCATGCTCATGTACAGTATCTTCCATTCCAAAGCCCTCAAATTGCTCACCAACTACAGCCCACAAAAAGAGCAGTCACTTTGATAAAAGCTAATAACAAAACGTACAAATCATACCTTTGTTAAATCATCAAGAATAGTTTTCCTTTCACCATTACTGTTGCAACAATTAAGCACACTGTACAAAATATCAACCAGAAAATGGGTGTCTTTTCTCCAGTCTTCTTTCAGCCAAGTTATTAAATTCACATACAAAAACTGCACAGATGGACTTTCATGATGAGCTTTCACTTCGTTTTGGGATTCAACTTGAGCAGAGTTTGTATCATTTCCCTGCTCTAAAAGTACTTGAAATACTCTGTTTGAAGAAAAAGAGTTGAGCAGAGCAGAGAGAAATTTCAAATGCTGTTCTGACTTCTGTTCATTGACATAAACAATACTCAGTTCAGCAAGGTTGCAGACTAAATTCTCTAAAGGTTCCTTCCTTAGAAATGAAGTACGCTGAAAGTCAGTCTGTGTTTCAGAATCATTATTTCTCATTTCCGTGAGCTTTCCATTCTCTGTGTTTCTTTCAGATTCATCCTCATCCGTAAATCTGATTTTTAGAGATTTTCTGTTGTTTGGTTTTGTGGTACTCTTTGGATTCTGAAGAATTTCTAGCATACCAGATATGGCAAACAGTGATTTCTCCTCAGCATCCAACACATCAACATGAAGTACACACATTTTTAGAAGACGGTCCCAAAAATTTGACAACAGTTTCTGGAAAACTTCATCTGTGCCATTATCATCGGAGAGCTCTGCTTTAGCTTCCCAGGAGCTCAACGTTTCTGCTATTTGGTAAAAGAACGGTCCATTTTGTAACCTGGGCTCCTTAAGTACAGCATCAGTAAGAGGAATTAGCTATGAAGACAAAAAAAAAAAAATTAAAGAACAGTGATCCAACTAGATGATTATTTTATTATTTGTAATACCAGGAAATTCTATACTTTTGAGAAACATTCCTGACGCAATTCCAAAACCTTCAGAATTACTCATAATTGAAGACTACATCAAAATACACAGAGTGGGATGCTGTTTTAAAAGAACAGAATTTAAACTGCCCAGTAAAAGGGATGACTTTATAGGAAGGAAAAAACTGACTAAATTCAGTAATTTATATTTCCGTAAAATTTAGTGAAACTTTGAATAGAGAAGTAAATCCCCACAGAAATTCAGATTTTTCTTTAATTTTGAATTATTAATTGTACCCATAACAATATAAAGTACTTCTAATAAACACCTGGTCGTATATAAGCATTTGATGAAATTGTCTTTGGTCATCTTCTTTCTCAGTTTTCTGCAGTACGGCAAAACGCAGGCATTCCATAAATGCAGTTACAATTGCTGAGCTTTCTGAAGGGCTGGCGATTGCTCGCTCACTCGACAACCTATAGAAAGGCAATATCAGAGGCAGGGCACACTCAGTCATCTATACTTCTGAGAAATACAATCCATACATAACCAACGGAACCTTGGTCATGCTGTTGTTATCCAGACAACACCAATATGACAACACAGAATCACAGAATCATTGACAAGAGTCAGACCAAAACAAATTCAATAAAAGATGATGGAGTGGAGCATCTCCCTTATGATGAAAGGCTGAGAGAGATGGGGCTCTTTAACTTGGAGAAGAGGAGAGTGAGAGGTGACCTCATTAATTTTTACAAATACATAAAGGGCGGGTGTCAGAAGGATGGAGCCAGGCTCTTCTCAGTGATATCCAATGATAGGACAAAGGGCAACAAGTAGAAGCTGGAACATAAGAGGTCCCAAAGAAACACAAGGAAAAACTTCTTCACTGTGAGGGTGAGGGAGCACTGGAACAGGCTGCCCAGATGGGTTGTGGAGTCTCCTTCTCTGGAGACATTCAAAACCCAGCTGGACGAGTTCCCGTGTGATCTACTCTAGGAGGTCCTGCTCTGACAAGGGGGTTGGACTAGATGATCTTTTGAGGTCCCTTCCAACCTTTAAAATTCTGCGATCCTGTGAACATATTTAAAGAGTCAAAACAATGAAGTTGTGCATTTAATACAACTTACATAACTTTTTCATCTAGTATTAGTATTTGTTCAAAAACCTCTGTGGAACTAACTAGAGGAAACGTATCCAGTTAAGCACAATGTCTGCTGTTCCAGTTGTCTGTTAAAACTTCTTTGCAATTTTCTGCATGTGCCACAGAAGTTTAGAAAGTGTCACTTTCTATTATAGAAAGGAAGGGGGAAAAAAAAGCTAAAACAAAAAGTCACCAAAAGACAGTTTCACCATAGCCAGTCTGAGTCTGAACGACTGCAGTTTCTTTGCTTTTTAATGAAAATATCACACAAACTATCATTCAAATATTACAACCATTTTACTACTTGTAATAAAATTCTACACACTTTTCAAAACCAATCTGTACATAACTTCCCCCTCCCAGAGCTCTGCTAACAGCCACACCAACACTGATCAAGAATTGATTTTTGCTTAAATGTTTTAGGTTTTCATAAAATAACTTGGATATGCTTTTAAGTACACGATGCACATGCATCTATTTGAATTAGGTTTGATAGAAAATTTGTTTTGATGTATCTTAAAGGTAAAAAATTATAGCAGTTTCAATCCATTCAAAATCAGTTTTACAAGAATTAAAGTTCCTGCATATAGGAAATTTCACAATCACAAGGCTCATCGCCAATAACGTCTGTAATAATTACACACTGGTGACAAGAGCCTGATAAGAGCCAGTCTAAATTTATATTTTAATTTATTTCCTATTTTAAAATTTATAATGGAATAAACACAAAGCTTTAACAAGGAGATGTAAGAATGCTTTGGGTATGGAAGATGTAGCAAAACCAAAAAGAAGACTGAAGGCTTAAGCAGACAGAGACAGTCACATAGGATAGACCCTAGTTTTGGATATTTAAGAGTATTTTTACAATATCATTTTCAAATATCTGTGTGAAAATAGTCTTCTTTGAAGTAAACAGTTAACACATATTTAAATATCCTCAAGTCAAATGGTATTTTACTTATCTTTAAAGGCTTAAAGAAGATTAGTTCTTCTATTTCCAAATGTAAAAGAGACTGATTTAAAAAAAATACATAAATTTGTGGTTCATACCCTTGAATTATAGAGCTGAAAAATGTTCTGAAATATTCCAGCTTTGGTTCTGCAATGCCAGGAGGTACCTTGCTAATGAACGGCAAGAGATTTGGGTATATAACAGTAGCCAGTCCTCGTCCACCTTCTCGAAGCACTGCCCATAGCTTTGGCAGGACTCCCTTTCTGGCATTCACGTGACTCCAACAGTCCTACAGAAAGAAATACTCATATTGTAAATTCAATGAGAATATGTTGCCTTGGAAGAGCTCCCAGGCTCGACATTTAATCTACCTCTCTATGTTGTAGTTGAAACAAATTACTATAAAACTTAAATTCTCTTGCCAGTATTTTTAAAAATCACTTCCTCCCTATTTCAGCTTGAGAATTTAAGAAGTTAATACAATGAAAATGTTTCTGGGTTGTTTAAAATAAACAGACCTTCTTTGCTAGCAAACTGCAACTAAAGGCTTCTCTTTAATAATGCTTTAAGAACTTTATCTAGGTCCTTTAGCAGGTTTAGCAGGTTCTTCTTAGCTTTAGCAGAGAGGTTGGACTAGATGATCTCTAAAGGTCCCTTCCAAACCCTACCACTCTGTGTTTCTCCGAAGAAAGCTTCATAAAATATCATTATTGTAACTGGTCCTGTATTTAATGCTCTGTTTTTATTATCAAGAATAAGCAACAATTTCAAAATCTAACTTTAGATGCATCACTAACTTAAAAACTCTCTTCAAACATCTTCTGATGGTTACAAAATACTTTGGCACTCTTCCTCCACTACCAAAGCTTTTGTTATCTGATCTGATTCATCACAGTTCCAGACACCTGTATTTACAGTAAGCTGAACACAGATTTTTTTTTTTCTTGTAAATTTGAACAGTTTATGCCAGAGTTACAAAAGAGATCTGCAGCATTAAACCTTCAAAATCGCTGAGTCTGCAGCAACACCTCCTGCTAATAAACACAAAGCTGGTATTTGATTTAGAAGCAGCAAAATAATTATAAAATTAAAATGGAACCAAGTATTAAATTAGAAGGGGAAATAAACAAACCAAAATGCTCTCAAAGTCATTTTAACCAAGAAAATGTTTCAAGTATTATTTTACTTACTAGTATTACTAATATTTATTGTTACTACATTTAATCAAAGGGATTCAGATTAATTTAATTAAACTTATAAAATAACTCTCATCTGTAGACATGCTGGACACAATATATTTGAAAGTTACACTGAAAGCCCAAGGAGTACGAAGGAGCATGTAGCACTGATAAGTTCATGTCTACTAATCATGAAGAAAGCCCAGTTAAGCTCTTCTTTCAATTCTACATAGAAAACAAAGGCATTTAGTGAAAAGTTGTATTTAAGAAACATATCTGCCCCGTAGTCTTCCCACATTACCTCAATAGTGGCAACAGCATACAGCACAGCTTCCCAAAGAGCAGGACACACCACAGCATCACCGTCATCGATACTGAGAAGAACAGCAGGACAAACTCTTGGTGCTTCAGCTTTCACCAACTCAGGCAAGTACTGGCAAAACGCAGATGTCAGCTCAAAGAATGCTGACCGAACCTGACACAGACCATAGGAAAAAAAAAATGAATTGCTCAAATGGCAACACTTTGTCACTGCATGCAGTTTATAACACTCCTTTTAAAGTCACTGTAACTTTCAACACGTGCTCCTCGCAATTCGTCACATCAGCAAAAGTTTAAATATTACCAAAAATAAATAAATTATATAAATTATTTGAAAAGCCTGTTTAATATTTAAGTAAATTGCTCAACAATAAAATGCTTATCAAAAATTTTATTTTTCTACACTTCACACAAGGAACATTTTCCCAAAAGTACCTTAAAAATCTGAACAAAATACTTCTGGAATCAATTCATCACTCAGCACTATTATTCTGATCAGATTGAAGACCAGTAAAATGGTTTAAAAAAATCCTAAAATTCAAAGGCATTAAGAACATTTGCAGTAGACTAACACAGTTCATATCTTTCACGTGAATCTGAAGTGACCCCAGATGCCAGCGAGATGATGGTGACACAGAAATAACAAACTATTTTCCTGCGCAAATTTTAGAGCAATATTGTCTATTTAAGGCCTACGATCATGAAGGCTGTTCCCAACATAGTTCAGTAAAGCACAAAGTTCATTCTTGTAGAATACAAGTAATCAATATTTGCTTCGGTTCAGTGCATTATCTTTAACTAAGAACAACCAGAGTAACAGAGATATTGAAAAGTTACCTGTGGTATGTTGTGTTTGCTGTATTTCCAAAATTTATTTTGGGACAGAAGTGACATCAACTTTTCCTCCAAGGACTGCATCTCTTTCTTTGGCAACATGCTAAGCAACTTTTTCAAAGCTAACAAGGAACAGGTCAGAATCCGGAAAAATTTGGCTTCCCTTTCTTCCTCTGGTACAGTTCTCAGAAAACAGAGCAAAACACATTAAAGTGAACCATAAATAAACCAGTAGGCTTCTAAACTGTCTAAAACACACTGCCTTTCATTTTCCTGTGCTCTTCCCTTGATTTCAGATGCCAGCGATGTAAGTATGTAAACCTTCCTTAGATTCTAATGCTGCCGAATTACATTATATAGACTTAGAAAAAGAGAGAGTTTCTCATCTTTCAGCTATTCAAAAGTGCTGCAAGAATTAGAAAACTGATGACAATTTCAAAAGTATTTACACTTTAGTCCCAAAGAAAGTTGCTGGGAATGGAACTCAAATAATTACTCTGTCTCTGGACAAAAACCTTAATTCACTACTTCCAAGGACAGAGGAAACAATCCAGACCAAAACTTAAATCATATATAGTAAAGCAGGCTAACATACTGGGGGTCACTGAGTGTATCAGGCGTTTCTTTCAGGAGATGATCTTGAAGTACCTAGGGGAATAAAATGCATATATACACGAGAATGTATTTCATTTATGTCTGAAAAATATAGTCTATATGTTGTTCAGAATCTTTACAGCCTCCTAGTCCAGTCTTTTAAACACCTTAGACATGCTAGTGAACAAGAACATAATTTAATTGACTCCTGCAGAACACAGTAACTGTGGTACTGTTTGAAACAAGGCTACCTAACACTTTATAAGTTCTATGCAGTCCTATGCCAACGTGCTTCTGGTAAAAAGAAGCCAAACTGAGACAAAACAAAACAGGCAATTTTGTGAACGATGGGCCAGTAATGTAAACTTTTACCTTTTTTAATTCAGTCAACTCAGTTCCAAATATACTGGCAAGATGAGCATTAATTTTGGTCAGAACTAAACTTGAAGAGGCTTTCTGAAATGCTGCTCAGCATTCTTTAATCCTTTACCATGGCAGCTAAACTAGTCCAGCATCATTATTTCATCTGACAGCAACATTACCTGATGACTGAGCATCATTACATAGAAAAGCACACACCAAAATTCACTTAATATTCATTCCTCTGGCTCTGGTCATTCTAACCACAAGTCAAAAAAATAATAGATGATGTGTCTTTGCCTCAGTCTTCACATTAGCAGGGGCAAAGATTCATATGAGAAAGAAATTGAACCATGAAGAGCGGATGGGGACGGGATGTGTTTTAAACTGTTTGTAAAAGTTGACATATACTCAACAAAAAGCCTCAAAGAAATACAAAAGCATAAACTCACATTAAGAATTTCATCTTTACAGAATACTAAGGCTTCCGGTTGTTTGCTTGAAGGAAAAGCTTTTTCAAAAGCTACTTTTGCAGCAGAAGCAGCAGGGGAGTA
Organism: Colius striatus; assembly: GCF_028858725.1. Classification (NCBI taxonomy): domain Eukaryota; kingdom Metazoa; phylum Chordata; class Aves; order Coliiformes; family Coliidae; genus Colius; species Colius striatus. Next base: position 97,020,143 of record NC_084759.1, on the reverse strand, counting down.
AGTGTCACATTGAGCGATCAGCCAGTATCCCATGATACTTTTTAAGTAAGGAGCTAAGTGTTTCTTCACTTTAAGAACCAGTTGCTCAAAAGATTGCTGAGTTGCTTCTCGAACACGGCGGTCATGATCCTGTTCAAGAAAAAAAAAGAGAAAGCTTTAATCTTTCAAGAAATATATCTTTGATGTTACATACTTCAAAGCAGAAGTGGCGACAAAGAAATCTTCTCTGAGTTCAGCCATTTTTGCAATGAATCATGCTATACAGATTTGAAAATATGCAACAATGACAAAAAAAACCTCTTGGTATCCCTAGATAAGGGGAGAGTCCTAACTTGGCAGCATCATATTCCCAATGTGTTTTACATTCTAAGCTGTAACCTTTTCCTGCTATTTACAACAATAGTTTCTGTTTCCTTTTTATAGAAATATTTAATGGAAAGACAAGAGGCAAGAGAAACAGGAAGCCTTGAAGACACTTTTTTGGATCAAAAGGACCATAGGTCTAGACAAACTGTGCATCATGATCGACTATTTGTGTGTGAATTTATAACATCAGGACTTTCTATGCTCTTGCCTCCTGAAATACTAGGAATTGCTCTAATGGATCAGAACAGTGATTCATTTTGTCCATTACCCCATTTCCAATAGCAGTCAGTCCAGATAGTTTAAAGGTGTATTAAATACATTATCTGGCTACATGTAGTCTTTTCATGTTTGGAGGTGGGGGTGTATCTGGGCTTTAATATCAAGTCTGGTCAGACATTAGTCCTAGACCAAAAACATCTGTAGTGATGCTAACTGAATAGTTAATAACCTTTAGCCAATCTGGAATCTACATAAAGGAACTTTTTATAAGACGAAATATTTTGTCATCTTTTTAACAGAAAGGCCTAACAAACAGCTCTCTCCATCCAACAAGTACATTCCCAGCATCAACAGTTCCAGATTCCATCCACTGCCAATACTGAAACATCTCTACAATAGAGCCCTGCTTTTCTTCAGCTTGATGTTTTTCCTAGAGTAAGTCAGTAATTTCACATATCAATAAAGGTTGCCTTAGAGGTTGTCACAGGAAGTGTCTATAGAAGTTTTAAATTTAGATACTTTGGTACTTACTAGGGAGATTTTACAATAAATTCTTGGCCAGTAAGGAAGAACACCTTTAACAACTTCTGCTTCTCTTTCCTTGCACATTGTCCCAAACTCTTGCATAGCCTAAAATGAAAATATCAAGAGCGTGACTGAAGAAGTCAGACAGATACGTCCTGCAATTTACCAGCTTCTACCAGACACTGCAACTCTTTTCGCAAAATGAACTCATTTCTTGTAATTGAGCATCTTCAGTTTACGAATGCTCCATCAGCATGGTGTCATGGAACTATTTATAAGCCTTCCGAGATACCTTCTGGATAGCAATTCTAGCAAATTTAACAAGATGAAAACAACATTAGTTATCTTAACATATTCTTCTGTTCTTAAGAAGGAGGTATTGTTTTCTGATTAAAAACAAAAAACCCCAAAGTATGAGGAATAAAGGCTATACCTACTTTTAATTTTGTTGTAATATCCCTTTTAGAAAGTTTTCGTAACACCATTCGAAAATCAGCATCCACAAGGCTGTCTATTTCCTCTGCTCCTTGAACTGCAGGAACGTATCCTAGATCACTCTGAGATGTTCCAAAGCCAATAAATCCAGGCACTGTTCCACGTTCTTTGGCAAGGAGCTCTGCAGCTCGGCCACTGCTAGAAGGCTGACAAAAAACAGAGAGATAAGTCAGTTATCCATTTCAGTCATTTTATTTTATTCTGCACACATCATGCATTTGAAAGAATGGTTCTATTTATACCTATGGTTCTATTAACCTCCTATTTAAAGCAGTCACGCAAAAAAGGCCACTTATGCTTTAAGCATAGAAGTTTGACCTAGAAAATTGTTTTTCTCTTTAGAATCAGCATTCCCTTGTCTCATAATCCATGAATACTTATGCAACCAGAAAGGTCCTTCTGTAAGTAATTCATTTATTAAGAAATCATTTACCCTTCTTTACTACTCCCGTTTTTACTAGCTCTTCTTGTATTATTGCCTACGGATGCATAGAGATCCCAAGGAATGCTGTTCATTGATATAACGGGGAAAAATAAGAACACGTACAAAACAGAAAATGCTACCAGCAATGATGGGGCCAAGAAGGATTCAGAGGATTGGAGCAAAAGGATACTTATGTAACCTAGTATAATGCTATCCCACTAGTACCACAGTGAGCATTTTGGAGTTTAGCATCTCTTCCAGTCTGCCTCGATTAAGTCAACACCTTACTCACTGTGGCAGTGGTTCATGCTTATTTCAATCACAATCTTTTTGAAAAAGCTGTCCCAAAATTGACCGAAACTTTAATGGTCTCTGTGATAGCTTATAGTCCAAATACATTTTATTTCCTAATAACAGTCACAGTTTTGTGACTTTGTTGTAAGTTGGTTGTTTTTTACAGTAATGACAATTTGCTAAAATTCATTGTATTTTTCTGATTTTCTTGAGGTATGTAGGTCACATCTTATCTGTTATATCTACAGATTTAGAGGGGTTTTTTTTCTGCATGTGAAACCTCAACTATAAGGACATGCCTCTTTGTTTTCTCTGGTCGAGAAGGAGAAAATTTGTCAGTATTACATAACCTGAACACACTGCTTCTCTTGCAATTCTCCCACCCTGAGCTACTGCCGCATACAATGGATGTCACACCACAACAGGTATACTTTAAGACTCTACAGAAAAAATGCACTACATGTACCCACTACTACATTACCTGTAGTAATTTATATCTGTGGTGATTTTGTAGTTAGAATTACAGAATAATTTCATTTGGAAAAGACCTTTAAGAACATCAAGTCCAACTTCTAACCTAACACTGCCAAGCCCACTACTAAACTATGTCCCTTAGCACCTCATATATGCTTCTTTTAAATATCTCCAGGGATGGGGACTAGACCACCTCCCTGGGCAGCCTGTGCCCATGTTTGACAACCGCCTCAGTGAAGCAGGGCTTCCTACTGCCCAAACTAACCTCCCCTGGTGCAGTTTGAACCCATTTTCTCATCCTATTGTTAATTACTGGAGAGATTGACCTCCACCTCACAACAACTTCCTTTCAGGCAGTTGTAGAGAGCGATCATATCTCCTCTCAGCCTCCTGTTCTCCAGGCTAAACATCCTCAGCTCCCTCAGCTACCCCTCATAAGACTTGTTCTCCACACTCTTTGCCAATTCTGGCAAGCTCCAGAATCTCCATGTCCCTCTTGTAGTGAGAGGCTCAGAACTGAAGACAGCACTGAAGATATGGCCTCTCCAGTGCTGAGTACAGGGGAAGAATCACTTCCCTGACCCTGCTGGTCACATCGTTTCTGATTGAAGCCAGGATGCCATTGGCCTTCTTGGCTACCTGGGCACACTGCTGAACCACGTTCAGACAGCTGTCGATTAACACCCCCGGGTCCTTTTCCACCGCAAAGCTCTCCAGCCACACAGTTAACAATCCCCCCTCCCTTTGTCCCTCTCAAGAAAGCGCGTACAAACGCCGCGGGAAGTTGCACTCGTACTCGGGGCCCTGTCAACATTCGCCGCTGAAGCCCGGTGGTGCCTCTGCAACTACAACCCGAAGCCCGAAGACTCCGCCGCCTCCCAGCACGGGAGGGGCTCTGGTTGCCTACAGGCCCCTTCCCAAGGCACCAGGTGGGAACGGAAAGGTGGACTTAACCCGCCGGTCGGGGCCCGGGCCCACGCCGCCTCCCACGGCCAGGCCGCTGAGGCGGGGCGGGATGGGCCGAACGCGGGGCCCAGAGGCGCGGTGCAGCAGCTCCCGCCCCGCAGGGCACGCTCACCCGCAGGTTGCCCTTGGTTCGCTGCTTGTTCTTGCCCCCCATGGCGATGGCGGCGGCGCCGGACAGCAGGCACCGACCGGGAGCAAGGGAAGGCGCAGGCGGGGCGGAGAAGCGCGGCACTTCCGGAGAGCGGGGGGCGGGGCTGGGCGCGCCGCTTCCCCACGGCAGCCCGCGGGCGGCTGGAGGTGCCGCTGCCCGGGAGACGCGGCACGCAGGGCCCTCTGCCTCGGAACACGCACGCGAAGCAAACCGGCGCTGACGGGGGAAGCGCAGCGGTTTTCACAATGGCCAAGGCGGCGCCGTCGTGAAGTACGAGGTTGATGCCATCCGGTGGAAATACCCTGAAAGTTTGTACCCACCCCTAGATCTGAGGAGCGCTGGGGGCTTCAGGCGCTTGGTGGGTCCTCTATTAAAGGCTGGGCTTTGGCAGATCAAACAGGTGCAGATCTGCACTCGTCGGATGAAATCGCTGCGAAGCGCCACCGCAAAAGGTGTCCCAAATACACACCTGAGATCTGGACATGAGGAATTTTACCATATCCACAAACATTTAATCAACATCAGAAGCAACCCAGGTCTGCTTTTTATGACACGTATGTGATTTTGGTACAGAATCCATAAGCCAAGAAACAGATCAGCATTTGTTGATACAACATGGTTGAAACCAGACTCTATAAAGTGTAGACAGCACAACTCACTCTAAAATTAGAGTAATTGCCTGAACTGATGGTTTCAGCAGGGTGAGGATCGGTCTACTGTTTTGGAGTGAGCTGTAAGGCAGCGCAATCCTTGGTTAACTTCTGCTTTTACGTGAGTAAACACACTAGACTCCTCAGTTACAGACCTAGTGGAGCCACCATAGCACCTCTCTTACCCACACATACACATTTTCCTACAGAAAATTCTTAAGAGCCAGCATCCTAGCTCCTCTTGTTTACATGAACAAGACTTTTATGAACTCATTCCCTCCTTTTTTCTGTTTTTTTTAATAAAATATTAAATCTCATGGCTTAACATATTTTTAGGTAGAAAGTAGTAGAAAAGATCATTACAAAAAAGTCTTTCTGTAGTGTATGTAAACAGTAATAAATAATGTAAACATAATATTTTGTCTCCTGAGACATCTACACTTAATTTTTGTCTCTTCATAATCATATATTCTTTCACCATAAGTCCATCTATTTATTCATTTATAATTCTGTAACTGCTTGGTAGGTTATTCATTTTTATTAGGTATATACCCTAAATGTCCTTAAAACCAGAAAGTGTAATAAAGCATCCACTTAGTCATTACCATTATTCAGGATTTCACCAGGTATTTGTTTTCAATGAAAACTGCATTAAACATATAAACCATGAGTTATTAACTCCCTCTCTAATCAACTGTTGCAGAAAAGCTAAGGAATCTGTTACAAGGATTAATGTACAAATGAGGGCACTTGGACCTGTGGTGATCTTCAACCCCTTCAATGCCCTTCGACCCCAAAGTACATTTGAAAAATGTCAGCGCATCCTTTTTCTTCTAAAAAATGATAGAGCTGCCCCAAATCCATGTGATTTCCTCTGGCTCCATGTGCATCAAAGCATTTTTCTTCCAAAGTGGAAAACTTTCTTTGTTTCTGAATCTCAACCTGTCCTCCACCTTCCAAAGAAACATCTTCTCTGTGCCGAATGAGAATCCTTTTCCACGTTAATCTTCTTACTCTGAAAGTAATTGGAGAAGTATGAATCTATCTATAAAATAAAGATTGTTTTAGGAAGTACTATGAAATAGCTATTATCACAGAGGCAATAAATTCCATTTGTACATATACCTTGACAGAAATAACGGATGTCTAGATGTTCATAAAAATACTACTCACATGGTAGCACTCCCATAAGAAGGAGCTTGTTTTTTATACCTCTTCAGGATTCTTAAACCTTAATGATGTTCTTCATAAAATAATTGATGAAGATATGGTTTCAATTTCAGTGCTCACTTCTGCCTTGCCTGTGAGAATTCTTGTACTCTTATACTCTCTTAGCTGTTACAACCAAATGATGTTTATTTAGTCTACACTGCCCAGAAGTATAAATGATGGGTGCAGAATAAAACTGAATATAAAGTGATATTACAGCATATGGTGGAAGTTCTGCAGTCCACCGCTATACAAGTGAAATACAGAGGAAGATAAAACAGAAATAAATGTTCACCTTGTGGTCCTAGTATCTTTGATTGCTGCCATATATTAGTTGTAAATATATAATGATAAACACAAATACTTTGCAGACCTTTACAGTTTGAAAGGTGGTTGCTTGGATTTCCCACCTTCTGGCCACATATACAACAGGAAAAATGTAACACTCTAACCACTAACAGGCATTTTAAGTAGGAAGAGAAACTAACCTTGACCAGAACTCTTCACAGCTACTTTGTAGACCTTCCACGCAAACAACACCTGGTTTCCCTGGCATGCAAAACCCAGACAGAGAGAGTTCCTTGGCCCAGTCAATAATATTCTTTCTTTTTTGCTTGTTGTAAATATGATGACTATATATCCACAATCGAGTGAACACGACTTCTGACTGCATGGCATTTGATGTTGTCACTGGAGAAGACGACAGCTCTTTGTCAATGTAAGCAGCCGCATGGTCTTTAACCCATTCCCTTGCACTCAGGATGCAAGGCTCACTACTGCAGTTTTGCATCAAATACATTTTTAGATCAGAGTTCAGACGAATCTGCTGTGAACGGCTTAATAATGGTGACCTAAAGAAAAAGGAAAATACAAATGCAGTTGTAATATGCTCACAATTTAGCATGTTTTCCGAATGGTTTTACTTTGAGTTGCCAAAAAAAGCAGGCCATATTTAGATTCGTAAGAGCTATGAAAAGATCTTAATTAGCATTTAACTGGTATGCCAGCTCTTGAGTTGATATATAGTACTATCGATTTGTAAATCACGAAAAAGGTACTTGAAAAGTCAGTATGGTGGCTAAACTCTTTTCCTGTGACATGCAAGGCATATTCCAATAAAAAAATAACAAAAACCTAGGAGTAACAGCATCTTGACAATAGAAGACCAAGACTATTGTCTAACTTTTCATTCCCTTAGTTAGTATTAAACCTCATCAAAATGAACAAGTCTCTTCTTGTGCGTGAGACTTATAAACAGTATCTACTTGTAACTCCTCTGACATAGGAATGCACACCTACACGTTATTTCAGTTATTTGTGGGGACATCAGAGAAACCATAACCTTGTAGATTCATTTTTCTTCCAACATTGTTGTCCATCTAGCTTAATTTGTCAGTAAACTATGAAAAAAAAGGAGAGCATTTAGGTAGTACACTGTCACTCCTAAATGTTTTTATTGGATGTACTTTTAATGCCATACCTCACAGTAATTTCTGGTAGAACAGTTGGATATTTAAGTGGTAAAGCACAGGACATAGAGAATTCCACCTAAAAACAAACCAGCAAATGTTCAGCTCAAGTAAGCATCAAAACAGCACAAAATATCTTAAAAAGAAAGAAAAAAAAAGAAAAGGGTTTACGATACCAAAGAGGCATTAGAGACCTCTGTCTTTACATTCAGTATAAACTGAACTTTTGAAGATGGCATCTCTGCAGACTCATTTTCAACAGAGTGCTTCAGTTCTGCCACAGCCAGCTGGTCAGTCACAATGAACTCTTCCTCGTAAGGAAACATGCTAGAGAGTAAATCCAATTCTGAAATTTGTATCTCGGCTTCTTCTCGGTTCATCATTTCTGTCGTCTCCTAATCAAAGAAGGAATCAGGGAAGAAAAACAGGCCTTGAATATGGGACAAAGTTCACTGACTATCCATTTCAATAAATCATATTAATTAATAGAATCATAGAATGGTGGGGATTGGGAGAGACTTCCGGAGATAATCTAGTCCAACTCCCCTGCCAAAGCAAGCTCCCTACATAAATCGTCATAAGCAAGCCCGCTAAAACTAGCTCATGCATGGTCGGGCAATGAGGAGCGTGGCGATATTCTGTCACGGTCCATCAGGCTTCCATTGACCTGCGACGGGACGGATGAGGTCGTGTATCACCAAATGAATTTATGTCTCAGAGGGCCGCATACCTGGTTGCGCGGCCGCAGAGGTGGACAGCAACGCGCATAGGACCTTCCACTCCCTCGCCGAGCAAACCTGTCCCGTGAACTCCGACCCCGGCAGCGGCCTCCCGTTGCCCAGCAGCCACCGGCAGCCCCGGGGGCGCGGCACGGCGGAGGAGGAGGCGCGATGCGCCCGCGCATGCGCGGACGCAGCCTCCTCCTGCCCCTTCATTTCCCTCACTCCCTGCCCACCGTGTCCTCTCGGTTCCAGAATGCAGCGCGGCGGCCGCGCGCATGGCTGCTGGTGACCGTCCCCACAGCCGCCTGAGAATGAGGTGAAGTTGCCGGGCTGCCCCGCGACAGAGCCATGCGCTACCCAGCTGTTCGCCCCGCGGCACCGGCAGGTGAGGGACGGGAGCCCCCCACCACCCCTCTCTGGTACTGCTGTCGCGCTGCTTGCGTCGCGAACGCTCCCCTTCCCCCGCCTCGGGACTCACTTTCTTGCGGCGGTCAGCAGCCTCGCTCCGTCCGAGACTCTCGGCCTTCGCTATTGGCTGTGGCGCCTGTCAGGGAAGGCCCGAGAGGCGAACGCGGGCTGATCGGAAGCGGGCGGGGTGGCGCGGCGCTGACGGGGCGAGTGTGCGCGGCGGTGGCGAGACCCAGGAGCACGTGGGCCGCCCGGCCCAGCTGCCAGGACGCGGGGTGAGTGCGGCGGCGGGGGGAAGAGCCGAGCCCATCGCCCAGCCGGGCTATGCTTAGTCGCCGGGCGGACTCGCTCCCCGCCGCTGCCCTTCCAGACAAGAAGCGTCGGTTCCCCGCTGGCGACAGGTGTCTGGCGGAGCCCCTGGGGCCCGAGCCCCGGTGGTTTCTCGGGTGTGCCTCTGTGGGTATTTTTCCCAGGTCTCTGTCCGACGCAGGTGCGGACCACTTTGTCTTATTTACAAAAAGAAACCCACCAAAAGAAACCAGAACCAAACTGTCGTTTTATTGCGTTAGCTATTGGGCTGTGCGGCGCGTTTCCTAGCGTGGGCTGCTCCGTGGAAAAGTCCGGCGAAGAGCCAGTCGGACAAGTCTGTGCAGACGCGGCGTGGGTTTAAATTAACAGCCACACGTGTTTACGCTGTCTTGCCTGCCTGCCTGCCTGGCGGGGGCAAAGTCAGGTTTGGAGAGGGTTTTGGCGGTTTAGAGTTGTTCACCTAAGGTCAGATATTGTAGCTTTTGCAGGAAAATGTACTGTAGAGGGAGTTTGTTGGCTGAACTGCCATTTTTTTTCCTGAACAAATGGAATGCTAAATTGAGAAAGTTGATAGTTCTTTCGATGGAGTGGCTGCCGACCTGTCACTTAACAACTAGAGTAAGCTGTCCTAAAAGCATGATTCATATAAAACGTTCTCTGTGACTGTCATGCGCAAACTTTTTCCTGGCTTAGTTTCTCTCTGATTCGCTCGAACTGGCTTAATTTTTCGGCTGATAGCTCCAAGTGGGCAGCTGCTCTCCGTGGCTGGAGTGCTGCTGAGCATGAGCTAAAAAATGGTTTTGAAAGGGTGGATGTCACAAGTCACACTTAGTACTGTGCTAACTTGTTTATGTGAAGGGTGGACAGCAGGGTTAGGCCAGCCTGCGAGGGACTGCAGAGACTTGATTTTGAACTCTTTTTAGCTTGCATTGTGTAGCCTGTGTTGATTGTGAAATTTACCTCATCTTTTTGAATGATCTTTTGTGAGACAAGGTATAGGGGCCATAGACTAGAATGACCTGCCATATATGCAGTAGCCAACTTCTTGAAGGCAAGCTCGTGACTTAGGACTCTGTGGTGGTAGATCACTCTTCTAGAGAAGTCTACAGGCATGCCAAATAACAGACCTTATCTGAATTATTTGCTTTCTATGATGGGAAGATAATGATAAATATCTACCCCAGTGAAGAAAATGAAAAATGGAAGCCTGTATGTTTTTGGATATATTAGAGCATTTGCATGTCTCAAACTACATGAAAGATACAAGGAGTTGGCAGGAAGGAAAACTGAAAGATTGTTATTGCCATAAACTTGAAGATTAATTGGGACATACATAATTATTTTTTCTTAAAATCACTGTGTTACTAGCTAGTTAAAGTACAATTCCTAAAGTTTATAGAATTTCTGATACTTGAGTTTCCCATCTTATTCTTTTGTGCAGTTCTTTTGATTTAAGGTTTTAAATCATCTGGTTTTTATAATGTTTACTGTGATTTTGCTTCTGTAACAGTTACAATTGTTTCATGTTAAGGTATGATTATTTTCTTTTGAAAATGTCAAATTGAAACAAGTGAATTCACCTCAAGGGACATCTTGGCTGTTGTTGAAGTAATTTTTTGTTTAGCAATGCAGCTGATACCTACCTTCTTACTGTTTTTCTTTACTAGGTCACAGTTCCAAGTAAGAAAATTAACAGACTGCAAACATGGGAAAGAAACGCATCAAAGGCAAAGCTGCACAGTCTGACGAATCTCCAGATACACAAGGTATTTGTCCTTAGAGAAGTCTATGGTCCTGATGTCTGTTTTAACCTTCACGGGCTTGAAAAGTTATTAATATTAGAAGGCCTTTATATTAGTCACTGGCTTTGAAGTCTCATTTACAAAGTGCGGGTTTGTGTAATTGAAACTGAAGTCTGTCAAGAAACAGTAGTGTTGCTGCTCTTCTAAGGATTCTAGAAAACAATAATCCTGTCTTGAAAGCCAGCATCATTTTGAGGTATTCAGAAAACTCAGACACACAGTTCCTTACTAACACACAGATCGCTTTGAATAGCACAGAATTCCTCAGAATTTTAGAAAGAATTTGCTGAGTCAGTTGTTGAGCTTGTCATGATAGGTTTAAGTAGCATTTTCCTAATGAAGATTTTGTTGTAAAAGATTCTCTCTTCAGCAAGAGATTGTGGTTAAAATATTTCTGTGAAATCATTTTTCTTTACACTAGCAACTAACTTAGTTACTAGCCCTGGACACCCCAGCACTCTAGTTGTAGTGCTTTTTCATTAAAACTTATTTCTTTTACTTGCCTTCTGTTCCTTCAGAAAAATAGCCCAAATAGTGTTATCCTTCTAGCTGGATCTCACCTCTGTGTTGAAATTCTATTTGCTATCTTGTTTACCCTGGTTCTTCTAGCTCTTGGTTTTGCTTGTGTTGTGTAGCATTTTTTACTGTCATCTTGTCTACTAGGCCACAGATTATCTTGTCTATCTTTTTTTTTTTAATTGTATCTGGGGAAATAAGTTGAACCTTGCTAATGTAGCTGAGAGAGAGAGTGCTTTATCCAGGAGGCTCAGTGTGATGGCCTGTTTAGTTTAAATTCAGTTCTGTTCTGCTTAGGTTTCCTGCTTATCCTGCTTGTGGTAGCTTCTCTCCTATTGCTTCTTATCTGCTTTAATGTGGGGTTTTTTTGTTTTCTTGTGTTTTTTGCTTTTTTTTTGTTTGTTCTGTTTTGTCTTTTTCTGGAGTAGAGATCAATATCTGGTATGAATTTTTCTGATATGATTGTTCCTCATTTTTTTCTTCAGAAAAGAAAAAATAATTTCTGGTCCATTTGCTGATGGCATCTCACCTCTTTAGCTAAAAATAGACCGTCTTAACCTGATGAAGTCCTTAAAGTCACAAATGTAAACCAAGACTGACTATTGTGAATAATTCCACTGTAATAGTAGTGCTCAATATACAAAGTTTGTTTAAAAGCCACAATTTTGACGTTGTAGATGAAGCTTGTGCTTTTCTAAAAGGACTTAAAAGTGCATTGTAATATCTGTATCTGCCTCTCATTGGCTAGCATTTGTAACTGTGGTAAAATTCTGTAGTCTTGGACAGAAACAAAACTGTAGGTATGAAACTTTTCACCAGTTTCAGCTCACTCCAAGAAATGTTTGCTACCTTGAGGCTGTAATCTTATATATGGTCCTCAACAAAGATAGGTTGAAAACTGCTATGCTATCTAATGAATAAAAATACCTGTGTAGGAGAGGACTCAAGACACTCAACTTGAATTAAGTAAACAGCTATATAATTCTTCTCAATGTGATTTTTTTTTTTTAAAACTTTTTTTTTAAACATATGAAGTACAGAGAATTTTTCTTCTAGCATGGGTGTGTTTACTCTGTGCTTTTTGACTTCTGAGGTGACTCTTTGTACTGTCAGATATTGAGCCCTGTATTTGCAAATCTATACTTTTATAATTACAAATTGTGAAGAATCATAGGCTGCTGATGCTAAATGTCTTACAAACATTTACACTGTAAAAAAAAGTTTCTCATTTTTTTTTATTTGGAAGAACTTGAATCAATTTGCACATGTGGTTTCTCAGTTTTTCTATAAAAGATTTAAGCTTAGAAGCAGCTTCTCTTTGCTCAAATGACAGTGTAACCAATAACCATAAAAATTTAAAAAATAAACTGAACTCCTAATAGTAGCTTTTAGCAACAGATGACTGTTCTTGGTGTAACCATTCTTAGTAAATTTAGGTTGAATAAGTGGAGCCACACCTTTTGGGCTTGATGCAAAAGCTCAGAGTAGGGTGTGGTATTGTTGTGCAAAGTGGTAATGGTATAGGTAGGATGACTCCGTCATTCTTTTTTTACCATAGTCTGCTGCATAATTTCACTGAGGCAGCTCAGCTGGAAGCGTAACCTCCATAATCTCCACTTTTATAGGCCAACCAGGCACTGCCTTGGTGACTGGGAACCGTGGCAGTGGGCTGTGGCTGCTTCCTGGGAGGTGTGGGAATCCTAACACCACAATAATAGAAGCCCACAGCCTGGCACTGTAGGTAGGTTTGTATCCAAAGTTTTGTCAACTCTGACTAGATGTAGGTTTGAGTGATACATTTTTCTTTTTTTGTTGTTGTTTTTCTTTTTTTAAGCACTGCAGTAGTTTAGGATGCAACAACGACATCCCTGAATCACGAATGGGGTAACAAAGGGTTTTTTCCCAATAAGTTTGTTAAATTATCAGCATTTCTTTGACTCTAGATTGCTGCCTGTGTCATTGATATTTGCCATTGTTACGATACCTACATCCTTCTTGTGCTTTTTATTTTGTAGAGCCGGTGTGCAAACATGTTCGTAAAGGATTGGAACAAGGTCATCTGAAAAAGGCACTGCTGAATGTGGAATGGTGTGTTTGTCAGGACTGCAAGGCAGACAACAAGACACGAGAGAAATCTGAGGAGACTGATGAAAGCCCTTCGATATGGCTATGTCTAAAATGTGGCCATAGGGTATCTCTTGTTTTGTTGATCATTTGTCTTGGTATCTTTCATTGTCTCATAATGTACTGCAACAACATGGCTTTTGCCTCTTCTGTTCTCTCTTTTTTTTTATTTTAAAGGTAATGCTGCATAAATTATTTTATATACGGCAGTGTGATTTTGAAACTGTCTGTTCCGCATTACGAGTGAAGTACTTAGAAACTTGGCACAAAGGCATTTACCAGGCTTAAGGCTAAAACACCATCTAGAGGACTTGTTTTCCTAGAAAGTCTAATTTATTTTCCTAAGGAAAAAGATATTTCAATTAATGCTCCTAATCTGTGATTTTTACAATAAGATCTTATGTTCATATTAGTTTATTAAACTTAGAACTCTGCATGCTGGAGAAGTTTTAGTTGTGTTGCGTTCTTCAGGCTGTTCAGATTGGAATTTGTAAATTGGATGCTCAGTGTTCACGTAACTTCATAGTTGTTCTGCACTCAGTAAGTTACCTTTCCTTCTGCAGAAATAAGTGTCTTGAAGCAGACTCATTTGTTCATCCTAATTAGTTTAACATAATTAATAGTTGTCATTTTAATACTTTGTTGATCCTCTGACTTTATATATGCTTCATCTGTAGTCAACTGGATTTTGTGACATTTCTGGTTATCAACATTATAGGGCTGTGGCAGAAATTCTCAAGAACAGCACGCTTTAAAGCATTATACAACGCCAAGATCAGATCCCCATTGTTTGGTTCTCAGTCTGGACAACTGGAGTGTTTGGTGAGTTTTTCAGGCAACAGTTTTAAGACATAGCTAGAGAGCAACAGATGAAGGACAGCATTTATGTTTTCTTTGTGAATTCTAGGATTTCTCTAGATGTATATAAAGCATTTCCACACAGAAGAAAACCATCAGTCTGTGCTGAGATTTGATGAATATGTATCAATTTCTTGTAAAATACATAACTAGAAAATTTTCATGACTGAAATTGAAATTAAACAAGTAGGAAAGGCTGTTGTCTTCATATTTTACTACTTTTGCTTTGTCGGAATACTGACGTGTGGAAACAAATGCTGATCTGTAGCTCTAAATCTGAACTTTCAGCTTCAGGAGAATCTCCTTTCTGATGTGCACTTAGTTACAAACTTAATTACTTTTATTTTCTCAATAAATGTGACATCTTAATATCATACATGTGGTTAAGAAGAATCATGACTGTAGAATTACAAGATACTACTGGATCAATCAGTACAAATTCCATCTCTCTGGTAGTATCTCCTTCAATTAAAAGGAGTAGTATGTTACTATATAAGAGGAAATCTTAATTTTCTAAACTATGCTATGTAGAGATTCTGTGATTCTGTGTGGACACAGTATCTTAAAGGTTGGAAGGGACCTTGAAAGATCATCTAGTCCAAACTCCCTCCTAGAGTAGGTCACACAGAAACTCATCCAGGTTCTAGCTTGTACCTGTTGCCTCTTGTCCTATCATTTGGTATCATTGGGAAGAGCCTGGCTCCATCCTCCGGATACCTGTATTTGTAAACATTAACGAGGTCACCTCTTACACTCCTCCAAGCTAAAGATTTTTTTCATCTTGCTCAGTAAACTTCTAAAAACTTATTGACATGTTAATTTTATAAAAAACAGTATTGCTTCGTCATATTTAGCACTTTTATCTAATGATCATTATTTTTAAGGTATTACTAATGAGCTAGTGAACTTTTGATGAATTTAAATTAGTGTTAGGACTATAATTTTTAAGTGCTCTGTTTTCTCAGTCCTAAAACTTAAATAATTTTTAAATTGAAGTACTTACAAATGAGAGATATTTGTTTTGCTGCTTTCTAGATTTTCTTAGTACAAACCTACAGAAGAAATTATTCTTGGATTAATGTACTGGTTATAAGTTATTATAAGTCAAACCTACAATCAAACAACTGTATTTCACAGTAAGCTTAGTACCTAAAAGCAGAAGCAATTTTGATCTAATTTATTAATGGTATGAACGTGTGAATAAATCTCTTTATGTTGTGCATGCATATATGGTTGAAATTGTGTTTGAATAGTACATGTGAACAGTTAAACATTTTGAACTTGGAGAGAGAGAGGAGAGTTCTAGTAGTTCATTAAGTTCTGCTGGTTTGGGTTTACATCAAGTGCTATTGTATTTTCAGTACTTGTATGACATAGCAGTGGGGTCTACTTATGTTTTTCCATTCCCTTCCCTTCACGTGGTCAAACAGCCATCACTCTAAAAACGTTTTCCAATGCTTAGATTCCTTCAGGGTTACCTACAATGTTTCTGATCAGTGAAAGATTTTGATGTTTAAATTGCCCATGGACACATTTCGTATTCCAAAAGTGAGAATGCCTATTTTTATAATTAACCAGACACACAATAAATATATACTTGGGGATACAACAGTTGAGGTGTTTGATTTTAATGAGGTTTGAATTAATGTGAAAACTGTAGCTAATTCCAGGGATGCTAGAGATTAAGAAGCACTTTTCTGCAGACTTCTGCTGCTTTTAATATCAGAAAACAATATGACGTGGTAATTCTGAAATGTGCTAAATGCATTTGTGCTTAACGATTGTGATTGGTGTGTTTCAATGGGCAGAAGTATTTTCATTCTCTTTGATAGCTTTTGTGACCTCTTAAAGAGCCCATTGGGCAGAACTATAAAATTGGTACACACAACTCATTCAGCTGTATGTGTTGTAGCAGAATTTTACCTGTACCTGAGCCTTATCACTGCAGCTTCTCTCACAATTTTGTCTAAAACAGGTTAGTGACTCAACCATCCATTTTGCACATAAGATAAAAAGAGATTTGTCACAACAGAAGGAGAAATAAGTGTGCAGAACTGATGGGGAACACTGATTTATTTCTTATCCTGTTTAAATATATTGAAGTATTTGATTGGCTAAAATAAACAGAATATTTGTCGATGCTCAGACATTGGTTAGTCACTTCCTTTAGGGCTCGATATCTTAGTTTGTTTATTTTGGCAAAATTCTCTCTGCATTTATTTTTCTTGCAGCAATGTTTCTAAGCACATCTTTTAAGAGTCTAATTTATGTTTGTAAATTATAACCTTCAGTCACTTGAAATCACCTAGTAAAGATAATTTTTAAACTTTTTATTTTCTTGATCAGAAATAGATTGAAGATTTAGAAGTCTTAAATCTTGTAATATAACTTGGTGTAATGAATTACATCAAACAGGCAAATAGTTTAAGGTTTGTAAACCATGGAAAGAAATAGGATTAATTGTTTTTCTTTTTGCGGGGGGTGGAGACAGGTGCTACATATGTGATAATGAAGTTCCATATGATACTTCAACCCGATTGGGCCAGACTGTGGATTACGTTAGAAAACAAGTTTCTAGTGACTTATCATGTACAGGTAAGTAATTATATACAGTATACATATTATAAATCAGAAATTACCTTAAATGTAGGTGACAGTAGTGTAAATCCAGTACGTACACAGAATTAGATTTAAATTTTGGTGCACCCTGTGATAAAATAAAAAGCTATTTTTTTCCCTTTTTAATTTGTCAGAATTCTGATGGCCTTAGTAATATCCTAGCCCATGGACCTAATTGAACTAGGATTTTGTTTGGGGTGCGTTAAACTTTTACAGACAGAAATAGAGGAATAAGACGAAAAAAAATAGAATTTTACTGTGACTTTTTGGGGATTTCTTTAATGTGATGTTCAGTTGTTTTGTGAGTAAGGAATAGACTTTGAGTACTTAGAAGCTTTGTGTTTATTCATCAGTATTGCTTAGTCTGTCTTAAGATCTGAACGAAAATTGTCATTGCTTAAGGGCAATTTTATTTAATTTTAAAAAGGTGTTGCTTAAGGATAATTCGGTTGTTGTTTGTTTTGGTTTTTTTTTAATTTGTTGCATTTCCTAATAGAAAGGATTTCTATTTCCTTGTATTAGGATTTCCTAATACAAGAGAATTTCTCTGCTGGGTCTGTACACTTGGTATAGGTAGCTGTAGTGCATTTGGAACTCTGTAAAGCAGCAATCTGTCTGCAAAAAGCGATTGTTTAAAAGGAAACAAACCCAGCAAAACTCCTCAGTTTCTGCAGTGGCAAAACTGTTTTTGTACAAGGCATTTGCACTAGAAAACTTAGTTGAATTTGCTTGTCCGAGTAAATGCTGTAACTCATGACTATCAAAAATTCCAAAACCATTCTACACTTAAAGTGATAGTCCCCTTGGGAAGGCAATCACAAACGTCCATCAATGCCAAGTGACTGTCACTGAACATTTGTATAGGAAACAGCAAAGGTTTTCCTGCAGGGAGCAGAATCTTCAAGTGGTTTTGGTCAGTATTTTTCAGAAATGTAGTTTCTTTGCATCTGATGTTTGAACTTCATATTGGTTGCCAACATTTTCTTCTCAGGTTCGAACTGGAAAACAGATGAATACCTGGGTGCAATTGTCTTTTTCAAGTGTTCCATATGCTGTTGTCCATCCATCTGTTTTTTGTTCATTAGCAGTTTGTGCAGTCTGTTTTCCTTGCTGGTATTACCTTACAATAAAATTAATCTTGGCTCACAGCCTTATTTTTTAGAAACCCCATCAATAGTAGACTGACAAACTAGCAGAAGCAGTGTAGGTGTTATTCTGAAAATGACCTAGAATTCCCCCCTGGTTTTACTAAACAGAGCACTGAAGTTGAGTTACACACTGAAGTAATTTTAGAGAAAATAATGGTTTTTGAAGAATATAAACCTTCTAACTTCATCTGTTTAGGTTCATGACATGAACGTAAGTGCTTTGCCAGTGCATTTAGTTGCAGGCAGTAGTGCCATGTCAAAGGGGATACTGTCTCAGATGCCATCTTGTTGGATTCTGTAGGAAGCTCTAACTTAAGGGGTTTTGTTACAGGAATGAAACTTCAGATAACACAAGAAGAGTTTCAGAGGTTGTTGTCATGAATGGCTTGTGGGCCAAGTGGCAAATTTATATTGCATACTGATCTGAAATGGCATTTCAGGACTTTCTTGATTAATTTTGGTTGGTTTTGTCTATTTTTTTAACTTTGGTTACTTAGTGTAAAAACCTAAACCAGTAGTGTTATGTTTATATAATTACAGAATTAATTATCATATGTTTGGGTTTTAAACATTGCTGATTGCTCCTGCCTATAATAACTTTTTCCTAGCGCATTCCCTGTTACTGGCTTTAATATGTGTTATGTTTTTTTGTTATTTCAGTAGAAAAAAACCAAGAGAACAAAGAATTAGAAAATAAAAAAGTAGAGAAAGACAACAAAAATGAGCAAGAAAAAGAAGTCTCGCTTAAAGAAGAGAGCTCTCATTCAAACACTAACTCAGAAGTGACTGTGAAAGGACTTAGTAACTTGGGGAATACATGTTTCTTTAATGCAGTGATGCAGGTACAGTAGTTACTGCTTCTCTTAAACTTTGAAAAGCAAATAGAAAAACCAAACCAACCCACAACAGCCCTGCCCCCAGTATTTTACAATGACACAATTAGAACGTGATGTTTTTATTTGCCAAAGAATGATGAGTTATTTCTAAAAATGGTATATTGTCTGAGAGAAATATCAGTAAATGGAGCTGCAGGTTCACAAGTGCTCCAAGGGAAAAATACAATAAACTGCCCTGTTTTTGAGGGACAGCATCTTTCGCTGATGTGAATTAAGCATACTAACTTAATAGTTCAGCAACAAAAAAAAGTCTGTCACGTCTCCCTTGCTGGCGTCTTAGAATATAAGAGATTAATACCCAGAGACCATCAGTGTTTACTGAAACAAAAATGTCTGTCTCAGCAAAAGGAAGTAAAATAAAAGTAAATATTACCAGGATGCTACTATGCATTACTATCTTGTGTGTGTTGCTTAGCTAAGAAGTGTTTGGATAGAATAAATTTGCTCTTTCATATATATTAAAATTCACATATAATCTTAAACTCTTTGGTTCTTAAGGTATTACACAACGAAAATCCCCACTGTACTTGTAGGTTTTAGTAAACCATTTGACTTTTTAAAAAATGTTTTAAACCAAGCAAATATGCATGCTGCATTTTACCTTTTTTGGTTTTACAAATGGACACTAGTATATAGACTATCAAAAGATCAGTCTGTAGATAAATAGTGCATTAGGGGTTTCTGGAAGTAATACATATAGAGGGAATGCTTGGAAGTCCAGTTAGCTGTGTGGAATGTACTTTGAACTGTTAAGCACTGTTATAATTTCTGGAGTGGTAGTTACCAATCTAGTTCTGCATTTGGGAAAAATGAATTGCTTGTAATGTGGTTGCTACAAATTCCATGACCAATGGAACTCAGCTGTCCATCCTCTTGTTCCCCAGTTACCAACCTTTTTCTTTCTTTTATGTTCTACAGAATTTATCACAAACTCCAGTCCTGAGAGAACTGCTTAAAGAAGCTAAAATGCCTGGCACAACAGTTAAAATTGATTCACCTGAGTTATCCATGGTATATATATTCTTCAACCTCTGTAGTGTTTTTCTCCACCCTTCCAATTTAAGAAACAAGCAATACTCATCTCTGGCTTTTAAAGCAGTTCCAGCTAAATACTAAGAGGATCGAGATGTAAAATTAGTGGGAACTTCTCTATTGACTTCCATAAAGCCACTTCCAAAGTCAGCAGAGGTCTTTGAACTCAAAGTGAAAATGCAGTGATTCAGCACTCTACTAGTTGCACCAAAGGAGTACATACATTATGATTTAAGTTACTTAAGTGATGAAAATGTGTAAATTTATGGTGTCACTTTTTCAAATGCAAAATAGGAAATAAGATGTCTGCAGCACAAACTTAAATAATGCACCTGTTGTTACAGTTAAGGATTTGAATGAAGAAAGGCTGTGCGTTTCAGGAAATGTTTTGGGATTTTTTTTCCTAGTAAAAGCAAGAAATCCAGAGTTGCAAGTTAACAGTAAATAATTACTGATTCTTAGCCCAGCATTTTGGTATAGTCTCACAAAAAAGCATGTTTTGATGGTTTTTGTCAGATTGACTTATTGCCATTTTGAGGTTTTATGTTTTCTGTTTTATAGTAATGTTTTCAAGAACTGAAATTTTTAAATAAGGAAGAACTTACTCCAGAAGGAACTGTCATCAAATTAAGGCAAACCAACTTTGGTGCTTTTGTTTCAAACAGGAAACTCAGCTGATAAAACTTGATCAGCCAGGTCCTTTGACATTAGCCATGTGTCAATTCCTGACAGAAATGCAAGAGACGAAAAAAGGGGTAGTCACTCCCAAGGAACTCTTTTCTCAGGTTTGTAAAAAGTGAGTATCTGTACAATTGCATGTCATAGTGAGTATGAAAAAAGCTTGTCAGCTGTTTACAAAGGTCATTTTTTTCTCTTGAGTTCACATCACAGAACATAAAATTTGTATAATGTGTAATAAGTTTTGAAAGAAGAGGATAAAGCAAAGTATAAATAAATAGAACTAAAATGGAAGATATTCAGTGCATATTCTGATTAGCTAGTTTCATATTTTTAGAAAATACCATATGTAGACATTTGTTGCTTTTATGTGCTTGAGACTTTGTCCTTTTGTGCCTAGTATGAGTTGTTCTTACTTTATCTCGAAGTTCAGTTACACCTTACAACTATTGTTTGATTTAACAGAGCAATACGATTTAAAGGCTATCAGCAGCAAGACAGTCATGAATTGCTTCGTTATTTACTTGATGGAATGAGAGCAGAAGAAATCCAAGTGAGTGCTGATTTCATAGTTGTGCATACCTTTGTTGTGCATACCTTTCTTCTTCATACTCCAGACCAAGACTTTTCTCCTCTGCTGAATGGAGAAAGAATGTTCTATCAGAGATAGGTCAACCTATGCTTGTCTTTTGTGCTGCTTGTAGCACTAATTTGAAGCAGATTAGTAATAGAGCTGTGGAACTGGGCAACCTCAAAGCAGTGGGGTTGTGAAGAAGCAGTCATAGATATTACTGTTGTCATTTAGCAAAACTGGTTTTTTTAAAGGGAGTTTGTGGCCTGTAGCTCCTGCACGTACTGCACACATATTGTTTAGGTTTCTAAAGTAATGCTGTTTTCTGCCGTTTTGGAGAGCAATGTACTGGTTCTTCTCTATGCTCTTCTAGTAAAGTCAAGTAGAAATGTTCAATTTTGCTTGCTGTAAAGGTCTTTCATTAAATCAACGGACTTCTAATATAAACGTCTCTTATCCTTCAGAAATAGATCGACTTGTCCAAAACTCCTACAGAAAAAGTGCTTTTGTAGTATGTGCAGTCACCTAAAGATTGTTCTTTTGTCTTAACTTCTGAAATGCCTAAGGGTTCACTTGGGCAAATTCCATGATTATTTTATTTTTCCAGTCGTAGTTTGGGAAAGTATTTCATCCTTAGACTGATTTCTTGCATACTAATTGCAACATGATGGTTGGAAGCTTGTTTCTTAGTTTGTTTTTTTTTAATATCTGCAGGAACTATTTTGTGTCTGTACAGGCATTTGTGCTGTTTGTGTTGATTCCCTTAATTCATGAAGATGAAACTTTTTTCCTTCATCTAAAATGTTCTGTAAAATGAACGAGTTAACTGAATTTATTTAGGAAATTTTACAGTGCATATTTGTATTGAAAATTTCAGCAAATAAGTGCTGGAATACTGAAGGCACTGACTGACTCCAACAAGCAAAATGAAGAAGAGGTTAAAAAGAAAATCAAAGGTAAAATACTTGTTACTGATATGATAATTCAAAATCTTTTGTTTCATTGAAGTAAACAATCATAGAATAGTTTTGACTGGAAGAGACCTTTAAGATAATCAAGTCCAGCCTTTGTCCCAGCCCTATCAAGCACTAGACTATTTCACTAAGTGCAATAGTGACTCCACTACCTCCCTGGGCAGCCCATTCCAGTGCCTGACAACCCTTTCAGTAAAGAAATTCCTCCTCATATCCAGCCTGACCCTCACCTGGTGCAAATTGAGGCTGTTTCCTCTTGTTCTATTACTTGTCACTAGGGACAACAGACTGACCCCCACCTTGCTACAACTTTGTTTCAGATAACTGTAGAGAGCAATAAGGTCTCCCCTGAGCCTTCTTTTCTCCAGGTTTAAACAGCCCCAGATCCTTCAGCTGTTCCTCCTATGAGACGTGCTCCAAATCCTTTACTAGCTTGGCAGGCCACCTCTACATCTTTTCCAGCACCTCAATGTCCTCCTTGTAGAGAGGAGCCCAAAACTGGACACAGTATTTGAGATGCAGCCTCACCAAAGCTGAGTACAGGGCAATGATCATGTCCCTACTCTTGCTGACAACAGTGTTCCTGATAGAGGCCAGGATGCCCTTGGGCCTTCTTGGCCAACTGGGCACACTGCTGGCTCATGATCAGCAGCTGTCAACCAACACTCCCAGGTCCCTCTCTGCCTGGCAGCTTTCCAGCCACTCTTCCCCAAGCCTGTAGCCCTGCTGGGGGTTGTTGTGGCCCAAGCGCAGGACCTGGCATTTAGCCTTATTGAAACTCATGGCACTGGCCTTGACCCTGGCCCAGCCATCCAGCCTATCTAGATCTCTCAGTAACAGTAATGGTGTCTACTGAAAGATGCATATTTAATTGTACAACTTTAAGCTATCCCTTGAGTAGGTGTATATGCAGAATACAAGGCTCAATAGTGTTAGTCTGTTTATTTAAATGTCATACTGAACTTAGTGGCCTTCTTGACAGTGTAAGAGAGAGTTGATTCTATAGACATCATACATGGAAATATATCAGATATTCAAATATTGTGTAAGAAATTAAAATATGAATACATTAATGTAATAAGTTGTAATAGTCCCTTGTTACTAAACAGTTCTATAATTTAAAACAGCGAACAGAAGAACTTGGAAATTTTTCAATGTGACTTAGGTTAAAAGATGAAGAACAAGTTTAAATTCAGACTGTACTACACTGAAAAAATAACTTGAGGAAATTGGTTTTGGCTGTAGGGCACTTACACAGAGAGAAGTTGATGCTTTAGTTTCAGATGCTTGTTTAAGTCCTGAAAGAAAACAGATACTCTTATTGGGATGCAGGATTTCTGAGAAAACAGGGAAATGTGTCTGAGTCGAGAAAAGGATATAAGTGTTGGTTGAGTCAAGCTGTCTTCTGCAAATATGTGTTTTGCTCCCATTCTTTCGATGTATGCAGGAATGTTAATTTAAGAATCTTGTTGGCCCATGACTCTAATTTCCTCAGGAAGTACAGCGTGTTCTGTCATACATCTTGCGTAGTGTATTCTCTCTTTTTAATTTGGTATGCTGTACCTAAACTGGTTGTCATTATATTATATGTAATATTAATTTTGCTATATACTTTGTCAATTCTCAGAATATGAAAAGAAGAAGGGAATTCAGAGTTTCGTAGATCGGATCTTTGGTGGTGAATTAACCAGTACAATCATGTGTGAGGAATGCAGAACTGTAAGTAAACTGCCTGCTTTGAGGAGCCTAGGGTATAGTGCTATGTTATCTGCAGGAGAACCTCCAAGTAACTAAATGCAGAAATAAGTGAAACTGGGGAGGTTTGCTTCAGTTAATACACTTTAAAGAGCTGAGGAGAATTGATTTGACTGAAATCTTTCTTCCCTTGTGTTACAAGGCAATCTTACTGTTCCTTTCAAAAGCTTTCCAGAAAAAGAGGTCAGCAACAGCAAGCTCGCTCTCTGGCAGAAGAATTTGCTCTCAAATTCCTAGTAAAGACCCTGCAGTGGCAGAAATTGCAGAGTGAATGAATTGTTCTGTTACCAGCAATATGCTGCCAGGGGTCTTTTCCTTTTTCATCAGATTAGGTATTTCCTTTTCCCGAAGTGGAACAACTGGGAGATTGCCAGGAGAGTAGTTGAGTAAGGAAGGAAGCACTACTGGGATATAATGCACTCTGGAAATGAATTAATTAAGGGTGTTAGTGAGTGGGCTGCTTGGATGTCATGACTGATTGCAGATGTCAATCCCATAGGCCCTAAGTTGGGTTCTCACATTCTAGGCTACTAGAAAACTGAAATTTGTAAAAAATATTTCATGCTTATTTCTGTGGTTGTAATATGGCTGGTAGATTTTGGTCATGGATAGCTGTTTGTGAAGACAGATCAGCTGTTGTTTTTGTATGTGTGATTTGTATGTGCAAGTGAAAGCGTGCACTGAATGCAAGTAAGGCTACATGCAAAATAAGCCTGTTATCCGTGAGCCAGCCATTTCCAAACAAAGTTAAACTGGACTCTTGAACATTCATTTAAAGGTATCCTTGGTCCATGAGTCTTTCCTTGATTTGTCGCTCCCTGTACTAGATGATCAGGTAAGAAATTGTATGTGCCTGCTTTTTGGCTTAGCTTTTGTTTGCTCATATGAAAACACCTGTATTATATAATCGTTAGTGTTTGAATTTATGCATCTTTCTCAAGGTCTCTTTTGAGAGTAAATTTGCCCAGAAAGGCAAAGAATAAGGTTTTCGTGAGTCATATACATAAGTTGTGGCTTATAAGTTGTCTCTGGAAAATCACTGATGATCCATTTGTGATCGTGCTGCTTTGACAGTTGATGTTTCTAATGTAGAGATTGCCTTGGGGAATAATCTAGTATCTTCCATGGTTGTGTCACTATTGTGGAAATCTAGATTGTAAAGAACAATGTTTCCCACTTCATCTTTGCTGCTGCAAAACTGAACTAAATTTCATTGTATCGATGGGCTGCCCAGTGCTTGCTTTATTGTTTTTAACTTTTCATCTGTTTTTCTGAACTGAGTGCAAAAATACTTCTCATAATATTCAGATTACTGATCAAAGTTAAGAAAACATTGGTAGGATAGTATGTGAATAATCGATATTGGTTTATTTGATCAATCCCTAGGTATTTGATTTGCTTTGTTTCAAGTGGATAATCGGTATATGTGGTATTTCAGATTGGTTATGTAGCACAACTCACACAAAAGCTAATTAGTAAACACTGAAATGAACCCACCTCAACCAAAGGGATTATATGTCTTCTGCAATGAACAAATTTCATTTTAGCAGAAGCGAACAGATATTGTGGCAGGCTGAAAACGTCTCTGCTTGTGTAAAATGTGCAGGTAATGAGATTTACATCTGCTACTGTCAAAGGTAATATTACCTCTTTACTGGTTCAGAATATGGCCTTTGATAGCCTTGCTTTTTGATACTGTTTTTCATTCTGCAGGTCATTATTTCACATGGACTCCCTCTGGACTAAGACACCACTTTTGTAAACATTAAAGTGGCCTAAAAGAGTTAGTTGTATGTTTTGTAGTGTCACTAAAATGTTGTATCTCAAGTTAGAAATTCGGATAATGTCTCAACCCTACAGTTTTCTTTGGAATACCATTTTGTTATTCAGTACAGTAACTTCTCAACTTCTCTTGTTGTTCTGTGGCTTATTTTTTTTTTATTTTTCAGAAAGTAAAAATTTCAAATGAGAGAAATGTTAAAACAAGCAAAGAAAAGGAATCTGAAGATGAAGAGGAGAAAACCAGTGACTGTTATCTTAAGCAGAAAGATGAGCCCCTCGGTACAAGTAAGCACCTTCAGAAAAAAGCAAAGAAACAGGCCAAAAAACAAGCCAAGGTTGGTTTTGATAAGTGTTTTACTTTCATTAATGAAATGCTTGCAATTTTCAGTAATATTAATTCTTTTTCCTTCCTTGAAGGAGGAGACAGCTTAGAATTTCTCCTCACTCAGATGCTCAAGTGAAAAGATCATTTGAATCTCTGTCTTTGCTATTAAGAAGTTACATGTTCTGTTAAGGGTGGCTGTGCTGGGAATAAGCTAATATCCAGAGGAATGTGGAATTTATGTTGCCTGTCTGAAGTAGCCTTAATTTGTTTTGGACAGTTGTTCTCTAGTCGTTGGTTACAAGAATATTCACAAAACTATAGAATACAAACGTAACAGAGGTTTGGGAAGATATAAAGGGAAGAAATTCCCATGTATTTTGAAGATACTGTGTAACAAGGAGCAGTAGGAACTACATCTGAGTGAGGATAAACTCCATGTTGGTTGAATTGATCACCTCTGATCATTAAATTATAGATTATTTCCCCCCCCCCCCCCCCTTTGCATCTGTGGCATGCTGTGAATATTTTGATAAAGAAATGCTAAGTGCTAAATATCATTTAAACTTGCTCTGGTTTTTGTATTCTTCCATATTATGTATTCCAATGTGCAGAGCCAGCGCCGCCAGCAAAAACTTCAAGGAAAGGTGCTTCACTTGACAGATATTTGTGTGACTGAACAGTTGGAAAAAGATGTTGAGTGTAACCAAGAATCAGAGGCAGAAATTAGTTCTGAAACTCCTGATATGAAGCAAGAAGAGGAATCATCAAGTGATTGCAAAGATCACTGCCTAACTCAAAAAGACTTGAGTATCCAAGGAAGTAGTATAGAAGTTCAGAGCATGCATGAAAACACAGGAAAGCCAGAACAAGAGTGTGTAGAAAGTGAGTCTGTCATGGATCTCCCCATGGAAGGCTTAGATTCTCCTACAAAGTTTGTCAATGGCCTTGACAACTTATCTTTAAAAGATGAGGATGATGAAAATGAAGATGAGGAAGAGCTCGCTACTGACTTTTCAAAACTACACTTGGGTACCAGTGCCGAATCTGATACAAGTACTGTAGATGACCTTCAAACTGTTCCTGTCAAGACCTGTGAAGTATCAACTGAAGATGCAGAAAGAGCATTCTGTACTCTTGCAAACAGGGAAGATCTGAACCTGGAAGAAGGTTCAATCCATCACTGCTTGTATCAATTTACCCGTAACGAAAAACTTACTGAGACAAATAAACTACTCTGTGATGTATGTACACAAAGACATTATGGACCAAAGAAGAACATAAAAAGTATGCCAAACTACCTTTTAAAAGAAAACTTTAAACAAGTTCCTATCTACTGGGGGGTGTTGAGTGGGTAAGGGGGAGCATGTTCCTGAAGAGGGATTTATGTAACTTCAGCTTGGATCAGTTGATCTAGTGTCTAGTGCATCGGTTGTGAGAACCTTTCTCACACAGATCAATTGGAGCTAAGTTCTTAATTGAGCTGAAGGGTCAGCTCACAAGCTTGGGTACAGAATACTCACGACTAGCAATGAAGAGTGAGCAAAACAGAGTGTGTTTGGATTTGGGCAGAATGAAAGGGCATTTCAGTCTAAAAATCCATTATGTAGATGAATGTAAGGAGTAGCTGTTGAATAAGTGAATTCTCTGTTTTTTCCTCAAATGTTCTACTGTGACAGTCATAGGGAAATCATGTTGGTGTTTACTGAGGTGGCTGATAAAAAGCTGCCTGCAGTTTCTGATCGTGAGAGTTGTAGGGCACAAGCAAGAGTTCGGCCAGCTTGCACTGACAGTGCTCATGTGTGATGTGAGCAGTTGCTTTTGTGATACAAGACCTCCAGGATGTCAGCTGTTACACAGTTCATTTAATATTGTGTTAAAAAGGGGAATGTCCCCTTCCTCAGTACTTATAGCAGATGACATTGCAACAGTCTAAATAGAGAAAGTTAAGAAATCCTTGCTGTAACATTAGTTTCAGTGGTACTTGGTGTTTTTTCTTTTCTGCAGGTGAAAAGAAACGTGTTTATACTAATGCCAAAAAGCAGATGCTAATCTCTCTTGCTCCTCCAATTTTAACTCTACACTTAAAGAGGTTTCAACAGGTAAGTATCAGGCTGATATTGCAAAAAATGTGTATATCGTATATATACACAAAAATGTGTATATAGTGTCAGGTTATAAAGTATATATGCACATGGTATTAGCTTAACATAGAACTAATGTTAGCATAGTTTCATTTCTTACAAGCCTGTTTGGTTTTGAGGTTTTTTTCCAAGCTGTGGAATGCATTGGTTTTTGGAGTCTTTGAGGAATTGGGGTGTTTCCCTGAAAGAATATTCCATTAGTTATCATTAAACACTGTTTTATGAGCTTATTTGCAATATATTCCCTCACTATTGCTGTTGCTTACTGTATTTAACAGTTTGTTTCCTGCCATACAGTTCACGGACTCTGACATTTCAGTACAGATAGAATGGGATCCCCTACTAAGTGAATATAACAAATAGGTCAGTAGAATTGGAAAAGAGGATTCCAGGCCTTACTCAGGGATAAAAAAAAAAAACAAGTGATGAACAGAAAGCAATGCAGCTTAAGTCTTATTTATAGCCAGTGAACTAAAGTGTCTTATCTTTTAATTCCAAGTTATTGGAAAATTTTTAATTCAGGGCTTTAGCCTTTCAAGAAAGAAAGAAGAAAGGAATGGCAAGGGGAAACAGGTATTGCACCTTTCAAATGTAAAGCTGTTCAGTAATTTGGTCAAAATACTTGAAAGATAATGGAGATGACTTTAGATGACAAACAGTTTCGCAGAAGAATGTGTAGCCTATTCCAAGAGACTGTAACATGATGAAGGAAATAACATTTGGTGTCCTCTCCTTTTGTTTTTCCAGTTTAATACTGGAAGATTATCTGAGTAAGGTGGGAGTAGAAGTTACATCAGTTTTGACAATATAAAATTAGATCCTCAGGCATATCGTGGTATGTGAGAAGCAAGAGATGTCTTCATACTTGCATATTAGACCTGATTCTTTTTCCACAATTGCTACTGTAAAATTACTGCAAGAGTGAGTTGGAGAGCTGTCCTAAACTTGTGCTCCAGTGCAGCATGTGGGGGCAAGGAGGTAATGCTGGAAAATCACAGGCATTGGAGAGAAAAAAAACCCAAAACAACTAAACCCACAATTCAACTTTGCTTTTTTCTGTTTTGTGTAATTTAAAACTACTTTCGTATTGTTGAAACTGTAACCTGTAACACTTAGGAACTAAGCCTGGTTGTAAGATGGTACATTTTAACATTAGGGGTTTTTCCTCTACTTTGTCTGTTTAAGGCTGGATTTAACCTGCGGAAGGTTAACAGGCACATCAAATTTCCAGAAGTGTTAGACTTGGCTCCTTTCTGTACAGTTAAATGTAAAGTAAGTGAGAAAACCATCCAATGTTCTACTGTGCTTTCACTGTTAAGCTGTTTAGCAGAATCTTTGTTGAATGCTTGTCAAGCTTCAGTTTTTTTGTGTGATAATACAGGACATTGTACTTGCAAGTTGCACTTGAGTTAGTGTACTTCCACTGACCATTGCTGTAGTGTTTGCATAGTCTGTAAGGACCAGCTTCCCTTGCACCAGCAAACAAATTAAAGTGAAGAGTTTCTGTCCTAACCTTGTTCAAAACCTAGCACCTGAATGACAAACCTAAACTTTTACTTTTCTAGAACGTGGCTGAAGGGAACACAAAAGTACTGTACTCTCTCTATGGAGTTGTTGAACATAGTGGAACAATGAGGTCTGGGCACTACACTGCTTATGCTAAAATGAGAAGTATGAACAACTGTCTCTCTGATCTTGTCCTTCAAGGACAACCTCCTCCAGGTAAATCATTAGAAGCATTTACAAATGCTATCTTGCCGTAGAACGGTAACAAGATTGATTGCTTCAATTCCCTGTAACACCTTTTTTACACTTAAATTCTGCCTTTCACAGCTTTACAAAGTGAACCAGTAAAAGGGCAGTGGTTCCACATCAGCGACACCCATGTACAAGCTGTGTCTGCATCCAAAGTGTTGAGCTCACAAGCCTATCTCCTGTTCTATGAGCGACTGCTCTAACTCATCTGAGAAGCCTTCTGGAATATGCAGCCCACCCTCAGGTTCGCTGAAAGAAGACAGAGACACTTGCAAATCATGTTGTTAACATGTTAGAGCTACTGTGTACAACTGCAGGAATATATGCTTCTTAGACTGACAAGTGGCTAACTTATACTTTTTTCCAGTGTTTTCACTACTTTTAAATAAAAGATTTTTCAAAATTACAGCTTTGAGTTGCTATTGAGTAGTTTGTGTGTTGGCACAGACATGCAACCACTACTTTTAGTTTCCTGCAAGTGCTGCTATATATACATCTTAGCAGCTCTTTCACTTTAAAGGGACCAGCTATAATATTGATCTATAGTTATCTCAACTATCATCTGTCCATGTGTATTTTAGAACTAGGTTCCAAGCACTAAGACGCTGTTTCTTCCTACACATTTTAGAGCTGAGACAAACTCAGCATCATCTTTCTTTCCACAGCTGGTTTATGACCAATACAGGAAGCCACCACTTTGCAAACTCTAGCAATTCTTTTTGCCTGAGGACATTATGCTGGTATTTTGGCAAGCCTGAGAGTTCACATCTCTCATTTTTCTGTTGCTACAGGCACTCCGGTGTAGCCTTTCTGCACTGGAGGGTAAGAAAACTAGTCCTGTTTCACAAGTATCTGACTTCTAACTTTGAAGTTTTCTTCAGCATAGGCTTAAGCTTCACCTTGGGTTTCATATAAATAAAATCTTGTCTCCTTCACACAAGAGCACCAGCTGCTTACATTCAGTGCATTTTCTGCAACAACTTTACTAAGAAAATAGGCAGTCTTGCGTGTGCTTGTAACCCTTCTAGTCATCAGCAGCAGCACTTGTGCAGCTGCCTTCATCAGTATGCCAATCCTTCTGAAAACTTGCTGAGTTTATTTTTCAGCCCCACCAGTGACTCTAGAGCAAGGGTTTAGTGTTGCTGTTGTATGGCAGCCTTATTTGGGCATAAGATGGTTCCAGACTTGATTTAGCCTTCCACTCCCTTCTGGCTGTGAAATAGAGTAGCACTGGCAAGAGTAATAAAAGGATTAATTATTGAAGTGGCTTCAATTTCAAGTACAGTTCTCCTTTCAAGCTGTTTATTTTCCAAGAAGAATCTTAAGAGGGGACTCCAGTTGAAAGATTCCAGCACTCCACATCATGCTTGCTCTCACTGCTCAGTATTTATTTTTAAGGCTGTTTGTTACAAAAAAGATGCAGTTCACTGCTGCCAGGCTGACATTGTGAGACCATGGAGATTCTTAAAGGGTGAGGATGGAAGATGCACATAATAGAACTGAGTGCAGGCCATACTTACTTCACTGTTCATTTGCCTTTTTACACTTGGTGATCAGGGAAGGAGTAGAGAGCTGCAACCATTACACTTTCCTGAAGTTGTGAGATCCCTGCAGTAGGCTCGTGCTTGGCCTCCTGCAGCTACTGAACTGTATGCAAGCATCAAGATGGTGGGGTGGGCTGCACCACAGAACACGGCTGACCTCCTCAAGCCGCTGTTGTGGCACCTCAGGGAAAGCCTCTGTAAAGAACGGCAAAAAAGTGACCCACTCTGCGGAACTGTGAGAAACAGCCCTGGGGGAACCTGTCAGGAAGAGATCCAGGCCCCCAGGCAAGGAGGCCCTGCACCACCTGGAGAGACCACACTGAGGCAGGTTCTTGCAGTGTAGCTCACAGAGAGGATGCTACTGGATCTCCAGATGTGGAGAGCCCCAGGCAGAACAGATACTTGGTGCCTGGAGGGAAGCTGCAGCCTAGGGAGAGAGGAGCCCCGACCTGAACAGGTTTTGCTGACAGCAAGTGCAGCCCAAGGAGAAGATGATGGGACTATAACCCATACAGCTACTGACAAAAGACTGCACCCTGTGGGAGGGGAGCAGGGGAAAAGTGTGCACATGAAGGATCAGCAAAGAGCCCTTAGGAGTTGACCATAATCCCCCTTCCCCAGTCCCCACACCACTCATTAAGGGGCAGAAGTCAAGGAGTGGAGAGTGAAGGAACACAACTAAGGCTGTGAAGAACAAGAGATGAAGGTGGTGTAGTTTTTGGTGTTTCTCATCCTCCTACTCTATAATTGGTAATAATTAATTTTCCCATATTGAGTCTCTTTTGCCCACAATCAGTAAGTGAGGTCCCTGGCTTTATCTCAACCCATGAGCTTTTCTAACTTACTTTCTGCCTCTGCCCTGGTGAGAAAGGGGCATCTGGCAGTTGACCCACCCCACCCACACACCAGCCTCCCCACACACACGCCTAGGTATTCACAGGCTTGCAACAACCACACCATGCCTCACTCCAAAGGAAACGACAGCCAACATGGTAACAGTGAGTACGTTTATTGAAGTGTTTGAAGTTCTGCGTTCTATTGAACCCCCTTCATAACTTAAAGGCAACAGAGCAAAACATCGTGACAGGCTCCAACCGGACTATTAAAAAACTCACATATTTATGTCACTTAAGAAGTACAGTTAAACTGTTCAATCATTTTGGTCTTCATCCCAGTCTTTCTTTCCTGATGGAGGTTTAGGGCCACCGGCTGGTTTTGCCATAATGATCTTGAAGGTAACAAGAAAAAGAGGTGGTTAGAATCAGGCTCTTAGCCCACTCTTAACAGCCATATGATGCTGTACATACACTAAATTCATGCAGTTTCCCTATCCTGAACCTAAGCCAGGGAATATTATTATCCACTTGAGATATTCACAAATTAGGTTTTTTTTTTTTCCTAGAAAATGGCCAAAGCTGAGCCCTGATATACAGTAAAAAGGGCTTTTACCTTTTTTTCACATGCAAATTAAGACTTCAGTTAGTTGGGAGAAAATGAGTGCTTAAATATACTAATAAGTGACTGGCTTCCAGGCCAGACACGAACAGCAGATCAGAGCCACCATTCTGAATCACTGAGTCTAATGGTCACACTTTAAAAGCAAAAAGTGCAGTAGCCTACCATGTTAGAAGAACATTTCCTACACGTGAGACAGTGACAAGCAAGGTAAAGCTACAACCGCACTCTGTCATCCCTTCAGTGAAAACTTAGGAGCAAAATTCACTCTCAAAGGAACAAATGCAAAACTTGGCAGTCTGCACACAAAAGTCAGCAGTGTGACGTGTCCCAAGGCCACGTGCTTGTCAGTATGCTCATGCATGCACTCACACACAGGTACCTCTCTTCTACAGAAACAGAGCTTACTGCATACTACTTTTCAGGCTCATCTTTCCAGTCATCCTTATCCCAATGTCCTTGTTGCTTAGGAGCTTTTGGACCACCTGCTGCTTTTGCCATAATAATCTACAGAAATTTTACATGCAAATACATTTTTGCTGAAGTCACAAAATATATAAAGTCAAGATTTTTGCCTTTCAGATTATAACCTCAGGTTTTTTTGCTAGAAGTTGGATTTTCACTTAAAACCAATATAAGTGAAAGCTTCTTGTATTTAATCTTGTTTCTGCTGAAGTTAAAATAACTTTCTGGATACAAATATTAACTGTCTAATCTTAAATAAAAGTAAACACTACAAGTGCTCCTATGGAAGCAGTAACATTCCAAATTATGAGCTCTTGAACAAACAGTTTCCTGGCTTTCGGAAATAAACCACACTTTCAAGTACTGCATTTTTATGCCTTGCATTCCCAGAAGATTCACACACTTTGCAGAACCTCTCTGCATACCGAGTTAAAGGCTCCAATTCAGTGCCCAAATTAGTTGTAGGCTTACCTGATCTACCCTTAGGACAGTTACTGCTGCATTTGTAGCTAGCTTGATACCCCAGGATTTTCCAAGGTATGTGTCTAATACACCGGCTTCCAACATGTCCTTCACAGCAGCAGCTTCAGCCTGTCAGATATAGGGAAAAATATTATTCAAAATCTTCTCAGCCTCCTACCTAGCAGGTTACTGCATTAGAAGGAAGACAAAGTAAGCAATTAACTAAAGACTTATTCTCTATCACTTTAGTTCAGCATCTCACTTCACCCTCCACAGAATGGCCACTGAACAACACTGAATTTAACTGTTTGCTGAAGAAAAAAACCAACACTGCAGTATGACAACTCCGAGACTGTGTTCTTCTAGACTATGCAACACAGAGCTACAACAACTCAAATTAATCTAGGAGTACTTCATACTGACAGAAGTATGTTTAAATATAACCCGATATTGCAGAGCACCAATTCATGTGAGTGACTACTTACCTCAATATCAAATCCAACATTTTTGTTCCCTTCCTGATGCACAGCATAAAGTTTGGAGATGACCTCATTAGCCTTAACTCCAGAGTTTTCTGCCAGTGCTCGAGGAATGGCTTCAAATGCCTCAGCAAACTTCTTGATAGCATATTGGTCAAGCCCAGGACAAGTCTAAAGTGAAGTTGAAAATCACATCAGCATTTCAAAACCCCTTAGATAAGGAGGTATTTCCACCCCACTCCCATTTTTTATTGTTTTGTCAAAAATAATATGTATATCTTTTTCTAAGCCACGTGTATACTTAAGTACAGATATGTGTGTGTGTGTGTATGTAAAAATTAAAAGTGAAAAAGCCCATTGGCTGTACCTCTCCATAAGACGTGATCTGCTTGGCTAATTCAATCTCTGTGGCACCACCTCCAGGAACAAGGCGCTTATCCTGTGAACAGACCAGCCCAAAATGCAAAGTTTTGCTTCAAGCATCATATTACTTTTTACTTTTTAGAATTGATATACCCTCTCAAGAAGAACACAACAGAACTTCATCCCACAGAGTTAAGAATCTGTTTCAGAACAAACATGTATTGTAACCTAAATTCACCACAATTTATTAATTCATTTCAAATGTCCTTGAAGACAAACAGCTTCTTTTGTAAAAAAGAAAATAACAAAGTAGTGGTTTCCGTGTCTGGGGTTTTTTTGGTGTTTTTTTCTATTATTTTTTTTTTACTAATTTTCACTGTCAACTTTCTAGTAACAGAAATCCTAGATTTTATCATCTTTTCCATTAACTTGTTGGGAAATATCATGCAGGAAAACAATCTACTCTACACCAAGTTTAATATGCTAACAGGTATAGCAACATGTTGGGTGGTTTTGTTTTGTTTTTTAAGTGAAGCATTCGGTCATTTTGTACACCCTTTGACAAACCCGCATCCACCTAAGAACTCCCAGTCTTTGAAACAGAAAAGTGACCATCATAAATCAGAAGTCAGTACAACTCCTGGAGAGAACCATAAACGCAGGGCCCATGGAGGTTTCTGTACTCCAAATCAATGAGCATGTGTTGGTGTGTAAAAGACATGAAATGTCAAACACAAGTTTAACACGTTTTTTTGCATGCTACCTCCCAAGTAAATACACAAACATTTCCTTTTACTTTAAGGACACTAAAGTCCAAAAAAGCTGCTAAGAAAAAGCTCTAAAGAATTGAGTTATTCCATCTGTAAACCTGTCTGTAGTAGTGGAGAAACTGCATCTTGTCAACAGTGAATTAGAAATTTAGTTTATAACCAGTCAGTTCCTCCTGAGCAACAGTGACAAAGCAAGGCTATCTAGATGTTCCTCTGTGCCCAGTTTCCAAGGAACGTTATACAACATTTAAGAGAATAGTCAACATTAAGCTGACCGCCCTTAAAAAGTGGCAAAACTAACCTATCTTCAAGAACTCCTCTCATTACTGGAAAACTGAGTGCAGTATCTGCTCAGCACCAGTTTTTATGCACACTGTATTCTTGAGGATCTCAGCAGCAATCTTAAATACACAGCCCTCTACACCAGGATATTACACAGCCTTCTCTACATCTCAAGAAGGCTCTATGCTCAAAATGTAAATATCTGCTACAGCCTTTATAGCAAACGAGCACAAAGCAAGCATGAGTCTTGCTCTAATCCCTGGCTCAGTTTTGATAACTGAAGTGTTCTGGTTACTCACCCTCGTGAGTACTTTGAAAGTATTCACACCATCATCCACTGCTCTCTCTATGTCATCCATCAGATTGTCTGTAGATCCACGAATGAGTATAGTAGAAATGGCACCATCCTCTTTTTCTGTTTAGATAGAAATACGCATTACTGAATTAAGTTTGTTGCAGATGTAAAATACATATAAACACTGTACTTTTCGAAGAGTAGTATTAGGAGTTCTGCAGAACGTACATACCATGCTTGAACACAATGACTTGTGTATCCCCAACCTCTGACAGATATACACTATTGCAGTGACCCATTTCTTCTAGAGTAGGGGGAGTCTGGAAATAAAAAACAGGAGTTAAAGAGGTGAAGCTGCTCATGAGTTCTCTCCCTTGGGTTCCTCATTTGAAAAGTCCGTACCAGTCTGGGTAGGGCTGTTGCGCCAACAGTTTTGCACAATCTTCTCAGATCCCACTTTGAGTTCAACCTTTAAAAATAAAAACAGTCTTTCTAATGACAAGTTTTCATAATAAATGTTCACACATGTGACCCAGTGTTCTCTTAATGGGGCAGTATTTTGTAAACTAATAACATCTAACAAAACGCACCACATCAAGCTATAAAATCCACTCATCCATTTTATTGAGTTACCAATAGGGATGCTATGCAAAGACTGTTTTTTAAGTTAAAAATTATTCAGTACTTCAAATACATGGAAATTAGCAAACTTCACCTGTCAGGATCTTTAAAACCCTTCAACGATGATGCTTCATTGCTATGCAAGAGAGAACTATCATGCTCCATTTTCACAAGTTCAAACTTTTTGGACCGTGAGCAGGAGGAACCATTAAGGTACTATGGTCTTACACGCCTTTGAGATCACATTCCTCTTTAGGAGATCCACGTATTTTTATATTCTTGATTTCAGTTGTGCTACAAAGGCACTTAAATCAGAGTAACAGCACCGTATACACAAATTATTCCCCAATTAGCTGTCATGTAGAGGTGAAACATTATCAAGAAACATAAGCTATGAAACAATTAAACTGCAGCTCAGATTTTGATGCACTAGAAAAAACAGATAGCGTGCAGTACTTTCTAATTTGTTGGAGAGGCAAGAGATAATATGGCAAATGCATTTCACCAATTGGTAGATGAAATGTTTTCATGCTCTTTTAGTACTTACCTGACTATCATAAGATTGTATTTGTTGGCATAATGAAGTGCCATGTCTGCCACTTTGCCACCTGTTACTACTACATTTGCACCACTGTCTGCAATAGCTTTGACTTGCAATTCCATGAGATTTTCTTCTCCTTTACTGAAACTCATCAGTTCTTCAGCATTCTTTATAAGCACTGTGCCCTAGTAAAACACATACACTGTCAGCAATTCAGCACTAACTACACGCCTGAAGTTTTTTCAAAAACTACTTTGTCTCACAACTTATTCATAAACCTCAAGTATTCCTACTTCATAATACTGTGACTATTCCAAGGCAATGGGGTAAAACAAATTAAAAAAGGGGCAATTCTAGCACTATTACACAGCCTTGAGGTTCAGATATTCTACCATACGGTTTGGTTCCAACAACCCAACAAAACCAGCAACTCCTCCCCAACTACAAAAACCCTACAAAGCAAAATTATGAACTTCTAAAACTAGTGAACTCAATATTAACAAAAATAGGTCAATCACCAAGTGTCAAGAATACTTATAGTTAAATCTATAAATAAAAGCACATGA
The DNA here is from genome assembly GCF_028858725.1 of Colius striatus. NCBI lineage: Eukaryota > Metazoa > Chordata > Aves > Coliiformes > Coliidae > Colius > Colius striatus. Next base: position 96,982,643 of record NC_084759.1, on the reverse strand, counting down.
GCATAAATAGCTAGCTTACTTATTTTGAGCTTCTACATACCTTAGTTTCAGTTACCATACCATCAAAAGGGCAGGAATACACAGCTATTTTTGCATCTTTGACAGAAGTAACATCTCCTTCAGTTTCTTTTTTAAAAACCATGCCATGCAGTACTGAGGAAGCAGAGATACCAGCACCCTGAAAGGAAAGAAATGGAATGGGGGCAAACTGCATCGCTGATCTCTTACTGTCAAAAAGCTGCTCTACCTTTAAGAAAAGCAGTCCTTAAATTCAGTTGAATGTAGCAACCTAAGTTTTTACTGCAGCACAAAGACATAAGATTTCAGCTGATTTAGCAACATCAAACACCATCTTACAGGTTCCTATTTTAAGACTGGTTGGTGGTCCACGTTAAGGCCTATTACGTTCATTTTCCGTGGTCAACTGATGTATGCATTGGCAGAGGAAAACCCAGGGTAAATTCCTACTATATATAGACTTGTTCCAACCCTACACACCATACTGAGGAAGCCTGACAAATAGACATTTCCGCCAGCCTGCACCTTCCCATAATCTTGTGACTGCTTCTACAGCAAAGACGCAATCAATATCCCTGTGTAGAATTAAGTTAAATGTAACCGATACAGCACAAACTTTCAATGTTAATGATTTTCATTTACAAAAGCTGCTAGTGAACTTTAAACAAGAAATGTAAACATCAATTGCCACAATGTAACAGGGCTGAAAATAGAAAAGGTACTGTAAAAGTTCAAAGACCTAAAATTTGCATTAGGCTGTTTACCATAGTAACACTTTAGGTGAAGCTAGGTACTTCCAACTTACCACAATTTTGCACACTCTGATGTTATCAACGTTGAAATTACCAGAATCAGGAAGGATAGAAACTGTTCGGTGCAGGAAAAAAACAAAAAACAAAGAATGAATTTGTACTGCTTCCTGAATAAAACAAAACAATGACATCACAATTTATTTAAAATTATTTTAAAATAATTTATTTTTACAATGTAGTGATCAAGGTAGCAACATTTATTCAGGCTGCTCAATTAATTTAAGGCTAATTTAATGTATATTCACACGTATGAACATTTACACGTGTGTTCAAGAGTGAAGTCTGACTCTAGAATATTTTGAGAAAACAAACTAGTCATGACAGTTTTTTTTCTTGGAAATCTAAAGGGAGAAAACCACAACTCAATACAAGTACAGTTTTGCTTCCATTGTTCTGTGGCTGAGACTAATAAGAGCTCATATGAAATGTAACACATTTTTCTAACGATTAAAAAAAAATGAAAGAAGGGTTTCTGCATTAAAAGTAACTTGAAAGCTATCGCTATAAAACGTTTACTAGGAAACACAAGACCTTTTCCCAGCCACAATACCAATGAGTTCAACAGGAGAAAGACAGTTACACTCATTCCAAAGGCTACAGCATTCCATCAAATTTAACCCGATTAACTACACCTTTTACCTTACATGATGACACCAGAAACAACCACAAGCAAACGTACTCCATTTTTCAGTTGCACGGACCCACATGTTCTTGTCCACTTACCACAGGCCTGTGCAATAAGTTTTGCCAAAAAATGTTCATTGCCATATTGTTTGCTCATCACTGAGGTGTGCAACAAAGACGTGACTTCTTCAACATCTCGAAGGTTCTTTGCAGAAGAGCACACCAAGTCTGGAAGAATTTCTAGGGCTTTCTTGCAAGCCTTTTCATAGCCTTCAATCACCTGTGCAACAAGCAATAAATATTCACTACGTTACTTCACTATGCATTCATACTGCTTTCATCTTTTCCAAGGACCATAAAATATGAACAAATACAAAAGCTTACAAGAGTAGCAAGCAATCACAAGCAGTAAAATATATGCTGATCTTCATGTATCTCTGTGTAAAAAATGTTAAGGAGGAAGCAGACGATTCATAATATTCACAATCCAAGAATACTGATCAATGGCAATCTGAATTTGACCTACGTGAACTGTAGTAACAATAAAACTTGCCTCTGAGACTGATAATCCCATCCTCAGAAGGTCTTCTGCTAACTCCAGAAGAACTCCAGCAAAAACAAGGACAAAGTTTGTTCCATCTCCAACTTCTTGTTCTTGCATGTGGGAAGCCATCACAAGCATTTTTGCAGCAGGATGCTGGACCTTTACAAAGTTACACATCTTAGTTACTAATGCACCACCTAGACTACAGCCCCAGGTTTTTCTGTGCATCCAGTATAAGCTCTCTTATTTGAAATTTTATCTATAGATACTAAGAATGCACAAAATAGGTAAAGAAAGCAACACAAATTATATCAATTAGCTAACTTAAAATGCAAAAGTACAAACATACATGAAAATAAAATTAATCAGAGAACTAAACAGTCCCCCTACAACGTGAATTAGACATCCTTGACTTTGGTTCTGTACTGTTTTTACAAGATGCATTGGTCTCCCAATCAAAGGACAGGAAAGCAGCCTGAAGCCTAAATCTTCAAGCTGAGTTCACGTGTAAAATGCAAAGCTGATGTCTGAATTCCAGTTTAATTCTAGCTTTTATTTCTGCTTAACAATTGTGCTGCTTTCCCTCTGTTTGAAAGAAATGCAGTAAAAACGCTGTATTCTTGAATCCTGTTAGAGTAGATGTTATTTTATGCCAGAAACAAACACACAAGACTCGTTAGATTAAGTTACTAGCCTACAGATTACTTTTTAAAAGCAGAATTGAGACTTCTACCAAACACTAACCCAATACATTAAATAAGGAAATACTTAATACTCACACTGTTTCTATCAGCAAGTACTGGACTGGGCAAAATATTATTTGATTTGTGATACAAATACAAATTTGATAGTAAAAGTTAAGACGGGTTTCCACACTTTTACTGTATTCTCAGGAGGATGATGCTATAGCCTCAGCTTCTTAAATCCCATTCATGTATTCTAAGCAGACACGAAAACATGGCAACCACCAACACAGGGAGAACAGTACAGCTATTTCTTTCAGAGTTTTTCTAACATTGTATTACCTAAACATGCTCTCTTCTAAATCTACACTGGTTTTGGGGGGAAAAGGAAGTATGCAATTATTAGGCACTCCCTGCAATTACTTAAGACTGCTATACAAAAGTCCTTTTCCTCATTCTGGATATAGCTCATTAACTTTTCCCAAATATCGTGAAAAGGCAAATGATTTCCAAAATGACAGAAGTAAATCATCTGACAAGGTGACATGTATTTCCTTATTAACATTTAGAACAGTAACAGCCCATGAACGCTAACACTAGTTCATGACTGACATCTTCTGAAACAAGACAACTTACTTCCAGCTCTCTCAAGATAGTAGCAGCATCATTTGTAACAAAAAGCTTCTCTAGATGATTGATAACCATTTTGTTCATTCCTAATGGGGGGGAACAGAAAATATCTATTAGGCAAACATCATTTTGTATACACAGATCAGTTAACTTCAGGTAAAGCTTATACATTAGAACATTAGCCCAGTTTATAATATATAACGCTTGGGAGTGTGTTACATTAAGAAATAATCAGTAACTTGTGAATAAGCTATTTTACCTTCAGAAATACATAGACATAATTTAATCAGTGTTGGAGAACATCTTTTGTTTCATTATATCTGACAGAACATGGTATGGTGATGTTTGTTTTATCTACTTAGTTATCTTTCCTTTAATTTTTGTAGGTCTCCAACATAGCAGTAAGACAGCAAACAGGACACAGCAAGTGGTATAAAGCCAGACAAAGGCAAATACATAGTGCATAACTCAAGAGCTAACCAAATAGTCTGACCTGTATAGTCACAAACACTCTAAGAGTTCTAGAGGAAGCCCAGCATGCTTCCTCAAGAAACAAACAGTTGCTTCCTTACCAAGGTAGGTTTTAGCCTTCAAACAAAACATTTTGCTCAAAACCACTATAACAATTTTAGGATTTATTTACCATTTGGTCCATAAGCTGTACGGGTGGTTTGAGCAAGTTCTTTGCATGCCTGGATGTTCCGATAGACAGCTTCTTCTAGTCCTGCATAATGCTAAAAAGAGGGATGAATTAGTCATTTCTCATCAAAGCATGAACACTCTACTGAGCCCATTAAACTTTTTTATGAATTTACAGAATCACAGAATCTTAAGGGTTGAAAGGGACCTCGAAACATCATCTAGTATTTCACTTAAAAGTTTAAACAGAAACTAAACTTTCACACAAAGACAGTGAGAAAGTAACTACTGTGTATTTCTTCTCAGCTAGGAAGCTCAGCTTCTGAACAGAAAATCTGAACAGTGACTCAAATTTCAAAACAATTTGCATCCCCCAAATCTCCCAAAAAAGTCAGGTGTATGCCAAAGGGAAAGAGAAAATAACCAGCAGCAGACTGGAGACAGGCAAGGGTTTTGTAAGCATGAGGTTTTGTATATGCTTCTTTAATCACAAAAATCATTTAACAATTCTACATTCAAACAGGTGTTTTGAGAATTCAGAAGCAGAATAATTCATAAACTTTGTGTTTGAGAAGATGATCATCCTGGCTTGAGTTTGGAAGCCTTAGGAAGGGATCACAGAAGGGCCTAAGAGACACTCATGTAAAATATGCAGCGTGGCCCATAAAAGAAGAGAGAAATAGATCCTCTCTGATACCATTTACTCTCTAAATACAAAACAAACATCTTAGAATGTCAACTGCTTTCTTGCTTTGTAAAAGACAGCTCTGGTTATTCTAGCTTTGAATTATCTATTTCAGGACCAGCATCTAGGCCACTTTGTTTCCCTGCTCTTCCTCTGTCTTTGCCACATGCCAACCTTTGGTCTTCATGGAAGATTCTAAAAAGATAAGAGGACTAAGTTGCTAACCTTACACAATCATTTTGGTTGGAAAAGACCTTAAAGACCATCAAGTCCAACCACTGCCAAGCCCACCACTAAATCATGTCCCTCAGCAGCTCATCTACACAGCTTTTAAATATCTCCAGGGATGGGGATTCCACCACCTCCCTGGGCAGCCTGTGCCAATGTCTAACAACCCTCTCAGTGAAAAAGTTCTTCCTAATATCAAATTAAAACCTCTCCTTGAGTAATTTGAGCCCATTTCCTCTTGTCCTATCACTTGTTACTTGGGTAACACTTTGCATTCTATTAAGTAGTAGCCACCAGAATTATTTTTATTTATATCTGCAATAAATAAATAACAATGAAAAGCACCTTGCTTACTTTCTGTCTGCTTTTTTAAAGAAAGCTTTTGCTTTATCGGGCCCACTGTTTGACTAGGATCAAAATCTACATTAGGTTAAGCATGAGACACGATGAAAACAGATTTATGGAAAGGCATATAGAAAACAATGGCAAAGGTAGTTCTCTTACACGCACAGTAAAGCATAAGCAGAAAGAGTGGGACACTCCTGATAAACTTAAATCTATAGTATCTGGCTAAATTTTGCCGCCTGCCCCCTATAAAAGCTCCCCAAACAAAACCCCCTCCCAGTATGGCTTATACAGCGAAGGCACGGGTGGGCCGCACAGCTCGGGAGAGCAGCAGCAGCATCGCCACCCGCCATGCTAGACGGACAGACGGCCGCTGCCCGGGGAGGTGGCGGGAACCCACCGGGCACCCCCGAGGATGGACAGGGGAGAGGCCCGGGGCAGGTGCGGCGGGGGCGGGCGCTGGCCCCATCTGAGCTTTCTGGAAGACTGTGAGTGCCGCGCACCACGCGCCCGCCTCCCTCCCTCCCTCCCTCCCGTATTCCTGGCTCTCTCCTTCCCTCCCTCTCTCCGCCGCCCCGTTCTGGCGCGCTACGCGGGGCAGATCCCGCCCCTGACCCGCAGCGGACGCCGAAAGAGGATGAAAAGAGCGAGCCCCCCCCCCGCGTGGAGCCATCGGCCCTTCCAGAACCTTCCCCGCGCCGCCACGCTCAGACTCATTCTCCCTCCCTCCTCCCCCCCAACGCCGGCTCCCCTGAGGGAACGGCGCTCACCCGGCGCCGCTCTCACCTTCGCTCCCTCCTTGAGCATCTGGGCGAAGCCCGGGGCCTTGGGGACGTGCAGCGCCATCTCGCCTCCGCTCCTGACAGACGCCTCGCCGCGCCGCGCCGCGCCGGGGACGATGGGGGAGAGGCGGCCACGCAGGCGCGATGGCGCAGCCGGGCCGCCTGCAGGCACGATGAGTTGCGCCCAGGGAAGGTCGATGGCGGGGCGGGTCGGAGATGCCGTGATGAAGCGGAGATCCCGCTTCCCTTGAGAGCGGACGGCAGGTGGCGCTCAGGCCTCAGCTTGCGGCTGTGGCGGAGCCCGCACGCCGCGGCTGAATCTCGGCGGCTGGGTCCGACGCGCATCTTCTCTGCCGGGACCCTTCTATTGCGGCCCCGGCTGAGCCCGCCAGAAGGCCGCCCATCCCGCAGCCTGACCACCGGCTAAAGGCCGCTGAGCTTGTGAAAGGGAATGAAGACTGGCAGAGCGGGTAGTGTTTAGAGGCTGCCAGCTTGAGGGAGCGATGGCTGCATTGTTCTGTGCCTTTTGCTTTTAGGTAACTGAAACCAACCAAGGACAACAGCTCGTCTCACTTTTACTGTATTTGTGTGACCTTTATGTAACATTTGACACGGAAATTGCTCAGTTCAAGAAAGACAGGGAGCTGCTGGAGAGAGTTCAGCGCAGAGCCACAAAGGTGATGAAGGGAGTGAAGCATCTCCCTTATGATGGAAGGTTGAGGGGGCTGGGGCTCTTCAGCTTGGAGAAGAGGAGACTGAAGGGTGACCTCATTAATGTTTACTAATGTGTAAATGATGGGTGTCAGGAGGATGGAGCCAGGCTGTTCTCAATGATGTCCAATGATAGGACAAAGGGCAATGGGTATAAGTTGGAACACAAGACGTTCCAAAGAAATACAATGAAGAATTTCTTCACTGTGAGCGTGACAGAGCTCTGGAACAGGCTGCCCAGGTGGATTGCTGAGTCTCCTTCTCTGAAGACATTCAAAACCCACCTGGACGAGTTCTTGTGTGACCTGCTCAAGGTGATCCTGCTCTGACTGGGGAGTTGGACTAGATGATCTTTCGAAGTCCCTTCCAATCCTTAAGAGTCTATGATTCTGTGATCGTGATTTTGTGAAACAGTAAAGGTAGCATTGCTTAATTCATTGCACTGTCACAATAGTCAGGCATAAACTCCTTAACACCAATGTGGCATTAAGAAACAGGTGTTCCTTTATTGTGGTGCTGGGGACACAGGGCATCGCCTCACCTAACGTGCATGTAAAGGGACAAAAGCACACTCTTTACATATGTGAAACAATATTCATATGAACCTAATGCATGTGCTTGTACATTGAGAAAATGCCTCTGCACAAGGGTGAAGGTCTCTGGTGGTCGGTTTTAGGTAGATTTTAACTCAATTTGCATACATATGGTCACGACTTACAATTTGTCAATTTCTGGTTTTGTAACTTAATCAACAGAATGAGGATGCTCAGTATTGACTGGCATGCAAATTGCCCTTTAGCATAAAGACTTGATTATCTTGTTTGTGACTAAATTACTACACAAAATGGTGTTCTTTCCTAGGAGACACCATCCATGTGGTAAAGTGATGCAAAGTATTGTGGCGATGACTGATGCTGGCTCCTTTAGAGCCTTTCTTTCACTGTTGAGTCTAGCTTACTGTCACCCAGGCATTCCTCTGAGTACATTTAGTGACAGACATCTTGGAAACAGTTAAAAGTCTTCATTGCCACTGACAACAAAACACAGTTATAAAACTTTACAGGCTCCAGTCAAGTATTTTACTTAGTACATACCTGACTTATTCAAATGGAAACAAAATGTACTGATAGGAAGACTGAGAGCAGTCAAGTCCTTGTTCTCCAGGGTACTCTCAAGCAATGTTTGTGCTACAGGACATCCAGAAGAGTACTTTTGAAGGCTTACCTTGACATTTGTACAAGTAGCTGAGGTCCAGCCAAGGAGACAGGGGAGCTCCTTCTATATCAAGCTGCTTTAGGTTTGATAAGTTTTATTAACTTTGCTTCTGTGTCCTACAAAAACAAATACACTGTTTCAAGACAAAAACTTCCAAGACCGTAGAAATAATATTGCTGTGTTTAGGCCATGCAGTTTCTGAACATGTAAACCAACAGAGACTGACTTGCTTCGCCTCTACAGCACAGAGAGGCTACCTGCAAGGTTAATTAAACCACTAAATACATATTGCTTAAGCAACCTCAAGATTACACACTTGGTTTAGTTTTACCATCCTCTAATTTTAAAAATTCAATCAGTTTTAACCTGTAACATATCATGGAAGAATAAAAAAAGAGTGGTAATAGAAAGTAAAACTACATAAAGCATCCCAAGAGTGAACTTCAAAAAATCTGTATGCAGTTTTGCTAGAAGTACTCAGAGGCAAATGCCACTTGAAGCAGAAGAGGGACACTATTCAAACCTGACCACCATGACCATGGAGCGTGGTCACTCCCAAAAGGAAATGCTTGGATTTGGCCTGGGGGGGGGGGGGTATCCGTCTCTTTTGTGTTCCAATGTATCTGCACCACAGAGCATCCAGGAAAGAGGAAAATGTCTGTCCTGTTCGATAGCCAAGATGCCAGAAACTGTATTTTATAAAGCATCTTCCATAATCTATTTTTAGCCACAGAGATCAGAGGAGGTACTTACTCGTAAGTCAATGCAGACTTTTCCTAGTTGTGAGCATGAAGTCATGGTCATTGTATCAACAGTTGAATGCATTCTAATCAGAGACATTCATATTAGGGCAGAGAGGAAGACGGTTCAAGTAGTTAGACTGCTAATCAGTAGCTACAGGACGTGTTTCAGCTCTCTGTGATTAATACTCTGCATGGCCTCAGGCAAGTCTACTGATTCATCAAAACCTGAAAGTTTTGTAATTTTTTTACTATATATTTTATGCCAACATCTGGATGTAGCTACCTCATTGTTGCAGGACTTGACACGAGTACATTTTTTTCCAGATAGGAAATATGAGTGGTTAAGTGATGAAATGGATTCCCAGAAGTTTTGCAGTCTTCAGTCAGGATTTCCATGGCCCCTTTCCTATAGGATTCTATCACTTGCCTAGGTGAATTGTCAACCTGGGCTTAAATCATGATGCCCCAAACAGTGTTGATTCGTATTTTAAAATGTTTAAAATGTTGGTATACATTGGTAGTATTCTACTTCCTTGATTTTCACCAAGACAAAAACTGGAAGAATCAGGGCAATGGTACGTAGGATGCTAAAGAAATGGGATTTTACTGTTAAAAACACTTCTCAAGTTTACAGTCATAATTTTTACAGAACCAGAAAAGCTGAATATTCATCTTTTCATAACTGCTGAACTTTGTTTTTTTCAAGTACAGCCTCTCCAAAGCACTCACTTTGTCAGAACCTTGATCAATGTTAGTTCAGAAATTACATAAAAAGTTACTATTGCCTGGCAATGTGGCATGTTACAAGCATTCATCCTACTAAGAAGGTGACATTCCTTTTCTGAGTCTTCAGTGATGAAAATGCTGTTCTTTAATTAGTCTTACAAGTTATTATATATAGGAAGTGTAGTGCTCATAATTTTGGAACTGCAGCAGAAGGCAAAGTCAGCTCACACAGGCCAACAGTAACCACTGCAGCATTTCATGGCGCTTCTTGGTTAAATCAACTCCGCTAGGGTAAAATAAGCAACTTCGGGGCAAAAGACTAAACTCTTCATATTCAGCACTTCAGCTGTCCAGTTCACACCAGTTTTGGTTTCTTCCTAAGTGTTGCTTTTGCTTGGAGAAGTAAATTTACCCATGTTTGTTTCTACTCATAATATGACAGAGCCATAAGGTTGCTGTTGCTCAACAATTCCACACTCCAGGTCCAGTATTTTAAGCAAAGGCAGTGCCCACAAAGGCAGCCCCATCTCTGTCTCCCTGTTCCACCTCTGCATTCTCTTTCCCCTTCTCTCCAATCCTCTCTTACCAAACATTTGTACACCTATGCAACAAACCAGATTAGGGAACTTATCTGCATTAAGACTAACACAAAATGAGCTCAGCTAGCTTTCAGCTTTCTTACCTGCTATGTGGCTGTGCAAAATCTTAGGCTGGCACAAGGAGAGATGAAGGGAAACAGGGCAGCAGACTCTCTGTGGCAGTGTTGCCTTATCTATCTTCAAATATTTCTGGACAAGCCCAGTTGCTACAGTGCTTTTATTGAGGCTTATGTGAGTTTTTTAAAGCCAGAATACCACTCAAGCTAAATATATATATATATATTTGTGATCATGGCTATATACAATATACATAGATATTAATCTGTATTAAACTATCACTGCAACATCTCTTTCTGTTGTAATCAGGAGTTATTTGGGACTCACTGTCTAATCAAGACTTTGACTTGGCCTTGATCTTTTTTTAGCTACTCATCTGCACCATTTATATTCTGCACAGACATTGCCATGCTAAAAGACCATCCAAAGGTCAGAGGGTTGGCTATTGGCAGTTGGCTGCCCTTTCACCAGCCAAAATCTATTACTGTACACATGGAAATCCCCAGCTTATCTGTAGGCACATGTTTGTCGAATTTTAGGATGGTAAAATTTTAACAAGATCTCGGGAAGTTCATTAAAAGGACAGAATGTTATTTTCTGTTTGCTTATTCAGCAGTGGGAACCTGAGCAATTGGAAAACAAGGGACAGAAAATTGCCGAACTTATAACATCGGACTCTGTCCAACAACACTGACATCTTGCCAATGAAAAAATGTGAGCGGCATGTTGAGTGAGGCCCGAGGACCACACCTAATTTGCAGAGAATCTTGCTTATACCTGGAACAGGGAATTGTAAACCACACAAAGGTTGAACATTCGGGGTGAGCGTAATACCTTAGTAACAGTAGCAGCAGTTATATCAGGTTTTCCCAGATTATGCCTATCTCACTTGTGACATAATGAGAATGGGCACTCTAATCAGAGTAGTTCTAATGAACTAAATATTTCTTAGGCCATTGGTCCACAGCTCCTGGGTTAAATGCTTCCCTCATCTTGGGCTTATCTCACTTGCTCATGCAGAGGATTGCAAGCTAGATAGGGAAGTAAGGTTTCCTTACCATTTGTATATTCTTATCTGAAAGTATGTGCTTTCTGCTATAGCTAATCTAGTCGGCTTGAGTCACTGGAAGACAGTTCCAAGGACTTTAGAAGAGTATTGCCTTTGCATAGGAGCAGTAGATTAATTGTTTGAAAATGCTGACGTATTAAGATAGTAATGGTAGTCCTCAGCTGGGTTAAGGATCCAGTATGTTTGATTCTACCTGCACACATGGCTAGAACTCAGTGGTTCTTCTAAACAAACAAGATTGGAAAGGATGATAGTCTCAGAAAAAAATTGATGCAGTTTGTATTGATTTTGTATTGCAGGTATAATCAGGGTATGAAATCATGCTGTGACAGCGTTACAGTACACACCAGAGAGCATCTGCTTCATGAGAGGATGCAAAATTGGTCTTTCTGGTTTTGATGTCATAAGAAAAAAATCATAATTGAGCAAAAATTACACATCTTCTAGATGGCAAGTTTCATTTTGCATGAGGAGTTCAAATCCAGGATCAGATAAGGGCTAGAGAAACATCTATCTTCAGTTTTCAAAGCAATGGAGTGCACAGGAGCTTGGAAATACCTGGAAATAAATCTAACTGCTATTGAAAGTTTGTCTGTTTGTGTTGGGGTGGGAAGAATTTATCGGTACCTATGGGATGTGGAAACTTGTAGAACATCAAACTGAGGAGTGAGGGAAATAGTAAGTTTAGTCTGTATTTAGAAAAGATAAGAAATAGCAGAAGAGGGTGGCAGGCTCAGCATTGAATAGCTGAAGACTTCTGCAGAAATAGCACCCAAATGAAGTCATGAAGAGTAAAATAAATGTCTGCAGACTCCTGGAAACAAGCTACTACCACACCCAATTTGCATTTCTTTCATCTCTGTAGACACTAAGCAGAAACAAATGAAGCTAAAAGGTGAGATTCTGAGATCAAGACCACAACTTGTGCTGGTTGGTGTTTGGACTACTGAGATCCGTGTTGTTCTTTCTTCCATGTGTTATGCCTTGACTTGGATGCTCAATCTGGAATTTTCTAAGGATGGACTAAAATGGTACTAGATTTTCAGGACAAAGTCAGGTGTTTCCAATTTTTAATACTTTATATATATATAAAATTAATTTTAAAGACCTAGTCCAAGTAACTACAAATTTTGTTTCTTATATTGTCCCAATTCTTAGTTGGGTGTTAATTTTAGGATCCTTAATTGTGTCTTATCTAAATATACCTGTTGAGAAATCTATTAATTTTCAGAACTCAGGTCAGAAGGAGTTTCCTGTCCCATCTGTCTCTGAATCAGACCTAGGATCAGCAGAATATATTCCATCTTGCATCCAGCATAGAGTGTGACTCACCAGCATGACCTGAGTTATATCTGGGTGTCCCATTATTTCCTGGCTACTCTGTCAGCCCCATCTATCTGCCAGCAGCTAGGAAATTGGCTTGAATCTGTGCTTGGTTGTGAATCAAAGAAATTCCAGAGATAGCTTTGCAGCCCTCATTTCTGCACTGCACAACCATACCTTTGCTGTAACTGAGAATCATTGTTCTCACCATCATGCATAGTCTTTCCTACATGATTCTTGAAGTGTTTAAAGAAATGTTAATGAATAAATGCTGTGCACTTCTGCAAGGCAGGAAACACTGTACGACATTGTACAAATAAGGGAATCATGCCATTGCATACTAATGGCCAAAAGCCACGGAATTAATTCATGCCAAAAGTTGGGACTGTCACTATGGGACTTGTTCCCAGTATTGCGTGCTAAATCCCCAAAGTGTCATCTCATGTCTGAACAGCAAACACATTGCCTACTGCCTAGAAAACCTGTTAAGTTGAAGACTATACCAATGCTATTTAAGTTCCACAGTGGAGCAAAATAAAGTAATGCATATATATAAGAATAAAACAAGTACCATTTAAGCAGTGCATCAGAGATTACATATAAAGAATGACCAGACAACAGTTTCTAACAAACAATCTCAAACCAGATAATTGTGAGCATACAAGTGTTGCAATTTTTACACTAATAAAAAAGTTAGTGTCCCAGAGGTTTATTTAATAAGAAAATCACCCTAATGTACATCTAATAATCAGAAACGTTTATAGCGTGCTATGAGGTTATGTAAAACTACCGAAATAGTGCATTACTTTGTTTGCTCAGTTTTGTGTGTATTTGCTGAGTATTTGATCTCCAGATGTTTTACATACTGGACAATGAATGAGTGAAATGGGAATGAGACGACTGGCCCGAGGGAAGCAAAAGGATGTTACCAGATACCCAAGTCCCAGGGTGAAAGTGGCAACACCATAGTGCTGACTCAGTAGTATCAGTGGTTTTCCCAGTTGACTATTAGCCAGATTTAATTACAAACCCTATATGAGAGTTAAGATTCTTGAGACAGTAATTAAGTGGTAAAATATCTCTGCATTTTTTGTTTTTGAAGAAAAATTGTCCCAACTGTTTTTCATCCAAGTATTGCTTACCTTTCCAACTCTGCAGGATAGGTATTGATTGCTTAGCAAACAATAGATTTCATCTGTGATGCACTTGAGCTTCTTAATTTCTTTTTTTATTGTTCTTTTTTTTAACAATGTACAGTGAAGTGAATGTGTAAATGTTTGCTTGTATCTTTATGGTCCAGGTGCTGAGTTCTATTGATTAAGCTATGGGTGTTAGTAAGCCAAGCATGAGATTCATGACAGATTGTCTGTTAATTATTCTCTTGTATGAAAATGGTCCAAAAGATACACTACAGCATCACATCAGTTATTTTGGTCCACTAACAGATGTCCATTTGTCAGCCAGCTGGTGAGGAGATGGCAGAAGACATTAAACCAGTGCTTGAACTGGGAAAATACGTGGCAGCAAGCCATACCACTACTCTCAAGAGGAAATGGTGTCAAGCTGTGCCAGGGGAGGTTATATTAGGAAGAACTTTTTCACTGGGAGGGTTGTTAGACACTGGCACAGGCTGCCCAGGGAGGTGGTGGAGTCCCCATCCCTGGGGATGTTTAAAAGCCCTGTAGATGAAGTTCTGAGGGACATGATTTAGTGGTAAGCTTGGCAGTCTGAGGTTAGTGGTTGGACTTGATGATCTTAAAGGTCTTTTCCAACCAAAACAATTCTATGATTTTCTTACTTTGAACATCAGCATGTTGTGGGTTTAGGAGGGAGTTATCTCTGTTCTTAGCACCTGCAGAAACTCTGAGAGAGCAATTGTCTTGTTTGATCACTTACAAAGACTTCAGATAGTTTAGCTCAGAGGATGTCACCTTCACAGAAAGGAGTGGTGAGAGGAAGAGTATACAGGATTCCAAACCATACTGCTATATTACTTCATTTGAACTTAACTTCAGTAATAAAAGAAGACATTGAAAATTAGATTTCTTTTGTGCATGAACTCAGAAAAATGCAGTGGAGTGGGATTCAGAAAGATGCCATCTTTGGGAAAGAATGGGAAACCCAAAGCAGTCATTTGGCAGTGCGCAATTCTATTTACAATGCTTTAGATAACACAAGTTTAACTCTCTTGGTCTCATGCCTGCTTTTTAAACCTTCAGAATCTCTGAAATTTGAATTCTCATGCTTAGTGTGGTACTTCATTGTGCCTCCATGCCTCCAATCCTGTACGATGCAGTCTAACCAGGAATTTGTCTTTTTTGATCTTGAATTTCTGATACCACAGACATGTACAGGAGAATAGCAAAAGAAAATGCTCCACTCAGATGAAACTTATGAAGGAATATGAATCTGAAAGCTAATAGTCAATTTTACATACTAGAATCACAGTCCAAGCTGAAACAGTGAAATACAGAGTGTTTGCTCTTAAGGGTGCCACATACAGTAATTTTACTGTAAAAAGATAATTTCCCATGATTTTGCCCACTGATGATGTAGGTTAGGTTACTAGTAATGATGTGGCTTGTTCAGTTAAACTATGGTGAGACTTGGTAGTTATAATACATTGTCCCAGGACCATCAATAGGTTGAAAATAGGAGACTCTTAAATCAAATGGGATTACAGATTTTTTCCTGTTGTATGATACGTGGTTCAAGTGGATTCCAAATGCCCCAGGAGCCTTCCTGCAGTCTTCTCAGCAGCAATAAGAAAATATTGGTTTCAGTTGCACATCTCTCTCTAATTGCCGGTGTTAAAAGATTCCAGATATGTGCTTTCAATATTTCTCCCCAAAATCTTGGAGAAAAGAATGAAACCTCTGCATAAGATCTTACAGTCTTATAGGAACCTACTGCTTTAACTTTTTGTGTTGATGTCTTGGTTTTAGGAGCCTTAAGTGAGGTTATGGTGAAACCTGAGTGGTAGTTTGAAGATGAAGAGTAAAAATCTCATAATATTTTTATATTTAGAACTTTAAAAAAATTAGTTTCATCAGCAAGTGAAATTAGACAATATTTCTCAGTTTTCACTAATTCTTAATCATTATACCAAATTATGGCTTGCCAAAAAAGTTTAAAGGGAATAAATACTTGAAACAATTTTCTTTTTTTTTACTTTTTCTAAAGCAGTCTCTCATGTCTGTATGCTATGTTTTTTGTAACTTTTGAAAGCAATGCTTTAAAACTGAATCATCATCAACTCCTAAGATGTGGTGATACAAACTATTTAGTTTTAGTAAGTGGCACTCTGTTACTGGATTTAACATTTCAAGAATCATAGTCTTTATTAATAGCTTGTTTTGGTCATTTTAAACTACTCTCTTTTTATTTAGGGCTTTAAAACTGTAGGAACTAAGTAAATGTAATGGGAATATTTTTTCATTTTAAGTGTTTCAGTGGTGATTTTCTTATTTTTCACTGTTTGAAGACTTGTAAAACTCACGTGGCAGACAAGTTGATGGTCTAAACTGTAACCTGGAACATGCAATTTTCCCCAAAAAACCATATGTGGTACCCCACATATGTAACGGCATTTCGTACGATGCCATTGATGGCTATTTGAGACTAAAGTCTTGTGTTTCATAATGTTTTATCTGAAACTGACAGTTACAGATATTGAGATCTAACTGCTCACCTAAAGGAAAGGCATTCAAGGTATGATGAAGCTTCACACAAAAACCAATACGGTGTATTTTGCAAGAGGAGAATCTTAAACATTTTTATCAGGAGCTTGTAATTTAAAGATCAATATTCCCTAATACTTCTCTTTGAAGGTAGCTTCCCTGTCACTCTCATATAAAAATCAGGATTTAGAGAGGGCAAGCAGGAGCTATACAGCCTACATACTGTTCATGGTGTTGAAATAATGAGCTGGTATTGCCAACAGAGTTAAAAAACGTAGGTAAAAATAATTTTTTTAAAAAGCAGTACTGATTTAATTTTGAGATTTTATTTTTTTCTTGGATTATTGTGGATGACCACATGAGGAAAACAATAAAATCAAAACCAGGATGTCATTAGAGGCTTGCATGAGCAGGGTATGGGGAATCAGTGTTGTTTTTTTACAAAAACTGATGTAATAAAGGCAATTTTTTAAAGTGATTAAGGAGTTTTGCATCCATGTACCATATGGATGAATAATCAGTACCAAATAGTTAACAGGTTTCGAATGGTGCAACGTTATACTGTCCTGAACCAGCTCTCCTTTTATTGTCTTCAAAGGCTCTTTGACATGAGATGGATGAATTTCTCGAATGTGTCCCCTAAGGGGCAGCATTGCAGAGCAAGTCTCTCTAAACAACTGCTTCCATTCATAACACAGAGTAGGTATAAGTAGGTGACTTAACAAATTAGTGCTTATTCTCAGTTGTCTAGAATTACGGGTTTTTAAAGGTAACTAGTATGTTTGGGAGTCATTATTACCAACCTGATACAAATCCTGTAGCAGACATGTTTCGCTTTAAGTGATAAAACCATTGAAATTCTCCTCTGTGGAGTACTTAAAATCATATGTAAAAAAAATCCCCAAAGTATTTTTAAAAATGTCTTTTTTTAGAGAGAAACTGAGAGTGCCTATTTTCACTTCTTTCCTATGAGAAACATCAATATTATGTCATTTCTAGAAGCAATATGTCGTCTTGACTAATGCTAATTTGGTAATGTCACATCATTCCTGTCAGTATTGCACTTTAACAGTATTGTGTGGGTGACTTAATATGGGAATATTCTGGAGTGTTAATATCACTGGCTTAATCCCCTGCATGATATCACAAGAATATCTGCTTCTTTCTTATTAAAGTCCTATGATAAAAGAAAGAGCTTGGCATTAATAATAACAAATTATAGTGCTTGGAGCTTCACTTTCAGTCAGCTTCAGAGACACGGGAATCATTTAGGAAGAGCAAAGTTCATGTGCTCTTTTCCCACTCTGAAAATGAAACACTTTATTGACCATACCCTGCTTTGTCTTCTCAGTGTCCCAGTAGAAAGCTGGTAGAGTCTTTTTTCCTGAGCAGGACCCATCCCCGGGTAAGATGGTCTTTGAAATTGTCTTGTATAATTTATCTGTGAAAGTTTTGGATTTGGTTTTGTTGTTTTTTGGGGTTTTTTTCCCCCTAATGTGCCTTGAGAGGAAGATGGTATATTTGGATTTATAAAAATATGATATCTTTCCTTGGAACAAGCAATTTTGGCTGAAATTTGAGTTCACAGGGAAAAGTGGGGTGAGTATCCATCTTTAAAGATCATATCAAAGATGCACAGGGTTTCCAAACTAACTGTACTTAAAGAAGCAGATCATAAGTCTGATACTTTTTCACTTTGTAAGCATCAGGATTTCTTGTTTAATTAGTCCATTCTACAGAACAAGATAAATTCATGTACGCACATCCTGTTGTGGTGTGATGGTCTTATGCCTGATACATCTACCACACTGTTGAAGTGTCTGCTCTGCTTTCATTGGTTATGATAGCATACATTTTCTCTTCAGGGAAGGAGGCAAAGATTAATATCTAGAGAAAGTGTGAGGACTTCTTGGGCTGTTATAAGCTGCATTTACTAATGAAATTGTTTTGCTAATAAATATTCTAGAATTTATTGTTTCTAAACTTTTTCTATATATTTGCAGTTAGCACTATTAACTAAGGTGCTCTATCAGCAGTGAGGTTTCAAGTATGGGCAGAAAACCAGATGGGAAGTTTGCCACGTTCTTCTGAATGCTGAGTTCTTCCTTAGAGCAGCAAAGCTTTATGAAAGACTGTGTTGACTTGAAAGTCTTGTGTATGTAACCAAGAGAGCATGATGACCTCAGACATCATTGACAAGTGAGGCTGTAATGTCTTGAAGCATCCCCTTCAGGTAAATTCTTAAGTAAGGTGAGCTAAGTAGTCCCTTAAGGAATGGCAAGTCCAGTTGAAATGGAGTTATTACTCTTACATGAATGTGAGAGAATTATTATTCTGTCCTAGGACAGCTGGAAATGGTTTAGTGGCACAGCTGGTAAGCAAAATTGATGTGTTTAAGGTCTTGCAAGAAAGTGCTGTTTTTTTCCAGTTAGCCAGTGCTAGCTTTGAACATTTGGCTACTGACCTCTCATAGAATTGCTTCACAGTCTCTGTCCATATCCTCCTTCATCATCCCCTGTTGAGGTGATCCACCACCATTCTTCCTGTAATGTCTTCTAAAGGATAACTCCATCTTTATGCTGGTATGAGTGAAGCTTTTAAGCATGCACCTGTTGGTTTCTGGCAATAGTGAGGCCTTTCCACTAATATTTCTAACTTCAGCTTTTATCTTATTTTTCATGGAAGAGATATGCAAGGATCTTTGGCTGCATTATATCTCAAAGACTTAAATTTTCTTTCTTCCAATGGCATTAGATTCCCACAATTTCTATCTATAGCTTGCTGTGGAAGCAATGGAGCTTTTCACCAGCTAAGTTTTCAAATGATTCAAGATGAAGTTATTTCTTAAGGCAGGTGTAAAAATTTTTGAGTCAATTTCTGTAAATCTACATTACCCAGGCTATGCCAATTTTTTAGTTTCTCTGCAATAATCTCCTTCATTAGATCTGTATGTATCAATTTGCCATCAGTGGTGAAGTTTTTTACGTGCTGTTTAAAAACCAGTGCTCAATGTATGTTTCATACTGTTTTTAATTATTTCATCTGGTAGAGTTCAGCCATTTGTAAGTGTAGAGCCTGAGGGAAAGTTCATTATTTTACCTATGTTAAAAAACTACCTAGGCAAGGAGACTCGAGGTGGTATCTAAAAACAACAATGAAATGCTTTGTTGGCTGCTCCAGTTGTCAAGGCTTGAGATGTTAGCTTGTGAGTGAAGTGCAACAAGACTGAATAATTTATATTTGATCTATACCTTTCTGTTATCTAAAAGACAAGAAAGAAGTATTCTTCTCTGGTTCTGGTTTTCTGTCTGGGAAAATTGTGATTTGATTACATCATATTGCATGTTCACATCTCACTTAGGATAACTACTGCTGTAGTAAAAACCACTTCTCTACTCAGTTCCATGCAGACTCAAAATGGTTCTCTTTATGGACTGCAAAATAGATCAGGTCAATAAAGAAATTACTTTTTGGTGGCTGGCTTGAGGGCACTTCTACAATTACCACAGCAGACAAATGGAATATGCCATCTAGCTTTAAAATTAAAAAAAAAAAAAAAAAGGCAAATTATGAGCCATGCAATCCAAGTCGAACTGGAAATTCTACAGATAATGTGGAGTTAAAGGACATGAATCACCAATCATAGAATCATAGAATGGTAGGGGTTGGAAGGGACCTTTAGAGATCATCTAGTCCAACCCCCCTGCAGAAGTAGGTCCACCTAGATCAGGTTGCATAGGAACATGTCCAGGCGGGTCTTGAAAACCTCCAAGGAAGGAGACTCCACAACCCCTCTGGGCAGCCTGTGCCAGGGCTCCCTCACCCTCACAGTGAAATAGTTTTATCTTATATATAAGTGGAACTTTTTGTGTTCCAGCTTCATCCCATTGTTTATGCTTTCAAAATCAATTCTCTATAACATCTCGCATCTTCAGCCTGATCAGCCCTTATATCAATAAAGGGGACCAAATCCCTCCCATAGTGGGATTTTTAACAAATTTTGCTGCAGAAGTAAGTTCATCAGAAACTGTCAAAAAAGAGATTCTGTTTGTAGTCAGAGAAATCTATAAAATGAAGATTTTGCTCAGTATGTGGTTTTAGGCAAAGCATTGTTTTTTATACAAATTTCTTCTGGTAACATCTTCCATATGCTAGAGTATTTAAAATGTATTTTTAAATAGTGACTGGCAATCTGTGAAACACCATTTTAGCATGAATGAGGTCATATGCTACTAAGATACTACTTATACTGGGAAACTGAGATGAATTGAAAGTAGCACAGCTAAAAAAGGGAAGGCAACAGGTGCTTTATTAGATAGCAGATATTGGCTTTTTTTACATCTGTAAAATAACTGATACTTCATCCTGAAAACTTTTACAAACTTGCATGCTTTTACTGCTGAATATCAGTTAAGTCCTGCTGTTCCTAATTTAGAATATGTTCCTTTAAGTTGTTTTTGATGAATAAAAGGTGATCTCATCTTTTCGTGTATTAACAATTTCATAATGTTGTATAGAGTTGAAAGAATCTTGCTTAGGTACCAGGCATCTGATGACATAGAGTGCTCTGGAAACTGGGCTGTACTTCTACACAAAAGCCCTGGAGTTATCAACATTCTATGTACAGAGATGACTGTGAGTGTGCTGGCCATTATAAAAAAAGTATTATTTTGTGTTGCAGTAAGTAGGAGACTAATTTTCTTAGATGCACAGATTTTAATCACCTACTGAGTGAATAAGAGAAGTGGAATTTATGTCCACCCAAAATTTACAATGCTTTTCACTATTAAGCACATCATGGAAGTGACACATCCTGGACTTCAATTTCCTCGTTGGTAAAAATCAAGACCTTCCTTAGTTTATTGTTAGAAACTAATTCAGGGGACTTTTTAAAATGTGCTGTTTAAATGCATATTGTTGGAATTTTTAGCACCACAACCTCAATAATAAATAGATGATAAAATTGTTACAGTCAGATCATTCATCCTCATACTTCAAATTTAATGTGCCGTATACAGAATGCTATAATATTCTCCCATTCAAAAATTGCAGTGCCTTCCATAAAGTAGTAGTTTCAGGTAACTAATCATTGTGTAAAACATGGAATTGATATTTAAATGCAAATAAGGGGCCTTTTGGTTTGTTCAATTTTTATATCTCAGCACATGATTCGCAGCTTCCTGAAGCAGCACACCCCTTAGAAGATGAGTGTGCATGTTAAGTGAAGTATAGGTGATTCTACATTCTTTTGTGAAGTGTATATAATAATAATTTAGATTTAACTAGAAACACTGACATTAAATAGAAATGTGTATATGGTGGATATAAAATATAAAATTATTATGAACTCAGTTTGCAAATTTGCAATATTTAAACTGAGTACAACTGAAGTGTCAGTCTGGAAATGTGGAGTGTCTGAGCCATCTGGGAAAACCATCCCTGGGCTATTCAGACATCGTTTCTGTCCCAGACCCTTGCTGTCACAGCTATTGAAGATTTTGCATGTCTTCAGATTATACATAGAGAGTCTTTTTTAGGTTTTACTGTAATGGTATGTAGTGAAGGCACTCATACCATCGAAATACCATCTGTTCATACAAAACAAAAAGGATCTTAGGATTTGGAGGAAACCCTGGCCCCACGGAAACTGTAGCAGAATATTTTTATTTATTTCACTTGAACCAGCGTTTTCTGTATCTTCACACAAATACTTTCAGAGTAATTGGACCTGGAGATGCAGATCAATACCAGCTGCTGATGGTATTGAACTGTAGAATGTTATTTTCAATAATGGTTGTGATCAGAGACAAATCTCTCTTCCTTCCCCTTCCAAAGGAGACATAAAGAGAGGAATTATAAATCTTTTCAGAAACACATCAAGAGAAGAGAAAATGGTCAGTTTAGTCATAGGCATAGTCCTAATCATCCCTAATTCTTTGTGCTAGAGCCCTTACTTGTTCTGAAATCACACTAAAGTTAAAAAGATGTCTCGCTAGATACCTAACTAATGGTATAGCTGTCTGATACCCTCCCAGGTCATTGCTGAGGGAAAGGCAGTGTGGTTAGAATATCTTTGCAGTTTACTCATTTCAGAGTATGAAAAAGGTCTTTTCAGGCCACAAAGTCAACTTCTGGCTTCCTAAAGTTTGCACTGATAAGATCAATCCTGGGCTTGGTCTAGGCCCAGCAGGTGAGAAGACGAGGAAAGATGGAAATTTTACTTCAGACCTTAACATCCCTTGCTGTCCTACAGCTTCTCTGTATCTCAGCTGAGGAGAATAAACCTATACAAGAAATCTGAGTTAGATAAAACTTTTCCATAGAATGTACATTTTCAAAATACATTTTTGAAATGTAAAAGAAGAACCTCCATTTCAAGCCCAGAGCAATAGCTATGAAGATGTTATGTGTCATCATTGGGTAATTGTACTCCATTTTTCTCCATTTGTTCTATGGGCTGTGATAGCAGTCTATCAAAGAAGTCATGTAGGCAGTTCTTGTGTATGACATAGCTACAGAAAACAAAAATTTGAGCTACAGAAATTAATCTCTCTTGTGATACTTCAAGATTTATCTAATACTTGCTAGCCTGTGGTTTCAAAACTGACAAAAGCTAACTGAAACCACACTAGGAAATCCTCTGAGTTCAGTCAAATCTCCGATTTAGTCAGCTTCAGATATCACTGCTCATCTATAAATACATCTGCTTTCATAGCGTATGCGTTCTGAAACTTGCCCGTTGCCTCCCCAGAAGCTCAGGGCTATCATCTGCTATTAGACAAGCCCAGCTTGACCAAAGCCAACATGAACCTAGCCTAACGTGCCAAGCCCATCCCTTGTTGTTAGCTTTGATAGTTGCTGCTATCATTTGATAGTTCTCTTGTAGCCAGTCCAAGTTGGCAGTGTCAGCCCAAGCTGATTGGAGCTACAGACATTTTTGCTGACTGGAGTCATGCTATCTTTGCCAGTTTGCTGGAATAGACACAGACACTGATTGGGTCATGCTGAAAACATTCCTGTCCTATGAAGCAAGTCTGTTTGTATTTTAGGTTTGCCAGGACTAATGAATTAAAAATCTTGGGCTCGCCACAGTTTGCTGCTTAATAATGCCTGTGACAGAAGGATTTTTTCCTCCCTGAAGCGTGACAGCATCATAATCCTTTGTCACTGGCAAGGAGAGGAAGGAAAAGCGGAATTGTGGACAAAAGCGGAAAAGGGTGATCTTTTGGGACAGCAGAGCCTATGGGAAGTGCAGGTAGCAGCATGTTGCCCTAACAGCTGTCTCAGCTTCTCAGACCTTGTCAGTTTGTTGCTATGCAGCAGGTGCAGCCTTTTCTTTTATTGAAGCTTTACTCCATAAAGGCAACGACAAGCCAAGGCAGTGGCTGGCCCTGGATTATACAAGTGCAGACGCTCCACTAAGTGAGGTAAGGCAACAGGTGTGAAAACTGAACTAAATTGATAGAGCTGTAATGGCACTTATCTGAGTTCTCCTGAAGATTTTTTTTAAATGGAGAAACAGCAGCCAGTTCTATAGGCAATTGTTGAGAGGAAGAGATCCGCTCATTAAATCTCATTAAATTCCAGGTTGCCCACTCACCCTCATCTCTGTCTACAGAGATATTTTTCTTCATGTGTGGAGAAACCAGATGGGGAACTGGGGACAGTTGGTCTGTGTGTTTCCTGTATCACCTCGTTTGCACACAGGCTGCTTCCATCCCTCTCTGATCTCTTTGATTGCTTTTTGTGACGAAAAGATGGAGGATTCCATACAAAAAGCGATGAAGGGATAAATGAAATATAACAACGACAACAAAAGGATAGCAGGGCAATTGATGCATATAAAGATGGAATTTCTTTTTGTGAATTGGAATAAAATGAAAAACTTTTGTGTTATGATAGAATTCACCATTGCTTATTGAAGGGATATTAATTTTTGCCCTCAAGTAGCAAGTGGTTAAAAGAGGTAATTTAAAGATATTGCAGACCATAGAATATGTGACTGGGCAACAGATTTACTTCTAGCAATACTGTTCTGTCAACTTTAAAACTCTAGTACAATGCATCATTTTAATTTCTTACACTATGATATGAAATGTTAAGTGTACTCTAATGTGGAAGACCACTTGAGATGAGTGAGTAGATGTCAGGGGAATGTGTACCAACAACAAAGAATGATGAAAAGCCTTGTTTCAAGGATGAGCTTATGACTTAATTTTTTTTTTCCTTTACCTTGTAGAGGGAGGTATGGAAGGGAAAGAATTTTGGATTAGTAGTTCTATTGTCTTTTAAAAAACAAGATGTCTCAGATGTTTCTTATAAAGTGAGAGGCTGGGAGAAAAAAGATCAATAATGGTCAGAAGGTAAAAATTATTCGGTCTAACACAATACATTTCAAAATAGAATACTTCAGTTGATTCCAAGGATCTTTTCCTGCATCCAAAACCATATACTGTGGCAGTTCATTTGACTTTTCTTTGTCTGTGTACAATAGATATCAGTTAAAGTATTGTATGTCCTGATCATTAGTAAGGAGGAATAAAGAATGATCCCTGATAGCCTTCATGTATTAGTAGAAAGAGACACTCTCAACTCCAAATAAGATGTATTGAAAGTAATGATTTTAGATTATTTCTTGTTATTTTAAGAAAAGGTTATGCACTACAAATAAAAATTTCTAGTGTAGCATTGCTACAGAGTAATATCACTCTGATACCTAAACATTAAGGCAGTCAAAGCAAACGAAATAGAAATGCTGAAATTAATAAGCCAAATGCAAATCTGATACTCTTTCACTGATTGCAAGTCAGTGATGCCAGGGATGTGATTGACTCACTTGTGGATCACCAAGAAAGATTATAATCCTGAAATATTGTTTTGTTGTATTGACTTTCTGAAATTGTCAAATAATAAAGTGTAAATTAGAATGAAATGTTGGAATTTCTGTGCAATACAGTAGCTACTTTACTGAAAAACTGCAAGACTATTAACTTAGGAAACTAGCTTTCGTTTTGACTACCTAATTGCTGTACTGTGTACTGCCTTGTGGTACTACTTTTAGTAAATTAATTATATTTCCTTGAAGAATTTTTTTTGTAATTGGTGGAGAAGTTTTTATGGTAGTTTAAAAGCTGCTCTCATAATTGTCCCTGTAGTTGGTATGGATAGAATGCACTATGACTAGCATAGTCTTCAGTCCTGAAATAATTTCTTTATGGGCAGATCTTTCATATGCATGAAGTCTTACTGACTTCATGTTTTCCACACATGGAGCTAATCAGGTTAATATCCATGGATTTCAGTAGATTTGTGCTAGATATACAAGATTAAGTTTGTGCTCTGATATTTAATAGGGATTAACAAAAACCATTGAAAAGGTTAAATATAGATAATTTGAGCTCTGAGTACAACTTTTGAGTGTATAGAGGTACTCCAATTATAGCTTTACAGATGAGTAGTAGCTAATTATTTTGTTGCTCAACAATTCTTTAGTGCCCTGTTTGAAATGAACTAGCAGCTTTTTTAATGGACAGGATTTCATCTCAGTAAAACCACTTTTTTGGAATTGGTGGTCTCAGAAGAAAGAACGAGGACTCAACAAGGTCCTGATCTGGGAATCAAACCCATGCAGACAGACCTCTACACCTGCATAGAGTTCCACTGAAGAATCACCACCAAGGTTTGGAGACCTAGTAACTTTCTGATCACTAAGTGTGTGGCACAATGTGATTTAGGGGAGCATGGGTGGAAGGTAGGAGGATGGGTGGCTCCTCATTGACACCATGTGGAGTGGTGCGTACGTTTCCAATCACATGGCAGGCTTGGGGTCATGTTACTCTCCCACCCCTTCTTCCTTCTTCACCTTCAGAACCAGGCAGCATTGCCACGAGTCAAGGCTTGCTGAAGGGGCAATGGCGGGGAGCAAGCAGGTGAGGGGAAGCTTCCTTTGCCATCATTCTTTGTAATCTGTAAATAGCAAAAGAAAGGCAATCTCTGCACTGAATTTCACTTAAATCCTCTTTACTTGGAAAAGTGAAATGGCGCTCCCTTGACTTTGATTCAAAACACTGCTTAGCTAGAATGAGAAAGATAGCAGTGAATGCATGAAAAGTGTTAAAACTCATTTGCTGAATGGTGTTACATGCTCTGTAATATATACATCTATATTGTTTGTACTATTGCAGCTGGAACAAACAAGTAAAAACATTGACTCAAGTGCCCACATGATCACCACCGCCAGGGTACCTGCTGATAAGCAAGTACGAATTGCCTTCAGCCTGAATGACTCCCCAGGTACAGTTCAATTTATGGAGTAAGCCATTGTGAAATAATTGCTTTTAAATTTTACACGTTCTTATCAGTGTTTACACTGGTATCAGTATCAAGTCCAGTGTTATGAGTGGAATTTTTGTTTTCCTGAGTGATAGCATGCGATCAGTTTTCCTGTCTGATAACTTAATATTTCTATATAAAAATTTTATTAGACTAAACCCATTAGACTGATTGGTTTAGGTCTTAACTTTCTTCCAGTGGTCCATTGAGTATATTTAGGATTGTCATTGACTATCCAATTTGTCTGATTTTAAGTAATTTTAATGTAAAAAAAAAGGTAAAAGGATATTTTGTACTGAGGATCGGACTAGAGCAGGAAGAGACTTTCCCTTTAGCAGGAAGGTAGGAAAGTGCAGCACGTGCCCAGCTTGGTGAAAGATTTCAGGAAACGGATGCCTCACATGGACTGTTCCCTGAGAAAGCAACAGAAATTTCATTGACATCTATCCTGTCAAATCGTGCTAACTGAGCATTAATTTCCTCAAACATACCCTATGGATATGTGGACCCTTTGGCCCTTGGAATAGATGAATATTATTGCTTTGCACCTTAAATGTGATTAAGATCTAGAGAGAGTTGTTGCAAACAGGAAAAGTCAGAATAAAATAATTGTAATCAGAAGCTGGGAAGCATCCCCCCAGAAAAGCTGACTGTGTTGTTGCTGAAGGTGAGTGCTTAGAGTCAAGGCTGAGATGTGTTTTTGGCTTGAAATAGAAGGATTTCTTATGGTGATGACTGAAACCCACTACTGATGAGTGCCTTATGGGATGGTACGTGTTGTAGGATTACATATGAGGCTGCTTCCTGAGCTGTGTGTGAATAGAGTTTTAGCTTGAGTAAAATTTTCTCATTTAAAAATTATTTTGGTATATACACTACCTTTCTTGGTTATTTGTTGTGCAGTATTAATTTGCAGCTACAAGCCTGAAATAGAATCTCATTCCCTAATTTAAAGACAATCTTCATATATTATTCCACATAACTTTCAGCTCATAAAGACAAGTGACACAGAAAGAATGGGACAGGGAATATAAAGAAGTGCACGTGTCTATCTGTGTGCCTGTTTTTATAAATTAATCTAGTAATTAAGTTTTTATTATATAAAGTAATAAGGAATTATGCTCATCTCTCAAGATATATTAACATGGTAAATTTCTTACAGTAATTGTGGTAAGGATAGGTCTTGAAGAGAGATGCAAAAGAAAGCAGAGTGCTCTTACAAATTATGGAAAAGGAATGCTTATGTGAGACACTGAAAACAAGTCAGGGAAAGCTGAGACCATGGGAAAATCAAAGAGACTAGAGTGGTTTGTGACAAGAGACGGCAGTAGGAAATGACAAGGTTGTGAATAGCTTGGAAGAAGAAGACATGAAAGGCAGGAAGCCTAGCTTCCTTAACATTGCATCATACTTTATTTTTTACTTTTCTATCCCGTTAATAGTTCCAGCCTCTCCACATTTAGAGAAATGAACTCCGTTACAGAAAGGTAATCTTTTTCTGCTACGCTTTGTTAAACTTTTCAAAAACTGTGAGTCTTTTATTACATTTTGTTGCATACAAGTCTTCCTGCAGTATGCAATCCAGGATCTCTGTGAGTAGATAAAACTAAATAGCAACCAGTAAAGTGAGTGGCGTGTTCTCTGCAACACAGCCTTGGAGGCTACCAGGAGGTCTAAACCGTTTTACCACATAACAAGAATTCCGCTCTTGCTCTTAGAGATAAACCTTAACATGATTACTATATCTGATGTATTTCAAGAAGGCAAAGGAAATAAACTTTTATCAGATTTGAAAATTTCCAACAATTGATAGTTGAATTGAGAGAGTATAAATAAGTATTTAACACTTTTTTTAAGATGAGCTGCAAAACCAGACAGATCTTTAGGTGTTCCATTCTTGGGGTTTTTTTACCTCTTTATTTTTTAATATCTGGTTAAATATTTTTTTTTCTCCTTGACAAGCGTATTTCTTTTCAGTTCAAACAGGAGTCACCTGCTGTGTGATAGTAAAGTGTCAGGTGAGGCTCATGTACCGCTACAAAAAGTTCTTCACCAGGGCTGTAGTCAGGTAATCTCTCTGACTTAAGCTTTGCCTTAAATTCCACCTCACTTGAAAAGGACACTGACAGATTTCACCAAGAAAGGCTGCATTCTCCTTCCGGGGGCTGTACAACTGCTTACTAGGAGGAACTGGCAG
Organism: Colius striatus; assembly: GCF_028858725.1. Classification (NCBI taxonomy): domain Eukaryota; kingdom Metazoa; phylum Chordata; class Aves; order Coliiformes; family Coliidae; genus Colius; species Colius striatus. The sequence goes on along the minus strand of NC_084759.1, from coordinate 96,954,001 downwards.
CATAACTAGATATAAAAAGGGGAAATGGAATGTTTCTTCTGGGTGGTGATTATCTCACTGGCTAGGATTGTAACCAAGCACTGGGTGTGAGGAGCAGCAAAAGGAGAAACTGCTCTCAACTCTTAAGAAGAGATTACATTGTGTTAACTGACCTACAAAATTGGAGCTGGTTTATCCCGAGTGAACAAGAAAGAATTTGTGTTATATTATTTGTCAGTCAATACCTGATGTCTGAAATCCTGGCCAGCCTTGTGCGGTATTTTTAATATGAAAGTAGGCTAAGCAACTCCTTAAGTCTCAAGAGCAGCCCATCATTGGGTGCTATATAAGAAGTTTTAATGTATATTTCTTATTTCTGTATACATAGATATCTATACTTGTCTCTATTACTCAAGTTCAGTAAGCTGGCATCAAACAGTTTTCCTAGGATGTGTCTGCACACCATATTGCACCACTTTAAGGTCCCATTCTAAATTAAGGAATTTGAAAAACATTATTTCATCTTATCTTACATTGCTTGCAAACTAGTGTGAGTTGAACTGAATATGGTGTTCCCAAATTTAAACAAGTATTCAGAAACAGAAAGTTCAATGTAGTTTATCAGTATAAATTTAATTAAATGAAGAACATTCAATATATTCTAATTTATATTACTAGCTCATATTTACTAGACATTAAGATACAATGGTTGTAACAGAAACTTTATTAAATTTAGATAAGTGCATTTGTTTTGTGTAATAGTTCTAAGGGAAAGTTTATAGGTAAACATGTCTTCATCTTTCCTCCTAGAATAAAAGTTTAAATCTAGCTGAAAAGTTCTGCTAGTAACGTGTGGTGATAAATTACTGATTTTGAAATCGTTAATAGTTTATTTTATCTGAAATCAGTCTACCTCTGATAGAGAAAAATCACTGATAACAAAGGCAAAACATACATCTTCTAATGAAACTGATAATGGAACTGTGCAATCTTTTTGCAAGCATAGCAAATGAGTGATTTTACTCTTCTTTATGTTTCTATTATTCTAGTGACCATGAAGAATTTTTTGTGTTTAAAGTTGATCATGCAAGGCTGTTTTGCAATCATTCTTTCTTCAATAGCAACCTTCAAGTCCCTACTCCATTCTCATTTTGGTTGTAATAGCAAAAGAGGCTTTCCAGCAGATAATGTATTGTTTGAAAACCAGTGGGAATTGCTAAAATACGTGTCCAAAACTGACAAGGCTAATTTCTGAAAATTGTATCTCCCCTCAAAGTAAGTGGCTTGATCTTTGGGAAATTACACAGGAACTTAGGTGAGATACACAGTGTCTGTGTATTCATGAGAAGATGCTTTAGCCTTAGATGAAGGTATATTTTGCTCTTATCTCTTCTGTTATGTGCCATTTCTTTTTTTGAGGGGAGATTCACTACTCTTATTGAGTAAGCCTTCATAGACTATTCCTGGGTCAGGCAGTGACCATTCCTCACTGTTTTACGAGTGAGGTAACCACAAGGTTGTGTAAGGTCACATCAGGCAGGGCTGTGAATAGAAGCCTGGGAGCCTCACGCAGCAGTGCCAAGTCGCAGTCACTTAGCCACACAGCCTTCCAGGATGAATTCGATGAGTCTATGCTTGTCTGTCAGTAACCAGGGCTAAAGTTGCTGGATCTCACTGCTCTCCTTGGGCCAAGACTGCACCCCGCTACACAGTTTGCTGGTGGTGTCTGGCTGAGAGTTGCAGTGCTTGCAGTTGAGTTTGAGCATTTTTCCTGTGTAAGGGCTGATCCACTTACAGGATAACAGCCTACTTATCTTACCAATTTAATTCTTTAATTTAGGAGGAAGAGATCTGAATACACTTGCCCACGCATATAGGAGAAAAAAATAGTACCTGAATGTATAATTAAAGACTGGATCATAACTCAGCTACTCAAGGAAGCAGAGTTGTGATTGGCATTTCCTAAATTTTGAGTACTTGATTTAGCAACCTTAATGTGCTTTCAACACGTTTAAATTGTAATGTTCTATTTCTGTCTATCTTTGAAGATCCTAGATAAACTGTAATTTGCAAGTTTATACTTCAAGTATATCAGATTTTGTTCTTAAAGTACTTATTCATTAGCTTTTGCCCATAGCCCTCAGTTCAGCTAAATGGAGCAGCTATAGACAAAGAGTACCAGACATTGTGTCAGTCACACAGCAAAGTGTGAAGAATTTTGCTCATTCATCTACACGACAGAAGTCCGGGCTATTGAAATCTCCATGAGCCATTCTCAAATCTGCAATATCAACATCTATCAGGGTCTGAATCTACACAAGATTTTCATACAGTTCAGCCTTCTGTAGATTTCTGTACCGCAGATTAAAAGCTCATTTCACATTTATATTAATAGGCATGCTTAGGGAGCTTTTTCTTTTGCTCTTAGTTTTGCTGTAGGAATGGCCAGAGCGCCAGCTCTGAGAAGGGTACGTTGTGTCAACTCAACTGATAGAAAGCAGAAGAAGGAAGTGCTTTCCCCAGAGACCCTCCCTCAGATGTTCTCTGTTATAATAACAGTTTTCAGCAACAACCAAAGCAACTGTATAAACCTGATGAAATAAATGTGAAAGTCAAACCGTTCCTTACATGTGAACCAAGTCTTTGGTTAAAAAAGTCAACTGTATTTGCAGAGTTCACGTTGTGATCAGCATACAGTACACTTTAGTACACTTTTAAATATAGACCTTGAAAATGAGTTCTGGGATCCATGGGTAGTCAGGAAGAGCTACAGATACTTTAGTTCAGGTGGCTGTGATGAAGTCTCTTGTTCTGACTCTTTCATGTCAGAGGTTAGTGCTATTGAGTTTGCTGGTATGGCCATAACATTCATATGTATGTTTTTCCTCCTTTATGGTTTTCTTTTGACCAGAATCTTGACTCATTTTCTGGTGCAGGAAGTTAGAGTCTCAAACTTTTTAAATATTTTTATTTAAAAAAAAATGTTTTCAAGAGCCAACTGGAATAATAAATCCTTTTTCTTTATGAGTGCCAGGGAAGTAAAATAGTGACCATGGGGGTGAGATGCTGTTTGTATCTGGTGAAGAATCAGCCTAGTTATTTTCAGGGGTTTGTAATACAGAAAACCCACTAACTTTATTATAAAGCAGATCTTTCAGTCATTCCTTATATAACAATCTAGACACTCATTAAATATTGATAATAAATTGAGAAAAAGATAAATTTCTGAATTCTGATGTCTAATTAAGGAGATATAGAATATAAAAGAATAAATACAGACAGTTGAGGAGAGAGTTAAGAGAGTGTTTTGATCTTCAGGAAATTTTCTTTAACATTTCAGTATTTTTTATATTTATGATTTTCAGGATCATAGATTTTTAGAACTAGAAGCCAATGTGATTTTGTCTGATCTCCTGCATAATACTCAGCATTCAAGCTTGTAAGGGCACTAATAATTCTTTTGTAAGAAAATGCAAGAGTTTAAATCTTTCCTCTTGACTTCGTGAAACACTCTCAAAAAAGTTTTATGAGGTGAAGAAGTGCTATCATTCACTTTACCCTTGTGTGAAACCTAAATGTGTTTAGTTTTTACAAAGTGATTTTTGTTGTTATTGTTGTGGTTGTTACCTTGAAAACATGAAATTCAGACTGACCTGATACAGTCATGTATTTTACTGTTGGGAAGCTGTGGGAAAGTTTTTTGTTCTTTCTGTGGAAAACAAGTTTGCAGTTAGCTGTGAAGATTTTTGTCAATTTTTGTAAACTAAATACTTCAGCCTCAAATTTCAGAGAAGCCTCCTAAGTGGAGAAACTCAGAAAAATTTCAAACCACCAAGTCCCCAACTTTTCTCAGTGATGTTCTGCACATCAGATGATGATTTAAACAAGTCTTAAACTAGCATAACTAAATAAACCCCTAGCAGCTGTTCAATAGATGCTAGGGCAGGCCCATTATAAAATGTACTATGGTATGCCATAATGGTTAGGATACCAATATGTTCTATTTTTAGTACCATTGACTCAGTCACTTGAGTTCAAAAAATAAGCAGGGAACATCTGTTTATTGAAAGGATTTCCTCTATAGTAATTTCTCTCTCTAGTCCATCCTTTAAAAAGTATTTCCAAACTCTGTTTTTTACTCTTTCTTTTCTGAAGATAATCAAATATATTTTCTAATATTTGGATAGTGCATTAATTTGTTTTCTTATTAATATTCAATTCAGTGAAAAAGTAATTATTGACTGTTATTTCTTTCAAATTCTTGGGATTGTTTTTTGTTTGTTTATTTTAAGAATGTTCAAAGTCCCTCCTTAAAGGTACTGTACCAAAGATTGTACTGCTGGAATTGTCAAAACACATAGCAGCTTGTCCTCAACTCTGGTCCAAAATCTCTGTCAGAATATTTAACAGCTATTCAGCCAAATATTTGTAGAGCAGCTGAACCCCTAGTCGGACTGAGTCCTATTCCATCCTTCCTTTTAGCTTTGCCATATGATTCATCTTTCTTCTTTTAGAATATTATTCTATTTTTAAAGATTGTACAAGAAAGCAACAGCAAATTAAAGGGAAATACTTGCATATCAACATGATACAATTATATACAATTAAAGCAATTGAAATATTTTCTGGAATGGACATGTTCAGGATATGGTGGGAAAATGAAGTAGGGGCAGTGTGGCGGTTATGACTTTTTGATAATACTAGACCCTTACTCCTTACTCACTCTGTTTCCTGAGGAAGTTCAAAAGCTTTTAGTTTTGCCCTCTGTATTGCTGTATCTTTTTTATCTTTTGTGAGCATCTCTTGTGAAAGGTGCCCAGCTCTAGCCTATGTTAGTTAAAGTGAGGCTCTGACCGTATGTTAGCCCATGTGTTCATTCTTCACAGAATAAGGTCACTCTTGTTTTACTTTTTTTCCCCAAACCTACTTTGCTGTACGACCACCAAGGGCAGGATAAAGAGATAACAAATATTTGACAAATATAAAATACAAATCCAAGTCCATACTCTTTAAGAACATTCAGAATTCTGATTTTATGTGATCTTCTTAATCTTCTTGGGGTTTTTTTTGTAGTATATAAGTCTGCCAGCACAGAGCAGGTTGTAGGATCTGATCTATGTTAGCAGTTTTCTCCTATGAGAATCATCCTTTTTTAATTTTGACATGTTGCAAGTAACTGACTCTGTAAGCTAGCTAATAGTAAGCTTCTCTTCACCTCCCGTAACCTGTAGTAAGACACATAAACAGTCATTGCAATCCAATGCAAAACTGATAGTGTGAAAGTCACTGAGAGAAATATTGCAGTGACTGTGACGCTACCAAGTATGATTCATATTTCTGATCTCAGTCCAGCTACTAGTGGGCAGGTGTCCACACCACAACACTGACGTAACTGGCACAGTCTGTCCCACCTTTGCTACAAGCCTGTACTAAAAATAAAGGAATAAATAAAAACACAGTTCAGCCTGTGGTTTTGAATGAACTCACTCTAGCCTGTAAGGATTGTTATCTGCAGGTTAAAGACACTTTGTTGCAGTATGGCAAATTTTGTGGTGCTTTTCCCATTCTAATCACATCTGTGTAGGTTACAGTCTTTTAGTTCCAGTATTGATGGGCTGATCTGTATGTTCTTGTGGTTGCCTTTGAGCAGTGGGAGAAAAGGTTTCTGTTATTTTTGGTTTAGACCTGGTAAGTCATTGTATTGTGATGGGGAGGATCTCTTTCGCTTCATTCAAGTAATGAACTCTTTGGTAGTAAGGATGCTATCCTTGGAAGGTTCTTTAATTTGCAGTGTAATGGGGAGCTCAGGAAGAAAGATAGTTTGGTTTTATAGTTATTATTAAATTATCACATTTTCACTGTTCTAACTGGCTTTGTTATGTTTCTTATTCAGTGCAATACAAAACAGGCCTTCTGTCTCTCCAGCACCTAAACATTTTCTTACTGGCAACCTGCTAGTATTTTCAAGGAGTCTATTAAGGCATCTCAAGTGTAGAAAGATAAGCAGGTGCAGAGATGTTTGCAGGATCCCAGTGTTACTGTGAATACACACAACATAGAACTGTGTTAAATATATTATTTGAAATGCCCTTTATGGAAGACGTTGACTTTTAACATCATGTTTACCTTTTAGATGATGCTTCCTCTGAAAACTTCCCTTTGGCATTTCCAGAACTAGATCAGCAGCTGCAGGTAAACTTTTTTTTTTTTTTTTTTTTTAAATTACATTTCTGCTTCACATTCACTATATTTATTATGATTAAAAAAACCTCTCTGGTGGTTACACCAGTTTTCAGTACTGCTTCTTTAACCTGTTTATATTTAAGAAGACTATATTTCCATAGAAAAAAACCTCGTCTTTTCAAAATCTGCCAAGATTGGACATTTTAAATCAAATTGCAAGGAAATTATTATCTTAACAATCTTACCTACTCTGATTTTTTTTTTTTCGATTCCTGTGCGAAATAAAGCAGGTACTGCTGCACTTCTATGAAGAGAATTGTTGTGGTTTTAATGGGAAAAGTAATGACCCCAGTATCATACACACATATCTACAGGCTGTGTTAAGAGCAGTATGATCTGCTTGATCTGAAGCATTCCAAGAGAATGCAAAGGTGTATTTTGTAGTGCTATCTTATCTCTAACCTTGGGTAACTAAAGACAGTCATCAGGACTGATGAGAGGCTTCTCAAAGTGACTCTAGTTCATGATACATATCCAGTAATCCTAACTGTTGCCCTAGCAAGCATCTGCATACAGCGCAAGATAAAAGTGATGAATCCTTTTGCGACCAGTTCAATTTGTCAGCATGGTACAATAGAGCTCTGAGATACTGGACAATCAGATGGCAGTTGATGGCAACTCCATGGTTGACCAGGCACAGAGCCAGTTTTGTATCCAGGGATTGTTTTCCTTTCCTCTGTGGCGGTTCTGGAGTGTTTGTTGGCTTTTGTAAACTACTTGAGATAATCTGTTTCCCAGGAGCATTTAGACTTCCTCTGATATTTCAATACGAAGGCAGTTGTTTCCTGAGTGTAAATTGAGAAAGGCATTAGCAGACTGTGTTGTCCAATGATGTCATCCTTCCTGTGTCCATCAGCTAGTGAGACAACACTGGAGGGCTGCTGACTTAAAGGACTGACTTTTCTCTCCTGCTGCAATCATCAAAAGGATGACTGAAGAAGGAATCGAGATGACAGAGGCTCTTTCTGCTCTATCCTTCTAATTGTAGGAATAGCGGTCAGCCCCTTAGGCTTAACTAGGAAAGAGGAAAGGTAAAGACAGCAACCTAAGATTTGGGTTGAAGGGAACAGGGTAGTACGTTGGCCTCTATTCCACTGATCTTCCAGCTCAGCAAAGACAATTTTTTTTTTCCCTCAAAAGAATTCAATTTGAGAAAAGCAATATTGTTTTGAGTTGGAAGCACTGAATTTAAAGAACCTGCAGTCTGTTTCCAACTCTGTCAGTGACACATTGTGTGATCCTGGAAAAGCTGTTTCATCCCTTTGCTCCCCGAAGTGAGCATAATAATTTTTACCTTTTTTTTTCTTGAAGAGAATTGAGATCAGTGGGTGAAGACTGGTCTAAAAGAGCAAATCATGATCATCATTACTGCTGTTGGTACATAAAGCTAAAATTATTACTGTTGAATGTAGGTACTTTACAGGCCAAGTGATGATTTTTTCATTAGGATTTTTATGACCCATTTCTGGAACATATAAGGTACTCTAAATATGTAACATCATGATAGACTGAAATTGCTCCTCTGGAAGCATTCAAGTCAGCTGGATAAAAAATAGCCCCTCAGTAAAAGTTTTTTAAGTATGCACTAGAGCAATTCCACTAAGTACACCCTCTTGGTCTGGTAAGTACCCAACATTTTTTACAAGAGAACCTTCCTTTACTCTCATGATCTCAATATGATAACAAATTAAAAAAAAAAAAAGGTCAAAGGCTTTGATTCAGATAATATTCTTTTTATTATCCTTCAGAAACTTGTTTTGGTAATACAGAGGTACTTGAAAGGATAACTTATGATGACTATCTGTCAGATCCAACCACTCAAAAGCATAAAGTTAGTGGTAGTATTTCATCCTTTAACTTTTCAAGCTTATGTGCATATTCATGTTTAGATGCCTTTACGTTCAACCAGAGGCAGTTAAGTCAACACAAGGTTTAGAGCTGATGCAGAGGCTACAGTGTATTTAGCTGGACCTGCAGAATTACTGAATGGTGGTGTCCCTTGTCATTCCATCCATGCTTTACCCCAAACTTAGCTAATAGAGGGCCGCAAATATGAAGTGTCATGTAAATGAACACTTTAATCATCTGTGGCATAGCAGCCTGAAGTGCCTGAATTTGTAAGAGTGCTGATGCATATTTTCATAATAAAAATATCACATCTAGAGCCACAAGATTTTCATCACCATGCCATAAATACAGTCAAAGCATTTGTATTTTATTTAAAGAAGCAAATTAGAAATGCTGGATATATAATAATAATAACTTAAAAAGTAATAACCCTCCAGGTTTCAAACATAAAAAGAAGAATTTTGCAACCCATTAAAAAAAAAATAAACCAAAACCCCCCAAAGGGCCAAATTATCTGATTTTCAAGTTGGAATTTGAAAGCAGATTGGAAGCTATGTAAGTTCACCAAGTGACTTGGAAAATCAGAGCCTTAGAATTCTATGCATGCAGGCAGCAGACCACAGCCTAAGTACCAAGCAATTTGCACCTCTGTTTTAGGCTTCAAGCCCTTGCCCTTCTATGTTAGGCCCTGGCAGACAACTTGGCTGTTTGAGCAGAATTACCTAGTGTTCCTACTTTTCCTGTCACGATTCTATCATACCTACTCCTTGGTCACCAATATCTGATGGCAGGACAAAGTTCAGTGCAGCCACTCCCTGAGAGGGCAATAAACCCTCCTTGGGCAGCCATCGCCAACTTGACAGAGGTAGAGGTAGAGACGGGATTGACTGGAGGAAAGGTATTTCTAAGAGACTAACTGCAAATAGCTAATTTTGTATAAGGATTCTTACTAGAGGACAGTCCTAGTTGAAAGTTACAGCTTCTTTTTGAAGAATAAAAATGATGACTCTAGTGTTCTGATCTACCAGCTAGGTTCAGATCAAAAACACTGTCTTTTCCAATCACTTTTTTGAATGTTATATTTTTCTGCTATGCTGAGAGGAAGAAATTGCAAGAAGCAATTTGTAGGAAAATAATATCAATTCTCTAACTCAAAAGTTTTGCTTTTTTTTTTTTTTTAAACTTTAAAATTAGTATATGATCAATGAGAGACAACAGCCCTACGTATGAGAATACAGCAGTTTAAGATATATGCAGGAAAACCCCAGTTTCTCTTGCAGCTTTATTATTAAGAAAAGCTACAAAGAAGTTCCTGATACCAGTGAAACAAAGCTCATGTTAATAAACTTCTTGCTTTCAATTCCTTTTGTCTGCAGAATTGGAAATTATTCTCTTCCTACTGACGAGCAACACTTTGAATGAGGATAAAGAACTTGCTTATTTGGGCTTCAGTGTCATTTCCCCCCTGCCCTTGTATGAACAATGCAGTGGGTAGTGCAACAAGGGTAGGCTTGCTAAATTTTCAGTTTGTTGTTGGGAAACATTAACCTTTGCCTTGTGTAATAGTTGGACTGGGCCTTGGAAGGCGCTTCCTTGATTAGCTGCATAGTGGGTGGTGGCCCCTCTGACAGACACTCTGCTGCAGGTTATTTGCTATATTTAGACACCTACATCAGCATTTAAGGCCTTGCTGTTTAGGTCACTGAATACAGAGGAAGGTATCCAGTGTTAAGTACCCGCATTACTGTGCCCTGTGTGCTGTCTGTCCCGTCTCAGCATTTCCTGTGACTTGCTCAGTTCATCCTCCACTTCTCCATCAAAGTCTTTATTCCAGATAGGAGTTTGATCCTGAAGAGGGAAAAGCATGTCAGACACAGATGCACAGGGCGTTCTTGGATTCATTAACACCTTTTCTCATGAAATCATGAGTCTAAGAAAGGCATTTATAATGTCATATATTGTATTACAAATCTCTTGAGATCAATGGAGTCAGATAACCATAAAATTGCTGCAACAGAGAGCAGACTCCAATCATATGTATCACTTTATTAAGTCAAGGGATAGTTTTTCATGCTTTAGTGGGAATTGTCTGATCAAAAGAAGAAATGAAAATATTATGAAAGAGGCAGTTTGTGTGATATGAACATTTAGCAGAAACTTTGTTTACTGTGTAACTTTAGTAATGGAACTATCTTTTCTACTGACTGCCAAGACTCTTGTTAGTCACATAGAAATTATTTTAGAAAGTTTTGAAGTATACTGTGTTTTTAAAGGATAGGATGTATATTTTTTAATATGGATTAAATTCCAAGGGAATTCTTAGAGCACTGTGGTATTCTATAATTAGATTTGATTGCCCATGAACTTGATAAGTCTCTTGTAATGCTGCTGTCATAACTATGATGTTATATGAGATTATGTAAGACCCGTGTCTTACAAATGTTTACAAACTCAGGGCATCATACTAGAATTGTGAAAGAATGGAAAACCTTTCAGGAAAGGAGAGCAAAACTCTCAATTGCTGTCAACGAATTGACTTGAATTGTTTGAGGGAAAGAGACCTGCTTACTTTCATAGTAAAACTGAACTAGTTTTAATCTGTACCCTAGATTAGACATTTGAAACTAGTTTATGAGTTCCAGTTGCACAAAAAAAAAAGAGTAGTTGCAATGTGCAGGTATCACTTTTACTTGGAATAAAGTGTTTTCTCCCATCATTAATGAGCGTGCAAACCATTTAAGGC